>NC_090439.1:109945697-110545697 GCF_031143425.1 Pleurodeles waltl | reverse complement strand
GATCTGAACCCCTTCCTATGCCTTCTTCCTTTGTGCGCTGGGCCCTGCGACCCACCCTAGGGGGGCTCCCTTGATCGGGAGAGATTTGAAATAAGTGACGATCCTCAAAGGGGGGAGTGTATCCTTGGCACGTTGATCACCCAGCGACCCATGATGTCACTGAAGGCCCCATGTATCATGATCAGTGACCTCCCACGTTAACGCCATCCCTTTTTACCTATACCATATACTCTGCTGCACAGAGGGTGAAAGACTGGTGTGCTCGTGCCCCTCTCTCTAGACCAACCTAGCCCGTAACTCTGAGAGGTGAGACGGCTCTGTGTACTGAGAGGATCTCTGCCCTCAGAGCCCTTCCCTGAGACATCTACAGCCACCGATGCCATCATACACTTGTGGCCAATTGTGCGAGGGGCCCCACTCCCACCAACTTGTCTGGACCAGGATCATCACTGGACTACAGAACCAAGACCCTGGTGAGCCTGCTGAGACTGCTCATGCTGATTTGCCACAGGATCCTCTGTTGTGTGCTTGAGGACTGGCAGGTCTGCAGAGCTCATCGGCATTCACTGCAGCAATGTGGTCTCCCTGCTGGAAACCTACCTTTGGGATGGGGGCTCTTATGAGACTAGTGTGCCTCACGTGCACCATAAGCTGCTCGCCTGCGGGACATGGGCGCAACGAGATGGAGGCAGGACTCCATCAGTGGGACGCTGTCTCCAGACCTGCCAGAGCAGAGAGTGGAAGGAATAGATGCAGTTGTGACCCCAGTGGATGATAGATTTGATCAGATCCTGGCAGCCATAGCTGACACCAAGCAAGATTTACGTAACCAGGTGAATGCACTAGCAATGGAGGTGGGTTTACTCTGTGCTGACCACAAAAAGCTTTGATGTCGTGTCACCCAAACAGAACGCACGTTAGAAGAAATCCGCCCTACTGTCTCTGGTCTTGAGTGTATTTTGTAAGCCCACAAGTGTCATTCTGGAGCATGCTCCCACTCACTGTTCTGGGCCGGGTATCACTGTCCAAATGGTGATGCTCCCTCACCTTCTTTATTACTTCCAGAATCTCCTGGTATAAATACTTCATTCCACATTTTGCACTTGTCTCCATGGCATGCTAGGAAACTTAATTTGAAACAAAGGCAGATGTTGTGTTGCGCTGTATAAGCTCCAACTGCCAGTCGATAAGTGGGGGCCCCAATTTTGAACATTACTACTTGGCTGCATAGTTGCAATCTCAATGGTTAGTAGGCCATCACCTGGAATAGCTGGGGCTGCTTCTACCTAATTGAGCCGTATGAGTGGTCCTAGTGGCATTCCTACCGAAAGGCAGACTCCCAAAATGGCTTAACAACAAGAATAATGCACACCAGCTACCTCAGAAGTCTGCACTTGTCACCAGCACTCACACAGTACCCACTGGTGAAACACCTTCACTTTATCTGACCTTTAGAGAACTAATGAGGAAAGGGGGTGTGGTGACATGGGAAAGAAGGGGGGGGTTGGACACACTTGGCTCCCTGTTCCAGACACTGTCCTTATCCCATTTAAGCAACTATAGGCAACTCACAACTTATCGATTGACCACTTTCTGGCATATAAGACACTAATGGCTAAAATGCAACATCTCTGGCACATCACAGACACTGAACTGGATACAAATCCCCTGGTGCGCGCACTCCACATTATGTGAAACAGAAGTAGATACATGACATGGTTCACACAAGCCCTAGCTTACACCCCTCAAGACCTGACAGAGTCACCAGATCCTCGGGGTCTGTGCACGTTCCCAACACTTCCACCACAAGACAGCTCCAATGCTCTGATTAGAATTGTCACAGAGTCTAAGAGAGTCCAAGTGGGGAAAAGGGGATTAGTAAGGGAACAGCTGGGAAGGAGACCTGTAGGAAGCAAAAAGGTTAAAACACACAATATCAAAATTACATCATATGAATATCAATACTAGGCTATGACTCTAAGCATTGTCATTCTGAAAACATGGACAACCTAAGCATAAACTTAAAATGATTAGGCTTCAAGATGACTGGATACCTGTGAGGGAATCAAGAAAGGTTAAATAAAATTTTCGAATTCAAGAATTAGCATTTACATGAGGATCACGAAAGAATCTGAATGATTTCTAAACCATCATATGAATCGTGTTTGAGAAACATATTAGGAACACACAACATTACATCTAGAAACCTGGTTCTTTGTTCTCTCAAATTGCTGGAACATGACTTGTGCACATTGCAGATCTTTACATAGGTAGTAAAAATACCATAGGTTGATTGTGCACCATGAATAACACAAATTAGACTCGAGAAATAAATCACGCGACCTGCCAACTCAAAAGCCACCAAGTAAATGCCTTAAAAATGGTAGCGCGTAATGAACACCGTGATTTTAACCCCAAGAAACTAATTGTGCGCCTTGCCGATTCAAATGCCACCATGTAACTGTCAAGGAATGGTAGCGCACAATGAATATCAAGGGTTAAAGAACAAGAGAACGAATCGCGCATCTTGCCGATTCGAATGCCACCATACAATTGCCAAGAAATGGTAGCGCACAATGAATAACATGAATTAAGCACGAGGAAAGAATTGCGCGTCTTGCCGATTCGAATGCTACCTTTGTAAATGCCATAAGCAGTGGAGGTGGGGTTACTCTGTGCTGACCACAAAAATCTTTGATGTTGTGTCACCCAAACAGAACGCACATTAGAAGAAATCCGCCCTACTGTCTCTGGTCTTGAGAAGCAGTTCCACTCTCTGGCCAATAAACTCAGAGAACTGGAAAACAATATGAAGGACTCTTAAGGGAGGTCTCAATGCAACAAATTCAGAATTGTTGATTTTCTTGAGGGGTGGAGGGCTTTGACCCAGTAACCTTCTCTGAGAAATGGCTGGAACAAGTGATAGCCCCTGCAATGCTGTCCGCTCACTATCTATTGGAGTGTGTCCACTGAGTCCCAGCATGAAGGCTGCTGCCGGAATCACCTCCCGGGCGGTTGTGGTCTGCCTTATAAACTTCAGAGATGAGGAAGCCAAACTGGAGGGGGCTCGCACTTCTGCACCACTACGCTATGATAATGCATGGATTTATTTATTTCCAAATTAGACACTTATGGTGCAGCTTCGTACAGCCTCCTTCCTGGGAGTCAAGAAATGTTCCTCATACTCCTTGCTATTTCTGGCGAAGCTCAAAGTGTTGCCGAATCAGCCCAGTTATATCTTCACAGAACAGGGTGGAACAGTGCCATTATGAGACCTCAACCCAAAATACACTTATGCAGCACCCTCATACTGAGAAACAGGGTCAAAGGAGGTGGCAGCAGGACCATGAGGGTGAGAAGGCTCACAAGGGTGAGACCTTCTCTCTGGCCCAGGCTTGCGAGGAACAAATTCAGGTGCTATCAGCAGTGAATACTCTGGCCTCATAGCGCCAATCCCCTCAGACACAGAAGATTCACTATCGAAAACTGGCTTCACCTCCTCATTGATCAGCTCCTCTTCAGTGGCTCTACCTGTTGTCACTCCACAAACAACAGACATGCTCGCCTGACGACAACATGCCACCGCCGCCCCCCTGTGGGCCACTCATACAATGACTACCTTGTCTTCATCTTGCATTTCACAGTCGTAATGGTTCCTATGCAAGGTCTGAGGGCCCCCTATACTCACTTTCCATTGACCTGACACGGGATCAGGATTTCAAGTTGCCTCACTCCACCAGTCACTCCCCTTGGCTGGAGTCTTTAAGGAGGCTCAGCTATTGAAGTTCACAAGTCATGAGTCTGTTAGTTCAATGTTTGGGTAGTTGCCGTTCACACTACTGCCCTGGGAGGGGAGTTGAGGGTTTTATTTTGCAGGTTAAGAAGGTCATACAGCACAACACACTCCAGCCCTCAGCTGAGCACACCTCCTTACCACCATGGTGACACGAGTAGACTACAAATAATCAGCTTGAATGTTAGAAGCATGAGAACAGCTTGTAAATGACACCTTGTCCAGCAATACATTAAGCGGAGTAGTGCACAGATTGCATTTCTTCATGAAAAACACATTGTGGGTGAGGAGGACATCCAATTGCAGAAGCCATGGTGCAGTCAATGTTACCCCACCACATATTTGGGATTAGCCCGTGGCACCCTCATATGGCTTCAGCCCACAGTTCCCTTCCACTGCCTTGCCACAGAGATTGACCCTGAGGGACAATTCGTATTCATGAAGGGGCAGAAGGATGGCCACCCTCTCCTCCTAGGCAGCATCTATGCACCAAACGTAGCACAGCCAGCGTTTCTGGCCCACCTTTCAATCATTCTCACAAAATGGGTGCACATCGCATGCATGGTTGATGGAGACTTTTACTGTGTCCTCAACCCCAACCTGGATCTCTCACACCCTCCATTGTCAAACTCTCCCACCATAGCACCGGATGCAGGCTCAGCCCAATGAATCACATTGGAACCTCATAGATAGTTGTCGCACCCTACAATCCACCCTGAGTGACTACTCTTATTATTCTCCTCCTCATGATTTGTACATGCGTCTGGACTATATGCTATGTCACTCGGCTGTTCACTCACAAATTCTCAGAGCTGAACATCTCGGGAGAGCCTTCTCTAATCATAACCCACTCCGGCTACATTTCGAGTGGGGAGTGTCCCACCATCCCCTCCCCACATGGTGTCTTCAACCTAATCTATTTGAGTATGTCATATTCCGAGACTCAACCTGAGAAGCAATATCCTGCTACATGGAGGAGAACTGGGGCACTGCCACTATGAGACCCATAGAATGGGAAGGCCTACAAGTGGTATTTTGTGGTCACTGCATTAACGCAGTGGTGGGGGCAAGAACAGGTCTCCATAATGGCTTATCCCACCTGGAGAATCCCTGCATACACTGGAGTTTGAGGATAACGGAACCCCTGCCATCAATCAGCCTACCAAGCCAAAATGCATGCAGAAGGCAATAAGCCGGGCCAACTCCTGGCTTGGCTACGCCATAGTGTGACACCACTTGCCCTGATAACCATAATTTGTCAATCCCTTACCTGCTTGGTCACTAGCTAATTGGATATTCATGCCACATTCAGAGAACATTACAAATTGCTGTACAATCCCCCAGTCCTTGACTGGGAATCCCATATGTACATTCCTTGAGGGAATTACGCTGCCTGTTCTAGATCCTGTGACTTGTGAGGACCTCCAGGCACCCATAACAGAATTGGAGCTTAGAGGTCCCATCCTCGGATCACCTACATGTAAAACCCCTGGACTTGATGGCCTTCCAGTTGAGCTCTATAAGGTCTATGAGGACCTCTTAGTTCCCAAACTTCTGGAGTTATATCAGTGCACACTAGCCAAGGGCCGTCTACCTGTAATGCTTTGAGAGTCCTTGATTGTATTATTGCCAAAACCAGACAGGGACCCACTCCAGGTGATGTCCTATTGCCCGCTTTCCATGTTAGGAATAGATTACAACATACAGTTGGTCAATGTGGACCAAAATGGCTTCATCCCTAAACGCTCAACAGCCTTAAACATCCGTAGACTCCACAGAGTGATGGAATATGCGTCAGCTTACTGGCCATATGAGGCTTGCCTAGTATTAGACCTAGAGAAATAATTTGCTATGCAGGAATTGGAGATAATGTTTGCCAGTCTCTTTACGATGGGCATCACTGGCCGACTCTCACGCCTCATACACAAACCCTATGGATGGAGTTAAGATAGGACAACTCATTTCATACCCAATATAAATTGGCAGGGGAACGTGCCAATGGTGTCCCTTGTACCACTTCTCTTCGCACTAGTAATGCATCCACTTGCCCAATGACTGCAACGCAATGGACGAATGTGGGCATCTCCATGGGGGATGAACTGCACAGTGTCTCTATGCGGACGATTTGTTCATATACATCCGTGATATCCAACAGGACACCTTGAGGTGACCCTGGAGGAATTATGTTTTGCTTCAGGATTCGGAGTAAACTGGGCTAAATCCCTCATTGTGGACTGGCCACCACACCACTTGAAGTGTGGAATGAGGTATTGTAGGCTAACTCAACTAACCAGAGCATCGATGTCCAAGAATGAAGTGCCTTTTCAGCGTAAGCACGTAGGTATTGCTTCAAAGTCTGATTTAGTCTCTCCGTTTGACCATCTGTTTGATTATGGTGGCTAGTAGATAGTGTAGATATCACTTGGAGTGTTTTACACCATGGCTTCCAGAAATTGGAGGCAAATTGCGACCCCAGATCAGAGAGGATCATTTTTGGCAGTCCATGATAGCGAACCACTCTATTCAGTAAAATAGTTGCCAGTTCACTGGAGGTGGGCAATTTCTTACAGGTAATGAAATGTCCATATTTTGTGAGACTATCCACTACCACCAGAATTACTGAATGTTGTTGAACCACTGGTAGACAGGTGATAAAGTCTAAAGAAATGTGCTCCCACGGACGACTTGGGGTTGGGAGTGGAAGTAACAACCCTTTCGGTTTTGAGTTACTCGTTTTAGTGCAAGCACAGACTTCGCAGTTGTTTACCATTGCTTTTACATCTTTTGTTAGGGTAGGCCACCAAAAATATCGTTGGATTAATTCAAGAGTTTTAGGAGTACCTGGATGACCTGCCGTAGGTATAACATGCAACCAGTGAAACACTATCTTGCGAAGTTTGGTAGTGGGCACGAACAAACGAGCGTCATGAAAAGGTAATCCTTGCTTGATTGACCTTTTGGGATCTGCTTGGGCCCATACTTGCCATTTCTCAACAGTAAAAGAATTGAGGATGTCTTCAAAGAAATATTCAGTTTTTATGATCCATAGGACTTTGTCGGGAGCAATGATAGCTCTGGAGGTTTGAACTGCAGGCAACGTGGTAGACTCTTGGCAGGACAAAGCGTCAGCTTTGTGATTGTCTTTACCAGGCCGGAAGGTTACCACAAAGTCAAATTCGGCAAAAAACAGCATCCAGCGTAATTGCTGAGGAGTCAAAAGTCTGGTGGAACTCATGAACTGAAGATTGCGATGATCAGTATATACCGTGACAGTGTATTTGGCACCCAAAAAATGATGTCTCCATTCTTTAAAAGCGTCACGAATCACCAGAAGCTCTTTTTCAGTAATGACAGTTCTGTTCAGCTTCATTCAACTTCCGAGACATGTAAGCTACAGGATGAAGTTGACCAGTGTCCTTGTTTCGTTGCGACAAGACTGCTCCTATTGCCACATCTGAAGCATCAGCTTCCACTATGAAGGGTCGATCTGCGTCAGGATGAGTCAAGACTGGGGCAGTGGAGAAAACTTCTTTCAAAGTTGAAAAGGCTTGGACAGCTTCTGGAGACCTTACAAATTTCTCCTTCTTTCTTAATAACTTAGTGATTGGAGCCACTGTCTGGGAGAAATGATTTATGAACCTACGGTAAAAATTTGCAAACCCCAGGAAACATTGTACATCACGAACAGTCTTTGGGGTGGGCCAATCTGATACGGGCTTTACTTTCTTTTCTGAAATCACCATTCCTTGAGGGGGACATGTTCATTTTCATTGTCTGAGTAGATCAAAATGTAATCGATGTAGACTATGGCGAATATGTCGAGGTACTCTCTAAGAACGTCATTCAAGAATAATTGAAATGCTGCAGGAGCATTGCACAGACCAAAAGGCATGACAGTGTATTCAAAAAGGCCATATCTTGTCTTGAACGCTATTTTCCATTCAGCACCCTCTCTCATTCTGACCAAATGATAAGCACCTTGAAGATCAAGCTTTGTGTAGATTTTTGCTTTCTTTACTTGCTCCAGTAAGACCGGAATAAGGGGCAGAGGATATTTATTCTTGATGGTGACTTTGTTCAATCCCCTGTAGTCAATACAAATTCAAAGTTCTCCATTTGCTTTCGGAACAAAAAACAAAGGAGAAGCTGCAGGAGACTTAGAAGGGCGAATGAAACCATTCTCCAAGAACTGATCTAGATATTTTCGTAAGTGTTGATTTTCATGTTCTGACAGGGCATATACACGACAGTTGGGAAGTATCACACCTGGGACTAGATCAATTTGACAGTCATAAGATCTATGAGGAGGTAGGTTTTCTGCTTCTTTCTCATCAAATACATCTTCGTAAGATGAATACTGTTTGGGCAATTGAACTTCTTTCTCCACGGCAGTAGCTATGTAAGAGTTGCAAACGTTTGATACTTAAATTTTTTGGAGGCATTGTTATTTACATAGCGCAGATGAGAGCACGACCTTTCATTCAGCCCAATTAATCTCTGGATTGTGATGAGTTAACAACGGTAAGCCAAGGATAATCCCGTACTGGGGAGCATGGATCATGTCAAGGATGAGTTTCTCTTTATGTTTCTTTCTTTGATTCTTATCCTCACAAATCACCGACAAAGGGACAGTCTGGAGAGTTACTGGACCTCCAGTCAAGAGTTTTCCATCGACTGCCTCAATGATTTCTGGGGTCTTCTTTTCAATACATGGAATCTTCCATGCACGAACCAGTTGGGCGTCAACAAAGTTCCCGGTAGCCCCAGAATCAACTAGAGCCTTCTTGAAATAGGTATTTTTCTTAACCTAAACTCTTATTCCCAGTTTGAGATGTCTAGATTATGAAGGGTCCATGGTGACACCCAAGAGCAACCCTTCTCTGCAGCTTGGGTGCTTTAGTTTTCCGACTCGACTTGTGCATTGGCTGCAACCTTCTGAACTGGACCTCGTTTGCTCTTTGGTTTGATTGGACAATCTTTGGCAAAATTACCTTTGCGCCTACAATAGAGACATTGTCCATTCTTTCTACGTAGGTCCTTTTCATCTTTGGTCAAAGGTCTCCTGATGGTTCCAATTTCCATCGGTTCCGGCGTTCTTTCTTTCGGAGTTCTTGAGTCTCTGTTATCGTGAACACGCCAGGAATATTTTTCAGTCGTTTTGCGTGTTCCTTTTCATTCTGTTAAACGATGATCAAGCCTCAAGACAAGGTTTATCAATTCTTGACAGTCTGTAGGTTGCGGGTCGATTTGAGCTAGGATATTTTTTAGCTCCTCTTTGAGTGCCTTGTAGAACAAGGCCGCTTGTTTTTCTTCAGGCCAGGATGTCTCAGTGACCAGCCGATTAAAGTTGGCTAAATATGACACTAAGGCGGTCATTACAACATTGGCGGTTAATGCCGCTTACCGGCATGCAGAAGACCGCCAACACACCGCCACGGAGATCCGCCACAGCTATTAGGGCCCACAGCTCGGAATCCGCCAAAATTCAGACACCCACACAAGTCTGCCACACCAAAGATCAGTGATAAACTGGCGAAAACAAATCCTCCACCGTCACGCCAACAGAAATACGCTCACACTATCACCACACACAAATCCACGTGGCGGTCTTTCAACCGCGGTATTCCATTGGCGGTACACACCGCCGCGCTCAAAATACACACACATTTACAAAACACAACCACATTGGACAATTCCAAATACACACACCTGATACACATACACACACCACTCCCACACACCCAATACAATATAAAACACACACCCACATCACCCACAAACCCCTACGACAAAATTACTGAGAGAAGGCCAGAGAGAGACACTATAAACAAATACCAAGCATCCACAGGCACATAATACCATCACCCACAGAACTTCCACGCACCTCACACAACACACCACTAAATATCACCACACTTATCACTACACACACCACCCCACACATCACCCACACCACCCCATGACACAGCAAAGACACCCCAGGTTCTCTGAGGAGGAGCTCAGGGCCATGGTGGAGGAAATCGTCTGGGTAGAGCCACAGCTATTCGGAGCACCGGTGCAGCACACCTCCATAGCTAGGAAGATGGAGCTATGGCGAAGAATAGTGGACAGGGTTAACGCAGTGGGACAGCACCCAAGAAATAGGGATGACATCAGGAAGAGGTGGAACGACCTACGGGGGAAGGTGCGTTCTGTGGTCTCAAGACACCACCTTGCGGTTCAGCGAACTGGCGGCGGACCCCCACAACTAACAACATGGGAGGAGCAAGTCTTGGCGATTCTGCATCCTGAGGGCCTCGCAGGAGTAGATGGAAGAATGGACTCTGGTAAGTCAAATCTTAACTATTACATCCCCCACCCCACCTGCATGCTATCACATAGCCCCACCCTCGCCCTCACCCCATCACTCCAACTCCTCACAAATGTCCCAATATCACAAACCACCCATCCCAACACCAAGCCCTGCATGCAATAACAAAGCATGGACACCCATCACCAATGCATGGCCACTGCACATACCCATACAGCCCCCTAACCCACCATCACACAAGGTCTCACACAGGAATGCAAGCACTGGGGTACACGGTCACCCACCTATTGCACACCATAGCACACACAGATGTAATAAACATTCCGTTATACCCCTGCAGGACCCCTACCCAACGTCACCGGACAGGATGGTCCACACATGTCCACAACACCAACAGAAGAGGTCCATAGTGATGACAGCAGCTCTGTCCAACTGGATCTAGATGACCAGCCCGGCCCATCGGGGACCTCTGGACAGTCGGTTCCCCTCACACTGGCACAGGCCACCACAGAGCTTTCCCCCTCTGGAAACACCAGCACAGCACCCACCCAGCGGGCCCATACCTCTGTCCCCAGGACACGTCAATCAGCAGTGTGTCTACCACTATGGGGAACCCAGGCTAACCCACCACCCCAACAACAACAGGGAGCTGGGGGCAGTGGTAGTGGGCACACCGTTCAGGGGACAGAGGCCCAGGAACACAGGGGAAATGGGAGGACTGCTGTGCGACAGGGGGAGGACAGGCCAAGGGAACCCACTCTCCACGAGGCCCTCTCCAACATCATGGGAGCATACCACCACTCCCAGGAGACGATGGCAATGGTACTGGCCAAGTTTCAGGAGACCCAGCGGCTGCAGCAGGAACAGTATTTGGGCTTCAGGGAGGAACTCAGATCCATCAATTCCACCCTGGGCACCATCGTAGGGGTGCTGAAGGAAGTACTCATCACCAGGAGGGACACTGTGGAACAACAAGGGGCCTCTGACACTAGCCTGGACGATGAACTGCCTACCACCTCCGTCAGCGCTAGTGGACAGGACGCCCCGCCACAGGACCACCACACCAGCACCCCACCCCCTGCAGAGGGAGAACCACCCTGCAAATGGTCCCTGAGATCCAGGACAAAGACAGAGAACGATGCCAAGACCCCCACCAAGAAATGAGACCACCCTGAATGTCATCCTTCTGTCCCACTTTGTCACCCTGTCCATCCTCAAACTGCCCCAGCTCCACTTCCTAAGCCCATGTGGGCAATGCACCTGTGAGACTAATAGACTGGACTCTGCCATGGACATTCCTCCACCATCACCCCTCACCATTATACAACCCCCTCCAATATTGAGCACTTAAATAAACACCCTTGAAGCACAAAACAATATGGAGTCAGTCTGTGATTTCAAAACTGTGTATTAGCAATTACAGTGACAAAATGCTCTTTCAATTGTAATGTCAACATACCTATGTCACACAGCTGTAGTCCATGAGGAAACACAGCAGATGTCACACAGTGGGACCCACATCTGTGAAATCGTAAGGGAAAGTGACAACTCAGTGACCATACACTGGGTGAAAACGACAGACAGTAGAGAGGTAGTAGTGTTAAAGTACATGTAGTAGGCAGGTTTGTATTCTTACCTGTGTCTCACTGGAAGTATTGCAGGATCACAGTGGTCCTGTTATCGATGTCCTCTTCTTCTGCTTCCTCTTTCTCACTGTCCACAGGCTCCACAGGTGCAACAGCACAGCCATCTGGAGAAAAGGCACCTGTCGCCGCAAAGCTAAGTTGTGAAGCATACAGCAGGCCACGATGATCTGGCACACCTTTTTTGGTGAGTAGAATAGGGATCCACCTGTCATATGAAGGCACCTGAACCTAGCCTTCAGGAGGCCGAAGGTCCGCTCTATTATCCGCCGAGTTCGCCCATGGGCCTCATTGTAGCGTTCCTCTGCCCTTGTCCTGGGATTCCTCACTGGGGTCAGTAGCCATGACAGGTTGGGGTAACCAGAGTCACCTGCAAATGGCGAGGGACAACTGTTAGACACACACTAACCTGTAGGGATATCCCCAGACCCAGACAACCATTCCCACTGACTTGCTTCCAGGTGCTCACCTAATAGCCACACACGGTGCCTCTGTAGTTGACCCATCACATAAGGGATGCTGCTATTCCGCAGGATGTAAGCGTCATGCACTGAGCCAGGGAATTTGGCATTCACATGGGAGATGTACTGGTCTGCCAAACACACCATCTGCACATTCATAGAATGATAACTCTTCCGGTTTCTGTACACCTGCTCACTCCTGCGGGGCACCCACTACCGTAAGAGATCGGAGGACATTCGCCGCTGGAGCAAGAAGACGCCGAAGGCCCAGCTGGGGATGGCCTCCCAACGTGGGAGGGGTGCCTGTCGCACCATGACCTGCCTCATGTTCAGGATCCTGGCGGTGGCGTACCCGGAGTTGGATGGGCGCTTGAGGGCATCACAGCAGCCACAAGGGGTAAGTACACTCACATTCTGCTGATTTTGCACGCAGTGGAGGTGTCTGGGTGGGGGAGGTGGGCTGTGGGTTTCCCTAGGCCAGGGCGAGTGTGCTAGTTAGGTCACCTTGTTCTAGCAGACCCTGTGGCGCCCCACCCCGCCTGTGTACAGTGCCAAGTTCACATAGTCAGGCTCCTGTGTCATCCATGTGTGCAGATGTTGGCCATAGCCTTGTAGGCCATGTCCCAGGGATTGAACAGTGGGCCCCAAGTGTGCAGCGTAGTGCAGGGGGCTTCTGTGTCTGTCGTGTCTGCCAACAGTAGCGGTAATCCATGCACTCAACATGTCTTTCTTCTGTCGTCCCCCCACTTTTTGTGGTCTCCCTGTTCTTGTGTGCGTTAGCATCATCAGGTGGAGGAGCAGTGGCACCGGAGCAGGAGGGAGCTGCATCCCACATGGTCCTGGAGGGCGAGACTAAGGACTCGGAGTTCACCAGTGGGACGGAGGGCGAGGGGAGCTCCACGGCAGGGAAAGGAGCTGACACCAGTGACACAGACTCGTCCTCTGATGGGAGCTCCCTTGTGGTGGCGGCAACATCTGTGCCCCCGCATCTACAGGTACAGCTGCCACCCCCCTCTACCAGCACCGCCCTCCCAGCAGCCCCTCTGCCTTTGCCCCGTGCCCGCTGACCCAGGAGGGTGGGCATCACCTTCTCTCCAGGCAGCTCAGGCCCTGCCCCAGTCACCCCTGCTGCCCCTCACTGTTGGGCAGTCTACCATTTTGAATGCCATCCAGGGTGTAGAAAGGCAGTTGCAACAAACAAATGCATTCCTGGAGGGCATTCATTCTGGTCAGGCGGCCCTTCAGCGAGCTTTTCAGACTCTGGCCTCAGCACTGATGGCAGCCATTGTCCCTGTCTCTAGCCTCCCCCCTCCCACTTCCTCCACCCAGACCCAATCCCCTCTACCTCAGCCTATCCCAAGCACACCTTCAGACCAGCATGCACACACCTCAACACACAAGGGAAGATCTGGCAAAGATAAGCACCACACATCCCACAGGCACTCATGCAAGCATCACACACATGCAGACACACCAACATCCACTGCCTCCACTGTGTCCCCCTCCTCCTCGTCTCCCTCCTCCCTCCCTGTCTCGTCTCTACTCACACCTGCATGCACTACATCTACAGCCACTACTTCCATCACCAGCACACCCACCACCACACCCCTCTCACGTGCAGTCACCACCATCACTACCATTCACACGTACCCTGTGTCCTCTCCCAGTGTGTCTGTGATGCCCCCTCCCAAGATACACAAACGCAGGCACACACCCACCCAACAGCCATCCACCTCACGACGCCTCCAGCGCATGCACCTTCACCCAAAGTCACCAAACGAACACCTCCTACAACCACAACCTCTTCCTCCACTCCCAAACCCCCTCCAGCTACCTGTCCCAGTGTTCCCAAGAAACTTTTCCTGTCCAACCTTGACCTCTTTCCCTCACCTCCCCCACCCCGTCCGTCTCCTAGGACCCGACTCTCCAGGGCCCAACCTAGCACCTCAACCACAACATCTCCGGGACCAGTGGTGCCTGTAGTTATCGGAATCTGGAGTGCACCGTCCACCAGGGCAGCCAGTGTGGCACGGAGCCACAGCACAGACAGTCCCCCACCTGTCAAGCATGAAAAGTTGGCCAGTGCCCGGCGGGAGAGGAGGAAGACTTCAGCCACCAAAGCCGCTCCCAGGGGTACAGGTGGGAGTGTGGAGTCAGCTGCGACACCTTCCAAGGTGGAGAAGGCCCACAAGAAAGTCAGCAAGTCTGGGAAGAGCAGCACGGCGGAGAAGACCGCCATCATCCCCGCTGCCCAGGAGGCCACCGCCATCATCCCCGCTGCCCAGGAGGCCAGCACCAGCCCTGCTGTCCAGGAGGCCACCGCCAGCAGCAGCCCTGCTGCCCAGGAGGCCAGCACCAGCCCTGCTGCCCAGGACAGGACCGGCAGCACCAGCCCTGCTGCCCAGGACGGGACCGCCAGCACCAGCCCCGCTGGGCCATGAAGGACCGCCAGCACCAACCCCGCTGGGCCAGACATAACCGCCAGAAGCTGAGTCACTGCAAAGGGCACCGCCGCCACAAGCACCGCTGAACAGGGCGCCGCCACCACAGGCACCGCTGAACAGGGCACCGCCGCCACAAGCACCGCTGGCCCATGAGCGCCAAGGGCACTGACACTACTCAGTCCGTCATGAGCAGGATGAAGCACTCTGGGCACAAAGCCCCCTCCAGAACCAGTGGAGACAAACATCCACTACCTCTGTCCTTGGCAGGATGAAGCACTCTGGGCACCAGGCCCCCTCCAGAACCAGTGGAGACAAACATCCACTACCTCTGCCCTTGGCAGGATGAAGCACTCTGGGCACCGTGCCCCCTCCAGAACCAGTGGAGACAAACATCCACTACCTCAGTCCTTAGCAGGATGAAGCACTCTGGGCACAAGGCCCCCTCCAGAACCAGTGGAGACAAACATCCACTACCCCAGTCCTTGGCAGGATGAAGCACTCTGGGCACAAAGCCCCCTCCAGAACCAGTGGAGACAAACATCCACTACCTCAGTCATTAGCAGGATGAAGCACTCTGGGCACAAAGCCCCCTCCAGAACCAGGGGAGACTCTTATCCACTTGAGACACTGTGGCTTTGCACTCCCCAGGATGGAACAGTGGGCAAACCACCCACTTGTGAGACTTGAGAGACTGTGGCTTTGCACTCCCCAGGGTGGAACAGTGGGCAACCTAACCACTGTAGAGACTTGAGAGACTGTGGCTTTGCACTCCCCAGGATTACAGAGTGGGCAAACCACCCACTGTAGAGACTTGAGAGACTGTGGCTTTGCACTCCCCAGGATGGAACAGTGGGCATGTGGCCCCCTCGTGGATTTGGCTTCGTGCACTCAACCGGCTGAGGTGCCCCCCCTTTGCCTTCCCCCTGAGGTGCCTGTTTTATTGCTATCTGATGCCCCTGCGGTGTTCTCACCGTCATTTCGGGGATTGGGTGTGGGCCTCGCCCATACCATGTGGACCCAGTATTCCACGGACTTCAATTGAGCACTACCTGGACTACTATTCTTGGTGTATATATTTGTTTATAGTGTATATATATATATTTTTGCGTACTGTATTTTAATATATTACAATGGTTACACTCATTTCCTTTTGTCCTTGCATTCTTCCCGGGGGGTTTGGGGGTTGTAACTGTAATGTATCATGCTGTATTAGTGTGGGTGTTGTAGTGGGTGAGGGTGGAGGTGTTGCGTGTTGCGTGTGTCACTGTTTTTTCCCTCCCCCCTCCCCTGTGTCGTAGGTGCAGTACTCACCGTTGTCTTCGCCGCCGCCGTTCATGCTCCTGGTAGAGGAGCAAGAAGATAAGGGCTGGCAGGATGTGGAGTTCGGGTTCCATGGCGCCCGGATTCCTCGTGGGGTGTGTTGAGGTGAGCGTTTTCCCTTCAGAGGCCTGTTACCGCCGTGTTTTTGTTCGCGGTGAATCCGCCCCGGAAAAGGTGGTGGATTGGTAGGTTGTGAAACTGTGGGCGGTACATTGTCCTCCGCCTGTCTGTTGGCGGTGACCGCCAAGCTATTTGTTTGTACCGCCATGGCGGTCGGAGCGTTCAAGTAGCTGTCTTTGTTGGCGGTTTCCACCACAGTAGTGATTCCAATTTTTTCCGCCGGCCTGTTCGTGGTCTTACCGCCACTTTAACACCAAACGCCAGGGTTGTAATGACCACCTAAGTCATGATTCCTTTGGCGTAAGTCTAATAATTCACGATCTGCTGACAGTGTTACAGTTCTACAATCAAAAACTCGCTCAAACTCACGAACAAAGTTTCTACAGTTGTATAACAGGGGACTGTCTTTCTGCACAAGAGGAATAGCCCAGGTAGCTGCATCTCCAGACAGATATGATAACAAGAAAGCTACTTTGGACTGGGCATCGGGGAAAGTATGTGGTCTGCAGGTGAAGTGTAATTCCACTTGAACCAGGAAAGATTGCGTTTTCAAGGGGTCACCTGAGAAACATTCTGGGGGAGCTAAAGGAATGGCTGAAGGAACGTTGAGGGAAATGTTAGTCGGATTACCTCCAGAAGTCTGAGAAGAAGGGCCTGGCCAAGACACACCTGGAGGATTTTGTTCCTTCTTTTCTACCTTATCCTGTAACTGACTCACTCTCTCAGCTAGGCTAGTTGCCAAATCTTTTGATGATACCACCTCTGCTTGGAGCTGAGTGATAGCCTTGACTAGCTCGTCCAGCGTGGCCATGTTGAGAACATACACAAACCAGGAGGATAATAATTCCTGGGCTCACTATTCTGTCAGAGTCACCAGATCCTTGGAGTCTGTGCACGTTCCCAACACTTCCACCACAAAACAGCTCCAATACTCTGATTAGAATTGTCACAGAGTCTAAGAGAGTCCAAGTGGAGAAAAGGGGATTAGGAAGGGAACAGCTGGGAAGGAGACCTGTAGGAAGCAAAAAGGTTTAAACACACAATATCAAAATTACATCATATTAATATCAATACTAGGCTATAACTCTAAGCATTGTCATTATGAAAACATGGACAACCTAAGCATAAACTTAAAATGATTAGGCTTCAAGATGACTGGATACCTGTGAGGGAATCAAGAAAGGTTAAATGCAATTTTCAAATTCAAGAATTATCATTTACATGAGGATCAGGAAAGAATCTGAATGATTTCTAAACCATCATATGAATCGTGTTTGAGAAACATATTAGGAACACACAACATTACATCTGGGAACCTGGTTCTTTGTTCTCTAAAATTGCTGGAACATGACTTGCGCACATTGCAGATCTTTACATAGGTAGTAAAAATACCATAGGTTGATTGTGCACCATGAACAACACAAATTAGACTTGAGAAATAAATCATGCGACCTGCCGACTCAAAATCCACCAAGTAAATGCCTTAAAAATGGTAGCGCGCAATGAACACTGTGATTTTAAGCACAAGAAACAAATTGCGCGTCTTGCCGATTCGAATGCCACCATGTAACTGTCAAGGAATGGTAGCGCACAATGAACATCATGAATCAAACACGAGAAAACGAATTGCGCGCTTTGCCAATTCAAATGTCCGCATGCAAATGCCTCAAAACTACCAAGCGCACATTCACAGGCACAAAAGTACTTTAGATTATCATGCAAAGATTAGGCCCAAGAACTCCAGAGTTTTCGATAACGGGGTCGGGGGCCCAGCCCAACCTCCGTCTTACCGCCCTGATCTAGGATCACCAATGAAAGAGAAAAAAGGCCAAGGCCTGGAGGATCAAAGTAGGCTGCCGGAACAGGAGCTCAGGAAGTTGCTGCTGCTCTGCACTAGGACCTCTGAATAGTGAGCACGTGGAGCTGGGCTGGATCCCTTTTAAAGAGTCTTAGCCCAGCCCACCAACCACACCCAGACATGCTGCAGGGAAAGCTTCTAGAAGGCCCTGGAAAGGGACCACACCCTGACACAGTCTGAAAGCCTGCAGCAGTACATTACATGAGAACAGTATTTATGTGCATGCTGAACATAAGTCCTCAGGATTAAATTCTGCAATGCAAAAGGTTAAACAACATCATATCAGCACAATGCATAAATTATGTTAGCTTGAAATTATTTGGTTTTTGCATTCTAGTTGCCCGTAAAGCGCGCACTGCCCTGATGTTGACAAGACCCACCACAGTCCACCTGACAAGCATGGGAACGTGACATTGGTCATGCCCTAACACAGAAGGAATGGGATAGGGTTCTAGTGCTCCCACGCAAAATCTTCGTCAATGCAACATTTCAATATATTCAGCATAACATATTGAACAGGACATACCTCACACTGGTGTGTTTACACAAGATATATGGTACCACCTCAAACTATCCTAGGTGTGGCAATCATAACGCTGATAAAGCACATATGTTTGGGAGTTGGCCAGTAGCGATGGTGCTCTAGTGGGAAACTACAGACATTCTGACAAATATCACTGGGTGGGAGGTATTGTGTTCCATGGAAATCACTATACTGGGAATATTTAAGCACAAGAAATCAGGAAGCACTACCAACTACTTTCTTGACTTGGCTTCACTGATGGTACACAGGACAATTGCAATGCATTGGAAGACTAGTATACTACCGGGGCTTACTCAGTGGCATGCAGCTACATCCAAGTGGGGCAGGACTGAATCAGTGGCTCTCTGATGGGAAGAAGCCTGAGGCCTATGCAAGGTCACTGTAGGACTGGAGTAGGACACTCTCTTAGGCAACTTACAGGTGCTTTTGGACAAGCCCTAACCTTCAGTGAACACTTGACAGCTGCTGAACTCATCTACATTTATAAATGCACTTCTAACCTTCTCCCCTTTTATTTTTTTTAATCTTGATTGCCTTTAAAAGAGTATACTGGTAATTGCGTAGTGCATGTCTGTTGTCTCGTCTCCACTCTATTAGTTCTGATAAACATTTTTTAGGATTTCCATATACAGGCCGACACTCTTACTTACTATGGGGGTCATTCTGACCCCCGCCGGCGGCGGATGCCGCCGGCCTGGCGGGAACCGCCAGAAGACCGTACCGCGGTCGAAAGACCGTACCGCGGTCGAAAGACCGCGGCGGTCATTCTGAGTTTCCCGCTGGGCTGGCGGCCGACCGCCAGAAGGCCGCCCGCCCGCCCAGCGGGAAACCCCCTTCCATGAGGATGCCGGCTCCAAATGGAGCCGGCGGAGTGGAAAGGGTGCGACAGGTGCAGTTGCACCCGTCGCGATTTTCGGTGTCTGCTATGCAGACACTGAAAATTTTTGTGGGGCCCTGTTAGGGGGCCCCTGCAGTGCCCATGCCATTGGCATGGGCACTGCAGGGGCCCCCAGGGCCCCCACGACACCCGTTCCCGCCAGTAAGGTTCTGGCGGTCAAAACCGCCAGAACCAGGCTGGCGGGAAGGGGGTCGGAATCCCCATGGCGGCGCTGCCTGCAGCGCCGCCATGGAGGATTCCTCAGGCCAGGGGAAAACCGGCGGGAAACCGCCGGTTTCCCTTTTCTGACCGCGGCTTTACCGCCGCGGTCAGAATTGGCCTGGATGCACCGCCAGCCTGTTGGCGGTGCATCCGCGGTCCCCGGCCCTGGCGGTCTATGACTGCCAGGGTCGGAATGACCCCCTATGTCATAAATAGCATTATCAACATGTCTGTTATGACCTGGCAATTAAAGTTGTTTTAATGTATTATACATCTAAGTGATGTTTAGAATCAGTACCTCCTGCTGTGTAATATTTCTGTCTCAGCATGTTCAGACCCTCTTTTTGTTTCAGAAACAGTTGATATGATATTGCTAATTGTATGCACTTGTACCTGATACACATCTATATAACTATGCAAAAACTAATAAAAATTGGTTAAAAAAGATCTACTGTGAAGCCACCATAAGGCACAAGTTTAACTTACTTCACACTTATGATTTATCTCTATGTTAATTACAATTTAGTATTTCTGAAAACTAAAGAATATGGTAAATATTGGTAAAAATCCTTAACCTTTTGAGACATTCGGTTAGTTCTGAAAAGAACAGTTTTTTCTTCTTTTTAAAAAAAAACTTTTTTTCTGGAAGTTTTCCTTTTTTTACAAGGTCATAAGGACTGACCATAATAGTAGTCTTAACAGGACAAAGGAGGACAAGAAAGAAAAAAAAAATAAGGCTGTTGAGGAGGACGTTGGTGAGTCATGAAAAGCTCACAATGGATGGTGATATCTCTTTCTCCTGCAACAATGACAGTATAGCAGAGGAGATAGTATATTGCAGTGCTGCCATACTGCGCTGTCATTTCTGTATTCTGCCTCAACAGATGTATCACCACAGTGGTATCAGGAGAAGGTACAGATCAAGGGACAGATGCACGGAGTGGTGGTGGAGGTGCTCATGAAGCAGAAGTAGAAGGTGCTACTGGTGGGACAGATGCAGCAAGTGGTGAAGGAGGTGTTGACAAAGCAGAAGAAGTTGAAGGTGTTGCAGTAGCCAAAGAAGTGGCCACTGCCAATCTTCCTGCGTCTGCCTCTTCTATCTTCTTCTGACACCTTATTTACGCACAAGCCAACCTGATGGAATGAATTGCCTGGAAGCATTTTCTTATTCCCGGCTAACTGAATGAGAACTGTTTCATGTTCCGACAGGAAATAACTTTGCTGCTTAGGTTGTAGGTTACCAGGTTTGAGTTCACCTTTCCCTCCAGGTGGAAAGAAAAAGAAATTCCACAAAATCAGTTCCTATAGTTTCTTATTCTGCTCCACCCCTTGTTCCTCCTCTTGTAATAGCACATGATCATCTTTTTCAGGCACTGAAGGTCTTCAAAAGTTGGAAGCTGGTTTTGAAGAAAGGATATTCACTCTTCCAAACAGCACAGCTTTCTTTTGGAAGATATCACAAAGAATGGGTATAGGGGGTATACACCTCTTGTTTCCTACAATTGACAGAATTCTAAACTAATTAAATGCTGTTTTACAAAAGTGAAAGTACCACTGTAGTATCTCAATACTATTGTGGTACCTGTATAGTTCTCAAACACAACCTACAGTTACAATACTAACACAAATACCATTAACAAACGTAACTACCCATGAAACCCTGAAATCCACATTTTAAATAAAATATATTTCTTTGGTGTTAATATAATTTTAAAAAATGAAGGAGGTACCGCAGTAGTTTCGAGGAAGCACAAATTAAAGCAAAATAATCACACAGATGCTGACGCTCATAATGACTTTTGACCTTTCTCGAAAGTGCGCTGTGACAAAACAAAGTGAAGAGACTTAATAGTATAATATACAACATTTTGTGATTCAAACCATTTATTTTTACAAAAAAACATACAAAATAAATTTAAAAAACTAAGGGTTTAAGATTAGTTGTAGTTAGGAAAACGTAATTTATTATTTCTATACAAAACCAACTTAAACTACACAAACCATAACAATTGAAAAATTATATAATTTTAAGTTATAAATTGCACCCTGAGCAAACCGTACTATAACTCATGCATCTTAGTATTTCAGCTCTCATATGAAGATCACAATTAGTCCTTGAAAATATAGCTATTGCATTGGAAAGCTTGTCCAGTCATCTACTTGGAATAGGAAGATCATTTTCTGGGAAGGAAAATGGAATCAATTTATCGAGCCGCTTCCAAAAAGAAAGAAAATAACTTATGAACATGTTTTGTTGACAGACGCAGTGCATTACCTTATGCATTGTAGTTTCATAATCCATAATTCATGTATATAACATCCTCATGAAATTCAGACCATGGTGTCCATGCATTTCATCTTGCTACATGCTCCTGACCTTTCCTGGCACAAACACAAGGTGTACCTATTCTGCCTTTCCTTCCCTGGCACACAGTCATACATTATTTTACCTGTGCCAGAGCTCCAATGTTTCTAAAAGAGGGAGACCCAAGGGGGGCCATTAGCTCTCCAGTTTTGTGCATGCACCATAAGATGAGGCTGGATGGAAACAAAAGCCAGATTCAGAATTTGTACTGAGAGGTTCTGTTTTGTGAGCAAAAGCAACAAAAACATACGTGTTAATGTAAATTTATAATCAACAAAGACAAAAAGGCTGAAATATACACAGGTAAAATATTTGAAAACGATATGGGCATAAATCAGCTTTTGTCTACTAGCTGGCGGACTTGATTTTGAATAGCTAATTAAAAGCCCTGCATAAAGAACTGGCACTGATAACTAGAGTAACGGTATTCCATTGAAATGGGGCCAGTAGGGGTGAGAACTGATGGAGCAGGGCTTCCTATATCTTAATCTTTGAGTGTAACCATTAAACAATCCTCGCCACTGGTGTATGGACCTTTGCTCATCGACAAGGAGAAGTGTTAAGGAGCAATCATCTACATCAAACCAACAATGCATTAAATTGTTAATGACTTTTAGAACAGTCAATAAAAAGAGTTTTGTGTGAGTTAAAGAGTTTTATTTTTCAATGTCTTAAGTTTTGCTCAATTTTTTAAATAAGAATTAGGGCCTGATTTAGATCTTGCTGGAGGGAAATACTCCATCACAAACATGATCGCTATCCCATCTGCCATATTACGATCCCATTATATCCTATGGGGATCTTAGTACAGCGGACGGGATATCCATTACGTTTGTGATGGAGTATTCCCATCACTAAGATCTAAATAAGGCCCTCAGTCTTTTAAGCATTAGAAATGATCATAACCTAATAATTGATATTTTAATATCAGGTAAAATAGAATATTAGTCAAGATAACAATAAATATTGTAATAATATCACCAAGTATGTTCCATATAGGAAGTTCTATAATCTAAATATATTGGAATAAGGTAAAAGTAAGATGCCAGTTCAGATACTCAATAAGGAGTACTGATGACAGAATCAATGCATAAGCACACATCCTTTGCTGCTGGAAACTATTCTCAGCTATAAATCAGCAGACATAAAATAAATAGGCTAAGCAAACTCCTGTGAAGAGGGGTATGAAGAAATCTCAAAGATGAGTCTCCAGCCACTGCAAGGGAGAGAAGTTCAAAGGGAACAAGTCTCAAGGAAAAACCCTCAGAGGAAATGTCCTGCATTGCTCTAGGGAACCCGCACTAATATAAACACAAATATTCCAAATAGCAACAAGTGTCTTTTTGCCTCCTGCATTATCCAGTGGGACTGTAGTAAACCCTGGGAATAGGTAAACTCTCCAGCTTCTCACACTCATACAAGAGTCTTTAGACGTTAGTCATTGAACAGTTACATCGTTCACATTCTGCAGACTGTTCTTCTCATGAATCCTCATTTCTGTTGCCTGCTGTCCTCCAAGTGGGAACCTCATGATCAGTTGTCTAATACAAAATAAATGCCTATGCACTGACTAACAGAAGGCTTATGGAAAGTTCCAACATCTGCAGCTAAAGAGAAAAACATCTAATGGCAAATAACGATTCAATATGAAAAACAGGCCTTTAAATGTTAATGCACTATTTTCAGTTAACATAGCATCAACAGTTAGGCTTACTTAAATCAGCATGTATTTACTTCACTTGTAGGCCTATAGTATGTAATTATGATTACCTACTACAAAATGTCAAGGTTTAATAAATGTGTTATTTAAAGATAGGCTTTTACATATTGTTAATAAAAATGTTTTTTTGCAAATAAGATTCCTTAATGCAGAATCCTAACCTAGTGTAGAGCAAGGTAGTCTGGGTGATGCAGAAGGTTCTGGGTGGGAGAGTGCAGGTTATAGGTAGCATTTTAGAAGTTCAACAGGGTAGGAATGTAGTTAGAAGATATGTCAGGGCTTTAAATACATGAATCAGTAGCTTGTAGAGGGTCTTTCTCACAGATAACCAGTCTACCCAGTGCAGAAGGATGAGGTAGGAGTGTACATGAGAAGTTTGTAAAGTTTTCTTATAGCAAGCTTTTAGACCTTGTCCAATGGGGCAAATGAGATTCCAAGGAGGCCAATAGGCAGACTAGTCAGTTTACTGCTTACAAGGGAATTGATCAGTGTTTTGACTATGTTGAATGAATGGGCAGATGTTCTCTTTATGTAATAAACAAGCCACAGCAACAGTGGTAGTGAAGGAGGATTCCATGTTCGTGGTGGGCTAAAGAGAACACTGAGGCCCATATTTATACTTTTTGACGCTAAACTGCGCTAACGCAGTTTAGCGTCAAAAAGTTTTGCGCCGGCTAACGCCATTCTGAAGCGCCATGCGGGCGCCGTATTTATTGAATGGCGTTAGCCGGCGCAAGCAGACCGGCGCTGCCTGGTGTGCGCGAGAAAAACCACGTACACCAGGCAGCGCCGGCGTAGGGGGAAAATGGCGCATGGGCGTCTTAAAATGGGGCAAGTCAGGTTACGTCGAAAAAATCATCGTAACCCGACTTGCGCCATTTATTTTCGACGCCCATCCCCCATCAACATGACTCCTATCATTGTAAAGATAGGAGTCATGCCCCCTTGCCCAATGGCCATGCCCAGGGGACTTCTGTCCCCTGGGCATGGTCATTGGGCATAGTGGCATGTAGGGGGGCACAAATCAGGCCCCCCTATGCCACAAAAAATAAAAAAAAAATACTTACCTGAACTTACCTTAATGTCCATGGGATGGGTCCCTCCGTCCTTGGGTGTCCTCCTGGGGTGGGCAAGGGTGGCAGGGGGTGTCCCTGGGGGCAGGGGAGGGCACTCTGGGCTCATTTTGAGCCCCCTTGTCCCTTAACGCCATGCCTGACCCAGGCGTTAAAAAGCGGCGCAAATGCGCCGTTTTTAGCCACGCCCACTCCCAGGCGTCTCTTTTGCCCGGGAGTATAAATACCACGTAAAGGCCTGGGAGTCATTTTTTAGACGGGAACGCCTCCCTTGCATATCATTAACGCAAGGAAGGGGTTCACGCTAAAAAATTACGCACATTCCGGGAACTTTGGCGCTATACGCCTCTAACGCCATAGTATAAATATGGCGTTAGTTGGCGTTAGTTTAGCGTAGAATTTGCGTCGAAAAAAACGACGCAAATTCGGCGCAAACGGAGTATAAATACGGCCCTGAATATTTTGGAAGAGGTAATTATAGTCAGAGGAAAGTTGATGGAATAAGGTAAAGACATGGGTGCAGTGGAAGAAGGAAAGCATATGAGCTCCGTCTTTAATGAGTTATGCCTGAAAGATTGCATTACCATCAGAAAACAGACAGAACTAAGGGAATCTGATATGCACAAATGGCGAGTCTAGGGTGTCGGAAAAGTGAACAAAATTAGGATCTTTGGTGTAGAGATGGAAGGAGGGACCAAAAACTGAGATTATTTTATCAAGAGAAGTGCTGTACAGAGAAAACAAGAGTGGACTCTGGACTGATCCTTGGAGGACACTGACTGGTAGTGCAGTAGGTGAGTTTAGATACCCATAGTCTGTGAAGGAGTGGTCAGAGAGACAGGATGAAAACCATTGAGGGAAGAGCCAGTGATGCCAAGAGAGTTAAGGGAAGGTAGTGATCATACACCAGAAAAAGTTTAAGAACTAGAAGGAGGGATGAAAAATTATTATGATGGGCTGATGGGATAAAGATGATTACATGTGTGAACAGTATTTATATAGATAAGAAAGCACACAGCCTGCTTGAAGGGAATTGTGAAAGTCAGTAAATGAGGGAAATAGATTAAGACAGTTGAAAGTTGAAAATAAGGCATTTCAGTAAAATAAATAAAGAGACCTGAGATAACAGACATTTGTTAGGAGGGTGGGATGTACCCGCCATGGACTTTTTTTAAAGGAAATACTATGGTATTTGGATCATTATCAGTGAGTACTAGATATAACAGAATGGCTGAACTTTAGATATGATAGTAAGATACTTCATGGCTGGTGAAGAGAAAGGATCAGATGGAGCGCAGTCAGGATATCAATATTTTATTAAAGAGACTAGCTTCACCAGTGAAGTGGTTGTAAAGTCTGGAAGCTGCACAATGAATGTGATGAGCAATGATTATGTGGAAGGTACAAAAGGAGAAGAGAATAAGATGTTTACAGGACATACAGGTTATTAAACTGGGATCACAATGAGGAAATGGAGCTTGGTACCCAACATTTGAATTACCTAGGATCAGGGATAATGCATCTATGGCTAATTTATAAGCATTAAATTGGGCTTGCCCTCCTGTGGGGTCACCCCCCAAACATTCTGCCTTCACCCCTCCAGTTGTCTGGATATCCTTTAAGTTGGCATTAGGAATCTGTGCGCTTTACTACTGCTAATCAGTGATAAGGTACTTGTGCTCTCTCCTTTCAACATGGTAAAATTGGCTGACACCCAACTGGTACATTGAATTCACTTACAAGTCCCTAGTTTAGTGTCACTATACATACTGAGGGTCTGTTAAATGCTACTCCAGCAATCATTGTGCCACCCTCTTAGGTAGCTCTTCAAAACATGTCCCAGGCCTGTCATTGCAGCCTGTGTGCAGTTTTAAACTGCCAATTCAACCTGGAAAAATAAACCTTTTACCAGGCCCAAATCTTCTTTTTTAGTACATATAAGTCGCCCCTTAAATAGGCCATAAACAGATATATGTGTAAAAACAGTATGTGTGTTTGCGTTCTACATGGCAGAGTAGTGAAAAGCTCCTAATTTCTTTTTTCACTACTGTAGGTCCTACCTCTCCCATTTGATAACATTGGCTTACCTTATTGCATTTAATAAGTGCTAACCTATGATTGGGAACAGGTTTAAATGGCATTTTGGTCTCAAACGAATTGCAGGATAAAATCAGCTTTTAAGGTAAAGTTAGGTTTTATGTCACAATTGTGAAAATCCCACTTTTAGCAAGTTTCCATTTTCATGTCCTAACCATTTGGTGCTTGCAGTCTGTGTTCTGGGTCACATGACTGTGAATAGTTGGCAGTTGACAATTGTGTATTCCTCCCGGTCAGTGAGACAAAGGGGGCATAGGTATTGGCAGAATAGGCAATCCTGCCGAGATAGGAGGGAGGAAGCTGTTCCCTTCTCCACTTACCTTTCAAAGAACTGCCTCCAGCACACTCAGAAAGGAACTTGACATCAGCCTTTTGTCACCCTATACCACTTGGAGCCTGGGAAGGGAAAGCAAGGAAATTCCATAATCAGATGGATGGGATAGCTTAGAGGTTTCCCACACTTTCAAAGGCTGGCACAAGGTATACATTTTAGACCCTCCCACAAACTCTTCAGTACACTCCCCGACCTGTGGAGGACCCCCCCAGAAGGATTCCTTGTACTTCAGAGTACTGCTCTGCTGTTTGCAGCCTGTGTTGTACCAAAGAGGACTGCCCTACTTCTACCAGAGGACTGCCCTGCTGCTTGAAGCTTGCATTGTCCCCTCAGAGGGCGTCCCTGCTGCTTGAGACCTGCCTTGATGCTTGATCCCAGGACTATCAGAGTGATGGCATAGGCTAGTTGGCTGGCTTCCTGTGTGAGCTACAGGAACATAATAATCTCCAGAGTCCTTTGAACTCTGCACCTGGCCTCTGTCTGGAGTGAGTCCTGGCCCCTGAGTGGTACCCAACCAGCTCTGGACCCCTGGAAGTGCTGCTAAAGGTGATCTTCCAGCCAAAACCTGAAACTTAGAAAAAGTCTACTCAAAAAGTAGCCTGAGAACTAACAGGAGACCAAGACCTACCTGCTCACCGATCCTGCTGAGGTGCAAGGCTGGTTGGCCTCACTTTGCAGTAGCTCCTGCTACGTTCTCCACAGCATCAAATCCTGTTCAGCAGGACCTCTCAGAAAAGTTGTCCAGCCTCATGAGGCCTTCATTGGTTACCGCCTGTGGCTTCATCCCGCTATAGATTTTCAAATTCCAAAAAAGTGACAAATTCTGAATGCACAAATCTGCACCACAATTTAATCCAGTAGTCACTGCCAACTAGCTTGGACCATTGAATTTTACATTCTCTGGAACTTTTCTTCAATTGTTTTTGAAGTCTGAAGATAAGCAGAGAACAAGCCCATCCTCTCATGTAGGTGAACCTCACTCAACCATGGTTGGCTCTAATTACCCTAGTCTTGCACGACCAGATCCTCACAGATAGTGCTTTGATCATTTAGGTGCTATTTTTCACTCTAAATGATAAAAATTCATACTTCTTGTTTTACTGATTGAATTTTATTTTGGTATCAATTTTATGTGATAAAGTTTACTCTATGTTTTTAAATTGCTGTGGGATTTTTCTTGTGTTTGCACTTCATTACTGTTTGTCAGCTGCATATATACTTAACACAGTGTGTCTAAGTTAAGCCTAACAGTTTTTTTGCCAAGCTACCAGAGGAATAAGCACAGGTTAATTTAGTGACTTTTGTGTTTCACTACAACAGGGATTCTTGTTGCTGTTTGAGAAGGGTCTTCATTCACCTGTCCTTAATTTAAAAAAACAATTTCCTACAGAGTACACTTATATTTTTCATTATTCGTGAAGAATTGCTCTAATCTTGGTCTTCAAGGAGTAAATGTTAGGTGATTTTCAGGGATGTGGGTGAAATGCAGCCAGGGAAAATGTGTGCAGGGCATAGTGTGGCAGTGGTGATAGGTCATTGTGGATTAAGATCAGAAATGCTCGGTGGGAATCCAGAGACTATTTCTTTATTTCAAATAACAATATTGGTCATGTGCATGGGGAGGGGGCAGAAGTGATACTGACTAGAAATTACATTTTATGAAGGCATGGTCAGAGAGAGATGGGTTGAAAGTGGGTAAGGAAATGATCAATGTGTCAGATATTACCAGTATGTTACATTATATTTCATTTTAGTGCATGCATGGATTGCCTCATTTACGTCTAAATACAGAGAGTGTGTTGATAGGGAAGCGGTCAGATAACAACTAAGAGAACAAAGTGCTCTGAATTGTTTTGTTATGATTTAGGTAAAATAGTGAGGAGTGAAAAACTGAGGACACTGTCAGGTTTATTTAAGGATTAGTAACTAGTTTCTTGATGGTGAAAGACGGCCCAATCTTGCCTATAATGGTGACAATGACTGCTGTGCAATGATATTGAAAAGAGGATGGGGAGTGGGTTATGCTTGTATAAAGATCTCTTATTGATCTATTAAAATAAATGCTTACTCCACCACCTTTGCAGGTGTAGTGAAGTATATGGGAGAAAGTAGCATAGTCCGTGTGAAAAGATGCTGGTGAGGCTGAATTTGTTTCTCAATCCAGGTCTCAGTGATAGCTGAGAAGTATAGTGGGAGCATGTGAGATTCAACCTGATCAGTAATCGGTTGGTCTTGTTACAAACAGATCATTCATTCTTTAAATCCAGAACAATACAAATTTCATAAGGTTCACAATAGAGGTTTGTTTAACATTTATAACAAGGGGATAGATAAGGTCACTCAGTAGGTGAGACTGAAAGGAAAGTGGGACTTCCTGTTGTCACAGGCCAGTGATATCCAGAGTGGTAGCCTAACTGAGATATACGGCCTTGTCTCATACATTGCCTAGCTTTAAGAAAAGGGAGCACCATTCCTTATATTCCTGCACTTGGATTACACTTAGGTGGTCATTACAACATTGGCGGTAAGACCGCCAACACACCGCCGCGGAAATCCGCCACAGCTATTATGACCCACAGCTCGGAATCTGCCAAAATTCAGACACCCACACAGTCCGCCACACCAAAGGTCAGTGATAAACTGGCAAAAATAAAACCTCCACCGTCACGCCAACAGAACTATGGCCACACTATCACAACCCACAAATCCACGCGGCAGTCTTTCAACCGCGGTATTCCATTGGCGGTACACACTGCTGCGCTCAAAATACACACACTCTTACAAAACACAGCCACATTGGACAAATCGAAATACACACACCTGATACACATACACACACCACTCCCACACATCCAATACAATATAAAACACACACCCACATCACCCACAAACCCCTACGACAAAAATTACCCAGAGAAGGCCAGAGAGAGACACCACAAACAACTACCAAGCATCCACAGGCACACAATACCATAACCCACAGAACTACCACGCACCTCACACAACACACCACTAAATATCACCGCACTTATCACTACGCACAACACCCCACACATCACCCACGCCACCCCATGGCATGGCAAAGACACTCCAGGTTCTCTGAGGAGGAGCTCAGGGTCATGGTGAATTTAATCATTTGGGTAGAGCCACAGCTATTCGGATCACAGGTGCAGCACACTTCCATTGCGAGGAATATGGAGCTATGGCGAAGAATAGTGGACAGGGTCAACGCAGTGGGACAGCACCCAAGAAATAGGGATGACATCAGGAAGAGGTGGAACGACCTACGGGGGAAGGTGCGTTCTGTGGTCTCAAGACACCACCTTGCGGTTCAGCAGACTGACAGCGGACCCCCACCTCCTCCCCCACAACTAACAACATGGGAGGAGCAAGTCTTGGCGATTCTGCATCCTGAGGGCCTCGCAGGAGTAGATGGAGGATTGGACTCTAGTAAGTCAAATCTTAACTATTACATCCCCCACCCTACTTGCATGCTATCACATAACCCCACCCTCACCCTCACCCCATCACTCCAACTCCTCAGAAATGTCCCAATATCACAAACCACACATCCCAACACCAAGCCCTGCATGCAACACCAAAGCATGGACACCCATCACCAATGCATGGCCACTGCACATACCCATACACACCCCTAAACCACCATCACACAAGGTCCCACACAGGAATGCAAGCACCCGGGTACACGGTCACCCACCTCTTGCACACCATAGCACACACAGATGTAATAAACATACTTTTATACCCCTGCAGGACCCCTACCCAACGTCTCCGGACAGGAGGGTCCACACATGTACACACCACCAACAGAAGAGGCCCACAGTGATGACAGCAGCTCTGTCCAACTGGATCTAGATGACCAGCCCGGCCCATCTGGGACCTCGGGACAGTCGGTTCCCCTCACACTGGCACAGGCCACCACACAGCTTCCCCCCTCTGGAAACACCAGCACAGCACCCACCCAGCGGGCCCATACCTCTGTCCCCAGGACACGTCAATCAGCATTGTGTCCACCACTACAGGGAACCCAGGCTAACCCACCACCCCAACAACAACAGGGACCTGGGGGCAGTGGTAGTGGGCACATGGTCCAGGGGACAGAGGCCCAGGAACACAGGGGAACTGGGAGGGCTGCTGTGCGACAGGGGGAGGACAGGCCAAGGGAACCCATTCTCCACGAGACCCTCTCCAACATCATGGGAGTGTACCATCATTCCCAGGAGAAGATGGCAAGGGCACTGGCCAAGTTTCAGGAGACCCAGCGGCTGAAGGAGGAACAGTATTTGGGCTTCAGGAAGGAATTCAGATCCATCAATTCCACCCTGGGCACCATCGTAGGGGTGCTGAAGGAAGTACTCAACACCAGGAGGGACACTGTGGCACAACAAGGGGCCCCTGGCACTAGCCTGGATGATGACCTGCCCACCACCACCGCCGGCACTAGTGGGCAGGACGCCCCGACACAGGACCACCACACCAGCACCCCAGCCCCTGCAGAGGGATAACCACCCCGCAAACGGTCCCTGAGATCCAGGACAAAGACAGAGAACGATGCCAAGACCCCTACCAAGAAATGAGACCACCCTGAATGTCATCCTTCTGTCCCACTTTGTCACCCTGTCCTTCCTCAAACTGCCCCAGCTCCACTTCCTAAGTCCATTTGGGCAATGCACCTGTGAGACTAATAGACTGGACTCTGCCATGGACATTCCTCCACAATCACCCCTCACCATTTTACAACCCCCTCCAATATTGAGCACTTAAATAAACACCCTTGAAGCACAAAACAATCAGGAGTCAGTCTGTGATTTCGAAATAGTGTATTAGCAATTACAGTGCCAAAACGCTCTTTCAAATGTAATGTCAACATACCTATGTCACACAGCTCTAGTCCATGAGGAAACACAGCAGATGTCACACAGTGGGACCCACATCTGTGAAACCGTAAGGGAAAGTGACAACTCAGTGACCATATAATGGGTGAAAACGACAGACAGTAGAGAGGTAGTAGTGTTAAAGAACATGTAGTAGGCAGGTTTGTATTCTTACCTGTGTCTCACTGGAAATATTGCAGGATCACCGAGTTCCTGTTGTCGAGGTCCTCTTCTTCTGCTTCCTCGTCTTCACTGTCCACAGGCTCCACAGCTGCAACAACACCGCCATCTGGACCATCCTCCTGCAGAAAAGGCACCTGTCGCCGCAAAGCTAAGTGGTGAAGCATACAGCAGGCCACGATGATCTGGCACACCTTTGGTGAGTAGAATAGGGATCCACCTGTCATATGGAGGCACCTGAAACTGGCCTTCAGGATGCCGAAGGTCCGCTCTATAATCCACTGAGTTTGCCCATGGGCCTCATTGTAGCGTTTCTCTGCCCTTGTCCTGAGATTCCTCACTAGAGTCAGTAGCCATAACAGTTTGGGGTAACCAGAGTCACCTGCAAATGGCGAGGGACAACTGTTAGACACACATTAACCTGTAGGGATATCCCCAGACCCTGACAACCATTCCCACTGACTTGCTTCCAAGTGCTCACCTAATAGCCACACACGGTGCCTCTGGAGTTGACCCATCACATAAGGGATGCTGCTATTCCACAGGATGTAAGCGTCATGCACTGAGCCAAGGAATTTGGCATTCACATGGGAGATGTACTGGTCTGCCAAACACACCATCTGCACATTCATGGAATGATAACTCTTCCGGTTTCTGTACACCTGTTCACTCCCACGGGGGGTACCAATGCCACATGTGTCCCATCAATGGCACCTATGATGTTGAGGATATGTCCCAGGGCATAGAAGTCAGGTTTCACTGTAGGCAAATCCTCCACCTGAGGGAAAACGATGTAGCTGCGCATGTGTTGCAGCAGAGCAGAAAACACGCGGGTCAGCACGTTGGAGAACATTGGCTGAGACATCCCTGATGCCTTGGCCACTGTCGCTTGGAAGGAACCACTTGAAAGGAAATGGAGTACTGACAGCACCTGCACTTGAGGGGGGATCCCTGTGGGATGGCGGATAGCTGACATCAGGTCTGGCTCCAACTGGGCACACAGTTCCAGGATTGTTGCACGATCAAGCCTGTAGGTGATGATCACATGTCTTTCCTTCATTGTCGACAGGTCCACCAGCGGTCTGTACACCGGAGGATGCCGCCTTCTCCTCACATGTCCCAGCGGACGGTGCCTATGAAGGACAACAGCGAGCACAGAGTCAACCAACTCAGAGGTACGTACCCACAGCTTACACAGAACACGAATCATGATCCGAAATTTGGCCTGTATGGGTGTTGAGGCAAGGCCTAGGTATGTGTGACACAGTTAAAAATTAAGCCATGTGGGCCCCTGAAATGGCGGCTGCCTGACCTGTAAAGTGGGACAATGGGATGTGAGGTAACTGCGCTGGCGTTGTACACCATTGCGGTAGGGGGTCGAAGACCACAGCGCAATTCTGCATTGGTTAACATTGGACCCTATGCGTCCCAGGGGCCAATGAGGATGTACGCCGGCAGTGACGGTACGCACCGCTGTGGACGTGACAACCATTTTCTATCTGTTCAATCACTCGATACCTGATCTTCTACATTGCAAGTGCTGCTGTGACCTCTGTCTGGAGGAGACAATGGCACGTGCGTCTGGGGAAAGGGCCCCTGCCTTCACATTGGAGGAGTTGGAGAAACTCGTGGATGGGGTCCTCCCCCAGTACGCCTTACTCTACGGTCCTCCAGACAAACAGGTAAGTACACTGGGAGCATGCTGTATGGGCTATGCCTGTGTGGAGTGGGGTGGATGAAAGATGGGGGGTGGGGAGATTGAGGCGTGCATGAAACGAAGGTGAATGCATGCACCACATGGCAAGGGTAGGGGTGGGGGCCGATGACTGTGATGGTGCAGTTGGTAATAACTTTTCCCCCTGTACAATTCCTGTAGGTCAGCACCCACCAGAAAAAGGATATTTGGCGTGCCATCACCGAGGAAGTCCGGACCCTGGGGCTCCACCACAGACGGATCACCCACTGCCGTAAAAGATGGGAGGATATTCGCCGCTGGAGCAAGAAGACAGCGGAGGCCCAGCTGGGATGGCCTCCCAACGTGGGAGGGGTGCACGTCGCACCATGACCCCACTGATGTTCAGGATCCTGGAAGTGGCGTACCCGGAGTTGGATGGGCACTTGAGGGCATCACAGCAGCCACAAGGGGGTGAGTACACTCTCATTCTGCTGATTTTGCGCGCAGTGGAGGTGTCTGGGTGGGGGAGGTGGGCTGTGGGTTTCCCTAGGCCAGGGTGAGTATGCTAGTTAGGTCCCCTTGTTCTGGCAGACCCTGTAGCACCCCACCCCACCTGTGTACAGTGTCAAGTACACCAAGTAAGGCTCCTGTGTCATCCATGTGTGCAGATGTCGGCCATAGCCTTGTAGGCCATTTCCCAGGGATTGAACAGTGGAGCCTAAGTGCGTGGCGTAGTGCAGGGGGCTTCTGTGTCTGTCGTGTCCGCCAACGGTAGCGGTAATGCATGCACTCAACATGTCTTTCTTCTGTCGTCCCCTCCCCTGTTCTTGTGTGCATTAGCATCATCAGGCAGAGGAGCAGTGGCACCGGAGCAGGAGGGAGCTGCATCCCTCATGGCCCTGGAGGGTGAGACAACGGACTCGGAGTTCACCAGTGGGACGGAGGGTGAGGGGAGCTCCTCAGCGGGGACAGGAGCTGACACCAGTGACACAGACTCGTCTTCTGATGGGAGCTCGCTTGTGGTGGTGGCAACCTCTGTGCCCCCCGCATCTACAGGTACAGCCGCCACCACCTCTACCAGCACCGCCCTCCCAGCAGCCCCTCAGCCTTTGCATCTGCCTCAGTGAGACAGTTAGTCATCACACAGGGAACACATACAGGGCACACTTATGAGCACTGGGGCCCTGGCTGGCAGGGTCCCAGTGACACATACACTAAAACAACATATATACAGTGAAATATGGGGGTAACATGCCAGGCAAGATGGTACTTTCCTACACTGGGTCCCCGACACTCTAACGTGCAGTGCACAACCTTCTGAGTTGTCCTCCGGTGTCGTGGGACTCCCTTTTGTGACTTTGCGTGGACTCCGGTTCACTCTTCTTCCTAGTGCCTGTTCAGGTACTTCTGCGGGTGCTGCCTGCTTCTGTGAGGGCCCCCTTGAGTTGCTGGGCACCCCCTCTGTCTCCTCCTGGTCCCTCCTGGGCCACAGCAGCACCCAAAAACCTCTACTGCGAGCCTTGCAGCTAGCAAGGCTTGTTTGTGGTCTTTCTGCGTGGGAACACCTCTGCAAGCTTCATCGCGACGTGGGACATCCATCCTCCAAAGTAGAAGTTCCTAGTCCTCTTCTTTCTTGCAGAACTCCAAGCTTCTTCCAACAGGTGGCAGCTTTCTTGCACCCTCAGCTGGCATTTTCTGGGCTCCTGCCCACTCTCGACACTGTCGCGACTATTGGACTTGGTCCCCTTGTCTTACAGGTACTCAGGTCCAAAAATCCACTGTTGTTGCATTGCTGGTGTTTGTTCTTCCTGCAGAAACCCCCTATCACGACTTCTGTGCTCTCTGGGGGTAGTAGGTGCACTCTACACCTACGTTTCAGGGTCTTGGGGTGGGCTATTTTTCTAACCCTCCCTGTTTTCTTACAGTCCCAGCGACCCTCTACAAGCTCACATAGGTTTGAGGTCCATTTGTGGTTCACATTCCACTTTTGGAGTATATGGTTTGTGTTGCCCCTATACCTATGTGCTCCTATTGCAATCTATTGTAACTTTACACTGCTTGCATTACTTTTCTTGCTATTACCTGCATAATTTTGGTTTGTGTACATATATCTTGTGTATATAACTTATCCTCATACTGAGGGTACTCACTGAGATACTTTTGGCATATTGTCATAAAAATAAAGTACCTTTATTTTTAGTACTTCTGTGTATTGTGTTTTCTTATGATATTGTGCATATGACACCAATGGTATAGTAGGAGCTTTACATGTCTCCTAGTTCAACCTAAGCTGCTTTGCCATAGCTACCTTCTATCAGCCTAAGCTGCTAGAAACACCTCTTCTACACTAATAAGGGATAACTGGACCTGGCACAAGGTGTAAGTACCTCTGGTACCCACTAAAAGCCAGGCCAGCTTCCTACAGTGTGTTGTCGTGGGTGAGGGTGGGGATGTTGCTTGTTGCTTGTGTGTGTCCCTGTTTTTTCCCTCCCCCCTCCCCTGTGTCGTAGGTGCAGTACTCACAGTGGTCTTCGCTGCTGGCGTTCGTGCTCCTGGTAGAGAAGCAAGAAGATAAGGGCTGGCAGCATGTGGAGTTCGGGTTCCATGGCGTCCGGATTCCTCGTGGGGTGTGTTGAGGTGAGCGTTTTCCCTTCCAAGTCCCGTTTCCGCCGTGTTTTTGTTTGCGGTGAATCTGCCCCGGAAAAGGTGGCGGATTGGTAGGTTGTGATACTGTGGGCGGTACATTGTCCTCTGCCTGTCTGTTTCCGGTGACCACCAAGCTGTTTGTTTGTACCGCCGTGGCGGTCGGAGTGTTAAAGTGGCTGTCTTTGTTGGCGGTTTCCGCCACGGTTGTAATTCCATTTTTTTCCGCCGGCCTGTTGGCAGTATTACCGCCGCTTTAACACCGACCGCCAGGGTTGTAATGACCACCTTAATCTGTTATAGCACTGCTTGTGACACTTTTAAAAGTATTTTGAGGCATGTTGTGTTATTCCCTTTTTCTTCACATTACAGTGTGCGGAGTAAATTTAAGCTGCATGAAAGGAGAAAATATTGGCCCGGTACAATCACAAATGGCAACAACTGGTAGCCAGCTAACAAATGTTTAGGTTTTGCTTACAGATGGCTACTTATTCTTTTGTAAATTAAAACTGGATTACAGACCTCTGTGATGGCAGGAAGAAAATATGCTTATTCGTGAATAAACTGTGCTGGATCTGACTGCTTTTACGGAAGCCTCTCTTCTCTTTAGTACTCCTGAAAGTCCAGAGGAGAAATAATGCATTTAAAATACACTTGAGTTTGCCAGCATGCACGAAGCATGTTTTCACTCTCTCATCAGACAGGTCTTTTTATGTTGAAGCAGAGGTAGATGGAAGCAACAATATAAGGTGTGTGGAATTCCTATAACCCAACTCCCAATACATGTTGTTTGGGGTCAAGGACAACAAGCTTTCATGACTATTTTGTCCTTGGGAAGCCATCAGTTGAAAGTACTTTATGGATCAGGGAAAGGTGCTGTTTGCAGTTAAGATAACATTTGTATTCATGTGTTTATGCTGTTCGAACTTGTATTTATGGTTCATTAAAGCAATGCCTTTATTTTTAGGGTGAATGCTCTAAGAACGTGTTGTAACCCTCCAACCGCACTACTGACAGTGGTTCCAGTCTAAGAATGTATAGGCAGGTTTGCAAAGTTTAACAATATCAGGCTATGTATAATGCTCCCATAATGCTCTCTGATTAGATGGAAATATTTGCAGAATATTGAAATCAAGATTGGTGGTTCTTTGCTTTCAAAATAAATTGTTCACAAAAAATGCAACTAGGGAATAAACATTTTGTTAAAAAACTACTATGAAATCGTATGTACCTTTTCTTTGAAGCATCATTTAGTAGAATGTGTTGATGTATGCTAGTATTTTCAAAAAAGTGTTCTTACTGGACAATCAGGCTAACAAGTGTCAGCAGGCTTACGAAAATAAACAAGCAATGGCAAAGCCAAAAGTTGTGACATTGGTGGTCAGCCTTTTGATTTTGTCAATGCATGTCTTGTTTTGACATGGTTTTTGTACAACTTTATAGCTCTGGAAGCTGCCGAGCCCTCACCATTATAAAACACGTTGGCAAAAATAAAACATTTTTTTTTTCTCAAAACGTTTACATTGACACAACATTCCTAGTACTGAATAAAACTACTTTGTGCACTGATATGCTCCTTGTGAAACAGCAGAATGTCATCACTCACAGTGAAGCCTGTAGATAGAAAGAGAAAGAGATAGAATAAATAATAAAAAAGGTCTTGGTTAATGCTAGCCCTAATTATGGGCCCAATTCTGAATCCGATGGTATATGTCTTTGCATTAGTGCAGATTCGCAGCTTTCAGTTGCAGTTTCAATTGGGCCAGGAAATCGTACCTCTACAAAATATTTATGAACTGCCTTTGAGCATGAGCAAATATGCATGAGTCGATTTGCTTATGCGAAACTTTGTTGACTGTGTGTACAAGTTCACTTTTTCTCCAACCACTTTTTTCCCAACCTTAGAAGGAATTTTACTTCTGGCCTTGTCAGGAGTAAATTTCCAACCTTTCTCAGTATGGGAAAAGATTAGAGAAGCGCTGTTGAAAATTCCTAAAACATGCAAGTTCGTAGGTTTGCACAGACTCAAAAGGGCATTCCAACCCTGAAACTGTTCCTTACCGCTACCTCTAGCCCTAGTATGTATATCTGTGAAAAAGTAGCAGTATAAGGGAATTGCTCAATTTAAATCCTACTTTAGTATGAGTCCTGGCATATTTAGGGAGGCTATAATCAGAGGTTTAATATAATGAGGTTACTGCCATAATTTGATGCTACACTGACTACCTGGCACCAAAGGGACAAGTGGATTTTATTACAGGGCAAGTCGATGTATGAAGCAACCTGTCCCATGGACAAACAGATATTTTATTAAGTTCCAGACCCCTGAATATTAAACAATTAAGATTTCTGGGAAGCCCATTTGGCCACACAATATAGACCAAAAATCGGAAATTTAAGTTAAATGATTTATTTCCTATCAGTAATCAATCCAATGTATATGCAAGTCATGGAAATGAAAAGGTACAGAATCACATCTAGCTAGCTGAAATATTGCAAACAGTTCAGTCTCATCAATTTAAGATACAAGGCAAAAACAACCACAGCAATACAGAAACTGAGCATTAGAAAGAGGTGTTCCATAAAGAACCCCCTGCTTTCTCTTCTAAATGTGAAATTATTCTACAGTCATCTAGTCAGAATTCCAAATCAGGAATAAGGATTTTTGGAATGGAATCTTAAGGGACTTCAGAAATGCAAGCAGGTGTAGGCATAGCAAGGGCTTCACTAGAACTCCTCCATAAAAAGGAATACATGTTTAGTATAAAGCTTCACACTTGCAAGAAAAAGGGAAACCGAGAGGTCTGTACCGCTAAAAATCTAAGGGAAGTCTGTCCTAACTTCTGATAGTATAAGCATTAATTAAAACAAGCAATTTCTCCAACATTAAAGTTATCAGTTTCCTCCGCTCCAAGGACCAATTGACTGTGGATCCATCCTCTGCCTTTGCAACACCACTTTAACTTGTCATCCCACAGATCCCAGTTGGCAACTACGACCTTGGGCATCCTATGTTCCTGGTACACGATGAGTAGGAGGCTTCAACTGCTCATTACATGTTCATATTTCTTGCTAAGAATTATTCTCTCAGTCTTTACTAACAATAAAACGAATGCATAAGACAATACTACTTTTCACTAGCTAACAAAGCCTTGAAATGCACCTGCAAACGAAAAGAACACCATCCATGCAAAAAACAATTTAGAATTAAGGCCTTCAGTCAGTTACATTAGCCTGACTTTAACTAAACATTTAAGAACCGATTCACAAAGGTAAAGTTAGACCAAAAGTCTAACTTAGACAAAAGGTCTAACTTTACTACTCTTTGGAATTCACGAAAGTAAAGTTACACGAAAAATCTAGTTTAGACCAAAAGTCTAAGTTTACTAGTAGTAAAGTTACTAGTAGTCAATTACCTTTGTGAATACCGAAAAGTAGTAAAGTTAGACTTTTGGTCTAAATTTGACTTTTGGTCTAAACTTACCTTTGTGAATACTGAAAAGTAGTAAAGTAAGACTTTGGTCTAAGTTAGAACTTTTAGTCTAACTCTATCTTTGTGAATCAGGCCCACAGTGTGCATTTCAAATACTCAGATATATTTGCACACATTAACTTTCAAATTAAACATAAGCGTGAAGAAGAATACATTTTACTTCAATACGTGCAACTTTAAGAGTAAATGTAAAAAACATGAATAATGAATGTATATAAGCACTTTATATAAACCTTAACCCCTTCGCTGCCAGGCCTTTTCCCCATCAGGTGCTGAGCCAGTTTTGGCTATTTGGGGCAATTCATGCTTAGGCCCTCATAACTTTTTGTCCACATAAGCTACCCACGCCAAATTTGAGTCCTTTTTTCCAACATCCTACATATTCTAGAGGTACCCAGGGTTTGTGGGTTCCCCTGGAGGAGACCAAGAAATTAGCCAAAATACAGCTAAAGTGTCATTTTTGTTTCTAAATGGAAAAAAGGGCTGCAAAATAAATCTTGTGGGTTTTTCCCTAAAAACGGCATCAACAAAAGGTTTGTGCTGCTAAAATCACCATCTTGTCAGCTTTCAGGAACAGGCAGACTTGAATCAGAAAACCACATTTTTCAACACAATTTTCACATTTTACTGGGACATACCCCATTTTTACTCTGTTTCTTTTTTTCAGCCTCCTTCTAATTAGTGCCAGCAAAGGGGGGTGAAAACAATACTGGATCCCGGACAGCTAAACATTTCTGAAAAGTAGACAAAATTCTGAATTCAGCAAGGGGTCATTTGTGTCAATCCTTCAAGGTTTTCCTACAGAAAGTAAAAAGTTAAAACAAAAAAATATTGAAATTGAAGTTAAAAAAGAACCATTTCTGTCCACGTTTTCTTCTATAATTTTTTCCAGCTTTGGCAGATATTTGAGAGCACTATACCGTTACATCTGCTTGATTCTTCTGGTTGCAGGGATATATAGGGCTTGTAGGTTCATCAAGAACCCTAGGTACCCAGAGCTAATAAAGGAGCTACATCTTGCAATGGGTTTTCATTGTATACCGGGTGCACAGTAATTCATTTGGTGAAATATAAAGAGTGAAAAATAGGTATCAACGAAATCTTTGTATTTCCAAAATGGGCACACCCTAACCAGAAAAAGAATGAATTACTCAAAACTAGCAGAATTCTCTATGAAATGAAGCACCTCACGAACACTGCTCGTTCTCCTCAGGATGACAGTTGAAGTGCAGGGCTCCCAGAGAGAAACAGCTGGAGCGAAGCTTCAGCACGAGGCTAAGGTAGAAGCACTGGAGCGCTGACCTCACAAGGATTTGCAGCCACCCTCTTGAGTGGCAGTTAAACCTGAAGAAGCTAGTTCTCAGAACAGCTTCCACAAGAGCCACCGAGAGTGAAGACGTCGCTGCAAACCAACATGGGTACAAGGAAAAGGGGAATTGTTTTTGCTGAGGGAAGAACTTAACAACGCTGGCAATAGTTTTCCTGACAAAAACTATCTGTTTTGCAGGTGGGGCACCTGCGTTTTTGGTCCTGGGCTCAGCAACCATCTAGGGAACCATACCAAACCCAGACATTTCTGAAAACTAGACACCCTAGGACATACAGGGAGGTGTGACTTGTTTTGGATCCTCCAATGTTTTCTTACCAGAAACCTATGCAAACCTCAAAATTAGCTACAAAAATCACATTTTCCCCACATTTCTGTGTGGGTTCACTGCACCGGCACAAATTTCCTACCACCCAACATTCCCGTCAGTGTCCGGATAAAAATGATACCTCACTTGTGTAGGTGGGCCAAGTGCCTTTGACAGGGAAGAGTAAAAAACATGTTGAAATTGAGGGAGAACCAAAGCGAGTCCAAAAGGGCAGTTTGGAAAAAATGTCTTTAGGCTGACCAGTGGGGCAGAATTTCTATCAGTATAGGTGCGACAATGCTGGGTGGTAGGAATTTTGCAGATTCCGGAAGGTTCCATCGCACAAATGTGGGAAAAATGTGTGATTTCAAGCAAAGTTGGAGGTTTGCAGGGCATTGTGGGTAAGAAAATGGTGTGGGGTGCACATGAAGCACACTACCCTTGACTCACCCAGATGATTAGTTTTCAGATGTGTCTAGGTCTTATAGATTTTTCTACATGGCAGCATCCCAATGGCCAAAACGTGCAGCCCTCACCATTCCAAGTGGGACAATTTTCAGAGTTAGACAAGCTCTCGTGGCCCAAATGTTAAACCAAAACACAAAATAATCAAATGCCTATTGCTTGCTGTTGGATTAAGATCTTTTAGTGTGCGGGGAGAGCTGAAAGGCTGTTACCCCCTTAATTTGGGGATGGGACATAACCATGCCCATACTGGTTGGTAGCCACCACCCCACTATTGTTTTTTTTTTTTATTCCCTGGCATCTAGTAAGCTTTCTGCCCCCCCATCCCCGGGGGAGTGGATTGGGGGTAATTGCCCTATCTGCCCAACTTTGTCCCCACCCTTTTTTAAAAAGAATTCTTCCCTGGTGTCTGGTGGACTTTCTGCTCCCCTTGGGGGCAGATGAGCCTTACAAAAATAGGCCGATCTGCCTAGGGGGGCAGAAATGGCCAACAGTAATGTGCTCCCATGGGGAGCGACCCTTGCTCAAGGGGCTGCCCCCCCAAACAAAACACACACACACCAATCCCTGGAGAGTAAGAGGTTTCTGCCCCAAGGGACAAATCAGGCTAGTAGAAGTAGGCCGATATGCCCCCAAGGGGGGGCATAAATGGTCTGAAAGAAATTCGCCCTCCAGGGGAGAGGCCCTTTCATAAGGGGGTTGCTCCCCTTGAATGAAATTGGTGCAAAAAAAATCCCTGGTGTTTAATGGTTTCTGCCCTCGTTGGAGGTAGATTGGCCTGAGAAAATAGGCCGATCTGCCCTACAATAAGTTTTCCCCTAGGGGTGAGACCCTTGCCTAGGGGGTCGCTCCCCGCACCTAAAAAAGTTTTAAAAAAAAGATCCCTGGTGCCTAGTGGCTTCTGCCCCCAAGCCTCCCTTGGGGGGCAGATTGGCCCAATTAAAATCGGCGATCTGCCCCGGGGAGGGGGGGCGAAAAGGCCTAATAAAAGGATGCTCCCCTTCATTGTTTATAAAATTAAAAAAAACTCCCTGGTATCTATTGGCCATTTCTGTAGCCCGATCGGTTTATGCTCAGAAAGACATGAAAGGAAAGGAAAATCCTTTCCTTTTCTTTCATGTCTCTCTGACCGCCCGTATCTCCCGATCGGAAGAGAAATGCAAGCATTTCTCTTCCAAGCGCGCTGGAATGGGGCGATCTCTGATGAGGTCAGACGTCATTAGACGTCACTGGGGGTGGGGCGATGGGGGAGGGGTATAAGGGGAAGCGATTCCCCTTCCATCCCTGCCCAGTGTAGGGGGGTTGGAGGCCCATGGGGGGAGTGCTAGCGATCCCCCCATGAGCCGGGTGCAGGATGAGCTGGTCTCGTCCTCAGCACACAGCTACCAGGGCCGAGGGCAAGACCAGCTCATCCAGGGTACCCGAGGTGTTAACATGCATGGTTATTAAGCTTCAATTTTTCCATGATTACCAGGGGATGTCATAAACCCTGGTTGTGACCCTCACTGCCCGAAATCATGAACAACACTAATGCCAATCTATCTCTAACTTAATACGTCTAAATATGCATACATAATACATTTATAAAGGCACATTGTAAATATGATGTCAAATATAAATACGTAATTTGCGCAATAATGACAAGTAAATGATGGAGTTTAAGTTGTGCTACTCTTGTCCCCCTTCTGATGGCGATGTAGGCCATCATAATATCCCACATGTGAACCCATATCAGGTAAGATCAAGTCAAAATCTTTTAATTCTCAACAACTTTTGCCTAGTATTTTCCAGATATTTAAGGTCATCATAAAATCTACACTGACTCTCCTCCATTTCCATATCCATTCTAGGTTTTTTTCAATCCCTTTGTCTTTCCTTTCTTGCGTTTACATATTTATATCCCTTAAAGATGATGAACATACTTATTGCACAGATAGCAGTAATGATAAAGGTCCCAAACAGAACCCACTATTCACAATTCCTAGGTCTCCTAACTATCTGCCAATCCTAGAAAACCCATCTACAATTGCTTCTCGATCACCTGTAGCTTTTAATTCCTTCAAAGCTTCCTTCAACCTAGTAATCTTCTTGATATATAACTTCAAGTCTTTGTTCTTGTCAAGGATGTAGGTGCAACATCCTGCAGACTCTGCTCTCTTTTGTGAGAAGGATGTCTAGAAGAAGACGATTTTGCAAGACCATGGATCGTATAGCTACCATTTCAGAATCTACAAACAATAAGGCTCCTGCCATACTGTGGGACAGTTTACCCACTGTGGTAGACAACTTTCTAATCTTTATGTCATGTAAAATCATACCTACAGATAGAATATTTGTACCAAAGATGTCTCCCACTAATTCTCCAACACTAGCACCTCGTTTAGGTCTAGAACTTACTTCCCATACGAGATCATTAAAATGTTCCACATTATATATTTTTGGGAAGAATACACCTAAATAACATATGCCTTACTATCACTTGCGCAACGTGAAATATGCATGTTCTCTAGAAATATAGTAAACTCCAGGAATAACAGGATCTTTACCTGCCAAGAATAATTCCTAATTTCCTCTAACCTCAAATGTGTGATCACATTCAGGCCCATATTTATACTTTTTGATGCAAAACTGCGGCGACGCAGTTTTGCGTCAAAAATATTACCGCCGACTAACGCCATTACTGTGCGCCGTGCGAGCATCAAATTCATACTTTGACGCACGGCGGCGAAAACCACAGGTGTCTTTTTTTTTTTATGCACACTGCAGCGTCATGTTGTAAAGAAAAATGAAGTTAATGCGGCGGAAATGACTGTGAGACGATTTACGACCCCGCAAACCGGATTTGCAGCGTTTTTTGACGCAATAGCGTCAAAATTCCCCGCAAACACAGCCATTTCAGTAGAGGAGAGCAAAAATGGATTCCAGATGCCTGTACAGACCCCAGGAAGATGAAAACAGACCAGGAACCAGCCAGGAGGACCCACACAAGAACCAGGACAGGGAGAAGAAGAAAAGAAAGTGTCGCTTCAGTGCAGAGGAGCAAGAAATCCTGGTAAAAGAGGTGACGGAACACCAGCACCAACTGTTTGTCACTTCAAAGTTGCCAATCAGTAGGAGAGAGGCAATATGGCAACAAATTGTTGACAAGATTAACAGTGTGGCAGAAGTACGCAGAACAGTCATCGAGTGAAAGAAACGCTGGCATGACTGCAAGCGCAGGACCAAGGAAAAGATGGCTGGGAACAGGAAGGCAGCACTGCAGACTGGAGGTGGGAGTCCAGCACACCAGGAGCCCCTGGACCACATGGAGGAGATGGTCGCAGCCGTCATCCCTGAGGAGATTGTCACTGGGATTCAAGGAATGGACAGCGCAGACTACCAGGAGACAACACACATGCAGGGTATGTCGCATGGGAAACTAAAATGCACTAATGTTAACTGCAACGGGGGGGAATACCGACTATACAATGCATGGAAGTCATCATATACATGGAGTGGCATGGATAAAGGGGTACGGCACGGGGCATGGCCTGTACAGAGAAAAGCTGGGGCACACCACAACACCAACAACAGTTCCATGGGGGTATGCTGCCATGCCAACGATGTAGCAAAGGTAAAGCCACGCCAGCAGGGAAGGGCACAACATCAAACTGACATCCCGTCAAACGTCAACCACTATACCCCCTACATTAACTAGGGCTCAATTAACAACCTCTAGCCATACCGACAACTGGAATGTAACATTAACAACAGTTGCCACTACCACCTCCGCTGTGTGTGCAGCTCAAGTAGCAAATGGCAGTAACATCCCCATGGATCATACACACCTAAATTAGAGGGTTTAGGATGACAGCGTTAACAATCCCGTGAAACAAGACAAATGTTCCAGTCCTGTCAAATGTGAATGCCCATAGTTGCCGCAAACATCAGCCAATGTCTTCAACATTAGGAGCTACACAGCACTAAGGTCACACCCATGCTGAATTTGTCAGGGTCCATTCTGTGCCTGGGTCACAATGCAACATCCCAAATGTCATACTGCTCAGACAACAGCATTGAGGGGGAGGACACATGTAACTGGTAGCTGAAATACACCAGCACAGTCAGAGGAGGAAATAGCACACTGCTACGACTATCAGGGCAATCCAATGTACCACACATTCACCTACATCAGCTGTACACATTACCAATGCTGACATCCATATCATGCCATAACAATGCTATGCATAGTATACGCTACATTTCATCTACATATAAGTGAATGTGAAAGATCAGATGCTGGGGCAGGTCCAGATTGTTAAGTGTGCTGCTAGTGCCATCAGAGCACCCACAGCCAGTGAAAGGTCACACCATGAGAATGGAAGTAGACTAAGGGTTGAGAAGGACAAGAAGGTGGCAAATCACTATTTGGCCAAAACCAACACCTAGAGGAGATGATGCCGACAAGTCTAATAACTGACCACAATACATGTGACATGCAGGTGGGGCATAGGACTGAGAGAATGCTAATATGAAAGACAGGAACAATGAACAGGAACCAAGATCACAATGTGACATCATCACAAGGCAGGCATGTCACATCACAAATGCCACAACACAGACACACTAATTGTACCCTATTTTATTGCAGACGATGGATCTCCTGCGGATTTGCTTGTCCAGAACTACCCTGATGACATGGATGACGAGCTGACAAACATCAGCCACCAGACCCTCCAAGATGTCCTTGGAACCCTCCAGACCCCACCTTCAGTCACAAGGAGGAGCACAGAAAAAGCAGCCATCACAGAGGACCCACCCACCACCCAAATTGTAAGAACTGCCAGCTCCAATACAGCTGAGGACTCAGATGACACAGGCACCAGCTTCGAGAGAACTGTAGTCAGAGTACAGCGGGAGCTGGCCAAGGATGTGCGGGTAGGGATGCAAAATATGGCAGCCAGCCTTGAGGGGATGCATTCGTGCATGATGTCATCTGCAGATCAGGCAGCAGCCATGCAAGTGCTAACATCCATCCTGCAAGGACTACAACAAACTGTAAAGGAATTCACCACTGCAGTAAGGGAGTTGCCACAACACCTCGCACCCCAAACTTTCCACTGCATGCACGAATGCAATCATGACCCCCTCAGGGCCGACCTGGCTGCCTACCATTGTGATGTGGCTGCTATTCTTAAGAACCAGCAGATCCTCCTTGCAGCAGTTCTGCCCCTAAGACCCCCACAGGTAGCAGCTACCAGGATGTCTGACTCCATGTCTACACACACTGAGGTGTGTGTTGCCCCTTCACAACCACACCACCAAGGACAGAGGAGGCAACAGACACATCAGAAGATGAAGACATGGAGCAGATCACCTTCACACGTAAAAGTACCCGGAAGCAGTAGTCCCTGCCACATGGCCACCTATTACCAAGGTCCTGCACTTCGTAACATGCCAGTCTTGCAACAACTGTACTCAAGCACTGTTCTGCAAACCACTGTCTATCTTGTCAGCCTGCCTTGTGATTGTCTCTCACTAACTAATTGGCAAATCCTGTCCCTCTGCACTGTCTGACACATCACCCCAGCATGTCCAATGAATTGTCCTTTAGCACTTGTGTAGGATCACACTGGAAGATGTCACTATAATGGACTCACAATCATGGACAATGTACATATAGCACTACAGCACTTTTCAATAAATAGCACTTACACAACAACTTTGCCTCTGTGTAATGTGACACATCAACCGTGCAGTACACCACTGAATTTTGCCTCCTGTCAAATTACAGAGCTTGTCAATACAACTATCCTGAAATAATGTAGGCTCATAACTATGCACAGTGGCCGGGATTCTACCATACTCTGCCCTGCCTGAGGGTAATATCTGAGGAAAAGAGAAACTATACACCATAATGCTGTGTTGGACAGAATAATGCTTCCTCAAGGGATATCTAAACCATAAAATAGTGCCTTCAAAATGTTGCATCCATGCAAAACTAACACATGTAACATTGCCCACAAATCTAAGGGAACAGTCACCAAACTGTATGAATGGAGGTGTATGAGTTTACATCCAAATAAGTAATCATGCTGAACAGTGTAACAAATGATCTATATGAGTCATGTACACTATACTACAAGAAAGCTTACTACAACTAACCTTATAAGGGTTTCCTTGGACATCAGACTGCAGTCAGACATAACACAGTGTCCCCAATCATAAATCTGGAAGCACTGTATGTGACATTGAAAACATACTTAATGAAAAAAACACGTTGGGATCCATAGTAACTGTGATTGGTGGTTGCAATGAATGGTCTAATCTTTGCAAGGTAGCTTTGGGGTAGCTGCCAATGTTACAGCTCATTTGGGATTTGTTTGCGGCATAGGTCACAAAATGTAATACAAAAGAAATACTGTACACTCATGCCAAGGCCCTGATCTACAAGCATGCCACACATACTGTAAAGGGTTTACTACATATTTATTAAACTGTAAAAACAGAAGTGAAAACTCGGGGAAAAGCCTTACCTACCCTAATCTACTCTAACTACTCATTACCCACAACTGTCCCTACCTAACCTAAGCTCAACTTACTTATCACATTTAACAAAACATTCTAAACATCAGCCCCCCAGCCCCCTTATGAGACGGGACACAGGGAGGACAACAGACACTAACCTAAACACATACTATCCTATACTAAACAAATATATATTTTTCTGTATTTACATTTTTTTTTTATATATATATTGTTTTTTATTGGTTTTTTTAAACACACAAGAACCCCAACATTGCCAAACACCCACCCACCCACACACTCAAACAGAAACAGTAGAAATATTCAGGACCCCCCATCCCCCACCCACTAACACTAACTAAACTAACATCCTATACTAACCTAACACTAAGCCCCCTAAACCCACAAAGTCTAAGAATCAGGAAAGAGGAGGGAGGGGAGGGAATCATGTCCGTCAACACTGCTACAGGTTGGCCCTTCGGAGGCTCCTCTTGATTGACCGCACCCGCCGGTTTACATGTCACACCTCCTGCCGCAGTCGACTCATTTTACACAGGACACAGTCCAATTTACGCTGCATCTGTACAAAAGCAGCAGGGTCAATAGCTGCAGCTGGGGTGGCCTGGGTGCCAGCTGAGGAAGTGTGGGTCCATGTAGTGTCCATGGTTATGGGCTGCCCTGCAGGTGGTGCTGTGCTATGGCCTGGAGCACTTGCTGAGGTGGTTGCCGCAACTGTCCCAGCTGCTGGTGGTGCCACTTGGGTGGTAGTGGTGGTGGTGCTGGAGGTGGCTGTGGTGAGCAAAGAAGGGCCGTCTTGTGCGAACGCCCTCCAGGCTCCGGAGGCCTGTTCGTGCCGGTATCTGCTGCCCATTCTTCGGTACCCAGACTCTACCTGAAGGAGGTGCTGATACCTCATTGCCCACCGTTGAAACTCCCTGACCTGGATGGGTGTCATATTTGCAGCTGTGAAGACAAATAGAAAAACTAACATTAGGCACTGCATTATGTAAAATGGCACAAGAAGTCAATCAGACAATACATCTATTGTACTTGTAACAGCTCATATCATCATACAGATCATTGATTGTCCCTGAGGAAGTACATGGCAAGCCAGCCTACAAAGGTTCTATCACACATAGCACATCTAAACCCTACAAGATGGGTGACAATTGGCATGATTTTGGCATCATAGTTCTGCCAGTTGTCAGCTAACAATCATGCAGCACATCCTCCGCCAATGCCAGGGCTACAAAAATGTCATTGTACGGGATGGAAATCTAGGGCCACATGATCTGCAAGTTGTAAATGGACTTACTAGTATAGTACTCATGTGGGTAAAATGAGTGTGTATGCTAGGTTCAGACAAAAGATTCACTGATTTACATGTCTGTGTACCGAACTTGTATCATCAGTCCTAGGTACACTATTCACAAACCCATGCCTGTGTTTGAGGGTGGGGGTGGACTAACAATTTTAAACAACATGGACACCCAGGAAGCTTAGGAAAGCTGGACATGTGTTCGGCTCAACACACACACCACAGGTAAGGAGTATCTACTAATAGGAGACAGCAAACCCCGACCAATCCCAGCGCCACACATGTCTGGAAATGCAGACCTTTGTCCACATCATATACTTCCAGTAAGCCATGACTTACAGCAAACACAGAGATGCAAGAACACCCCTGGCCATAAGTTGCATGCACACCTAGGCCATTGCACTCAAGTGCCACATACTCGTAGCACTAAATGTGGAGCTACATGCTGCTATGACGTTCAACCTACAGTTTAATAAGTACATTAGTGAATTGGGAAGCAGAGGTCTGTGGGTAAGCATTTAGCAGCCCCATTCTGGGAGAATGTGGGTCTGACAGACTGACTAAATCACAAATTAGGTCCAGTGCGACTCTTTCTGATACAAGTGTTATCTACATGACTCATCCCCATTCACATTGCGGGGCCTACAGGACTGACCTAGAAACCCTAAATAAGACAATAGGATAAGGATTGGTCAACTCAAAGATGGTGGTAAAATGCAATTCCACTCATGGAACAAAACACATGATTGGCCAGCGCATCACACCTTGCTATGTGTTCAAAACACAGGAGTCCATCACACATCACCAGCAAACACAACACATAACAGACATATCAACACCTACTGGAGTTGTCTGGGTCCTCGAATTTAGCCACCTCGCCAACAGTGTAGGGTGCCGGTCCACCTGTAAGGCATGGAATGGAGAAATGTGCTCAATTTCTGTGCACTGTCCAACAATTCCAAAGACAAATACTATGTGTAAGATTACGTAAGTAAAGCCACTCAGACATGATGATACTGCATCTGATATAGCACAGCTAACATGTACATACCATGGGTCTCCAGTGAGTGTTACACACATTTCTGCACACATGCAGTGGCCCTAACTATCATGTGGTGGCAAACATGCTCCTTCATTAGTGAGCAGACATAATAATGGCATGTATTCTTCTCATCATGTGTATCCAAGAGAGACATCCAAAGCCACTTTCCTTGAGGAGTGCATTACCAGTCAACCAGCCATTGTGCCCATGACAAATTTATGACACACAGGTACAATGTACAGAGGGGCAGGGACAGTTGTTAGTCCTCATGTTGTTACAGTTTCTTCATTTGATGTGGCCCAGCCACGATGAGTTGTACCAACCATAGAGGTATGAACCCATGTGCATACCTTGGGCCAGCCATCCCTAAATGAAAGGTGGAACAACAAACACCAAATACTAGTCTAAGATGTTAGCGGAGGGCAGCTAGAACTTGTTCCCTACGTCTCCAAATCCAGATCTGACATGTATCCGAAATGAAGAAGGGCCACAATAATCCCTAAGAATTTTGGAATTTCCGTGATCGCTTTCCTTACACACTCACCAGACACACATGAGACATATGTTTGGGCCACATTGCTATCATCAATTGACGTGAAGCCTGCACTCATTTTCAGCCTCATGTAGTGTTTCAAAAGTCAGTCTAACTGTTGCGTCAACAAATGTTGGTAGTGAATTGGAAATTTCTATACCTCACAGGCAAATGTGACCTATATCTATACATAATTGGCCCCTGATTTGTGTTGCTGTTTGACACAAAGGCAGCACAAACTTACATAAAGCAAAAGTATTCAGTAAGTTTGTAGAGCTCTTGCTTCCTAACAGCTAGCAATTGTGGTCCTTAACATAGTACATAATTGACCCTGTATGTTTCCAAAGCATTCCACACACTCAACAACATTGCCAGCAGATATTGTACAAATCACCTGATGTCACTACAGAGCATTTAATCGTGCACATTTACATGATTTGTACCCACCAACAGGGCCACCAATCACAATCCCCAGGTGGTCCGGCAGATCTTCCTTCCTGGAAATGAGGTCAGCCCAGCGGTGCTTCACCTCGTGGTCATTCCTTGGTGTCCGATAAATGCGTTGCAGGTGATGCAAGACCATTGCTCACTGGAGCCTCCGTGCCTCAGTGTGATACCCCTGTATCACCCGCCCACCTGCCTCAATCATAAGGGGGAGGAAATGGCACACCAGCCATATAAAACAAACCAGCTCCTCCTCACCCATCTTGCCAAGACATGGCCTACCCAACATCTTAGCAACAAAAGATAAATAGGGGACAAAGGGGAACAAAGGAGAATAGGGGGAAAGTAGAATATGAAAAACTTAAACTAAACAACTAAAACAGCCCAACTAGACCCAAACTAACACCACCCACAACAGACTCCCAACAAAACAAAGACAATACTATGCAACACAATTGTACACAAAAACACTCAGACAGGATACAACAACAATTTTGTATTCACAAAATGACAAAAAATGGACCACACAGGAGACAAAAACACAATTTGACCAGACAAACCTCTCAACACAGCCACACAGTCAGGAAGTATCACAGACTGCAAAGTGAAAGTGAAAGTCAACCCACTGTACATGATCTGTAAACAGGATATCCTATTACATCACTTCCTGCCTAAAATGGCACCCGTTTTTATCGTTATGCGTAAAAAAAAATTGACGCATACAGTCTGGGCGTCATTGTTTGCGACGCACAAGAGTAGAAATGAGCCTGCATCCATATGTTTGGAAATAGTTTAACACTTGACCAATTTTCTGAGGTACAGTGTGGAAGAGTCAATGGTGTTTTCAGGGCATTATGCATTGTTTTTCGGGCTTAAGCGTCATTTTTTACGCGTATGCGTCAGAATTTCAGGTCATTAACTGGGTTTGGGTCATTTTACAATTTTAATGTTATTTTACATTTGTGACACAACTGAGATAGGCTGATTGCACCCACTTTGGTCATGACGGTGTATGAGCACATGTGAGACATCATACTACTGCGGACCATGATCCGCTACTTCATTTACAGGATTTTAACTCTTGACTGACGTACTAGATGACCATACGTGTGGCCTACATATATGTTTGGCGTCAGGAGAGGATAGCAATGTGACGCACATAAGTACAATACCTCAATGCCTATGGCTCAATGCGTGTGCATTGGTACTAATGTAGTTGTTGACCCAGTGTGTGTGCATCACAAGATGCATTATTGCAAATATGCTTGTATGAATGTGAAGTCAATGTGTCCATCCTTCCAACGCAAGTCAGTGTGGAAATGAGAGAGGACATGTGTTAGTCATACATGTAGCAACATCTGTTGTGTGGACTTCCTAGTTTTTGGGTAACGTAAACACCACAAATGTCAAAGCATGCACCGGATAGATGGCAGACGCTTGTTCATGTCAATGGTCCCAAACTTGCCCATCACATGTCCTGGAATTTTGGATACTGCTTCCTAGGCACTTGTTGGTGAACCCACCGTGAGTCAGGCACATGTACAGACTAAGTGGGTACCATGTTATTGACACGGAAAGCCAAAGGTGAACCACAAATATAATATCACGTCACAGTTGTGGTCATATGACTGAGCCACAACTCTCCTGTGGCAGCGGTGGACCAGCAGCCGAAGCAGCATGTGGCCACATATTTCCAGTGATCAATTGCACAGAGGTGTCTGGTTCATGTGTGTGGTCCAATGTTGATCCTGTATATTTTTAGGGGTCTATGTTGTCACAGTTATGTCCAGGTCTCATCATGAGTCAGTGGCGGCTATTCCTGTATCTACTGAGTATCCTTCAGAGATCAATGGAAGTAAAGCCAATGAGGACATAAGAATCTACATGGGGATGGTCCCACCCTGTCACTGCAGACGTGTTATGAGACTGTCAACAGGGCAACCTTGGTGTGCTGAGTGAGATCATATCTCAGGAGTCATGTTCCGGCAGGTGTCATTACAACATTTGTACAAAGGTTGGCCTGTAAAGTTCCCACTGCATCTGGGAACATCATAGCCTCTATGTTGATTAATCTTGCAGCTATTCAGCATGCACAGGCCATCAATATGTTGTGAGTAATGTGATTCAGCGTGTGAACTTTCAGGGTCCTAACATGTGTGGACTTTTCATGCACATTTTCAGAGGTTGCTGGTTCTGCTGGAGGCACCATACCCAATCCGTGCATACGGCCCTGGTACACTGTCACACTTTGTCACTCATGCATACATGAGACCCAGACAAGGGATAGGCCATGATTTGGGTATTTGGAGACAAGTTCCCAATTATGGTACAATAAAAAAGCAGATAATGCTATACAATGTATTTGAGTATGCATTGAGGAAGCACCTGACAAAATACCCCTGGAGGAATGTGAGGATTGGGAAAGCAAGTATGCTACACATGTAGCCACGAGGAACCTTTAGGGTAACACACAGACAGGTGCCAGTCAGGCTGACAGGCTGCAGGGTCAATCAGGATCCAGCAATTTCACAAGGTACATACTCAGTGGTCTGACTAAGACTGGTCAGAGGAAGGAAAAGACAGTTGACATGGAAAACTGTGTTTGTCCTGTGTTTTGGAAGGTGACACATAAACCCAAGGGCTGTGTTACACGGCTTATTTTTCTAGCAATGCATAACAGTGTAATCGACAAAATGGCAGCTTCTATGCTGTTCCAAGCATTTGCAAGGGCAGTGCATGTTCAAATGGGTGGTCTGCATGGGGGTGCTCACAGGTGTGCGCTGCATCAGTTTCTCACAAGTCTTGTAGGTGAGATTTGAGTTCAAATGGCCAACAGTACCTTTCACATGGGAAGCAATCTACAGGTGATAACAGGGTTTAGAGACTACAAGCCAGTGCATTATTTAACCTGACGTCCATGCAGACAGATGTACTATGAATATGTCATTCCATACGAAAGGGTGAAGCACACTGGATTACTATTGTTAGTCTGTGTGTGTGTAGAGGAAGGAATATCTGGGTACACATATTACCATTCCAGGGACCTTTTAAGACAGGTGGGATGAGACCAGGAGCATGGGTGTGTCAGGAGTTAGGACATGGGCTGACATGTACATGGAATGTCATGTGCACAGTGCTTGTCATAGGTGTGGCACTTGTGCTGTCTATGTTCTGCTTATATGGAACTCTAGTCACAGATAGTCCTTGCAAAGATAGGTGCTGTACGACTTACTGCTGTCAAGGGTGTGGTCATACATTCCTGTTACAAATGCAATAGCACATCCACTGCCTCATGTATGAGGCTTTTTTTTCCCTTATTGACTGATGGTCTCTTAGTTGTGTGCCATATGCTGCGATGAACCATGTTGCCAACATGTATGTGTGAAATAGGTGTGGTCCTCTGCTATTGCCCATCAAAGGTGAAATGTACAGGATATATGTCATTTACAGTGTGTGTGAATGTGACTGTTGTATAATACGCATCACAATTGCTTTGGAAATTTCTGTGTCCTGATCGGTATGTCAGCAATGCTCCATGAGGCTACACTCTTATTCTGATAGTTAGAGATAAAGGTGAGCAAAAATGATTACCGAGACCATAATATGGTGATTATTATCGGTGTCTATTTACATATGTTGATAGAGTGGTGATGGTGAGTTGTTTCAAAAGAAATTGTTCACAATATGTTTGCGCCTATGCAATCCAGCAGCTGTGTTTTGTTGTCCCCCCTCATGTTGCAGGCCAGCATCCTTCTCTTCCTCCTCTTCAGGCATTTGTGGCTGTGGTTATAATAGGGGAATGTTCCTTCATACGCAAATGTTGTGCAGGATAGCACATGTTAAAATGATCTGGCAGACCATTTCTGGTGAATATAGGAGGCTGCCACTAGTGATGTCAAGGCACCTGAATCTCGACTTGAGGATGCCAAAGGTCCTCTCGACTATGGTGCGTGGCCTCCTATGTGCCTCATTGTAGGCACGCTCTGCTGCAGTGCTTGGGTTGCCAAATGGTGTCAAAATCCATGGCTGGATCCCATACCCCCGATCAGCTAGAAGAGAAAATGATTGGGATCATGGTGATGTACCTTGCCCCATTAATATCACCTTGAATGGCAGTAGTTGTCTTGTGTTGTCTGTGACTCTTTTGTGTTATTTTGTTGATTCCTAGGCTCCCAGGATGTACCATCTGCATTGGGTTGTTTCCTTGGCTGAACGAGTGTTTGCAGGCTGACCGGTTGTCAGTAGTATGTTTTGGGATTTGCAGTACAGTGTGCACTCCCTAGCATTGTGACTTGTGATACAGGTGTTCCTGTGTCTTCACTGGGGGTGAGATGATAGTTCCATACACAGATTCAATTTGACAGTGGTGGTAACACGTTAGCATCTATGTACCCTGGACATCCCATACCTTTAGACATATGCAATGGATTAATTTAAACATCAGTGAGACGCTTACATTTTGCAAGGTGACAATTAGCCAAACCTCTCCATACGTTGTGAACATTGACATCTTGACATTGGACTGTACACTAATTTCAGATGTGTGACATGTTCACTGCGACCTATCAAACATGCTTAGCGGTGTCACAACCTGTTCACATGTCGCTGTCGTGGTGTATGTGTTGTTTGTCCTAGAGGGTTGCTGTGCAGTGTGTATATAAGTAGGTTTCTGTACTTACCAACAAGTAGTCCATTGCCATATCATCCATCCTGGGAGTGTTGATTGATGGTACAGTGACGGAAGATGAATGAGTCATGTACACTCCCAGGATATTTTGCCACAATATTGGTGATCAATCCTTGATGATCCACAATGACCTGCACATTGATGGAGTGTGTGTGCTTCCTGTTGCGGTATAGGTGTTCAGTTGCAGCAGGTGGCACAAGGCGTACATGTGTGCAGTCATTGGCACCAAGGATGTGTGGGAATCCATTAATGAGGTAAAACCCCTGTTTTGTCTCCTGCTGCTTCTGCTGTGTGTTTGGGAAGCAGATGTGGTGGGGTGTGAGTCCGATGATGGCATCCAGTACTTTGGGTAGGAAGGCGGAGAATGATGGCTGTGATATCCCAGCAACCAGGGCGCCAGTGGTTTGAAAGGAGCCACTTGCCAACATGTGTAGTACAGCTAGCAGCTTGGTTTCTGTTGGGGTGGTGTGGGGTGTCAGCAAGCTGGGTGCCAACTGTGGCTCAATGTTGTGCAGCAGCTGATGAATGGCTTGCCAGTTCAACCTGTACCTCTGGATGATGTCATGTTCCCTGAGGCCATGAAGGGTTGTCCTGGTGCGGAATATCCTCTCCTGCCTTCTGCATTGCCTTTGGTGTCCCTGCTGGTGTTGTGGTAGCTACAGTTGTTGTTGCTGTGCTCTGCGTCTGCGTGCACGCTGGATGACAAGCACCTCCATGTCTTCATTTTGCTGCTCTGCTGTTGCTTCTGTGTGTTCTGATTAAATACAGGTGTGTTTGCCCCATTTTAACGCCTGCCCTGACCCAGGCATTAATTTTTTACGCAAATCGGGCTGTGCGTCATTTTCCGACTCCGCCTCCCGGCCGTGTGGGATTTTTGCCCGGTAGCATAAATACGACACACCGGCGTTTAAGTCATTTTTTGGACGGGAACGCCTACCTTGCATATGATTAATGCAAGGCGGTTTCCCGCATCCAGAAAATGATGCACACGGCGGGATTTTGACGCCACGAGCTCGGGCGTCAAAGTTTAAATATGGGGCAAGGTTTGCGCTGAATGTGCGTCAAATTTTTTGACGCACATTCGGCGCAGACAGAGTATAAATATGCCCCTCACTGTTTCCCATGAATATAGAGTCAACTGAAGATTTTATCTATAAGTAGGCAGAATTTCCCTTTTTGTTTCCAATTGAAAGTCAATGCTGCTTACTTCCCTGCCACTTGATACTCAATTTCTTCTCTAGCCCACTTATGCTGGTCCTTGTCTGTCTTTGACTTATATGCCATATCTCTCCTCCCAACTTCAATTAAATTGAGACATTTCTTCTCTGTCAAAATGCAAGTAAAATTTTTTTGGTGGTCATCGACGATTCAAATGCTCACGTATGGGAACTTCTGAAAAAAAATAAGGGATTAATTTAGATACTGGTGGACAGGTTACCCCGTCACAATGGTGGCGGATATCCCATCCGCTAAAATCTGAATCCCATCATGTCCTATGGGATTTAGATTTCATAGAACAAGATATCTGTCATCATTGTGACAGACTAGCCTGCCTGCCAATATCTAAATCAGGCCCTAAATCTTAATTTGAGAAATAATACTGGAAAGGACTCTGTCCATAGAAAATACTCAATAAAAGACCACAAGTAACACCATACGTCAGAGGAATCTGATGGTATGTAATGCCCACTGCAGCTGATGCAGGCAATTGTGCACATACACGGCAGTCCCTTGCATCCATAGTGTCAATTCATAAAGCAATTTAAAATAAACATTTGAAGAAAAATTTCCTGTAGATGCATCTACATTTAAAGCCTTATGATCTAGTGCATGCAAACTATTGTGCATATGATTCAGGCTCAAAGGGGTAATAGTTGGCCTAAGCTCAGCTACTGAAGAAGGTGTAGGTGAAGACACTTCTTGAAAATAATTATTAATACTACAACATTGATAAGCAACACTCCTCCCAACATATATCTACATTTATGTGTGCTATTAGTTTCCATAACTGTTTTAGAATCAGACATTTGAGTAGAAATGAGCAGCAAATAGAGTCTTCTCTGTATGTTTCTATTTGTGCAAATGGCAAAACTAAGTTCAATCATCGTGAAATTAAATTATGTACAAAATGTTCATGACACTTCCTTAGACCTACTCCGTCTTCTTCTAAATTACACCTGTTGTACTGAGTTGCTTGCTTGCCCAATGCAGGTTACCATGTTGCTCAAATGGAATTCATAGAGATGGGAATTCCATGAGGGGTTGTGGTGACAGTTATGCATGACCAGGTGAGGGAACTTCATTTAATGGCTGATGGTGAATAAACACACCTTTACATCAGTATATATCGGGCATATTTACACTCCTTCTCTTACCTCAGGCCTGGGGACTCTTCTTAAATCTTTTTAAACAATGTCCCTTTTATTATTTAAAATCATAGTTCCATTCAAATGATCTGTAATATTTCAACTAAGTTTGTTCAATGAGAGTACAGATTAAACTCAGTTTAGGTTGCAGTCCACATTTACAGAGACTCAACTGCAGTTTCACTTTGGTCTTTCAAATCACAGGTTTCCCCTCCATAATCATTATAAGCAAAATATGTCCATTCAGGGGAAGGGTACCTCCGACATGGCACTCTGGTTCTTTTTGATCTCCTGAGTGCTGGTTGTTCACTTTTGCTGCCACTAAGGTCAGACTCCTCAGTATCCTCTGGGACAGTGTTCAGTCCTCATTCTAAGGCTTTCCTGTCTCGTTGGCCAAGTGTCCTCAGTTTCAGTTGGCATGGCACATCCGTAGGCGCTTTGTCAGGGTCTGGCTCTGGCTCGGGTAGTGTAGGAGGCTAGCCTGGTTTGTAGTGGGTACCTTGGGAACTTATACCTTACACCAGGTCCAGTTATTCCTTGTTAGTGAATGTAGTAGTGTTCTAGCAGCTTAGGTTGACAGAGGTAGCTATAGCAGAGCAGCTTAGGCTGAACTAGGAGACATGCAAAGCTCATGCAAGTACCAAAAATATTTTAGAGACAATACTCCTTCTGGAGGTAAGTATTATACACAATATATACACTAGACACCAAAATTAGACAAGTAAATAGTCATAGAACAATGCAAACAGTAGGAAATCCTATAGAATGCAATGAGAGAAAATAGGTCTAGGGGCAACACAAACCATGTACTAAGAAAGTGGAATGTGAATCACAAATTCCCCCCTAGACAAGTGTAGTGTGTGCAGAATCGCTGGAGAGTAAGAATACAGTAAAGGTAAGCAAATTACCCCACCCCAGCGGCCAGAAAAGCAGGAATAAGGTACTGTAAGTTTCCTTAGGACACACTACACCTCATTTTGGGGATTTTTCAGCAGCCAACAAGTCTGCAAAGAACAACTGCTGGATTATTGGACCTGAAGACCTGCAAAGGAAGGGGACCAAGTCCAGAAGTCGAAAGAAGTTCCAGGAAGGACAGGAGTCCCTGCCAACCCAGAAGAGGGTGCAAAAGAGTTGAAGACTGCAGAAATACACCCTAGGAAGATGCCAGTGGTTTCCTGCATGATGCAAAAGATATCCCACGACATGAAGATCGTTGCAGATGAGATTTCGTGTTGGAAGGCACCAACAAGCCTTGGCTACAACAAAAGTGCATTTTGCGTCAAAATGGTGCTGGATGGACCCAAGAGGGACCTGGGGGCCTCAACTCTGTGTGAGGAGGGCGAGGGGGCTCTCAGCACTTTAGAGAGCCCTCAGGATGCCAGCCAGCACCCCCAGGAGCCGCCGGGACCTGGGTTCAAAGGAGGTGCAAAACGCAGTTGATGCAGCACAACAAAAGAAGGCCCAATGCCGCCGGAGAACAACTCAGCGAGTTGAGCGTCGCAGGAAGGAGTGCTAGGGACCTGGGCCAGGCTGTGCACAAAGGAATTTTGCAAAGAGTGCACAGAGGCCTCAGGAGGCGAAGAAGCAGTACACAGGGGTACTGCCGCTCTCGGGGAAGGCAAGGTCTTACCTTCTCCAAATTGCATCAGCAGGACCTCAGGACAGTCTATGTTGATGATGTCCACCCTCTGCATCCTTAGGAGCACACTCGTCACTGTGAGAGGAGTCCCAGGGTACCGGTTGTTGCCTTGGAAGGTGCCTGCTTGGAGCAGGGGAGTGACTCTGTCACTCCACAGGAGATTTCTTCAGCCCTTCTGGTGCAGGATGAAGACAGGGAGTCCCCAGAGCATGTACATTGTGGAAACTGTTGCAGTTGCTGACTTGGAGCTGAGGTTGCTGAAGAAAAGTGACTCTTGTAGACACTTTGTTGCAGTTACAGCGTTTCTTGGAGCAGGCTGCATTTGATTCGAGGTCAGAGGAGTCTGAAGTTGTTGCAGAGGATTCCTGAAGGAAACTACTAAGCAGAATCTGAAGAGAACCCACAGGAGAGACCCTAAATAGCCCTGATAGTGGATTGGCTACCTTCTCAGGTATGGACCTAAGAGGAGGGGTCTCTGATGTCACCTTCTGGCATTGGCCACTCAGAGCCCTCCAGAGTGCCCCCACACCTTGCAAACCAAGATGGCTGAAGTCTGGGACACACTTGAGGAGCTCTGGGCACGACCCCTGGGGTGGTGATGTACAGAGGAGTGGTCACTCCCCTTTCCTTTGTCCAGTTTCCCGCCAGAGCAGGGGAGAAGGGGTTCCTGAACCGGTGTAGACTTGTTCATGCAAGGAGGGCACCATCTGTGCCCTTCAAAGCATTTCCAGAGGCTGGGGGAGGCTGCCCCTCCCCAGCCTGTAACACCTATTTTCAAAGTGAGAGGGTGGGTGCTCTCAGAGGAAATGCTTTGTTCTGTCTTCCTGGGACTGGGCTGCCCAGACCCCAGGAGGGCAGAACCCTGTCTGTGAGGTGGCAGCAGCTGTAGCTGGAGTGCAAGCATCAGCGAGCTGGTTTGGCACTACTGGGGGTCCATGGTGGCTAGCAGGATCCCACTGACACAGTAAAAACACACTGACACACACTCACAAACAGGCCAAATGTGGGGGTAACCATGCTAGAAAGAGGCTACTTTCCTGCAGGAAGCGGTTCAGGCCAAGATTCCTCAAATGTCAGTTTATCAAGACCCCTTCAGGCATAGGATGTGCAATCACAGGCTCTTGCAGAGTCTCTGTACTTTGTGCACTCTCATTCCACGGTGTCTCAGTTGTGGGTTGCACTTTTAGAGAGAGTGTAACGTCATCAAGGGGACACTCCACCCTCTGAGTGTGGGCTGCATGAATCCAGCCGGGAAGACAGACACACTTAACAACTGTGTTCGTCACTAGGACAACCTGTTACTTTCTATGCCATCTTGGCTCCAGACATGATTTTCTAACACGCCTCTTCAACAGGACCTAGACATCAGGACTGAGATCATGACACTGCTCCAGACATGGAGAGGTGGTAACAGCCTTAACCTAATGGGACACAAAACAGACTATATCAGCTAGTCCCTTGCAATAGTCAAGAACCATGACATCTGTAATATTGATAAGACGATTTGCATGCACTGCAGACAGTCTCACGGCTCGCCCCATGATTATCTCATGAGGTGACAATCCTGTTTTTCTGTCAAGGACACTGTGAAGGCTCATTAACACAACAGGCAAAGTATCTGGCCACTTCAGAGATGTTGATGCACATACTTTGGCCAATCTGGCTTTCAACATCCCGTTTCACCTGCTCCGCAATGCCAACAGATTGTCGACGATAACTGCAACATAGTCTTTGCTCCAACTATAATGCTGCACACAACATTCTCAGGACCTTATTATTGAAATTAGTTCTTCAGTCTGACTCAAGCAAAATCAGGAAACCAAACATAAGTATCAACCATCTTAACTCAAGTGGCTACTGTGAGGCTGTCATTTCTCCTGGTCGGGTAGGCCTCCACCCAGCTTGAGAAGATACACACAATCACCAAGACATATCTTATACCATTTTACACAGGCATTTTGATGAAGTCTATCTGCATTCTGTCCAATGGCCTTCCTGATCTTCCTATGTGGTTCAGTATAATTGGAGTTATTTTCCCTACGTTCATCTGTTGGCACACATCTGTGGCACAATTTTTCTGTCACCAACCTGAATCATGACTTGAACCAGTGCTGTATAAAAAACCTTGCCATGCCATCCCTCCAAATATGAGGGGGTCTATGGAAATGCCTGCCATTGGGGATAGCATGCTGTCGGGCAACACCGGTCTGCCATTTACAGAAACCCATATGTCATCATCTCTCCTCACACATCCTGCTCTAATCCAACGCTGCTGTTCTGCTTCTGATACTTTCTGCTGTAATCTCTTCACTTCCTCCCAGATATCAGTTGTTGACAACAAAAGGTTTTAGTTTGTCTCACCTTTGGATTCATTCACGTACTTGCCATTGAAGGATTGTGACCCTTATGCACAGTATAGAGTAACCTCATCAGCATACCGGTTGCCCGCGGCACATAATTACCACTGCGCTAAGCAGAGCACCTCACAACATAATTTTGTGCAAGAAGCTATACAGCTTCCAATAATGTCAAAACATACTCACTATTATGAATGAGAGGGCCAGAGTGTAAGGAAATGCCTCCTTGGCATGGTTACCCCCGTGACTTTTTGCCTTTTCTGATGCTAAGTTTTGATTTTAAAGTGTGCTGAGGCCTGCTAACCAGGCCCCAGCACAAGTGTTCTTTCCCTAACCTGTACTTTTGTTTCCACAATTGGCACACCCTGGCATCCAGATAAGTTCCTTGTAACTGGTACCCTGGTACCAAGGGCCCTGATGCCAGGGAAGGTCTCTAAGGGCTGCAGCATATCTTATGCCACCCTGGGGATCCCTCACTCAGCACAGACACACTGCTTGCCAGCTTGTGTGTGCTAGTGGGGAGAAAACGACAAAGTCGACATGGCACTCCCCTCAGGGTGCCATGCCAACCTCACACTGCCTATGTAGTATAGATAAGTCACCCCTCTAGCAGGCCTTACAGCCCTAAGGCAGGGTGCACTATACCATAGGTGAGGGCATAAGTGCATGAGCACTATGCCCCTACAGTGTCTAAGCAAAACCTTAGACATTGTAAGTGCAGGGTAGCCATAAGAGTATATGGTCTGGGAGTCTGTCATGCACGAACTCCACAGCACCATAATGGCTACACTAAAAACTGTGAAGTGTGGTATAAAACTTCTCAGCACAATAAATGCACACTAATGCAGGTGTACATTTTATTGTAACATACACCCCAGAGGGCACCGTAGAGGTGCCCCCTGAAACCTTAATCGACTATCCGTGTAGGCTGACTAGTTCTAGCAGCCTGCCACACACCAGACATGTTGCTGGCCACATGGGGAGAGTGCCTTTGTCACTCTGTGGCTAGTAACAAAGCCTGTACTGGGTGGAGGTGCTTCACACCTCCCCCCTGCAGGAACTGTAACACCTGGCGGTGAGCCTCAAAGGCTCACCCTCTTTGTTACAGCACCACAGGGCACTCCAGCTAGTGGAGTTGCCCGCCCCCTCTGGCCACGGCCCCCTTTTGGCAGCAAGGCCGGAGGAGATAATGAGAAAAACAAGGAGGAGTCACTGGCCAGTCAGTACAGCCCCTAAGGTGTCCTGAGCTGAGGTGACTCTAACTTTTAGAAATCCTCCATCTTGCAGATGGAGGATTCCCCCAATAGGATTAGGGATGTGCCCCCCTCCCCTCAGGGAGGAGGCACAAAGAGGGTGTACCCACCCTCAGGGCTAGTAGCCATTGGCTACTAACCCCCCAGACCTAAACACGCCCTTAAATTTAGTATTTAAGGGCTCCCCAGAACCTAGGAACCCAGATTCCTGCAACCTAAGAAGAAGAGGACTGCTAAGCTGAAAAGCCCTGCAGAGAAGACGGAGACACCAACTGCTTTGGCCCCAGCTCTACCGGCCTGTCTCCCCACTCCTAAAGACACTGCTCCAGCGACACTCTCTCCAGGGACCAGCGACCTCTGAAGCCTCAGAGGACTGCCCTGCATCCTGAAGGACCAAGAACTCCCGAGGACAGCGGCTCTGTTCACCCAAGACTGCGACTTTGCTACAAAGAAGCAACTTTGAAACAACTTGCGTTTCCCGCCGGAAGCGTGAGACTTGACACTATGCACCCGACGCCCCCGGCTCGACTTGTGGAGAACAAACACTTCAGGGAGGACTCCCCGGTGACTGCAAGACCGTGAGTAGCCAGAGTTGCCCCCCCTGAGCCCCCACAGCGACGCCTGCAGAGGGAATCCAGAGGCTCCCCCTGACCGCGACTGCCTGCTTCACAAAACCCGATGCCTGGTAGGGACTATGCACCCGCAGCCCCCAGGACCTGAAGGATCCGAACTCCAGTGCAGGAGTGACCCCCAGGAGGCCCTCTCCCTTGCCCAGGTGGTGGCTACCCCGAGGAGGCCTCCCTTGCCTGCCTGCATCGCTGAAGAGACCCCTTGGTCTCCCTTTGAAACCTATTGAAAACCCGACGCGTGTTTGCACACTGCACCCGGCCGCCCCCGTGCTGCTGAGGGTGTACTTTCTGTGTGGACTTGTGTCCCCCCGGTGCCCTACAAAACCCCCCTGGTCTGCCCTCCGAAGACACGGGTACTTACCTGCTAGCAGACTGGAACCGGGGCACCCCCTTCTCCATTGAAGCCTATGCGTTTTGGGCACCACTTTGATCTCTGCACCTGACCGGCCCTGAGCTGCTGGTGTGGTAACTTTGGGGTTGCTCTGAGCTCCCAACGGTGGGCTACCTTGGACCCAAACTTGAACCCTGTAGGTGGTTCACTTACCTGCAAAAACTAACAAACTCTTACTCCCCCCAGGAACTGTTGAAAATTGCACTGTCTAGTTTTAAAATAGCTATATGTGATTTATGTGAAAACTGTATATGCTATTTTGCTAATTCAAAGTTCCTAAAGTACCTACCTGCAATATCTTTCATTTGAAGTATTACATGTAAATCTTGAACCTGTGGTTCTTAAAATAAACTAAGAAAATATATTTTTCTATACAAAAAAACCTATTGGCCTGGAATTGTCTTTGAGTGTGTGTTCCTCATTTATTGCTCGTGTACGTACAACAAATGCTTAACCCTACTCCTTTGATAAGCCTACTGCTCGACCACACTACCACAACATAGAGCATTAGTATTATCTCTTTTTACCACTATCTTACCTCTAGGGGGAACCCTTGGACTCTGTGCATACTATTCCTTACTTTGAAATAGTGCATACAGAGCCAACTTCCTACATTGGTGGATCAGCGGTGGGGTACAAGACTTTGCATTAGCTGGACTACTCAGCCAATACCTGATCACACAACTAAATTCCAAAAATTGTCATTAGAAACAGATTTTTGAAATTTGAGCTATTTTTCTAAAAAAAAAAAAAAAGTCCTGCTAGGGCCTTGTGTTAGTCCCTGTTAGCATTTCTTTTAGAGTTTAAAAGTTTTGTGAAAGTTTGAATTAAGTTCTAGAGATAGTTTTAGATTCTTATAAAGTATTCCAACTTTTAGAAACATGTCTAATGCAGAAGAGAGAGTAATGGAACTCGACCTCACACCTTACCTCCATCTTAGAATGAGGGAGCTAAGGTCTCTCTGCAAACTAAAAAATATTAAAGCTGGCATAAACCCTTCCAAAGTACAGCTCCAGGAGCTGCTGGCAGAGTTTGCCAAAGCCAACCCCTCTAAGGATGACCTCCTAGAGGATGAAGCTAGTGATTTGGAGGAGAATTCCCCCCTCCAGTCCTAATTAGGGAGATCAGGGCCCATCAAGCCCTGTCTCCAAATGTGATAGTCAGAGATGCTGCTTCCCTCACAGGAGGGTCCAGCACCTCTGTAATCACTGAGGATAGCCTCAGTGAAGATGACCTCCTGCTAGCCAGGATGGCCAAAAGACTGGCTTTAGAGAGACAGCTCCTAGCAATAGAAAGGGAAAGACAAGAGATGGGTTTTGGTCCCATCCATGGTGGCAGCAACATAAATAGGGTCAGAGATTCTCCTGACATGTTGAAAATCCCTAAAGGGATTGTAACTAAATATGAAGATGGTGATGACATTACCAAATGGTTCACAGCTTTTGAGAGGGCTTGTGCAACGAGAAAAGTAAACAGATCTCACTGGGGTGCTCTCCTTTGGGAAATGTTCACTGGAAAGTGTAGAGATAGACTCCTCACACTCTCTGGAAAAGATGCAGAGTCCTATGACCTCATGAAGGCTACCCTTATTGAGGGCTTTGGATTCTCCACTGAGGAGTATAGAATTAGGTTCAGGGGGGCTCAAAAATCCTCGAGCCAGACCTGGGTTGATTTTGTGGACTACTCAGTGAAAACACTGGATGGTTGGATTCAAGGCAGTGGTGTAAATGATTATGATGGGCTGTACAATTTATTTGTGAAAGAACACCTATTAATTAATTGTTCAAATGATAAACTGCATCAGCATTTGGTAGACCTAGGACCAATTTCTCCCCAAGAATTGGGAAAGAAGGCGGACCATTGGGTCAAGACTAGGGTGACCAAGACTTCCACAGGGGGTGACCGAAAGAAAAGGGTCACAAAGCCTCCCCAGGGGAAGAGTGTTGAGACATCCGAAGGGAAAAATAGTAAAGAGCCTTCTACAGGCCCCCCAAAAACCTGCACAGGAGGTTGGGCCCAGAACCTCTTCACAATCCAATTTTGGATACAAGGGTAAAAACTTTGATCCCAAAAAGGCCTGGTGTCGTAGCTGTAATCAGCCTGGACACCAAACTGGAGACAAGACCTGTCCCAAGAAAAGTTCCACTTCAAACTCAACTCCAGCTAACACTGGAATGGCTAGTCTCCAAGTGGGATCAACAGTGTGCCCAGAGCAAATCAGGTGTCACACTGAAGCTACATTAGTCTCTGAGGGTGGGGTGGATTTAGCCACACTGGCTGCCTGGCCTCCTAACATGCAAAAATACAGGCAGCAGCTCTTAATTAATGTGACAAGTGTAGAAGGCCTGAGGGATACAGGTGCCAGTGTCACCATGGTGACAGAGAAACTGGTTTCCCCTGGTCAATACCTGGCTGGACAAACTTATCCAGTCACCAACGCTGACAATCAGACTAAAGTACTTCCCATGGCTATGGTAACTTTAGAGTGGGGAGGGGTCAATGGCCTGAAACAGGTGGTGGTCTCCCCAAATATCCCTGTAGACTGTTTGCTTGGAAACGACCTGGAGTCCTCAGCATGGGCTGAGGTAGAACTGAAAACCCATGCAGCCATGCTGGGTATCCCTGAACTAGTGTGTGTCAAGACAAGGGCACAGTGCAAGGCTCAGGGTGAAAAAGTAGTGTTGGAGCCTGGAAAAAGGGCCCAGCCTACCAAGAGAAAAGGAAAGACAACTGGGGAACCAGTTGCAACACAACAAGAAAAGGAGAACCTCTCTTCTCAGGAAGAAGTTCTGCCCTCTGAGGGAACTGAGCCTATGGAGTTAGGACCTTATCAGGTTGAGCTCTTAGGCCCAGGGGGACCATCAAGGGAACAGTTGTGTAAGGGGCAAGAAACCTGTCCCTCTCTTGAAGGCCTTAGGCAGCAAGCTGCTGAAGAGTCCAATGGAAAGAAAACAGGAACACATAGGGGCATATTTATACTCTGTTTGCGCCGGAATTGCGTCGTTTTTTTTACGCAATTCCGACGCAAAACTAACTCCATATTTATACTTTGGCGTTAGACGCGTCTAGCGCCAAAGTCTATGGAGTTTGCGTCATTTTTTAGCGTGGACACCTACTTTGCGTTAATGATATGCAAGGTAGGCGTTCCCGTCTAAAAAAGTGACTCCGAGGCATGTGCGCCGTATTTACACTCCCGGGCAAAATTCACACCCGGGAGTGGGCGGGTCAAAAAAAATGACGTCCAGCCGCTTTTGCGCCGTTTTTTAGCGCCTGGACAAGGCAGGCGTTAAGGGACCTGTGGGCTCGGAAGGAGCCCAGAGGTGCCCTCCCATGCCCCCAGGGACCCCCCCTGTCACCCTTGCCCACCCCAGGAGGACACCCAAGGATGGAGGGACCCATCCCAGGGACATTAAGGTAAGTTCAGGTAAGTATGTTTTTGTAATTTTTTTGTGGCATAGGGGGGCCTGATTTGTGCCCCCCTACATGCCACTATGCCCAATGACCATGCCCAGGGGACAGAAGTCCCCTGGGCATGGCCATTGGGCAAGGGGGCATGACTCCTGTCTTTGCTAAGACAGGAGTCATTTTAATGGGGTTTGGGAGTCGAAATAAATGGCGCAAATCGGGTTGAGGCGATAATTTTGCCTCAGCCTGACTTGCCCCATTTTTGGGCGCCCAAGCTCCATATTCCCCTACGCCGGCGCTGCCTGGTGTACGTCATTTTTTTCCACGCACACCAGGCAGCGCCGGCGGCTAACGCCGGCTAACGTCATTGAATAAATACGGCGCCCGCATGGTGCTTCAGAATGGCGTTAGCCGGCGCAAATTTTTTTGACGCAAAACTGCGTTAGCGCAGTTTTGCGTCAAAAAGTATAAATATGGCCCTTAGGGTCTATTGGGAAAATGGACTCCTTTACACTGAGGAAAGAGATCCTAAACCTGGTGCCACTAGGAGAGTGGTAGTGCCTCAGGAGTTTAGAGAGTTCATACTGACCTTAGCCCATGATATTCCTCTTGCTGGGCATTTGGGACAGACCAAGACGTGGGAGAGATTAGTCAACCACTTCTATTGGCCCAACATGTCCCACAAGGTCAAGGAGTTTTGTGTCTCCTGTGCCACCTGTCAAGCCAGTGGTAAGACAGGTGGACACCCAAAGGCCCCCCTCATTCCACTTCCAGTGGTGGGGGTCCCCTTTGAAAGAGTGGGTGTGGACATAGTGGGTCCACTTGAACCTCCCACAGCCTCAGGGAACCTATACATACTAGTAGTAGTGGATCATGCTAATGGATACCCTGAAGCAATTCCCCTTAGGTCAACTACTGCCCCTGCAGTAGCCAAGGCACTCATTGGTATCTTTACCAGAGTGGGTTTTCATAAGGAGGTGGTGTCTGACAGAGGTACCAACTTCATGTCAGCATTCCTGAAACACATGTGGAATGAGTGTGGGGTGACTTACAAATTCACCACACCATACCATCCACAAACCAATGGTCTTGTTGAGAGATTCAACAAAACATTGAAAGGCATGATCATGGGGCTCCCTGAAAAACTCAAAAGGAGATGGGATGTCCTCTTGCCATGTCTGCTTTTCGCTTACAGAGAGGTGCCTCAGAAGGGAGTAGGGTTTTCACCCTTTGAACTTCTGTTTGGCCACCCTGTAAGGGGACCACTAGCTCTTGTGAAAGAAGGCTGGGAGAGACCTCTTCATGAGCCTAAGCAAGATATAGTGGACTATGTACTTGGCCTACGTTCAAGGATGGCAGAGTACATGGAAAAGACAAGCAAAAACCTTGAGGCCAGCCAACAGCTCCAGAATTTTTGGTAAAGATGGCTCAGTTGATGGAGTGATCTATTCAGACACCCTCTCTGGCCAGCAGCAATCTGACTGTAGGAAGGTCCTGCTACAGTTTGCTGAGCTCTTTTCCCTAACCCCTGGTCAGACACACCTGTGTACCCATGATGTGGACACAGGAAACAGCATACCTGTCAAAAACAACATTTTCAGACAGTCTGACCAAGTTAAGGAAAGCATCAAAGTGGAAGTCCATAAGATGCTGGAACTGGGAGTCATTGAGCACTCTGACAGCCCCTTGGCTAGCCCAGTGGTCTTAGTCCCCAAACCTCACACCAAAGATGGAAAGAGAGAGATGAGGTTTTGTGTGGACTACAGAGGACTTAATTCTGTCACCAAGACAGATGCCCATCCCATTCCAAGAGCAGATTAACTGATTGACAAATTAGGTGCTGCCAAATTCTTAAGTACCTTTGACTTAACAGCAGGGTACTGGCAAATCAAAATGGCACCAGGAGCAAAAGAAAAGACAGCAGTCCCCACACCTGATGGGCATTATCAGTTTACTGTTATGCCCTTTGGTTTAAAGAATGCCCCTGCCACCTTCCAAAGGTTGGTGAATCAAGTCCTTGCTGGTTTGGAGTCCTTTAGTACAGCTTATCTTGACGATATTGCTGTCTTTAGCTCCAGCTGGCAGGATCACCTGGTCCACCTGAAGAAGGTTTTGAAGGTTCTGCAATCAGCAGGCCTCTATATCAAGGCATCCAAATGGCAGATAGGGCAGGGAACTGTGGTTTACTTGGGACACCTTGTAGGTGGAGGCCAAGTTCAGCCACTCCAGCCTAAGATCCAGACTATTCTGGACTGGGCAGCTCCAAAAACCCAGACTCAAGTCAGGGCATTCCTTGGCTTGACTGGGTACTACAGGAGGTGTGTGAAGGGATATGGATCAATAGTGACAACCCTCACTGAACTTACCTCCAAGAAAATGCCCAAGAAAGTAAACTGGACTGTAGAATGCCAACAGGCCTTTGACACCCTGAAACAAGCAATGTGCACAGCACCAGTTCTAAAAGCTCCAGATTACTCCAAGCAGTTCATTGTGCAGACAGATGCCTCTGAACATGGGATAGGGGCAGTTTTGTCCCAAACAAATGAAGATGGCCTTGACCAGCCTGTTGCTTTCATTAGCAGGAGGTTACTCCCCAGGGAGCAGCGTTGGAGTGCCATTGAGAGGGAGGCCTTTGCTGTGGTTTGGTCCCTGAAGAAGCTGAGACCATACCTCTTTGGTACTCACTTTGTAGTTCAAACTGACCACAGACCTCTCAGATGGCTGATGCAAATGAAAGGTGAAAATCCAAAACTGTTGAGGTGGTCCATTTCCCTACAGGGAATGGACTTTATAGTGGAACACAGACCTGGGACTGCCCATGCCAACGCAAATGGCCTTTCCAAGTTCTTCCACTTAGAAAATGAAGACTCTCTTGGGAAAGGTTAGTCTCATCCTCTTTCGTTTGGGGGGGGGGGTTGTGTAAGGAAATGCCTCCTTGGCATGGTTATCCCCGTGACTTTTTGCCTTTGCTGATGCTAAGTTTTGATTTGAAAGTGTGCTGAGGCCTGCTAACCAGGCCCCAGCACCAGTGTTCTTTCCCTAACCTATACTTTTGTTTCCACAATTGGCACACCCTGGCATCCAGATAAGTCCCTTGTAACTGGTACCCCTGGTACCAAGGGCCCTGATGCCAGGGAAGGTCTCTAAGGGCTGCAGCATATCTTATGCCACCCTGGGGATCCCTCACTCAGTACAGACACACTGCTTGCCAGCTTGTGTGTGCTAGTGGGGAGAAAACGACAAAGTCGACATGGCACTCCCCTCAGGGTGCCATGCCAACCTCACACTGCCTATGTAGTGTAGATAACTCACCCCTCTAGCAGGCCTTACAGCCCTAAGGCAGGGTGCACCATAGGTGAGGGCATAAGTGCATGAGCACTATGCCCCTACAGTGTCTAAGCAAAACCTTAGACATTGTAAGTGCAGGGTAGCCATAAGAGTATATGGTCTGGGAGTCTGTCATGCATGAACTCCACAGCACCATAATGGCTACACTGAAAACTGTGAAGTTTGGTATCAAACTTCTCAGCACAATAAATGCACACTGATGCCAGTATACATTTTATTGTAACATACAGTGAAAAGACCACTGAGGTTGAAATTACCCCCTTTATGTCCATTCTCAGTTAAGTGATTCAGTAATGCAATGGTGTCTCGTTTACAAGTTTCATGAGTATAAGATGCTACCAACAGGTCATCAAGATACTGAATTAGGACAGAATTACAGGGCAGGATTAGGGCCTCAAGATTTTTTTGAGGATCTGGTTCAAAATTGTGCGGCTCTCTCTATACCTTTGTGGGACACAGTTCTGAACCGAAAGGTGAAAAGGTACTGGATGTCCTCATGCAAGGGAACAGAAAGGAATGCCTGACACAGATCAATGACAGTGAAACACTCAGCCTCACTTGGAATCTGAAACAAAAATCACAGCTGGATTAGGTATCACGGGACAACAGGTAATGACAATACTACTGATCCTTCTCAGGTCTTGCACTATGCGGTACTTTCCGCTAGGCTTCTGTAAGCCCATAATGGGTGACTTACATGGATCCACCCAAGTGCAAACCTAAAGATAGTACTCGCAAATGTCCTTTGTGAATTCCTAAAGTCATAAACTTTGATGTTTGGTCTAAGTTTAAACCAAACATCTAAGTTTACCTTTGTGAATCGGGTCCTACACAATCATCATTGGTCTGGAGCTCAACACCCTTTGGGGTGCAATAGATAGAACAATTTTACTTGCATAACAAATCACGTTCGGGTAGACTCACGACTCGATTCACACACCACAAACTGGTGATTCTCCTCATAGGACACAATTTTAACAGGTACTTCTTCTGTTACAGGGTATGTCATTTGCTCATTTACAACTTCTACATCTTGAATTATTTGTCCCGAGAGGGGAGGGTTTGGAACCTCCACTGTTCTAATTGTAAAGCAGGTAGAACTACTATCGATAAAAAATTATAAGGGGTATACATTAACCTCACCTTCTATGAATGGACCTCTCTGGTCTACCTCTAAGATTGCACCAAGTACAAAATCTTCCTCCCCCTCAGGCACCGTCGTTGTGACTGGTCAGAAGAGTATTCTGATTTTGGAAGGAGGTTTGGTTTATATTTGGGACTGCATTTGAATTAAATTGGAGACCATTTGCATTTTTTATGGCACTAGGTCTTGTAGAACCTGCATCACTGGAGCTTGGGAAACATTATCATTTTGCATTCTCGGTATGTTCTATGGCTGTACGAGATTGTTACTCCGAAATTCGGGCAGTGAAATGCGTGAAGGGGCTGTGCCCGGGGGCCCCTGCACTGCCCATGCCAAGTGCATGGGCAGTGGAGGGGTCCCCAGTGGCACCCCGAGTCGCGCTTACCGCCAGCCTTTCCATGGCAGTGGGATTGGGGACTCATAATCCCCAGGGGGGTGGTATGGCCGTGGTTAATGCACCACGGTCATAATACACTGGCGGAACACCGCCAGCCTGTTGGCGGCATTACCGCCAGTGTTCTGCCGCCTGCCAGGGTCGTAATGAGGCCCTATGTTCGTTATCGTTTGGTTGTTAAAGGGGCGGGCCATAGGGTATGACGAGGATGGGAAAAATGCACTGTGCACTCCCCTCAGTGTGCATGTGTGTTTGGCCGGATGTCTCAGGCCGGCCAAACACACATGTGCACAGGTCTCTCTACAGCCCAGCTACACAGTTGCCGGACTGGAGAGAGCCTGCACAGGCTATCAGTCTGCCTGGGAGCACCCTGGCTTCAAGCGTCTCCATTCCACTGTGCTGCTTGAACACCTAAAACAATCTCTCCTAATAAGCATGCACTGACTCTTGAGCTCTTGGGTGGTGCTCTCAGTTTTAACCCAATCAATATCTTTGGTTGGTATTTTCCCTTTTTAAAAGGTTATCACCTACTGACACTTTTTCATCACCACTGATGGAGGGACATTTGTTACTGAATTTCTCTGAGGCTCCATTTCTGGTCACTCTAAAGCCACATTATATTATGCCCACAAGTCACACTGCACTACACTGTCAAAGAAGGTATTCAAATCCACCCAAAAGACTTGGGAAATCTTCACAAACCGTTAAACCTGTTGAAACCATTTCACAGTTTTTTCATTTGATTTTGGAAAATGTTAGTGAATAACGCAAGATCACTCCTACTCTAAGGCACATGGACATAACCTCCACCAGGCACTTCCCTCAATGGAAAATTTGAACCGCCCACTCCATCCTGTAAAGACAGAATCAGGCCTTTCTTTCGCTATTTTTGTTCTTTCTTTTTCTTCCATCTGATTTCCCATTTTTCCCCCTCACTCCATTTTCATAAGCTACCTATAAAATCCTTGATTTTCATTTTCATTCCTGATGTTCTCATGCTGCAAATGCCACTCTCACCAAAACACAAACAATGACGTTTCTGCAATGACTTTGTTCAGTTTAAATGTATCTCATATGTTTTGGTTAATTCAGACAATGTATCAGGAGCTTGTCCTGCACATTTAGTAACATCTTTACACAAAAACACATGCTCATCCTCTTGATGAGTGTCTAATCGGGAAAGATTTAGATTTCTGAGTATCATCTCATCCAATTCTAACTTTAATTTGACCACATCCACCGCATTTTCCCTCACCAAGGTCTGAATTATTTCTCTGCCTGATCCTGAACCTTTACTCTCTCTCTTGGGAACCCATTGAAAAATCTAATCAGATCATCAATGCTTATGAGTTGGTATTGCTCTGTATTCTTTCTCTGGGGCAGTTGTTGCCCATACATTGAGGTGAATTCCAAATTGGCATGTTAGGATTTTGTGTTCTTGGGGTAGACTCTCCCACAGGAGTAAGTCCTGCTTGGTTCATGTTTAACAGTGTAGAAACAATACAAGGAGTATTCACCTGTGTCTGGGCTAAAGTAGTTTCTCCCACTCCTGGGACTACGGAAGCATTAGCTGACATCCCACCTCCGGTAGGAACTGTCAAGGTATGTGTTGTGATTCCTGCTGAATCAGGTTTATACAAGGGAACTGTAGGACCAATGGTGACTGGAACAGCAATCACATCTGGGGTATCAGGAACTGTTGAGTTAACAGAGACACTAATGCCCTCTACTGTCTGGTTGTGACTTCAATTTATTGGATCTGTAGCTATGCTGGAGTTTACACTGGCTACTGTACCATTCATTCCTTCTGGTTTGGCCACATTATATGGAGGTGGATCTTCTAACAACACATATAGAGTCTCATTGCTAGAATCACTATCACAATCTTTGCCTGAATTCTCTGGATTATTTGTTTTCCCCCTTCTTCTTCTTCCTATGTTTCTTTTCCTCAAATTCTTCACTCGCTAACACAAGGTACAATCTAGTTCCTTCTATCATAGCAGTCCTCCATTGCTTCTGTTCTGCATCCCATCCAGCATTTGCACAACTACTCACTTCCCTGATATTTTTCCCTTTCACTAACATGAGCTATTGGCTTCCAAGCATTAAGGGCCTGATTTATGAAAAGTTAGTGCCGCCTTTGCGTAATTTTTTGATGCAAAAGCGGCACAAACGTATAAAATCTCATTATATTTTGTACATTTGTGATGCTTTTGCATAAAAAAATGACGCAAAGTCGGCGTCAATCAGGCCCTAAGTGCTTTAAACTGTGCAGGTCTAGGAGGTAGCTTAATTTTGTACAATATCCTTCTCAAACTTTTAATGATTCTCAAATTAATTGTGCCATAGCATGGAAACATCAATGCACCTTCCTTCTCTATAACCTTATTCCACTTACTCAGCCAAATACATGTATGAAGTCCTACATTTACAGCCATTAAATGACCTGGAGTATCTTCTGGTGGTGCCTCTTCTCCCTCTCGAATCAGGAATTCTCACGTCTCCTCTAATCAAATCTCTTATAGTCTTAAAGAGTTTCATTTTTCCCACAAGAAGTTTAACAATCACAGACAGAATTTCAAATTTAATCCTGGAAATAATGTTTTTTTGTCCACAATTCTTGTTCAGTATTAACAACCAATAACAGTGCAGCACTCTATGATGTAGTCAACCAATAGCAGTGTGGCTCCACACCAACCGTCAGATGTCAGCGTGACACACTATGACGTCTTTCTCACTTCTCGCAGACGGTCACCCTCCTTTACAATTCTACACAAATGTAACAATACAAGCACAATAACAAAGCCAAGCAATATTTCAACAAATGCGTCTACTCAAAGAATCAATAGTATTCAATCACTCAAGAAATGGTCCAGAGTGACACTTTCTGGCCTACTCTGACTCACACTTGAGAGTAACCATGACCAGCAGGAATCACCCGGATTAGCAAAGCTTCACCCCTGCGCAAAAGGATCGACCACACCAACCAGACCTTACTGTCCCACAACTAACACCACAAAACTTAGCAGACAATTATAACACAGTGTAATCTACACTGGTAACTTATTACTATCGAGGGATCTTATGCTATGTTGAGCCCGATGACTCCTTCAACTTCTTTGCATAAGCACTTCTCATCCACTTGACAGCTCAAAACACCCCCACATCACATCACACAATCTCAGCAAAACATCGCAACAAGATAAAAGCAATTGCAATGCTTGACCCTATTGATACTCAGTTCTCCCCTGCTAAACTTCATTCCAAATTTTTGGAATACTGCTGTTCCTCCGAATCAGGACATGGACCATGGGATGGGGAATGGACTTGGGCAAACTGGGCTCTCATACAAATACAATGACTCCCACTGTCTAGTAACAGAACCATCTTCTGCTACCATCTGCAAGCCTGTGTGAAGCGTATTTTAATTCTTTCAGTGGCTGGATCTTTTTACGGAGACGCTGAGTGCATCAGCAATGATAAACAATTTAGATTTCTGTGAAGCTCATTTGGCCACAAAATAAGGACCTAAAATTGGAAATGTAAGTTTAACTATTTATTTCCAATCAATAATCAATCCAATGTATATGCAAGGCATGGAAATATTTATGAGGTACAGCATTACAGCTGGCAAGCTGAAATAACGCAATCAGTTCTGTCTCATCACTTTAAGATGCAAGGCAATAATAACCACAGTGATACAGAAACTGAGAATTAGAAATAGGCTTTCCATAAAGAAACCCCTTCTCTCTCTTCTAAACATTAAATGATTCTTAAGTGATCTAGTCTGAATTCTAAATCAGAAATATGAATGGTTGGAATGGAATCTTAAGGGAATTTGGAAATGTGAGAATGTGTCAGCATATCGAGGGCTTTAGTAAAAGTCCTCCAGAAAAAGGAATAAGTGTTTAGCATAAAGCTTCACACTTGCAAGAAGGAGGGAAGCAGAGAGGCCTTCCCTCTCAACATCTAAGGGAAGTCTGTCTTAACTTCTAACAGCATGAGCATTAATTAAAAGAAGCAGAATATCCAACATGAAAGTTATCAGTTTCCTCCCCTCCAAGGACAAATCGGCTTCAGATCCATCAAATGCATTTGTACCACTACTTGATTTTCTCATCCCACAGATCCCGGACCGTTAATACGACTTTGGGCATCCTAAGTTCCTGGTACACAATGATTAGGAGGCTTCAGCTGCTCATTAAATCTTCACATCTCTTGCCAAGATTTATTGTCTCAGAAATATCAGCAAAACTAATATGTAAGGCAATACTCCTTTTCTCTAGCTAATGAAGCCTTGAAATACACCTGCAAAGGAAAAGGACACCATTCAAGCAAAACACAATTTAGAATTGAGGCCTTCAGTCAGTTAAGTTAGCCTGACTTTAACTAAACATTTATGGCCATATTGATGGCCTGGTTTGTGTCGTTTTTGCAGCACGCAAAGTAGTGCAAGAGCGATGCAAACTTTAAGGAAGATTTATGATGCCACCCAAGGCCACCTCGCATGGCCCTGAGTGGCTTCATAAATCTTGAGTAATGTAACGCAGCCCAAATCGCTGTGTTACATTACTCTGCTCCATGAAGGGATTTACATGGGTGTTGCATGGGTGTTCCCACACAAACTCCATGAATTTTGATGCATTCAAGAATTTACAAGCACTTGTAAACCTGGAAATGCACCAAAAAGATACTCTGCCCAGGGAGAGGACTAACAAGGAGAAATATATTTATTTCTCCTCATTTTTAACCGTTTCTATGTGTGCTCTGCAAAATGCGACGAGAGCCATTACCGACTCGCAAAAATAGCGACCGCATTTTGCGACCCACAAATAGGAAGTTACAATTTGCGAGTCGCAAACCATATCCAATTCGCCACTCGCAAATTGGGACTAGTCGCAAAAAGCCAATTTTGCACTTCCAATTTACCACTAACTCAGAGCAGGTGGTAACCATAACCAAAGTATAAAAGGAGACAATTTACCACTAACTCAGAGCAGGTGGTAACCATAACCAAAGTATAAAAGGAGACCCAGAGGCACCTCGGTTACTCAAGATGGCGGAGATATATGTGATAGCAAGGAGGAGGAGAGCCCACACCACACAGCAGATGAGGAGGAGGAGCCAGAGACAGGAGAAGATATACAGAGCCAGGCAGACACTTTTCCAACAAACTGAGGAGGAGATATATCATAAATACAGACTTAGCAGTGCAGCAATACTAGATTTAATAGATCTACTCAATCCGCAGCTTCAACGCCAGACTGTGCGCGGCTGCGCCATCCCCACACATGTGCAAGTGCTATGCTCACTGCACCTCTTGGCCTCGGGTAGCTATCAGGGGGTCATTGCCGTGGCAGGTGGGGTATCCCAAAGTGCACTTTCACGGTTCTTCAGAGCATTCCTAGATGCCATACTCACACACACATGTCCAGATACATATACCTACCCAGGAATGAGGCAGAAATCAACAGCACCAAGTTGGAATTCTACAGGATTGCTAACTTCCCCCATGCCATAGGGTGTGTAGACGGGACACATATACAAATATGCCCTCCTGCAAATTTGGAATATCTGTTCCGCAACCGGAAGTGTACCCACTCACTGAACATCCAGGTGGTATGTGACGCCCATTATGTTATCACTGACATGGTTTCCAAATTTCCAGGGAGCACACATGACTCCTACATTTTCAGGCACTGTGGGATACACCAACGCCTAGAACGTGGGGAGTTTGGAGACGGATACCCCCTAGGTATAGCTGAATACATCTTGAAGACATACACACAGGTCAATGTGGAACCCATCAATGCCCAGCTAACAGTGTACTTTTTGTGCCAAACAGGTGACAGTGGACATGCACTACGACCATGGATACTTACCCCGTACTTGACACCCAGCAATGAGACAGAGAGGCGATACAACAGTGCACATAGGAGGACCCGAAATATCATAGAGAGGACCTTTGGACTGCTGAAGGCAAGATTCAGATGCCTCCACAGAAGTGGAGGTGCCCTCCAGTATACCCCAATAACAGCTTTTAAGATTGTTGGCGCATGCGCTGTACTGCACAACATTGCCACCAGACGTGGGCTACCTCTCACCCCAGAAGACCCAGATTCGGAGGATGATGAGCAAGAGCTACCACATCGCCATCATGGGGATAGAAGCATTGCAAATCAAGGCAGACAGAGACTGAACCACATTGCAAACCAATACTTTGGAAGGTATGTGCTAACTGTCACCACACTCACTAATGTCACACACAAAGAGTCCAGGTGTGAAGTGGAATAAACTAGGAATTTAATAATGTGCACCAAAAAAACTATTTACATATACTACAGTTCAGGGGCTGTAAAAGTCCACCTGGTATGAGGACACATTAACCTCATGTGCCTCTACTCCAAGACAGTGCGTAGCTCACACTCTACGCCGGGCTCGCCCAGCATGGCTGGTTCCTGGTGTGTCAGCAGTGCCCTGCCTTGCGCTACCACTGCGCAACACCCTGGTGTCACTGGCTGAGACACTGCTAGCTGTGGAGCCCTCCTCGCTGTCCTGCGGCGTGTCTGCCGCGCCCCTAGCCACCTGTTGTGCCTCCATTAGATCAACTGCGTGGCTAAGACGTCCCAGCCCACGTGCCACATCACTGGCGAAGTGGCCCATGTCCACCTGGAGGCTGACCATGCGCCGTGACAGGCCAGTGGTGTTCACAGCCAGCCTGACGATGGAGGCAGACATGCGGTCCAGCCGGTGTATGAGCTGCCTGTCACGGCGCCTTGCACCCTCTCTCTCAGTGATGAGTTCTGACACCAGTTGTCTCATTGAGAGCGCAAGGTCGTTAACATGGGTATTTAGCTGTTGCAGCTCCGTGTGTACCAGTTGCAGCCCTGTGTTCTGGTTCTGTTCCATGTGCCGCATAGCCCCTGATATGTTCCTTATCTCCTGTGTCTGCAGGCGCTGACCACGTAGGAGTGCAGCCTCGGCGGCCGACATGGAGGCGTCCCCTGACTCAGCCTGCGGCGCTGGAGGGACATTTAGACGTCGCCTGCGACGCAGTGGAGGCTCCGTGTCCTGGACACCGGCACTGTGGCTGGGACCGGGTGCTGGCTCACTCACCAGTATGGCCACTGGTGTATCAGAAGGGGACTGTGTTTGGGTGGTGCAGGTCCCTGTGGTGGCTGGTCCTGAGTCCTGTGCAGGCTGGTGGCTGACCTGTGGCCCCTGGACGCTATGGCTGGAGGTGGTGTCGTGTGGGAGACCTGTGGGACATAAGGAACACACTGTCAGTATCTACCATCTGTTATATACTTCCTAATAAACCGTTGCCTATAAACTGCCTACTTGACTACATTGCCCATAATGCACCATGCAGGTGGTTGCTACTCTGAAATGGAGCTATTTTGGTTGTGCATGCTGCTGTGTACAAGGTGGGTGGGGGCATGGCAGATATGGGTGTACATGCATGTCTCATGGTACTCACCGGTTGATGGTCCTGGGTCTGACGTGTCCAACTCTCCCATCCCGGATACTGCCTCTGGCTCCAAGGTCTCCTCCACTCTTTCCTCCAAGGGTGTGGGTGGTGGTATAGTGGATGGTCCCCCTCCAGTGCCCCTCATCTCCCGGAGCCACTCTGCCACCCTCTCCTTGGTCTGGGAGTGCAGGTCATACCACCGTTTCTTCAATTCTTCTATTCTCCGGTGGCTCACACCCATGGAGTTGACCTTGTCCTGTATTTCTGCCCAAATCCTTTTCTTTTCCACCTCTGGCACACTGAGGGCTGCCCTCCCAAAAAGTTGTTCATGGTGCTGGCAGCATTCCTCAGTCAGCACCTCCAGTTCTTTTTCAGCAAATTTCAATTTGCCCTTTCTAGGAGTGTCTGCCATGGTAGCTGCTGTTCCTCCTGTTTGCAGTGCAGCAGTTGAAAATGGGTGTGGTCCTCCCTCCTCCCAAGTGTACTAGTAAACTTCCTGGCTGTGATGTCATCATCAAGAGCCAGGAAGTGTTTTCCAGAGAGTTCTGCTGCACCTGCATTCAATTTGCAGCACAGTCGCAATTTGCGACACCCACTCGTAATTTGCGTGTTCGTTTTTAGCGCGGTCGCAAAAAGCGACCTTGCAAACAGCGGACTCGCAATCTGCGGTGCGACTTCATTTGCGAGTCGCAAAATGAAGTCGCTTTTTCTTCTTTGATACCATTTAGCGAGTCGGAAATTGCAAGTCGCAATGACTTGCAATTTCCGACTCGCTAATTTTTTCCTACCTACATCTGGCCCTAAGTTCCTCATTATGAACTTGGCGACAATCACCGCCAACTGCTGTGCAGATGGTGAACAAAAGACCGCCAGTGGCGGTGAACTGCATACCGCCGTATAATGATGCCAAAAAGACTAACCTCCAAAAATCTTGCAACCTCCACCCACCGCCAGGGCCAACGACAGCAGAAAGGCAGTAGACCTCACCCCGCCACTGCCATGCAGACAAATCCCCCACCACCAAATAATGATGCACGAATCAGCTAGTCAGACAGTAAATATCGAACGACGATTGGTGATATGGACCGCCCCGGCCAGCAATGGGACCCGCCAACAACAAATGCACACATTGGCAAGTTTGAAAAGCACACACCTGACACACATCCACAACACTTTAAAACACACACATACACACCCCACAATCCTTTGCAATGCCAATAGCACAACAGATATTGACCACACAAAACGCATACACTGAACTAACCATCATGCACACAAAAACACCACCAAAACTCATACATTGCACACCTACCATCACAAGCCACACACCCAACCACACAACAGCACCCTCACCAATACACCTACAACACACCACCCACAACACACACCATGGCACCCCCTAAGCACCCCCGCTTTACAGACAGGGAGCTAAGGACCATGGTGGACAAAATACTCAGGGTCGAGCCGCACCTGTTCGGGACACAGGTGCAGCAGACACCCTTGGCCAGGAAGATGGAGTTATGGCAGAGGATAGTCAACAAGATCAATGCCGTGGGAAACCATCCACACACAAGAGATGACATCAGAAAGAGATGGAACGACCTGCGCGGGAAGGTCCGTTCCATGGTATCTAGGCACAACATCGCTGTACAAAAGACTGGTGGGGCTCCTCCCTAATACACCGACTGGGAGGAGAAGGTCCTGGCTATCCTGCACCCGAGGGCCTCACTGGACTCACTGGAGAACTGGATTCGGGTAAGTCAACTACAATACCTTAACAGTCACCACACAAGTAATGCATGTATCACCCCATCCCTCTCACTACCACCATGCCCCCACCCCTTACCCAGCCCACAGCACCCACACACTCACATCCAAGTCACCTGCATGCCCACAATTCCCCATACAAATCACCATCCATCCCCCGGTGCATAGTGACCAACCCATGCATGTAATCTCAGGAGCACTACAACACCCACAATGCACCACCACCCCCCTCAATAAATGCATCAAAATTAACACAAAGGGACCCTGCAATCCACTACATGGGAATTCAACCACTGATTACTGCTGTCCATTGCTGCAACTTACAACAAAGTGCAGGACAACCACATCTCTATTCTCTCACACACAGGCACCACCACCCATGCCACCTGGACGGAGATGTCAAGGACTGCCAGTCATCCACCTGAAGACGAAGGCCCCACTTAGGAGAGTGCAGAGGGATGTCTGAACACAGAGGAAATCCGTGGTTCATCCCACAGCCCTGGACAGTCACCCTCCAGAAGCCCCATCCAGGACACCACTGACACCCCTACCACTCAGCCACCACCATCAGCTCTGGCAAAATGACCCCACACCAGTGTCACCAGGCCACGGACTCGCTACCCACATGTACAGAGGCACTAGTCTCCACCAACCATCAGGCAGGATGATGAAGGGCCAACTGCAAGTGGGACTGCCACACCTGTGCAGGGGACACAGGAACAGGGGGCTAGGGCCAATGGGAGGATATCAGTGGCTCAGGGTGGGGGCCGAAGGAGAGATGCTGCTGCCCAGAAGGTCACTGCTGGGGTCCTGGGAGCATACCACAATTTCCTGGACAGGATGGGCCAGATCCTGGCCACCTTGGAGCAGAATCAGGGGCTGCAGGTATCACACCACCAGGAGGCCATGGAGCAATGAAAACAGCTCAATGCTACCATTGCCTCCATTGAAGGGGTGCTGCAGCACCAGACAAACATTCAGCCTGAGTCCTCCACCCACCCGCAGGCCCCTTACACTAGCTAGGACACTGTCCTGCCATCTACATCTGCAGCATCTACTGGACTGCTGGCACTGCCAGAGGACTCACAGGACACCAGCACCCTTAATCCTGCAGCCCAGCTTCACCCTTGTAAACGTGCCCTCAGACCCAGACATCCCACTGAAACACCAGCCAAGACCAAGCCCAGCGCCAGCAAGTGACTCTTCCCTGAACTGTCTCCCTTGTGTGCCACTGAGCTACCTCATTGACATGCCACTGCCATCTCACCATCTTCCAATGGCCCCATGGACTATACCCCTGTGCTACCAACAGCTGAGCATATGTACCTGAGCATGTTGTTCACCATGTGCCCACTCCTTTCCACTGTCCCAACACTCATGGATGTTTTGACTTGGAGTAAATACACCTGTTCACTCAAAATATCTGTCCTTAATCAATATGAGCAATCAGTTGGGAATGTGAATACATTAGCCAGTTACCATCATAATGCTGCTTTTATTACAGAAGGGGATCTAACAGACTAGCGTCTGAAGTGTGTCACACTGTACATTCCATCTCGCTAACTGGCATCTGCCACTTCAGTCATGATTTTGCCATATCACTGGTAAATGACACCACAGCACTTACTACATGAGTCACCATGAAACAATGCAGTGAAGCCATCAGCATCATAGGAACTGTACCTGAGAGTCACTGGAAGTATAGCCAGATTAGCTGCGTCCTGGAGTTGATGTCTTCCCCCTCTTCTTCACCATAACTCTCATCCCTCCTCTGAGGTGGCAGGGCTGGTTGGACACCATCCTCCTCTTCCAGAAGTGGGATAGCTTTCCTTACAGCCAAGTTGTGCAGCATGCAGAGGCCACCACTATTTTACACACCTTGTCAGGGACATAGCACAGGGATCCTCCAGAGAGATGGAAGCAGCAAAATCTTGCTTTCAGGAGTCCTATGGTCCACTGAATCACCCTCCTAGTTTGACCATGTGCCTCATTATAATTCCTTTCTGCATCTGTCCTTGGATTCCTCACAGGTGTCAGGAGCCATTGCATGTTGGGGTAGCCAGAATTCCCTGCAAAAGTGGGCGAAAGAGGGTTGAAACACACATAGGGCCAGATTTATACTTTTTCACGCAAAACTGCATTAGGGCAGTTTTGCGTGAAAAATTATAGCGCCGGTTAGCATCATTCCCAGACACCAGCCGGGTGCCATATTTATGGAATGGCGCTAACGCCCTGTTAGTGTCCTTGGAAAGGATGCTAACAGGGTGGGGGGGTGAAGGGGAAAGCGGGGCTTGTGCACCAAATTATGGCACTACTCTGTTTAGAGGCAGAATAATTGCCTCTAAGCAGTGTAGCGCCATTTTCTGGCAAACAACCCTATGGACATGGCTCCTGTCTTAGTAAACGCAGGAGCTATGCCCATCAACCCAATGGCCATGCCCAGGGGACCCAAGTCATGACCCCGAACGGGGTTATATAAAAAAATATATACTGTATACTTACTAGGACTTACCAGGGATGGGTCCCCAGTCCTGTGGTGTCCCTCTATTGTGGGTGAGGGTGTCCCTGGGGCCAGGGAAGGGCACCTATGCGCTCTTTTCATGGTCTCTGACCATGGAAATATGCCTACAGGTCCCCTTAAGCCTGCCCATGCCCAGGCGTTAAATAATGGCGCTAAGCAAGCTTAGCGCCATTATTTAAGGCCCCGTGCTAGATTTTAGTACGGGGGATAAATATGGCGCAAAAGTCATATTATCCTTTTCTGGACGGGAACGCCTACCTTGCATCTCATTGACGTCCATCCAGAAAACCACGTTAACTCCATAACTTTGGCGCTATACATGTCTAGCGCCAAAGTATAAATATGGAGTTAGGTCTGCACTGAATTAGTATTAAAAAAAATACGCTAATTCAACGCAAACCGAGTATAAATATGGGCCACAATTTACTTGCATACACCCTAGCTGTCAGCTATGTAACTGATCCAGTGTCATACACACTCACTTATGAGCCAAGCTCTGTCCCCCTGTAGTTGTCCCATCATGTGTGGTACACTGCTGTTTCTCAGGACAAATGAATCATGGACTGATCCTGGGAACCTTGCATTGAAATGTGAAATGTATTGATCAGCAGTACACACCACTTCGACATTCACTGAGTGATAGTTTTTATGATTCCGAAACACCTGTTCATTTACTCTTGGGGGTATGAGGGCTATGTGGGTACCATCAATGACATCAAACACATGCAGGATATTTTCAAAGGCTTAGAATCCTGATTTAATGGTGGTGAGATCAGCCCTTTGGGGAAACTGGGCTTAATTTTGCAGGTATTAAACGAATGAACTCAGGAAATTGGACAGGATGTGGCTGAAAACTGGCTGAGATACCCCTGCAGCCATGCCCACAGTCACTTGGAATGAGCCTGTGGCCAAACAATGGAGCACAGATAGTACCTGTACAGGTATAAGTATAGCATGGTGATTTCTATTAGGCGACTTCAGAATAGGCTCCATTTCTGCACAGAGGTCAAGGTTTGTAGCTCGATTAAGTCGTTAAGTTATGATGATGTGACGTTCCTCCATGGTGGCCAGATCTACCTTGGGTCTGTAAACAGATGGGGCTCTCCCTCGCCACATGGGTCTGTACCTATGGGGGAGGAGGTAAGACACAGTGAGTTTGGACATACACTTGCATCACATGGTAACAGAATTCATGTTTTACAAGCAACACATATGTAACATACACAGACACAAAGAAGGAGGTAACCTGTAAGGCTAATGTGTGGTTAGGTGTCTCAGACATAATGGCATCACAGTGTAGACACACTTCCCACCATGATTACATGTGGGGAACCAGTACTGATGTCAGCACTCAATGAAGGGGAGAAGGAATGGAGCCACGGATGAGGCCTCCGTCCAGGCTATGGAGGTGTGGTGGATGCAAAATGACAGCCTCCTTAGCTTGAAAATTGTCCATATGTATGTCTCCATGGGCCATGTCAGTTTGAACGGGTATGGCATTTGTGTATGGGGCACCCACACTGACGTCTGTTTCTTTACTCTCTGTGTCCCATGCAGGTCATCCCTCATCACAATAGGGGACTGTGGCAAGCCATTGCCAAGAAAGGGCGGACCCTGGGGATCTACAACCGGTGGAGCACCCACTGCAAGAATTGATGGGAGAACCTGAGGTGCTGGGCCAGGAAGACCGGAGAGGCCCAGCTGGGGAAGGCCTCCCAATAAAGAAGGGGTGCCCGGTTGGAGCCTGACCCCACTAATGGCCTGCAATCTGGCAGAGGCCTATCCGATTTGGATGGGCGCTTGAATGCAGCACAGCAGCCACAAGGGGGTGAGTACCAACACTGTTGTGATGCCACTATGATGAGTGTAGTTAGATGCTAAGGGGTGCATGCCTACTAGTGCCAGGCACATAGACAGGTGTGTTCCTGTGGTCCTGCCCCCTTCACGGCCATGGGATAGTGTCCTATATAGTTTGGCTGGGTCTGTAGGCCTGTGAGGGGTCCCCTGTTTGGGCCATTGTATTCAATGTAGCCTCATGGACTTGCAGATGTGTTGGCTTGGCATCGTCTCTCATTGGTCCATTTCACAGTGTATCAGAGTAGTGGGGCAGGATAGGAATGTAGTGTACTGTGGGGTCATGCCTATCAGTCAGTGGCACATTCATAACATGTGTTGTGTCTGCTGGGGGTTTGTGCCTGAGCTAAGTGGGAGTGTATGTGTCACAACATGTACATATTTCCTGGAATTGACATACTTCTTTCTTGGTTTTTTTCCCCTCCCCTGTGCTCTTATGTCCCTGTGTACATTAGCATCATCTGGCGAGGGAGCTGGGGCACCGGTGAGTGGGGATGCTGCAGCCCACGGGACCGATGTGTCAGAGTCCACCGACGCCAAGGGGACCAGTGGGTTGGAGGGTGAGTGGAGTACCATTGGGGAGGAAACTACTACTGGAGGTAGTGACTCCGATACCTCCTCCGATGGCAGCTCCCTGGTGGTGGTGGACCCTACTGGGCGCACCCATAATTTGACATCATCCGCCACCCCCATACCATCACCACCCTCCCAGTTGCTCCCCACCGAGTTGCCCGTGCCCTCTCACCCAGGAGAGTGGGCGTCTCCTTCGCCCCAGGCACCTCATCCCCTGACCCATTTAACCCTGCTGCCCTCACAGTGGAGGCTATTGACCTCCTGAGAACCATCATGAATGCCATCCAGGGGCTAGCATCTCAGATGCAGCAATGCCATGCATACCTGGAAGGCATTCACTGTGCCATGTCTGACCTACAGAGATCTTTTCAGGCTCTGGCCTCCTCTTTGACGGCAGCCGCTGTCCCTGGTCTTTCTGTCCCCACTCCCACCACCTCTACCCCTTCCAGCACCCCAGTCCCTTCACCCATCCCAAGCACACATACAGATAGCCATGCACACAGATAAACACACAAGAAGCACATAGAGAAACACAAGCACCACACTTCCCACCACAGACAGGAACACACCCAACATACCAAAGCTCACACAACAACATCCACCTCCCCCAATGTGTCAACCTTCCCGCTTCCCTGTCTGTCACCTCACCATGCAAACCCACATGCACTGCACCCAGTCACTGCTGCTGCCCCCATTCTTGCAGTCACAACAACAGCTAACATCCAGTCATGCACACCAGATACCACACCTGCACTCACCACGACTAGACTAGCAGCACACTCACCAGACCTGCAGACACCCACACAACATCCATATACACTGGGAGCCTGTCTTCTCCCACTGTGTCCACCCCCCTCCTCCCAAAACACTCAAACGCTCACACTCATCCACACCACACACATCCACCATACATAAGCAGACTAAACAGGCACCTGTATCCACGCCCAGCACACCTACACCTCGTACCACCACTACCTCAACCTCCACTCCCAGACCTGCCTCCAAATCCCCTCCAACTGCACCTAAGAAACTTTTCCTCTCATGTGTTGACCTGTTTGAACCCACTGCCCCCGTCTTGTCCCTATAAGTTCCCATGCCCTAGCCCAGTCCAATCCTTCCTCTTCAAAGTCCTCAACAGTCCGCCCTTCCCAGTCCAGTGCCCCTTCCCCAGGAAAGAAGAAGCCCTCTGTTGCCCCAGGTCTCTCTGCCACCCACCGGTCCAGGCCCAAACCCTCTCCACTTCCACCTCCTAAACCTAGGCCTAAGATCCTCCCTTCAAAACCTGACTCACCACCCTGCCACCCACTGCCCCGATTCTTGAGGTGCCTGGCCGCCCCATAGATGCCCCTTCTCAGTGGAGTTTCCTTTGCCATCGTAGGAGTCAAGTGTAGCCTATATTTGCCCTTCCGGGAATTTAAGATGGACTGGCATATGACCTTGTGTGGACATTTTTTTATTATTTCCTATTATTAAATTTGAGTGGGGTGTGGCCAAGACCAGCATGGCGTAGGCAGCAGAGTACGGGAGCTTCGGGGCCCGCGACTGCTTCTACACCACCACAACCAATCCTCAAAGGATCTCCAGAGTGGAGCGGATTGATGACACACCCGTGACCAGGGTACTAGCAAAAGTGATTCCAAAAGTGGCGTCCCAACCCCCAAAAAGTAAACTTTAATTGCAACTGGCACCGTGCTCAAAATGATGACCGCCATCGGGCGTCGGACCTCACCGGCGCACACACGAGGCGTATCCTTCCTATGAATGCCGAGAAACATCGGCAGCAAGAGCAGCACAATAACGGAGCCGCAAACGAACCTGAAGACAGATCCTGGGACCCAGAATGCGGACCAGGAGTTGAGGTGGGGCCTGCACACGAGCGGACCGAGGTGCAGAGGTAGGTGCGGGCGCACAGACGGAGTGGTGGAGAGAGCCGCAGGACAGGTTCACGCGGCTTGGAGTGCAGAGGCGTCATGATCAAGGTGATCGGGGAGACCCGAGTAGGGTACTTCCTGGACCAACACACTCGACCATATAAAACGAACGCGGAATGCTCCTTGGCGCAAGTGAGCCATCATTGAAATTGCGAGGACCGATGAGCATCAGGTGTTAAGGAGAAGGTTAGTGCTGCGGCGCAATGGATGCTTGCGGATGAGTCCCTTCACGCCGAGAGAACCTAAAAAACAGATTGCGTGCACCCAGCAAAGTTAGTTTGAATCTAGATAAGCAATCTTGCACCCGTGCTGCAAGATATCCAGTCTGAGACACCATCGAGACACAATGAGAGCAAAGAACTTGGCGCCATAGTATACATCAGAGGCGTCTTATGTACTCCGCAGATTGAAGTCTAGTGAATGCTTAAGCAGAATTAAGGTTCAGCTGCTGTACATCACAGGGACAAGGCCGCTCTCTTAGACGGTCTCTTCTCAAAATAACTTGATGCGCATGCAAAATGGCAACCACGACCGGGTGGTGGAACCTGACAGCACGAATATAAGGCAGCGCGCTGGCTGAGCTTTGAAACCCTTTGTTTGCGGCGACTGCTACAGAGGCAAGGAACACTAGCAGGATAGGCTTAGAGATCCGGAACGCACACCATGCTCAAAGGAGGGACCCACGAACGGACTAGCAATTCCGCCTAAGAGCGCTCCCACCGATAGGTGCCATATTTCGGGGACCCAGAAAAAGAACCCATTTTTCCTGGCGAGCTGCTGCGCCGGGCTCTGGGACGCTTGAGGAGGCAGGACGGACGCCCCCGTCAGGCGCTTAGCGGTTTAAAAAAATAAAAAGAGTGCCCAGCCGGTGCTACGTCAAGTCTATTGCTATAAGAAAAAGACGCTTCAGGCCACAAATCCGCTACAACCAGATAGCGTCACTATCTCAATTCAGTAGCTGTGATGCGACAAACAGAGCATGAAACACGGCTGAGAAACTACAGACTTGGCGGTTGAGATACCCCAGAGTACAAAAGAAGCACTTCGTAGCCTGAAATAAAATAAACGAAAATCTCCAAAGAATTCAGACGCAGAACAAAGATGGGGAACACTATCAAAAAAAGGGACTGTACCATAGGGACACCTCCACACACTGGAACACGTACAGAGGAGATGGGCCCCACACCACAGAACCCCCAATATCAGAACCCAACGAACCGACCCTCAAGGATGTACTGCAAGCCATAGCGGCATCCCGAACAGCACTGGAAGTTAAAATAGACATGTTGAGCATCGATTTGGGTCTCTTAAAAGATCATCACAAAAGGCTAGCAGACAGGGTATCTGCCACTGAAAGGGACCATGCGGAAACAATTCCATCTTTGACACTAACGAGTAACAGATGAAATAATGCAGAAGACTGCCTCAAAATTCTGAAAGACAGAGCAGAAGACGCTGAAAACAGGGCGAGATGCAATAACATTAGAATTATAGGTCTACCAGAACACTGCGAAGGATCTAATATGATAGACTTCCCGGAGAACTGCCTGAGATCAGAGCTCGCCCCGGAGGGCCTGTCTACCTTTTTTGCTTTGGAGAGCGCTCACAGAGTACCTGGCAGGAAGCCACCCCCAGCGTCTCCTTGAAGACCAGTGATAGCAAAATTACTTCATTTCAGAGACAGAGATCACATAGTGAGGCAGGCAAGACAACGAGGCGAAGTAAAAATTGCGAATAGCAAGATCTCAATTTTCCCAGACTTCTTGAGGAAAGTGCAACGCCGCAGAGCAAACTTCAATGCAGTGAAATGCAAGTTACGAGAACTGAAGTTTACCTATTCAATGCAATTTCCTACCAGGCTCAGAGTAGTTAATTCAACGGGTACAGAATTCTATTCAACACCTGAGGAAACTTGGACATGGCTGGAGACCAGACCAACCCCAGCACTAAACGCTAGCCCACAGCATGAAAGGAAGCAGAGGTGCCCCAGATCGAATAAGATGCAAACAACCTACGGGGGTGGCCCCCCCGCCGCAGACGAGATCCAAACGGCGAGGAGACAGGCGTTGGAAGCAGCAGCAATGATCGGCAGGGGAGCTGGGAGATCGGAAGCCACCTCGCCTCAGAGTACTCAGAGAGAGGATGAACATTCAGACTCCGACAGTGCAACTGCATCTTCCTCACAGTCGAGCGCACTGTTGCCCAGAGTCACGCCAAGCACAGCTGACGAGATAATCTGATCAGTAAACACTAGAGCGAGATGCCTGAGTCGTAATACAAGATGTTCAATCAGAGAACAAGGTGAGCAAGGAGAACTTTGTCATCTGCACCGCGACTAACAACCTGCTTGAGAGGCCATTTGTACACATCTCCCACTTCATCGATAGTTGGTGCGTGGGGATCGGTCCCGGGATTCCTGGAGCTCCCGATTACCAGTTGACAGACACAGCGCCCCCGCAACAGCTGTGCATTGCATGGCTGAAAATAGGATACTAACTTAAATTTGGTTTTTAATTAAAAGTTTGGGCAAAGACAGTACGTCCTTTGCCCTGGGGATGGGGAGTTGTTTTTTTTGTTATTCAGCCATGTTTCAGTTTATGCCGAGTGTCCGAGGTAAGATGTAATTATAAGAGTTGAATAGAATCTTCTCCCAGTCAAATGGGTAGTGCAGGATACCTGAAATGCCTATTGTGGAATGTTAGGGGGATTAGATCTATGGCCAAACACCACAAAGTATTCGCTTTCCTCAATAGTAGGGGAATCCACTTTGCAATGCTCCAAGAGACACATCTATATAAGGCAGAGGGCCAAGCTCTCCGGAAGTGCTGGAGGGGCAGGGCTTTTTGTACAACATACTCCGCCTTCGCTAGGAGGACCCTAATATGTGTAAGAGCAGGAATTCCCTACCAACACATGAAAACCATTAATGATCCACTAGGCCCGTACACCGTAATATCAGGAAAACTGGACGATAAAGAGATAACACTAGGTAGTCTCTACGTTCCTAATTTAAATCAAGGAGAGTTTTTGGCAACCCTGTCATCAACGTTAGCTGAGCACCTATCAAAGACGATAATTCTGGGAGGAGACTTCAATTGCATAGCGGAAGTAGCAATGGACAGATCACACCCCCACCCTCCCACCTCCCCAATAGTTTGCACAGCGCACACATACCGTGGATGGCAAAACAACTGAGGATTAGTAGACATATGGTGGGTCCAACAAACTCAAGACCGAGAATACTCATTCTACTCACACATGCATGACTTACACGTCAGATTAGATACTTTTCTCGCCTCACCAGAAGTACATAGGACAGTACAAGCAAGCGAATACCTTGCGCAAACAATTTCAGACCACAATCCACTTCTTGTCAGACTGAGTTGGTCCCAGACTAGATCGCCTATACCCACCTGGCATCTCCAACCAGTCATGCTAGAGGACGAGGCGTTTAAGCACGTTATTGGTGAAACTATAGACACGTACTTTGTCACAAATGAAGGACGTCTTTCTCCAAATTAATAGAATGGGATGCCTTTAAAGTGGTGATCAGAGGGAAATGTATTTCGGTAGCATTTGGAGAAAGACGAGCACTACTACACGATCTAGAAGTAGCTGAACGCAATCAGAGGGACATAGAACGACAATGCCCCAGAACCCCAAGCTTGAGGGAATCTCTCACCACTGCACGGGAAAAATCTTTGCTAGCGACCGATAGACTGCGCTGTTATGATTACAGGGCTTTCTTAGCTCGATCACACGCAGAGGGAGACCGAGCAAGTACATTATTAGCGTGGCTTGTGAACCCAGCAAAGAAAAGCTTGGTAATAATAGAACTTAACACACCTGAAGGAACTCGGTGAACTCCCAACTGGCCATTAATGAAGAATTTCGGAAATCCTATGCAAAATTGTATACTAGCAAAGTGCACCCTCCACTAGAGAAAATCCAGAATTTCCTACACCATTTGCCGATACCTAAGCTTTCAACACCAGACGCGCTTAAACTAGGGCACCAATTACATTGACGGAAGTAAAAGAAGCAATAACCTCTATGGCACGTAATAAATCACCAGGACCAGATGGGTTGCCGATAGAGTTCTAGCTATCTTTTCTTTCTAAATTAGGGCCCAAACTAGTGGTGGTATATAACACAGCAGCTGAAAACCAGTCTTTTCCCCTATCTGTACGAGAAGCATTGATCATACCACTCTTGAAGCTGGGGAAAGACCCGACGGATGTAGCTTCTTACCGACCACTGTCAATGCTAACTACAGACTATAAAATATTAAGCAAAATTTTAGCGACTCGTCTCATACCACACATGCCCCAAATAGTACACTTGGACGAAGCTGGCTTTATACCAGGGCACCAAACAGCACAAAATATACGCCGCCTTTTAGCGCTGTTGAACGGAAATGGGTTTGATAAAAAAGCGGCAGCAGTTCTTGCCATTGACTTCAAAAAAGCATTTGACAGTGTGGAATGGAGGTATCTATACGAGGTGCTCCGCAAGTTCAGACTGGGAACCCGATTTATTTCCTGGATGAAACTTCTGTACTTTAACCCAAAGGCCAGATCCGCACAGATGATATTATCTCTAATAGTTATGAAGTGGCAAAGAGAACTAGGCAGGGTTGCCCTCTTTCCCCCTTGCTGTTCGCGCTAGCGATAGAGCCGCTGGCCTGCAAAGCTAGGGAGGGTAGTGCATACAGAGGTATCACCCTTACAGACCAGACCCATCATATAGCACTATACGCAGACAACCTTCTATTTTTTCTCAGAAGCGTGAGGGAAGATCTGCAGAGGGCTCAGTCGCTACTAAAGAACTTCGGAGACCCTTTGGGCTTGAGAGTAAACTGGAAGAAATCCAGCCTCTTCCTACTTGAAGAGGGAGGGAACCCCCCTCCCCAGACTTAGGAGAACTACAGAGGGAGCCTAGGTGCCTCAAATATTTAGGGGTCCATATTTATCATGCTTCCCAGAACCTCTACGAAGGCAATATCGAAAGAGTGCTGAGAGGTATCAAAGGCTCAATGGAGTTCTGGGCTACACTGCCTCTCTCGGTAGCATGCAGAGTGGCACTTTTAAAGATGATAGCCCTCCCTCGGCTACTATATTTTTTTTATAGCCCTCCCAGTGTGGATACCGTGTAGCTTTTTCAATAACATGAACTCAATGCTCATTTTGGGGTACAGGCAGGCGGAGGCTCTCACTGGCGGTGATGCACAGGACTACCGAGGAGGGTGGTTTGGCTGTCCCAGATTTTGAGGCGTATACCAACTTCAGTGGCTGACCCGATGGATGGCCTCCCGAACAGCGCCCAAAAGTGAAATTTTATCTTTCACTCCTGACTTACGTGCATTGGCTAGAGTCATTCTGGACCTCAGCAGCACGAGATCCAGTGGTCTCATGGAATTGGAGGTCATCCACAAATGCTGGAGGAGATATTTACGCAAGTCGCAATACCCTAGACCCTACACCCCTGAACTTTTACTGAGATGTTTATTAATGTTCCCACATAAAGGTAACTGAGGCTCGATCAGGGGATGGTAAAGAGCGGGAGCCACAACCCTGGGCGCGTTATACAAAACTGACCATCTGCTGCCGTTCAAAGACTTCCGTGTCAGATACCAGATATCAGCGTGGAATTTCTTGCTTCTTAGAGCAATCACAAACACGCTGAAAAGACACTGGGGAGTAGCGAGCACAGAGCCGCCCTCTTCGGAGGTTGCGCAGTACCTCATGTGCGCTACAGGGACACATGGAGCAGTAACCACTCTCTATCGAAAAATCCAAACTACTTTGACCTGCCCCCTGACGGATCTTAAAAAGCAGACCTGGGGGCAACAATAGAAGAAAAGCATGGGAGGAAACACTATCCTGGACTGCAAGAGCGTCTAGAAACACCTGATTTAAACTAATTAATATATACGTCCTGCATAGAGCGTACCTAACACCAGGCAGAATTAAAGGGCACTTCGGGGTCTCGGGGGCTAGCTGCCCCAGATGTCGGGTGGAGGGAGCGGAATTTCTTCACATGTTCTGGGACTGCCCAGCACTACGGGAATACTAGCATGGCATAACACAGCTTCTCTCTGACGTTACCGGTCAAGAGGTGCCAGAAAACCCCAGGCAATGCCTTCTAGGAAACTACCGGAATCAACCCAAGCACAAATCCACTAACCATTTTCAAGACCTAGCCCTTGTTTTAGCCAAAAGAGAGATAGCAATGACCTGGAAAGCGGCGACAGGCCCAAGATTACAGGCATGGACAAGAGAAGTCCTCCGATGGTCTAAAGCCGAAGAGATGATCCGACATAGGGAGGCACGGAGAGGTCAGGGCCCCATAGAGAGGGCTAGAGCTTGGAGTACAATGGTGGATGAATGGGAACAGCGTGTCGAAGAAACACAACAACCCTGTGACCTGTAGGAGAACTCTAACAGCTTGGCGCAGATTCCCGTAGCCCGCCATAACACACATACCCTTGTGCAGCATACCTTCATGAAGGCACCACATACACCCATGAACAAAGCATACCCCAGACCACATCAGTAGAGACCAAGCTTTTACAAATAATAACTACTACACTGCACTTACCAGACACTTGGGCGGCAGTTTGGGAGGTTGGGGGGAGAGGGGAGGGTTGATCCCCCCCGATTGGAGAATTATGAGTCAACAGCATCTTGAGGGCCACTACTTCACCTCATGGAAATGTTTCATTCCTTACTGTATTAATAGACATAAAGGAAATCGCTCGTGAAAACACCAATTCACGTGTGACTCGAAGTAGAAACTTTGAGCAAAAAGACAGAATGCCTACTAGAAACGCTATAATTGGCCACTACCAAATTTTGTCGCTCTGCTTGGGGGGGATGTTCATCATATTGTAATGTTTAATTTCAAACTTGTACCAAACCCAATAAAATGTTAAAAAAAAAATATATATATATTACATTTGTGTGCCCAGCAGACCTGCTGGTGCTATGTTGAGCCGTTGTGCAGCGTTTCATAGTAGGGGGTGTGTGGTGTGCACAGATGTGTGCATTGGGGTAGGTATTTGTTGGCTTGTGTCTGGTAAGTACATTTTGTTATGGTATGTATTGCTTGGGATGGTATGAGGGGTTGGGAGTGCGTTGTGGTATGGGTGGGGTGGGTGGGTGTGTAACTGTGCCCTTTCCTCCTATGTGTACTAGGCTGCGGTACTTACTGTGATCGTCTTCGTTGTCAGTCATGGTCCTGGAGAAATATGGCAAAGAGAAACACTGGGATTATTTCCAACTCTCACTCCATGTTTGAGTCAGCTTGTTCTGTGTGCCTCCGGTGAGTTTTTTCCCTTTATATGGGTCATTTCTGCCATGCTTTCCGCCCTGGAACTGATGACGGTGTGGTGTTTCATAATTTGGTGGGCGGGTAGGGCCTTTCGGCCGGGCTGAGGGTGACAATGGCAGGACTACTCAAATGGTGGTGGGTGGATGGACCTCTGCCTGTTTCTCATGTGCTTCATTATTTGGTGGTCCAGACCACCAGACTGTTGGCGGTAGTTACCGCCGGCTTACCGCCATCTTTGTGATGACCACCCAAATGTTAACATGAATAATGAATACATAGAAGCACTTTATATGAACCTTTGTTTATACACGGTGATAAAGCATCAATCTTTCAGGGATTACATTTCATTAATACCTCTAAATATGCACACATGTTAATTTTATTAAGGCACACAGTAAATATGTCAAATGTAAATGTGTAATTTGCGCAATGATGACGTGTAAAGGATGGAGTGTTAATTGCACTACTCCATGCTAATCCGGACCTGCGTCTGGAGTCCCTAAACATGAATCTTGTGTGGGAGAGGAGTCCCAGGAGGAGGGGTAGAGGAGCGTTACCTTTCTATAAGAAAGCTTTTTTAGGTTAATAATAAATATAAGCAATATCCGCTACTACTGTGAGAAAAACATACATTTCTCAGAGGGTAACTACCTGCAACCTTCTCCTGCATCCCTCGAAATACCCTGTATGCCTCACTTGCTCAAAGTGGTTTCAATTTTATAAACTGGATTTATTCTGAGAAACATAGCAGCATTGTACTTTCAATTTCCAGTCATCCCAAACCCTGTCTGAAACATTTGGTGCTCTTCAACTAATTTACAATGAATTTAGACCTAGTATTTTAAAGTTTTTCAAGATATCTTAGAGAAATAACCACATGCCTCTCAGGATGTGTTAGGTTACTTGAAATGTTGACACATTTTGTACAAATTGCTAGAAAATATTAGATAGAATGTTGTTAGAGCTGGCATCGTTAGGATGGTCTTACCCCAGACATTTTGCCATTCACCTGCCTGTTTCTCATGTGCTTTACTATTTGATGGTCCAGACCACCAGACTGTTGGCGGTAGTTACCGTCACCACCGGCGATGCGGTATTTACCGCCATGTTTATGATGACCACCCAAATGTTAACATGAATAATGAATACACAGAAGCACTTTATATGAACCTTCGTTTATACACGGTGATAAAACATCAATCTTTCAGGGATTACATTTCATTAATACCTCTAAATATCCACACATGTTAATTTTATTAAGGCACACAGTAAATATGTCAAATGTAAATGTGTAATTTGCGCAATGATGACGTGTAAAGGATGGAGTGTAAATTGCACTACTCCATGCTAATCCGGACCTGCATTTGGAGTCCCTAAACATGAATCTTGTGGGGAGAGGGGTCCAAGGAGGAGGGGTAGAGGAGCGTTACCTTTATATAAGAAAGCTTTTTTAGGTTAATAATAAATATAAGCAATATCCCCTAATACTGTGAGAAAAACATACATTTCTCAGAGGGTAACTACCTGCAACCTTCTCCTGCATCCCTCGAAATACCCTGTATGCCTCACTTGCTCAAAGTGTTTTCAATTTTATAAACTGGATTTATTCTGAGAAACATAGCAACATTGTACTTTCAATTTCCAGTCCTCCCAAACCCTGTCTGAAACATTTGGTGCTCTTCAACAAATTTACAATGAATTTAGACCTAGTATTTTAAAGTTTTTCAACATATCTTAGAGAAATAACCATATACCTCTCAGGATGTGTTAGGTTACTTGAAATGTTGACACATTTTGTACAAATTGCTAGAAAATATTAGATAGAATGTTGTTAGAGCTGGCATCGTTAGGATGGTCTTACCCCAGACGTTTTGCCATTCACCTCCTGTTGTTGCGGTATCTTTTTGTAGGCCTTAGGAATCTGAGCACTTTACCACTGCTAACCAGTGCAAAAGTGCATGTGCTTCTCCACTAAACACAGTAACATTGGTGTATCCACAACTGGCATATTCAATTTACTTATAAGTCCCCGGTAAAGTAGTAGTCCCTATACCCATGGCCTGTAAATTAAATGCTACTTGTGGACCTGCAGCACTGATTGTGCCACCAACTTAAGTAGTCCTTTAAACATGTCTCAGGCCTGTCACTGCAGGACCTGTTTATGCAGCTTCACTGCCACTTAGACTTGGCGTTTAAAACCCCTTGCCAAGCCTTACATTCCTTTTTTCTTATATGTAAGCCACCTCTAAGGTAGGACCTAAGTAGCCCATAGGGCAGGGTGCTACATAAGTAAAAGACAGGACATATACTTTTAAATTTTACCAGCCCTGGTAATGAAAAGCTCTCAAAGTTATTTTTCATTACTGTGAGGCCTGCTACTCTCATAGGCCAGCATTGGGATTTCCTTAATATACTTTTAACCTGTAATTCCTGAACCGAAAGAAGTAGCTGCACCAGGTTTCTTATCATTGGAATGGTAATGATAAATCTTCTTTACTGTTAAAGTCAAATTTATTATTACTATTTTAGAAATGCAATTATAGAAAGTGGGCATTTCTCTGCTCTCACTGTCTTGGGCGCCTGACAGCCTGTTTCCAGTATGCTTCTGGTATAGGCTGGGTGACAGCTACATTTGTGCATTCCCTCCAGACACCCTCAACAGAGGGCACTTAGCTGCATCTGCATTTATATGTATACTGATGGGTCTTCTTGTGCAGGGAGAATTGGAAGGGCTTACACTTACACTTCAAAGGGTAGTAGCCCGAGACTCACACAAAGAGCTAATTGACCTTCACTGATAGTCTGGAGCCAGGGCTGGGATGAAAAGGGGACCTCTACACTCCAGAGAGAGCCTTTGAAGTCACCTCCACATCAAAGGCACTTTTGGGTGTAAGTACTGGGGCTCTAATCCCCTGAAATTAGATGACTACTGGACTAGGGAAGAACTCTGCTGGAGTAAAGTCTGCTATGCTGTAAGGACTTCCACCCTGCCTGGACTGATTGTTCCCAGTAACTGCTTCTCTGCATTGTTCAGCTGCCCTGCTGCCGATCCCTGCCCTGCTGAGAACCAGGACTGGACCTATCTTGCTGACCAGAGTAGCTCCAAGGGCTTACTGGCTTGCCACCAGTTCTTCTTCAGTCTCATGGACATCAAAGATTGCTTTCACCTCTCCTAGTGTTTCTGGACTCTGTCATTTGTACGTCCTACCCCTGCCTGAGGTGCCCCTCTCCAGTCCTGTGCCTCAGAATTGGGTTCTGCAGCTGATTCTTGCAAACACTGATGCATCGCCTCAAATGCGTCACAGCCGGTGCTGCCTAACGACATTGCTCTGGGCAGCTCAACGATGACAAATCACATTCACTTAAATGGAGCCCGATGACATTGCAGTGACCCGACCGCGTGGAAAATACTGATGCATTGAGACCTCAGCGTCGACGCTTAGCTCCATCAAAGGTACTGTTTCAGCGGACCCTTCATGGGTTCTGTAGCCGGCCTACCCTCCATCGCAGTCTGTTGGAACTTTGGATTTGCACCGGTCGTTAGCTCCCTCAAGTAGCCTTTTAACTGCCACTGACGTCCAAGCATTATTTTACATTTAATATTTATAACATTCATACCTCGACTTCTACTGACTGGATTTTTATAATTTTGGTCTTGTTTTACTCAGATAAATATTCTCTATATTTCTAAAATTGTGAGGACCACCATAAAACTCACCCTGCAACAACATATCAATAAAACGCTCACAACAGCAAGGAACTTTTTACCATCTTCAAAGAGTTCACCAACCCCAACTCCAACTCCACTGACAACCCCCATCGCAAGAACTCTGCAAACACTTCTCCAACTACTTCCACCGCAAGATTGCAGACATTTACAATGGCTTCACTACCCAGGCCCCCCCATGACTCTGACCACCAGCCCGTCGAACGTCCCACCGCCCTCCTCTGCTGGAGGAACATCACCGACAATGAGAACCGCAACATCAAGGCAACCATCCACTTAGGATCGCCCACCGACCCCTGCCCTCACCACATTTTCAACAAAGCCAGCAACATCATCTCACCCAAACTCCAGCATACCATCAACCGCTGATTCTTGCAAAAACTGACGCATCACCTCAAATGTGTCACAGCCTGTGCTGCCCAACAACATTGCTCTGGGCAGCTTGACGATGACACATCACATTCACTTAAACAGAGCCCGATGACATTGCAGTGACCTGACAGAGTGGAAAATACTGATGCATTGAGATCTCGGCGTCAACGCTTTGCTCCATCAAGTGTACCATTTCATCAGACCCTTCATGGGTTCTATGGCCCGCCTACCCTCATTTGGTCCGTCTGAACTTTGGATTTGCACTGCTCCTTAGCACCCTCAAGTAAACCTTTAACTGCCACTGACTTCTAAGCACTATTTTACATTTAATCTTTATAAAATTCATATCTCGACTTCTACTGATTGGATTTTTATAATTTTGGTTTTGCTTTACTCAGATAAATATTCTCTATATTTCTAAAATTGTGTGGACCACCATAAAACTCACCCAGAAACAACGCAGCAAAAACAGCACCCACAACAGCAAGAAACTTTTTTACTGTCATTTAAGAGTTCATCAACCCCAACTCCACCGACATCCCCTGTCGCTAGAACTCTAAAAAAAACCTTGCCAACTACATCCACCACAAGATTTCAGACATTCACAACAGCTTCACCACCCAGGACCCCCCCACGACTCTCAGCACCAGCCCCTTGAAGGTCCCACTGCCCTCCTCCGCTGGAGCAACATCACCGACAACGAGACCCGCAACATCATGGCAACCATCCACTCAGGAGCGCCCACCGACCCCTGCCCTCACCATATCTTCAACAAAGCCAGCGACATCATTGCATCCCAACTCCGGCATACCATCAACCGCTCCTTTGAAACTTCCACCTTCCCAGAGAATTGGAAAAACAACAAGATCAAACTTCTTCTGAAGAAACCCACCGCTGACCCGACAGGCCTCAAGAACTACCGGCCCATTACCCTGCTGCTCTTTCCACCAAAAGTCATTGAGAAAGTGGTCAACAAACAACTCACTGCCTTCCTGGAAGCCAGCAACATCCAGGACCCCTCTCAGTCAGGATTCAGAAGCAACCATAGCACCGAGACTGCCCTCTGCGCTGCCACAGACGGCATCCGCACCCTCCTCAACCGAGGCAAGACCGCCACCCTCATCCTCCTGGACATTTCTGCCACCTTCGAAATAGTCTACCACGATACGCTATGCACAAATCTCCATGACGCCGGCATCCGAGCTCTGCAATGGCGCTCCTCGTTCCTCACTGGCAGAACACAGAAGGTCCGACTCTCCCCCTTTCTCTCGGAAGCCACCAAGATCAGCTCCGGCGTCCCCCAAGGATCCTCGCTGAGTCCCACCCTCTTCAAGCTCTACATGACCCCACTGGCCGCCATCGTCAGAAGCCATGCACTCAACATTGTCTCCTATGCCGACGACACCAAACTGATAGTCTCCTTCACCAACAACCCGACCACTGCCAAGAAAAATCTCCACGAAGGAATGAAAGCTGTTGCCGCCTGGATGAAAGACAGTTGCCTCAAACTGAACTCGGGCAAAACAGAAGTCCTCATCCTCGGCTCCACACACTAACCCTGGAATGATTCCTGGTGGCTCACCGCCCTCAGAAACGCCCCCACCGACCACGCCCACAACCTCGGCATCATTTAGACTCATCGCTCTCAATGGACCGACAGGTGAGCGCCGTTTCATCGGGTTGCTTCCACACCCTGCGCATGCTTTGTAAAATCTACAAGTGGATCCCTACCAAAGCCAGAAGAACAGTCACCCAGGCCCTCGTCAGCAGCCACCTCAAATACGGCAATGCACTCTACGCCGGAACCACCGCCAAGACCATTGAGTTACTGCATTTTAAATGTTGCACAAGCACTTTACACATTGCCTTTTATGTTAAGCCTGACTGCTCTTTGCCAAACTACCAGACGGTGAGCACAGGTTAATTTGGGGTGTATATCTGACTTACTCTGATTAGGGTTGTAGTCTCTACTTAGACAGGGTGCATACCTCTGCCAACTAGAGAACCATTTCTAACAGATGCTGTTCAGAGAAGTGACCAAATTATTATACTCAGGGGAATATCTTCATAACATACCCTGAACACTACTCACATAATATTTTGCACTCCTATACTCCCCATTTCATTCTGCTGGCGCCTCCTCTCCCTGGCTACCACATACAAATCCAGGCCCCACCCTATAGTGCAATATGAAACAGTTTGATAAAGTAGTTACATTTTGGGAAATCCCCCTACCTAAGACCCACTTTTCCTCTGTTATGGTCCCACTCTTTTCTCATACTCCTGCAGGCCTGTGAGACAACCTCAGGGTACCATAAAGGTCTACACTGTGGCATAATGCAAAATGAAGAGGGTCCCATGCAGAATGTGATGAGGGGCCCCTAAGCCCTCCATTTCTGACAGATATTCATTGACATTAGTCGGAATGGGGCCTGTGAATATTTGGGCCCCACAGAGACTGCTGTCCTACCGGACACGTAACTGCTTCCAGCCACTCCCATAATTTAAGAATAAAATCTGCGGTTCAGCTAGCTTAGGGTTGTCGCCTCCCCTAACATACATAAAATTATAAAAGCCAGATAACAAATATGCAAGTGTAAAACCTCTTGGAAATGTAGACAGAACCCATGCCAATGCCATTTCCCAGATTTCCAAAGCATATGTTTTGGGTGAAATGAGCACAGACAGACACCTGACCCTAAAATGTGAGTGAAAAAGGCTGCTTTATTGAAACAGGCGTCTCGCCTTACAGAACTATAGGCCCCACTATGCATTCAACATCTGCCTATAACCTACCCCCACCCCTAAAATGTCACCCTTTCCTGTACCTTGTCAAAACTACTCCATGAACTACAAACTTCTGTTACTCATAACACTTAAAAGTCACCCCGCTTAACTTCAAACTTGTGAACATTACTAAATGCAACTTCCTATGGAAATAACCTTAACCCCTTCGCTGCCAGGCCTTTTCTCCTTCAGGTGCCATGCGTTTTTTTGGCTATTTTTAGCAGTTCGCGCTAAGGCCCTTAGGTCCACGTAAGCTACCCACGTCAAATTTGCGCCCTTTTTTTCAACATCCTAGGGTTTCTAGAGGTACCCAGACTATGTGGGTTCCCCTGGAGGAGACCAAGAAATTAGCCAAAATACAGTGAATTATTATTTTTTTAATGGGAAAAAAGGGCTGCAGAAGAAGGCTTGTGGTGATTTCCCTGAAAATGGCATCAACAAAGCATTTATGGTGCTAAAATCACAATCTTCCCAGCTTTTAGGAACAGGCAGACTTGAATCAGAAAACCACATTTTTCAACACAATTTTGGCCTTTTACTGGGACATACCCCATTTTTACTATATTTTGTGCCTTTAGTCTCCTTTCAGTTAGTGACAGAAATGGGTGTGAAACCAATGCTGGAAAAGAGACAACATTCTGAATTCAGAAAGGGGTCATTTGTGTAGATCCTACAAGCTTTTCCTACAAAAAATAACAGCTGGAATAAAAAGAATATTGAAATTGAGGTGAAAAAAAAGCCATTTTCACCTAGTTTTACTCTGTACATTTTTCCTGAGATGTTAGATTTTTTAAAGCAATATACCGTTTTGTCTGCTGAATGCTTCTGCTTGTGGGGATATATAGGGCTTGTAGGTTCATCAAGAACCCTAGGTCCCTAGAGACAATAAATGAGCTGCACCCTGCAATGGGTTTTCATTGTATACAGCAATTCATTTGCTGAAATATAAAGAGTGAAAAAGAGGTGTCAAGGAAACCTTTGTATTTCCAAAATGGGCACAAGATAAGGTCTTGAGAAGCAGTGGTTATTTGCACATCTCTGAATTCCGGGGTGCCCATACTAGCATGTGATTTACAGGGCATTTCTCAAATAGACGTCTTTTTTAAACACTGTCTAACATTTGGAAGGAAAATATGTAGAGAAACGCAAGGGGCAGTAACACTTGTTTTGCTATTCTGTGTTCCCCCATGTCTCCTGATAAAATTGGCACCTCACTTGCATGAGTAGGCCTAATGCCCGCGACAGGAAATGCAACATGGACACATCACATTTTTACACTGAAAACTGTCGGGTTTTTTTTTCAGTGACTAGCTGTGGTTTTTTACCTCTAGCTCAGCTAGCACCTAGGAAAACCTACCAAACGTGCATTTTTCAAAACTAGAAACCTAGGGGAATTCAAGATGGGGCTCTCACCAGGTTCTGTTACCAAGAATCCTTTGCAAACCTCAAAAGTTGGCCAAAAAATACTTTTTCCTCAACTTTCAGTGAAAGAAAGTTCTGGAATCTGAGAGGAGCCACAAATGTCCTTCCACTCAACGTTCCACCAAGTCTCCTGATAAAAACTGTGCTTCACTTGTGTGGGTAGGCCTAGTGCCTGCAACAGGAAATGCCCCAAAACAAAATATGGACACACCACATTTTTCCAAAGAAAACAGAGCTGTTTTTTGCAAAGTGCCTAGCTGTGGATTTTTTGCCTCTAGCTCAGCCGGCACCTAGGGAAACCTCCCAAACCTACACATTTTTGAAAACTAGACACCTCAGGGAATCCAGGATGGGGTGACTTGTGGGGCTCTCACAAGGTTCTGTTGCCCAGAATTCTTTGCAAAACTCAAAATCTGGCCCCAAAAAAGCTTTTTCCTCAGATTTCAGTTAAAGTAAGTTCTGGAATCTGAGAGATCCACAGATTTCCTTCCATCCAGCATTCCCCCAAGTCTCCTGATAAAAATGATACCTCACTTGTTTGGGTAGGCCTAGTGCCCGCAAAAGGAAATGCCCCAAAACACTATCTGGACACATCAAAATTATCAAGTACAAAACTACCACTTTTTGCAGGGGGCACCTGCATTTTGGTCCTGGGCTCAGCAGCCATATAGGGAAACCTACCAAACCCAAACATTTCTGAAAACTAGACACCCGAGGGAGTCCAGGAAGGTGTGACTTGCGTGGATCCCCCAGTGTTTTCTTACCCAGTATCCTCAGTAAATCTTAAATTTAGCAAAAGAAATCACATTTTTTCCCACATTTCTGGGATCACTTGTGTAGGTGGGCCAAGTGCCTGTGACAGAGAAGAGCCAAAAACATGTCAAAATTGAGAGTGAACCAAAGCGGATCTAAAAGGGCAGTTTGAAAAAATATATTTTTAGGCTGGCAAGTGGGGCAGAATTTCTATTGGTATAGATGCAACAATGCTGGGTGGTAGGAATTTTGTGGATTCCTGCAGATTCCGGAAGATTCCATCACAAAAATGTGGGAAAAATGTGCGATTTCCAACAAAATTGGAGGTTTACAGGGCATTGTGGGTAAGAAAATGGTGCAGGGTGCATGTGAAGCACACAACCCTAGTCTCACCCAGATGTTTAGTTTTCAGATGTGTGTAAGTCTTTGTGGATTTTTCTACATGGCAGCGTCCCAAAGTCCATAAACTGCAGCCCTCACCATTCCAAGTGGGACGATTTTGAGAGTTAGCCAAGCGCTCATGGCCCAATGTAAAACCAAAACCCAAAATAATCAAATGTCCTCTTGCTTGCCATGGGATAACATGTTTTAGTGTGCAGGAGAGAGCTGAAAGACTGTTACCCCCTTCAGTTGGGGTGGTGGCATAACCATGCACATACTGGTTGGTAGTCACCAGCCCACTACTTTATTTTTTAATTCCCCGGCATCTAGTAGGCTTTATGGCCCCCTGCACCAGGGACTGGATTTGGAGTAATTGCCCCATCTGCCTACCGGTGGGCAGAACAACTTTGTCCCCATTGATTTGGGGTGGGGCTAGGGCCATACCCCCACCCTCTTTTTTTAAAAACAATTCTTCCCTGGGTTCTGGTGGGATTTCTGCCCCCGCCCCGGGGGCCAGATGAGCCTTACAAAAATAGGCTGATCTGCCCCAAAGGGGGGCAGAAATGGCCTAAAATAAATTTGCCCCCCAGGGGAACGACCCTTGTCTAAGGGGTCGTTACCTTTGCGTGAAATTGGCGCCAAAAAAAAAATCCCTGGTGTCTAGATTGGCCTAATAAAAATAGGCCGATCTGCCCCCAAGGAGGGCAGAAATGGCCTAAAAACAAGTTGTCCCCCCAGGGGAGTGACTCCCTGTGTCAATATAAACAAATAAAAAATAACCCTGGTGTCTCGTGGCTTCTGCCCCCCTGGGGGCAGATTGGCCTAATCAATATAGGCCGGTCTGCCCCCAAGGGAGGGCAGAAAAGGCCTAATAAAAAAATTGCCCCCTGGGGAGCGACCCTTGCCAAAGGGGTCGCCAACCTTATGCCAGTTTCATTTAAAAAAAAATCCCTGGTGTCTAGTGGCTTCTGCCCCCTCGGGGGCAGATTGGTCTAATCAAAATAGGCCAATCTGCCCCTGGTGGGCAGAATAGGCCTAATCAAATTATTGCCCTCCTTGGAAGCGACCCTTGCCTAAGGGGTCACTCCTCTTATGAAATAAAAGAAAAAAAATCCCTGGTGTCTAGTGCCTTCTGCGCCCCTTGGGGGCAGATCAGCCTAATCAATATAGGGACAGAAAAGGCCTAATAAGAAATTGCCCCCAGGGAAGCGACCCTTGCCCAATGGGTTGCCCCCCTTTATATGTAAATAAGAATTAAAAAACTCCCTGGTGTCTAGTGGGCATTTCTGCTGCCCGATCGCATTGCACTCTAACCGCCCTCTCCTCCCGAGCGAAAGAGAAATGCTTAGCATTTTTCTTCCGTTTCGCGCTAGATGCATGCTGCCAGCCAGCCAGCGATCACGTCCTAACATCATCAGATGCCACTGGGGGAGGGGCAGGGGGTCGGGGTGGAAAGGGAAGCAATTCCCCTTCCATCCCTGACTGAGGGTGTGAGTGGGAGGCACACGGGGAGTGCTAGCGGTGCCCACGTGGGCCCGGTGCAGGACGAGGTGGTCTCGTCCTAGGCACACAGGAACCGTGTGCGAGGAGGAGACCACCGTGTTCCAGGCACAATAGGGGTTAATACCTGCTCTCTTTCTGTTTAAAATTTGTTGAACTCCTCTCTTAGGACCTAGTTCCCCTTTGTAAATTGCAATGACCTTCTAGGCAATCGCCTACCCCACACCTGTTTCAAGGGACAACCGAAATACAGTCTCTTGTTCCTCTAGGCACCTGTTCCTGCAATGTCACCTTAAACCAACTCTACCTTCTCTCCTACCTTATGGGAAGGGGGGAATAAAAGCTAAATGGAGAGCTTGATGGAGAGCTGCCACTGTGTATCTCACCCATAAAATGGTGGCTAGCCCTCTAAAATGGCTGATTATAAACCCTTTGGGCTACATCCTTTGATGGGTGTAGCCCAACCATAGCCCAGTCATCTAGACTGAGCTACCTCCCCTCAATGCCCCCGGGGGACAGACCGCCTGTCGGACGGCTGTCCCCAAAAGCCCTATTGGGTGAAATTGGCACAGACAGATAACTGACCCAAAATTGTGTGTGAAAATGGCTGCTTTATTGAAACAGGTGCACATTACAATACTGTCCTTAGCATACTGCCTTACAAAACTATAGGCCTCATTATACATTCAACATTCGCCTAACACCTACCCACACCCCTAAAATGTCACCCTCCCCTTTGCGTTGCCAAAACTACCCCATGAATTACTAACTTCTGTTACCCATAACACTTGAACTTCCCCCCGCTTAACTTTGAATTTGTGAACGTTACTAAATGCAACTTCCTGTGCAAATAACCTTAATACCTGCTCTTTTTCTGTATAGATTTTGTGAACTCTTCTCTTAGGGCCTGGTTTCCCTTTGTAAATTCCAATGACCTTCTGCAGAGGCCCATCCAACCTTCTGGGCATCCGCCACCAGGCAAATGGGCATCCATGAATTTTTTTTTCTGACCCCACTTATCCCCAGACTCTCCCTAAACTACACCCCTAACAGTCTGTGACACAAAATCCCTAATCTCCAGTAGGTAGAACCTTGTACCAAATCTCAATAAGTGCACCCCGTCCACATGAAAGAACTCTGCTGCATCATAGTACAGATCTGTATGCGCTATGCAACCAATATTCCATTCCATGCAAAAACTCATTTCCCTGTTGAGCTTTCTAAGAGCTCTGGTCTATAAGCACCCTTCCAAACCCTCCTAGGTAAAGACTAAGGTGGTCATTACAACCTTGGCGGATGGTGTTAAAGCGGCGGTAAAAAAAATTGCAATTACGACCGTGGCGGAAACCGCCAACAAAGACAGCCACCTTAACACTCCGACCGCCATGGCGGTACAGACAAACAGCGCGGCAGTCACCGCCAACAGACAGGCGGAGGACAATGCACCGCCCACACTATTACAACCCACCAATCTGCCACCTTTTCCGGGGCGGATTCACCGCAGATAAAAACACGTCGGAAACAGGAATTCCGAAGGGAAAACGCTCACCTCTACACACCCCACGAGGAACGAGGACACCATGGAGCCGGAACTCCAAATTCTCCCTGCGATAGTCTTCCTGCTCCTCTACCAGGAGCACGAACGCCGGAGGCGAAGACCACGGTGAGTACTGCACCTACGACACAGGGGAGGGAGGAGGGAAAAAACAGGGACACACACACGCAACATGCAACACCCCCACCCCCACCCTCACCCACTACAACACACACACTAATGCATATTGATACATCACAGTTACACCCCCCAACCCCCCCTGGAAGAATGCAAAGACAAGAGAAAATGAGGGTAACCATTGTAATCTATTAAAATCAAGTAGGCAAAAATATATATATACACCATGTACAAAATATATACCAAGCATAGTAGTCCAGGTTGTGCTCCGTGAAACACTGGGCCCACACAGTATGGGCAAGGCCCACACAAGAGCAAAAAAACAGGCACCTCAGGGGAAGGGAAAGGGGGGGCACCTCAGCCGGTTGAGTGCACGATGCCAAATCCACGAGGGGGCCACATGCTTACTGTTCAATCCTGGGGAGTGCAAGGCCACAGTCTCTCAAGTCTATACAGTGGTTGGCTTGCCCACTGTTCCATCCTGGGGAGTGCAAAGCCACAGTCTCTCAAGTCTATACAGTGGGTGCCTTGCCGACTGTTCCATCCTGGGGAGTGCAAAGCCACAGTCTCTCAAGTGGATAACAGTCTCCACTGGTTCTGGAGGGGGCATTGTGCCCAGAGTGCTTTATCCTGCTAAGGACAGAAGTAGTGGATGACAGTCTCCACTGGTTCTGGAGGGGGCGTGGTGCCCAGAGTGCTTCATCCTGCTAAGGACAGAGGTAGTGGATGACAGTCTCTACTGGTTCTGGAGGGGGCATGGTGCCCAGAGTGCTTCATCCTGCTAAGGACAGAGGTAGTGGATAGATATCTCCACTGGTTCTGGAGGGGGCATGGTGCCCAGAGTGCTTCATCCTGCTAAGGACAGAGGTAGTGGATGACAGACTCCACTGGTTCTGGAGGGGGCATGGTGCCCAGAGTGCTTCATCCTGCTAAGGACAGAGGTAGTGGATAGATCTCTCCACTGGTTCTGGAGGGGGCATTGTGCCCAAAGTGCTTCATTCTACCCGTGACAGACTCAGTAGCATCAGTACCCTTGGCGCTCATGGGCCAGCGGTGCCTGAGACGGCGGTGACCTGTTCAGCAGTGCTTGAGACGACGGTGCCCTGTTCAGCGGTGCCTGAGACAGCGGTGCCCTGTTCAGCGGTGCTTGAGACGGCGGTGCCCTGTTCAGCGGTGCGTGAGACGGCGGTGCCCTGTTCAGCGGTGCCTGAGACGGCGGTGCCCTGTTCAGCGGTGCTTGAGACGGCAGTGCCCTGTTCAGCGGTGCTTGAGACGGCGTTCTCCATTGCAGTGACTCAGCTGCTGGCAGACCTACGGGGCTTGTGCTGGCGGTCCTTCATGGTCCAGCGGGGCTTTTCCTGTGTGGGACCTTGTGTGATGATGGTTTAGGAGGGTGTATGGGTATGTGCAGTGGGCATGCTTTAGTGATGGGTGTCCATGCTTTGTTGTTACATGCAGGGCTTGGTGTTAGGATGTGTGGTTTGTGATGTTGGGACATTTGTTAGGAGTTGGAGTGATGGGGGTGAGGGTGAGGGTAGGGGTATGTTCTGGCATGCAGGTAGGGTGGGGGATGTAATAGTTAAGATTTGACTTACCAGAGTCCATTCTTCCACCTACTCCTGCGAGGCCCTCAGGATGCAGAATCGCCAAGACCTGCTCCTCCCATGTTGTTAGTTGTGGGGGAGGAGGTGGGGGTCCGCTGCCAGTCCGCTGAACCGCCAGGTGTTGTCTTGAGACCATGGAACGCACCTTCCCCCATAGGTCATGACACCTCTTCCTGATGTCCTCCCGATTTCTTGGGTGCAGTCCCACTGCATTGACCCTGTCCACTATTCTTCGCCATAGCTTCATCTTCCTTGCAATGGAGGTGTGCTGCACCTGTGATCCGAATAGCTGTGGCTCTACCTGGACGATTTCCTACACCATGACCCTGAGCTCCTCCTCCGAGAACCTGGGGTGGCTTTGCCGTGGCATGGGGTGGTGTAAGTGATGTGTGGGGTGGTAAGTGTGCTGATATGTAGTGAGGTGTAGTGTGAGGTGCGTGGAAGTTATGTGGGTGATGGTGCTGTGTGCCTGTGGATGCTTGTATTGTTGATGGTGGTGTCTCTCTCTGGCCTTCGTTCATGATTTGTGGTCGTAAGGGTTTGTGGGTGATGTGGGTGTGTGTTTTATATTTTATTGGGTATGTGGGAGTGGTGTGTGTATGTGTATCAGGTGTGTGCATTTGGAATTGTCCAATGTGGTTGTGTTTTGTAAGAGTGTGTGTATTTTGAGCGTGGCAGTGTGTACCGCCAATGGAATACCGCGGTTGAAAGACCGCCGTGTGGATTTGTGTGTCGTGATAGTGTGGGCGTATTTCTGTTGGCGTGACGGTGGAGGATTTGTTATCGCCAGTTTATCACTGACCTTTGGTGTGGCGGACTTGTGTGGGTGTCTGAATTTTGGCCGATTCCGAGCTGTGGGTCATAATAGCTGTGGCGGAATTCAGCGGCCGCGGCGGTGTGTTGACGGTCTTCTGCGCGGTGGTAAGCGGTTTTTACTGCCAATGTTGTAATGACCGCCTAAGTCCACACCGGAAAGCAACCAGACCACTGACCCTTAATCTCTGTAAAGTCTTTGTTTCATATGTTTCACCAGTGCCAAACCTTTCTCCTGCACCAAATTATTTCCCCTAAATGAATAATCAAGATATCTGGGTCACCAATATCTTTTTCAATTTCTTTAAAAACGGCAGCAATTCGCTCTATTTTATGCCTCATTTCCCATGCCAAGAAACCATACCAGATGCTTTGTCTAACCCCAAAATAGCTACATTCGATGTTCGGACCTCTTTTGCTGCCTGTCTGACGAATGAGTGTCCCACCATCCACACATTTAGTTTTGTGGCTAAAGGACCTGGCACTGAACCTACAACAGAAAAAGATGTTAGCGTCATGTATTATGTTAGGAAAACACCTCCCCCCAGTCTACCGCAAATATCTCTGAAAGCACTCTGAAGACCACCTTCCCAGTTGCTTTACTGTATAGCCTCCCGTGACCACCCTCGCCACCTGCCTCCATACCTGCCCCTATTCAAAACACATGAGTTCCAAAATACTGTCCAGCAATTCCTAGGCATGGCAAGGCCGTCTGTAGAATCTGCAACAATTGAAAGGCAGAGACTACACTGCCATTCATGTGCATAAAGACTAAACCTGCCCTCTTAAACGTCAGCCCTTCCAATCACAATCCCTACTGCAGGGGGCAAACTTCTTTATCTTTCTGTGCCTCTGTGTTCTTTACCTGTGGAGTCTCACAACATTGGCCTCCCTGTTCAGGCCCCACTCCTGCATCTTTCATGTATTTGACTTTCATGAGATGTCCTCATCCATGTTTCTATCGCATTCAACTTCCACTACTTTATACTCCTGGTTCCGACCACTTTTTTGCTTACCTGGCGTTAAGGTCGGCACCCGCACGAAAGCCTGCTGCCTTGCCAGTGTTTGCGATGCCGTCCTCTATTTGGTCCCCTGGTGCTGCCACAACTTGTCCTGCAATATATTTCTGCGAGAACCAATAGGCGTCCCCCAACTCCCCGCTCCCCCACATCCCTTCAACCATCATCCATCACATTCTCCATTTCTACTATTTCTCCTTCCTCTGGTCTGTCTTTATTATAATCAAAATCCTTGCTCTCCACTCAGCTCACTTGGGCCACAGTTCTACCACCAGTTGCGGTTTTGGGCACTTTACGGCCCCCTTCCAGTTCCTTCAATCTTCCACCACTTGTACCTGCCACACTACGTGGTACCCCCAAATCCACTCAAAAGTAACTATCCATTGAGCTAGAGGGGCAGTTGCATACTGACTCAAGCTGCTGTGTCTCACTTGTGACTTCTGACTCACCGCTCCAGCAGAATAAGCTTGTTCTCGCTCAGCTACTCCCCCTGTGAGGCCATTACCAACTTACACTGGGTGCTCACTGCTGGGTCCCACGATGATGCCCGACTGGCTGCCCCGCACCAAGCGGGCTTTTCCCCATGGGTTGTTGAGCCACCCAATGCTCTCCCGACTCTGCAACTTCCTTCTCGTAAGCAACCTGCAAAAAGCCTGGTAAGACCGTTGTGCAGCCCTCTCCGCTCCTGACTTGGTAATAGATAAGCCCGCTCATCCCTCCCACTCCTCTCCCAGCACCTGCTCCCGGGCAATGCTCCCTTTTTTCCTTGCTTATACTTGCCTGGGAGGCCACCTACTTCCCGCTGTCATACTCCCCTCCTCCTCATCATCATCTCTCCATGGAAGCTCACCCAGCTGAGCCGCCATGGAGATCCTGGCCCTGTCTCCCCACTTCTCCCTCCCACCAACAGGAGGTGACCCTGCCCCAGAACCCTGCCTCTACTCCTCACTACCCCCAACTATGGAGTGGGCCACATGCCCTTCCTATAGCAACTCAAATGGCATCTCCTGGGGGTCTCCAGACTCTTCACACCTTTGGCTATCCGGACTCTGGTCGCCCAAAAGTATTATTCCTCCTGACTCCCACCACCCTTCATTGCCCCCCGACTGCATCCTCCCTCCTTTGCCTGGTGCACACTAGTTCCTGTGTGCCAGAGTGTACCATGCCACTATTTGGTGCTTGCACTTTTCCTTAAGCCAGTACCTGGAGGAGGCACAGGTTTTCTTTATTTTGCTCTGCCTGCATGTGCTTCCTGGCGTTCCTCTACAAACAAAATAAGCACAGAGTTCCTAAAGAAAGATGGGCACTTCTAATTTAGAAGCAAGAACCCTCACACATCCATTGGATGTCATGCTTCATCATTGGGTCTGCTCCACGTCGGGCTGGCGCTGCAATGTCCGACGGGCCCCTACAAGGGGGCTCTGTGTCGGAGTTCTTTCCTTAGAAGCGTGCCACAAGGGTCAGTAAATGAAGAGTCAGACCTACTGTGGAAAACAGAGAGAACTAGAGCTAAAATTGACTTGAGGGCCGCTAAATCAAATTTTATTCAGGAGTGCGGACCTCGGACAAGGTTAAAAATAAAGGGAGTACCAGGAAAGTGATGTTTCTATACTCTAACTGAGAGGGGTATCGAGGAGAATGGCTCCCACCCCCACTAAAAAGTCGACATGTTTCACGCCTCAGCTGTCCAAAAGGATCAAATTGCGTTTCATCAGGACCACAATAAACAGTTCTTCTAAAAAAATAAATTATTAGTTATACATACGAAAGACTGGACTCACATAAACAGCTACGCAAAAGGAAAAAGCCTCATTTGGCGTAAAAACCCTCCTCAATTTAAGGGACAGGCATCATGGGTCAAGTACTGGCCAAAGGACTGTCATCACAGTGCCGGACAGGTCCTGAGGTTGAGAACCTACCCGTGGCCGTACTCCCTGCCGTTCCTCCCCCGCAGCCTCAGACAGCCCGGGTAGAGCCACTTCGCTGCCTGAAACAACACTCTTTTGGCCAGTTATTCCCTGCAGCACCTCCCAGCCTATGTCTGACCCCCCCCCCCGGCTCGCCTCAGCCTCCCGGCCCACCATGGAAGAAAACCCTGCCCGCCTTCCACGCCACTTATTCCCCCTGGCTCCTCCCCACCATAGCACGTGGGTGTCCTCTTCCACCTACCTGCACCCCCTGAAACTCCTGCGGGTGTGGGGCGGTGAGCACGCGAGGACTGCTGCTGTCACTCTGCTCAAGGCGTGCCTCGCTGGTCGAGGTTGCACGCCTCCTTCAACCACTAAATCAAGGTGGGCGGGTTCTGCCAGCAGCCTCATGGCTTCCAATACTTTTTTTCTGCCGATGAGATGTTCACCATATAGCGCATACCAACGAACTCTTCTATCACAAAGAATGTGGTAAATGTATGCTGCGTGACACTCCCCCCCCCCACCCCTCCCCCCAACAGCGAAAAAAGGCCACTAATATAGCTATTAAAGGCTAAACCCCTGACTAGATGGAGGGCTGTCATAGTGAACCTCACCCATAAAATGGTAGCTCGCACCCTAAAATGGCTGATTATAAACCTGCTAGGCTACATCATTTAACGGATGTAGCTCAATCATCTAGACTGCGATACCTCCCACCAATGCCCCTGGTGGACAGACCTCCGTCGGACAGGTGCCCCCCACAAAGCCCTACTGTGTCTTGTGACAATTAATAAAGTGGCTTTCATTGTGTAATATCTGGGAAAACTGCGTTCTTCGGCATCTCAACACACCTGAAATGTTTATACATTCAAGAGACACGAGAAACACATTACAGATGTCAATCATATTCATACGGTGTTGTTGCCAGCTGCACCAGCAAGCTGTACAACACGGTTTTTTATCAGTGCTCTCAAAGGCCACTCTTGTTTGCATATAGCACAAAGGCATTTGTTCGGCGTTATCAGAGCTCGAAGAATGAGTCATCTGTGATCCCGTGAAGGTGCAGCCGTCGAGCATTGTGGCTCTCCACAATGAGGGGCCGGCAATAATCAACACGGAGCTGGCGCATTCCAGCGTTGGCAGCTCGCGCTTCAAAACCACGTGACGCTGTGAGTTGGCGGCTCTCTCCGCGAGCCCACGTGACACGTTCAGAAGGAAGCCTCTAGTCAGGAGAAGAATTTCTAAAATTGCGTTTGTCCCATAGTATTTATTGTTCTGCAGCTCTAGATCGTGGCCTAAATTTATATGTTTTCGACTGCATAACAGGTGGGGGAGGGAACTGGGGGAATAACATGCCGAATGGCCATTGTATTTAGGAACGGCTTTATGAGAAAGGGACTTGCAACATAAAATAAAGACCGTTGCCCGACTGTTAATTTCTACGAGAGAATGCATTGCACTGAGGGGGGGCTATCTCGATTGTGTGCCCTTTCTATTGTGTGCTCTGAAGAGTGTACTAAATAAAATACCTCCCCATCGACCTTCTGCAAAAAATAAATTCTACTCGGTGGGTACGAGAGGTTGTCATGGTAACTGATGTTTAGCAAGATTATTTTTTTGTTCACTGACATTTAAAGGTAAGTACTACAACTTACTAGACACCGCTCTTGTTAGATTCACATCCAGAACTATAGGAATATATGTACTGGGGACAAGTACCTAAACTGAAATTATGTCTCCTAAATTAACTCCCTCGGCCCAAGTGTTTTGTATTACGCTTTACATATAGCTTGTTTGATGTTTTCTTTGAATGTAGAACGCTCTCACAGTGTGATACTAATGGGTTGCGAAGAGGGAACGATACTTTGAAAATGAATGAGAACCCTCTGTTTTTGAAAATAAAATGACAGCAAAATGACGGACATTAGTTTTAAGCCTGTTAGCGCGTCAGACCTTATTTGGTTAATTTACATTAATTTATAAGGGGACGCGTTTGTAGGTCGATGGACCTTTTGACTGCGGTTCGAGTTGTTCCCACCATGAGGCCCCGTACTAATACAAATCAATAGCAGTAACAATCAATAACATCATCAATCAATAGAAGTCAGTAATTTTCATACACAACGACCTTTCAGTCATGAATAACCGCACCTTTATGTAAAAGTTAGAATGTTTATTCTCCCTATACTAATAATGCTAACAGCACATAACTTAGGGCCAGATGTAGGAAAGGATTTGCGAGTCGCAAACGGCAAAAATTGCCGTTTGCGAGTCGCAAATCGCATTTTCCTATGCAGAAATGCATTTTGCGAGTCGGGACCGACTCGCAAAATGCATTTCCGAATCTCAAATAGGAAGGGGTGTTCCCTTCCTATTTGCGATTCGCAGTGGTATGCAATACCATTTGGTCGCAAATGGTGTTGCAGTTACCATCCACTTGAAGTGGATGGTAACCCACTCGCAAATTGGAAGGGGTCCCCATGGGACCCCTTCCCCTTTGTGAATGGACCACAAATTATTTTTTCAGGGTAGGTAGTGGTCCAAGGGACCACTACCTGCCCTGAAAAAATACCGAAACTAAAGGTTTCGGATTTTTTTTAAAGTGCAGCTCGTTTTCCTTTAAGGAAAACGGGCTGCACTTAAAAAAAAAAAAACTGCTTTATTTAAAAGCAGTCACGAACATGGAGGTCTGCTGACTACAGCAGGCCTCCATGTTTGCGAGTGCCCATAGTCGGTATGGGGCCGCAATTTGCGACCCACCTCATTAATATTAATGAGGTGGGTCTTTGCGACCCCATACCGACTCGCAGACGGTGTCTGAGACACCGTTCTGCATTGCAAAGTGCGACTTGCAATTTGCGAGTCGGAAGGACTCGCAAATTGCAAGTCGCAATTTGCAATTAGCTTATACTCCAGTCAGTGCATCCATTGTCTGCTCCTAGGAAGGTCATCTTTACACACACTAAGTACACCTGTGAGAAAGTAGCCTCTTTCTAGCATTGTTACCCCCATGTTTGGCCTGTTTGTGAGTGTGTGTCAGTGTGTTTTTAATGTGTCACTGGGATCCTGCTATCCAGGACCCCAGTGCTCATAGTGAAAATCCTATATGTCAGTGTGTTTTGCCTGTCTCACTGAGATCCTGCTAGCCAGGACTCCAGTGCTCATAGTTTGTGGCCTAATGTGTGTGTTGTCAGTAGTGCTTAACTGTGTCACTGAGGCTCTGCTAATCAGAACCTCAATGCTTATGCTCCCTCTGCTTTTAAATTTGTCGCTATAGGCTAGTGACTTAATTTACAAATTTCAGTTGCCACACTGGACCCCCCTTATAAGTCCATAGTATATGGTACCTAGGTACCCAGGGCATTGGGGTTCCAGGAGGTCCTTATGGGCTGCAGCATTTCTTTTGCCACCCATAAGGAGCTCAGACAAACCCTTTCACAGGACTCCCACTACAGCCTGCATGAAATAGTGCACACACTATTTCACAGCCATTTTCACTGCACTTAAGTAACTTATAAGTCACCTATGTGCCTAACCTTCATTTACTGAAGGCTAGGTGCAAAGTTTCTAAGTGTGAAGGCACCCTTGCACTAGCAAATGTGTCCCCACACAGTCCAGGGCCAATTCCCCGGACTTTGTGATTGCGGGGACGCCATTACACGTGTGCACTACATATGGGCCAATACTGATATGTAGCTTCACAATGGTAACCCCGAATATGGCCAAGTAAGGCGTCTAAGATCATGGAATGTCCCCCCATTCCAAATCTGGTATTGGGGAGCCAATTCCATGCATCTTCGAGGCTCCACCATGGACCACCAGTACTGCCAAACCAGCTCTCTGAAGCTTGCACTGCAGCTACAGCTGCTGCCACCTCACAGACAGGGTTCTGCCCTCCTGTGGTCTGAGCAGCTCAGTCCCAGGAAGGCAGAACAAAGCATTTCCTTTGGGAGGACGGTGTTACACCCGCTCCCTTTGGAAATAGGTGTTACAGGCTGGGGAGGGGTAGCCTCCCTCAGCCTCTGGAGATGCTTTGAAGGGCACAGATGGTGCTGTCCAAATTTGGAGGAGGTAAGAGCTTACCTTCCCCATTTGCGATAGTTCCCCTTGTGCACCGCGTCATCTTCACCTCCTGAGGGTCCTGTGCAGTATTTGCAAGAATCCTTTGTGCACAGCCTGGCCCAGGTCCCCAGCATTCTATCCTGCGATGCTCAAATCGCTGAGTTGTCCTCCAGCGGCGTTGGACCTTCTTTTGTAGTTCTTCAACAACTGCAATTTGCACCTTCTTTGTCCCCGTGTCCTGGGACCTCAGTAGGTGCTGCCTGGTCATCTGTGGGTTCCCTCCAGTGTTGGGAGCCCCCTCTGCCTCCTCAGTCCGAGTTGAGGCCCCCAGGTCCCTCCTGGGTCCAGACAGGGCCACTTTGACTCAATCTGCGACTTTGCTTGAACCAAGGCTTGTTGGACAAATCCATCATCGAAACTCGTCTGCATCCAACATCTCTTCGTGGGACATCCATTGCATCATGCAGGAACCCGCAGCCATCTCCCTTTGTTGCATTTCTGCAGTCTTCATCCAACCGGAGACTCTTCCTTTGCACCCTCTTCTAGGTTGGCAGGGGCTCCTGTCCTTCCTGGAACTTCTTCCAACTTCTGGACTTGGTATCCTCTCTTTGCAGGTCTTCAGGTCCAGGAATCCACCATCTTTTGTTTTCAGTCTTGCTTGGTTCTTGCAATATCTCTAATCACAACTTGTAGTGAGTCCTAAGGGAACCTTCAGTACTTTACTCCTAATTTCCTGGGCTCTGGGTTGGGGTATTTTACTCACCTTTGTGATTTTCTCACTCTCCCAGTGTTCTCTACACACTACACTTGTCTAGGGGGGAATTCGTGATTCGCATTCCACTTTCTTAGTATATGGTTTGTGTTGCCCCTAGACCTATTTTCTCCCATTGTATTCTACAGCATTTCCTATTGTTTGCACTATCCTATGTCTAATTACTTACCTTATTTTGGTGTCTAGAGTATATATTATTGTAGGAAAGTACCATCTTGCCTGGCATGTTACCCCCATATTTCACTGTATATATGTTGTTTTAGTGTATGTGCCACTGGGACCCTGCCAGCCAGGGCCCCAGTGCTCATAAGTGTGCCCTGTATGTGTTTCCTGTGTGATGACTAACTGTCTCACTGAGGTTCTGCTAAACCAGAACCTCAGTGGTTATGCTCTCTCTGCTTTCTAAATTGTCACTAACAGGCTAGTGACCAATTTCACCAATTCACATTGGCATACTGGAACACCCTTATAATTCCCTAGTATATGGTACTGAGGTACCCAGGGTATTGGGGTTCCAGGAGATCCCTATGGGGTGCAGCATTTCTTTTGCCACCCATAGGGAGCTCTGACAATTCTTACACAGGCCTGCCACTGCAGCCTGAGTGAAATAACGTCCACGTTATTTCACAGCCATTTACCACTGCACTTAAGTAACTTATAAGTCACCTATATGTCTAACCTTTACCTGGTAAAGGTTGGGTGCTAAGTTACTTAGTGTGTGGGCACCCTGGCACTAGCCAAGGTGCCCCCACATCGTTCAGGGCAAATTCCCCAACTTTGGGAGTGCGGGGACACCATTTCACGCGTGCACTATACATAGGTCACTACCTATGTATGGCGTCACAATGGTAACTCCGAACATGGCCATGTAACATGTCTAAGATCATGGAAGTGTCACCCCAATGCCATTCTGGCATTGGGGAGACAATTCCTTGATCCCCCGAGTGTCTAGCACAGACCCGGGTACTGCCAAACTGCCTTTCCCGGGGTTTCACTGCAGCTGCTGCTGCTGCCCACCCCTCAGACAGGTTTCTGCCCTCCTGGGGTCCAGCCAGGCCTGGCCCAGGAAGGCAGAAGAAAGGACTTCCTCAGAGAGAGGGTGTTACACCCTCTCCCTTTGGAAAAAGGTGTCAGGGCTGGGGAAGAGTAGCCTCCCCCAGCCTCTAGAAATGCTTTGATGGGCACAGATGGTGCCCATCTCTGCATAAGCCAGTCTACACCGGTTCAGGGATCCCCCAGCCCTGCTCTGGCGCGAAACTGGACAAAGGAAAGGGGAGTGACCACTCCCCTGACCTACACCTCCCAGGGGAGGTGCCCAGAGCTCCTCCAGTGTGCTCCAGACCTCTGCCATCTTGGAAACAGAGGTGCTGCTGGCACACTGGACTGCTCTGAGTGGCCAGTGCCAGCAGGTGACGTCAGAGACTCCTCCTGATAGGCTCTTACCTGTGTTGCTAGCCTATCCTCCTTCCTAGGTAGCCAAACCTCCTTTCCTAGCTATTTAGGGTCTCTTCTTTGGGGAATTCGTTAGATAACAAATGCAAGAGCTCATCAGAGTTCCTCTGCATCTCTCTCTTCACCTTCTGCCAAAGGATCGACCGCTGACTGCTCAGGACGCCTGCAAAATCGCAACAAAGTAGAAAAGACGACTACTGCAACCTTGTATCGCTGATCCTGCCGTCTTCTTGACTGTTTCCTGGGCATCTGCCCTCTCTCGACATTGTCGCGACTCTTGGACTTGGTCCCCTTGTTTCACAGGTACTCAGGTCCGGAAATTCACTTTGATTGCATTGCTGGTGTTGGTCTTCCTGGCAGAATTCCCCTATCACGACTTCTGTGCTCTCTGGGGAATATAGGTGCACTTTACACCTACTTTTCAGGGTCTTGGGGTGGGCTATTTTTCTAACCCTCACTGTTTTCTTACAACCCCAGCGACCCTCTACAAGCTCACATAGGTTTGGGGTCCATTCGTGGTTCGCATTCCACTTTTGGAGTATATGGTTTGTGTTGCCCCTATACCTATGTGCTCCTATTGCAATCTACTGTAACTTTACATTGCTTGCATTACTTCCTTTTGCTATTACTGCATATTTTTGGTATTGTGTACATATATCTTGTGTATATTTGGAATCCTCATACTGAGGTTACTCACTGAGATACTTTTGACATATTGTCATAAAAATAAAGTACCTTTATTTTTAGTATATCTGTGTATTGTGTTTTCTTATGATATTGTGCATATGACACCAGTGGTATAGTAGGAGCTTTGCATGTCTCCTAGTTCAGCCTAAGCTGCTCTGCTATAGCTACCTTCTATCAGCCTAAGCTGCTAGAAACACCTCTTCTACACTAGTAAGGGATAACTGGAACTGGCACCGAGTGTAAGTACCCCTTGGTACCCACTACAAGCCAGGCCAGCCTCCTACAATTTTGTATAATATTTACCTCCAGAAGAAGTATTGCCTCTAAGATATTTTTGCCCTTGTGTCACCCAAAAAAACTGCCTTTATTTTTGGTAACACTGAGTATTGTCTTTACTTGTGTATAAGTACTGTGTAACAATAAGATGTATTGCTGGAGCTTTGTATGTCTCCTAGTTCAGCCTAACCTGCTCTGCTATAGTTACCTCTATCAGCCTAAGCTGCTAGAACACTACTACATTTCACTAATAAGGGAAAACTGGACATGGTTTAAGGTTAAGTACCCAAGGTACCACTACAAACCAGGCCAGCCTCCAACAATACCTAGTTAGTACAGCATATTCTAGCAAGCAGTTCTCATGGGAAAGAATTCTTGCTACTATCATTAGGTCGACGTAGTGGAAAATCACAATTTTATTCTCTTAGCAGACATTTTATAATTTGCTTAAGAAATGCAGCTTGACATGTGGCTGTGCAACTAGGCCCAAGACCTTGCTAAATTAAGGCCTACGAGTAATAAAGCAAATAAATAATACATAACCTTTAATATGACATACTACTACATTAATCCAAACATAAGCCCAACATTTTACATTAATAATCTATTATTAAGTACACTTTGTGAACACTGGTGGCCACTCAAGTAGGCGCGATTTCAAATGTGTGCATTATTTCTCTACATTAACTCATTTTCTATGCAAATTCAACACTCAGAATACATGAATATTCTTTAGTAAAAATTATGCGTTAACAACCCTGAGAGGAAGAAAGCCCTCTGTATTTCTGACACCAATTCGGTGCCTTTTACATATGAGAAATCCACACTTGGGGGCACCCCAGATTAATCGAGTGGCCTACATGTTCTGAATACAGGTTCTTCAAAATGCAGTGTTATCTTTACAGATTCAACCCGTAGTCAAACTGTTTTGCTTTTGATCCTCATTTAACTTTATTTGAAAGACTGAATAATCATGTTAGAAAGTGCACACTAGGTTCCGTATTAAGAAGGGGCCGGGAGCACCATGGACATCTTCAAACATATTTGTGCGACCATGTCCCTTTGGTAAATACGGTTTTTGGGGCCAATGGCAGAAAGGGAATGTGTGAGGCTACTCAAATTTGTCTATGATGTGACGTCACAGGAAATGACATCAGAGGAAGTGCCATCAAGTGCAAGTGACCGTAAGTACTCTGCAACAGTTGAAGCGACTTTGCAAGAAGCAGCTATATTAGTGCAGATATTGGTAAAACTGTAGCAATAAATATAATAACCCTAACAAGATAGCACACGTGCCAAGAGACATGATTTAGGCAGGAGACTCACGATTTTTCAAGCTAAAAATTGCTTTATTTTAGCTGCCTCCCGCTTGAATTTGCCTCTCCTTCAATAGAAGTCAATATAGGGAAATACATTCTCCAGATAATTTTTTGGGAATCTCCTACTTGCCTCCTCTAAAATGTTAGCATGTATGAATTAGGTACATACTTTTTAAAATTCTGTTAAATGGAAACCAGAGATAGGATTTAAAAAAAAACATTTAAGGCAAAAAGTGCCAAGAAGAAGTAAAGTGCCAATCAGAAGTCACTGTTGGATGTGGATCAGGACCCATTCACAATTTCAGATCGATGGCAGTGGTGGTTTGGATACACCAAGGAGGTATATCTCAGTCAAGGGTTTTATTTTCAGACTTAGGGGCATAGCACCCTAGCACCACCGGAGCGTCATTTTTTGTGACGCTCCGGTGGCGCAATACCCTGTGCTGTATTTACAAGGTGCTGTTAAGCCACTTTTTGTGGCTTAACGCCACCTTGTAAATACAGCCCCTTCACATGCAGCACTTTGCATGGAAGGGGTGTGCAATGGGTGTTGCTGTTGGCATGCCACAGCAACGCCCATTGCATTTTGATGGTGACTCATGTTTACGAGTTTTCGTAAATCTGAGGCAGCACCAAAATCTAACTCCACCCCAGAGGTGGTGTTAGCATGGCGCAACGAGGAGAAATGCTTTAATTTCCCCTCGTTTTGTTAGCATGTATGAATTAAGTATATACATTTTTAAGTTCTGTTAAATGGAAATGCATAATATTAACCACCAGGTGAAACAGGTTTGTCCAGGTCTCTTCAAATGTGATATGTTTACTCAAATTGTTTACAGATGTAACAAGTTAAATTATTAATTGGAGAGGATGGTAGTCAACCACAAGTAATAAAGTCACTAACCTTTTTAAAGCTAGACAAAGCGTTCAGCAATTTAAACCTGAGCTCAATCCCTGGTAACTATGGCACAGAGCATGTAGGCTTAACTTTGAGAAAATGGGTAAAGTATTTAGATGCACTAAAACAGTGAAAAAGTCAAAAACACAACAAAATAAAATTTTCACACCAATTTGTAAAAGTAGAGTAAAATTTAAACAAAACGACACCAAAACCACAAACTCCAACATGCATTTTTAAAATGACGATGCATGATGCTGCTAAATTTGGTGCAGCACTGCGCACCATCATTTTATATTAAATCTGGCCCTTAGTGTCGGAATTGGAAACCAGAATCTTCCAGTTGACCATGGTTGCAGGCTTTTCCTGGCAATGTCTCTTTGAAGTCAAACAGGAGTCGAGCAAGGTCCAACTGAAGCCATTGGTTTTGTTAGGAAAAGCTCAGAATGCAGAAAGTCTAATTTCATGCCCAGGGAAATCCATGAGATGGTCGGATACTGTTGGAGCCTTTGCCCAGTCAAGGTTTCTACGTTCGTACTTGGGGACATATTTACAAGTTCCATGGCACAGGGCAGTACAGCAAGAGACCTTGCTGTGCTGCCATGTGCCACAGGAAAAGGATAGGAATGCGATGTTTCTACAAGATATGATGCATTTCTGTCCTCTCTCCCTATGCTGGCCCACAATGGGCTGCCTAGCGCTGATGCAGGCGCCCTTGCACCGTAGTGCAAGGATGCCTGTGTTGCAGACAGGATTGTTTCTCTGTAGGAAGAGACACTTTCCTGCACAAAACGAATCCATGAAGGCTTTCTCCTCTTTCTATGTGTGCTTCAGAATGCAGCACACACACAATGAGGAAAAAACTAGGAGAAATAGAAAATACGTCTCCTTGTTGCACCTCCCCTGGGAGGCATAGAATTTTGACGCATTCCCTTGTTTACAGATCCTTGTAAATCTGGGACTACGTCAAAGCCCTTTGTTGTTGAGTGGAAAACCCAAAGCAACACCCATTGAACACGTCTCTGACGCAGTATAACTCAACATAGTGACTTTGACTGCATTGCCTTACACCATATCTGCTCGGCCATGAAAAGCAATGCAAAGCGGCTTTCTGTGGCCTTGTAGATATGGGTCTGCAGTATGCGCCACCAGTGCATCACAAAAAAGTGACCCACCGGCAGCGACCAGGGCTTGTAAATAAGCCCCTTAGATTCTTTTCAGAGCTCAGAGTCATCCAGCTGGACAACACTGCAGGCTGTATCTGATGAGGACTTCCACAAGGCTGGATACCTTTTTGCAGAGGGTCCTCTGAAACAGATTTTCTCTTTCAGAAACGTTCCAAGTGGTCTCACCTTGGATGGATTGACTTAAGTGGTTGGTCTTGGTCATGCAAAACTCTGACAACCCAATTCAGAGATTTCAGGATGTGTCCTAGATACCGCTAAGGGTCTCAGGACATCAGAGACAGCACTTAGAGGTCAGGACTCCCTCCAGTGTAGGTCACCAGCACAGTCCAGTCCTCTTCCAGTTGCAAGTGGTCTCTGGTCACTGCAGGAAAATGGCCTCTTGCAGCTTGTGTCCCTGTAGCCACACCAGGGATCAGCCAAATGACCCTTGCACTTTTTTTTATCCTGGGTACAAGTGGGAGTGGGTCCAGCCCTTCACATATCCTCACACAGCAGGATGAGCCTTTCTTCTGTTCTTCCACAGGTCCAGAAAGTATTCTACGAAAGGTGTCTTGAGGTGCCCCATTTATGGTTGGCACTAGCCTTTGAGAGGGATTGACTCCAGGCTCCAAACTAACCAACCTTACTCCTAAAATCCAAATGAGGAATCCTTTCTCACTTGTGCAGAGCCTGGGTGTCCACCCAGAGATGTTTCAGGGAAATGAGTATTGCCTCCTTTGAGGTCACTCAAAACTGCTTCTGGAGGGTAGCTTGCTTCCCACTGGGTTTGGAGCCAGCTTAGAGTAGGGAACAGCATTTGGCTTCCCCAGGTTTCACTGTACCTTTATTTGTGAAAGGTTAAGCCCTTTACCAGTCCATTAAGTTCTTGGATCCATCCTAACTGGCCTTCTTGTAAGAGGAAGAAAAACACCTCTCCACGCCGAGGCTCTTGTCTCTGCCTGGGAGCAGCTTTCACCCCTCATTAAGGTCTATCACTGGCTGAGAAGCTGCTGGAGAACTAATGCAAATTAGCCTGCAAGTGCTTCAAGTAGAGAAAATATCACTTTCTAAAAGTTACTTTTCCTAAATATGCATTAAAAATCCAACTTCAACGTTGAGTTGGATTTTTAACATCTAGTAAAGTAGTTGTTGAACTATATTTCTAGCTGGTCCCAAACCTAGAGATAGCAGAATTAATATTTTAATCATTTTAATCACTGCTATGGTTTTCTTCATGGGACAACCAGAGCCTACCACAGTGAAAATAGCCTTTGAGGCTTTTGTCAATAAAGAGACATGTTAAAATTAAATTGTTACATGTCACTCTTTTAAATATCATGCACCATACCTTGTGGGCTACAAGGTCTATAAAGGGCTGGCTTATTAATATTTAAAAGGAAGGGTTCCCCCCTGTCAAAAGGATTATTTTGGCAGGCCAGACTGCAGATTTAAACTGCAGTGGTCAAGCTACATTGGTAGGCCTGAAGCTATGTTTTCCTTTTCACACTAGTAGATAGCACAATACGTCTACAGCCCACATGTTGATATTTAAATTTCCATGCTATGGGTATAGTTTCTACACCACATACTATTGCCTTACAGGGGAGTTAAATATGTCAGTCAAGGATTAGCCAATTTACCATGTGTTAGGGGTTAGAGCACATACACTTGGCCGCAGTGCCTCAGTGTGCAGTGTGTAAAAACCTGGAACAAAATTCAGCAAACAAATGTGACTGACCACAGAAAAAAGGGCATTTTCTCAATAGTAAATGAGTACATAATTACGTATGTACGTATTATAGTTCAAGCCTAGCTGGAATGAACCAGAGAGCTGTACAAGGTGAAGGTGAAAGCAAGCACAGAGTCAATGTAGCTGGTTTATGGAGTGTTACTGTACGGTGATGTAATGTTTTTTAACAGGGTGCCTGTTAAGCTGTTTCCTAAATTGGAACCAGGTTGGGTCTGTCTTGATCAATATGGGAATATTATTCCTGGTCCTCAGTGCATACCGGGAGAAGGCCTTTTGCCTGATTTATTTAATTTTTTGCACATCTGTACTGTAGCTGCTTGTGTGTGTGGTGAGAGTCACCAGATGTGCAGAGCTTCTCTTTCAAGAAAGCAGGGGTGCAAGTAGTGTTGATTTTGTAGAAGATTCATTTGATTTTGAAGGTAGTGCGGGCTTCCAAGGGAAGGTTGTGGAGTTCTGTCAGGTTGGTGGTATTATGGTCACATTTCTTCAGGTGCTTTGAGGCATGCTGCAGCGTCTGGGATGCCCTTAAAGGGAGCCAGTTTAGATTAAAAGTCCAAAATGGTTTCCCAAATATGCAGTGCAAGGTACACAAGATTTGTGAGCAAGAAAGATATGAAAGCAAACAAACCAATTGGAAATAGATTGACTTCGGTTAAAGGTATCACTCAAGCACTTTAAATTTAAGAAACAGGATCTAGTGGGATAAATCTAGGTTCTGAACCATATTTTTTTATTTGAAAGATTATAAACCACTGGTCTGCCCTAGGAAAATAACAGCAGAGAGCTGTAAAAATAAAGCATTATTATTTAGTTTTTTTCTGACAGTGATTAACATTGTGGGATTTTACAGTCCAAATATACATTGTTAATGTGATACTATGAGAATGCAATATTATGTAGGTTGAAAGGCTCTAATAGCATTTGTTCTGAGATGTGGCTACAAGGCTCCTATCAATTCCTTCTGCAGCATTTGGAAGTCATATTTATTAGTATATACCTAGGTGGTTTTATAGTGCATTTTCTTTTGTAAATTAGCATGATGCACAATCATTTAACAACTTTGTGATACATCACCTTTCACCTGCATGCAGTGATTCTTCTCAGTTCTGCAACATGGAAATCACACATCCAAATGCAATTAAATGATGCTGCAAACATGGCTCACTAACCAACGTTCTTCCTTGGGTCTCAAATTGTTGAACCATAGCAGCAACGCCGAGGGGAAGGAGGCCAGCCCTCCAAGGTTGACACCTGCCCAGTATTTTACTGCTGTGGCTGCTATCTTCATGTCTAAACCAGAAGAAAAATTGGGCAAAGTAGAAAAGCTGGTACTTATCTACATTTGTTAAAGGATTATTGTGGCTAACTTGCATGGGGTTGCTCCTTGTCTGTAGCGTCCTGAGCAAAACAAAAATCAACTAAAATTCTTACTACTATATTTAACTGTGTTGTATAGCGATTTTAGTGATATCTCTGGGCACGTTATTTTAGCAAGTAGGCCCGCTGCTTGTGCCTTTTTTGCCTAATGACATTTTATTCTGCTCGATTTTATTATTTCAGAATTGGCCACATTTGTGGTGTTGTTTTATTTTCCTTATCTACTTTTTCTTTCGCCCTGGAAAGCATTGTGTTTGTAAATAAGGTCTTGAAGGAATCCAAGATGGCGGGCGGATTTCCCGGCTGATCGCCACTACCGCTCTAGCCCATCCCCTGACCGCACGCGGCTTCCATTCACCTGCGAAAGCTGCGGATGCCGCGGACGCCGTGCGCCTGCAGCACGGACCGCTGCGGGCGCTTCACGGCTTTCTGGTGGCCCCCGCAAGTATCGTGGCCGCGACAGCAAGCACCGGAGGGCCCCGCAAGAAGATTCGAGCGCAGCGCTCGCCCTAGATCCACGCTCCTGTTCCTCTCGACCGAGCGCGATCCCTGCCGTTTCCTGGCAACATTAGTTGGCGTGTGGGGTGTGTGGGACGCCCGGATGGCGCCGAAGTTAAACAGGACCCCTCGCTCCTTACGGGCACAGCAGAACCAAGATCCAGGAGGAACCAGAAAGGACAAAAAGCTACCGGTCCCCGGATTGAAGGAGCACAGCAATCCTCATATGAAAGTGGGCCCGCATAAAACAACCGACATGGAAAAAGACGCAAGGTACTCGGTTCCAACAATGTTTACTAGCATGATGCGGCTTAAGCAAAGGTCCACGGAAAAGGCAGCATGTGATTCGCAATCCAACGTGCCAGGAGTCGATGATGAGCAGGTACCTGTTGCATCTACATCTCTTGAAGTACTCACTCCTATATGCGATGCAGGGGGGAGGGAGCCACTCAGTCAAGAGACTGTCAGTATAAGTCCAGGAAATAATGGGGAGGTGGTGGTCCCCCCCCCAATGGGGTGCAAGAAGCTATCTGAGCAGGAACCCAAAGAGTTAAATCAGGGGCCTCAGGAGTCTAATCCAGAGAAATGCGAAGTACAACCTCGTGCATTAAGCTGCAAGTTAAACTTGCAACAGGCTGAGGGTATGGTTAAGTCCTCAACGATATATGAGACTATCCCCCCAGCTCCAGTCCAGAGGGGGAAAGAGGCGAAACCAGCAAACATTGATCAGGGGCCATTCGATATAGCAGAAAGCTTTTTTTCTCTCTCCGATCAGTCTAGAGACTCAGATTTAGACGAAGAAATTCCTTTAACAGATTCAGATATTGAGAGTAGCTCTGCAGCAAGTATCTGGGTATCTAACTACTCAATATGCAGAAAAAAATCAGTCGAGCAAATTGATGCTAGGAGCAGTGCAGGGGCCAAGCTTAGGAGAGACCCGCTTAAGCCTCAAGAGGATGATGGTGAAATGCAGTGGGATTATACGGCCACCCAGCAGGCCTTTTCGAAAAGTGATTCGGCCTGTAGTACTCTAGTGTCCCCACCCCCCTACGGGTGGCCCTGCAGAGCCTCCCTCGTTGGATCTTATTTACAGGACAATGGTTCAAAATCATGAACAGGCTCAGAGGGAGAGCAGGAAAATGAAAGCAGCAAACAAACAGTTACAATTATCCATTAAAAAAGTGGTTAAATCCTGCCAGGACATTGGTGTATGCATTGCCACCATGGAGACTCGAACTGAGGAGTTGGAAGTCGAAGTTAAAGCAGCAACAGCACAGACGACGACACAAGGGCAGCAGATCTCGGATATTCAATGGAAACTGGAAGATGCGGAAAACCGCCAGTGGCGGAATAACTTGAGGATTTTGGGTATAGCGGAGGACCTTGAGGGGCAGGATACTAGGGCCTACATAGCTTCACTTTTTAAGAAAGCATTCCCAGACCTGATTGGGTGGGATTGGGAAAAGGAGATTCAGAGAACACACCGTTTTCCGTTAATGAGGAAAAAACAAGCCTTGACTTCTACCGGTAGAGACCAGAGCTATCCACGGGCTATTATAGTGTATTTTGGTAATTTTTTATTGAGACAGGCTGTGTTTGAAAAAGCTCGCCCCAATTCAAAGGTGATGGTGGAAGGTGTATCATTCTTTAGTAGGCCAGACTTTGCACATGCCACTGTAGAAAGACGGTGGCGACTCAGGCAGATGATTGCTCAATTCCAAGAGTTGGGGGCGGAAGCCTACTTGTTAAGCCCTGCGCGTCTAAAAGTTGTCTACAAAACAACTACAAGATTTTTTCTCTCAGAAATTAAGGCAGGTGAATATGTACAGCAACTGAAAACCGGTCAAGTGCAGGGGGTACAGGAGAAGGGGGGGGAGGGATTGCCGTAAATAGCAGTTTATATGTAAATGTATGTGATACTGATTGGGGGTAGGCAAACTCCCTCTTTACTCCGCTCTCTACTCCCCTATATTCTTTTTTTTTTCTCTTTCTTTGTATTTAGGTATCTCTTTTTTTTGCCTTTTTTCGATGGTTTTTGGTCAAGGGTTTTTGATCGGGAGGGTGAAGACGAGGGGCTGCGGGCAAGGATTGGCAGGCCATAGATGTGTGAAGGTGTTTTACGTATGGGTGGGCTAACGGGACTGGCAAACACCATCTTACAGGCTCAGGAGCCTGGTGATTCCATTTGTAGGGGTAAGGGTTGGGGGGTGGGTTAGAGGAGGGTGGGGGGTCACAGGGACAAAAAGGATAATGGGACACACAGCAGGGGGAGTGGGGATGGTTCTTATCAGTGGAAAAGGGGTCAGGGTGTGAAAGCAGCAAAGTTGAATGGGGCATACAGGGGAGCCAGAAGGATCAACATCCACAAAAATGGGACAGCAAAGTGAAATACGTATTGTCACAGTGAATGTTTGTGGGCTCAATAATAACAAAATGCGGCAGCTTGTAGGAGAGGTTTTCAAGTCATGGAATGTTGATATTATTTGTATGCAGGAAACACATATTCCAGGTACACAAAAGCAGCTAATGGAGTTTTATGGGTGGAATCTAGCGGTTTTTACACGACAACACACAACCACTAGAGGGGTCGCGATATTAACTCGGATCAGTACTTTGGTTATACATAAACAATTTGCTGATAAACTCGGTAGGCTGGTTCTGTTGGAATGTTCGGTTAAGGGGCTAAGGTTCACTCTATGTTCTATTTATGGATCCAACACAGATGATCCAGAGATACTGGAATGGCTTAATTTAGAACTTACGACCTGGGCAACGCCTATTATAATGTGTGGAGATTTCAATATACATCTAGATAATAAAGAACCCATTCAGGAACAATCACTCTACCTGGGTAGAAAGAATAAAGTTTTTAGGGCACTTCAGTCATTGGCCATTAATCATGGCTTGATCGACGTCTGGCAGTTGTGTTGCCCGCAGGATGCAGGGTTCACCTTTTTCTCTGTCCCGCACAAGAAATTAGTCAGGTTAGACTACTTTTTTGTGACAGCCTCTCTACAAAACCAAATAGGGGTCTACAGGCTTCCTAGAATCATATCAGACCATAACCCATTGGTTTTGACTTTGGAGATTGGGAGAAAGGGCCCGCAGCCTAGATCTTGGCCATTTGATAGGGCACTATTAGCCGATCCAGGGTATATCCAAAAAATGAAGGAATGGATCCCGGAATTTTTTAAGATAAATCAGGGCTCTGCTTCTTGCCAGACAGTTTGGGATACATTTAAAGCTGCTGTCAGAGGAGAAACCCTGAGTTATGGGTTAAGAAAGGAGAAAATACGCATGGATCAGTTAAAATTAGTTCAGACAAAGTTGGTTATAGCAGAGCAGCGACTAGGGGAAGTGATCTGCAGCGGAGTAGAGATCTCAGACATTCTTTGTGAGGTGAATATCATTAAGGCAGAAGCCACCAAGATTTTTATGGATAAGGTTGCTGCAAAATTTTTAGTATATCGTCAGAAATGCTATGAGTATAGTGGGAAAGTGGGCCAACAGCTGGCCTTAAGAATAAGACAAAAGCAGGTATTTGGGAGCATTAAAAGCTTAGTGAATGAAGAGGGGCGGATGGTACACAACAGTCCAGAGATTATGGAAGTCTTTAGACGATTCTATCAAAAATTATATACCCAGGAAGAACAGTCCCAAGAAGAGGAAGGGATCGATGCTATGGGCAATGAGATATCAAATCAGTTAAGAGAGGAAGATAAGGCAGCTTTAGAAGCACCTATGACATTGGAAGAATTGGATATAGCAACTCGCGCCTTGGCAAGCGGGAAGGCGGCTGGGGGGGATTTAATTCCACTAGAATTCGATAAGGTTTTTTTTATGGAGATATGTAAACAGCTACTTAACTTATTTATTGAAGTACAAGCAGGGGCTCCTCAACCGGCCTCCTGGGGGGAGGCTAAGATAGTAGTCTTTCTGAAAAAGGACAAGGAACCCACTCAGCCTGGTTCATATCGCCCAATTTCTCTAATTAATAGCGATGCCAAAATCTATGCTAAAATACTTGCTAGCCGCCTGAGTTTGGTAATCTCAGGTTTAGTATCTCCATGGCAGCATGGCTTCATCCCGGGGAAGAGCACGGCAGATCATATAAGACGAGTCATCACGTTACTTGACGTTAGTGCAACAGCCAAGCTTCCCATGGCAGTAATCTTGTTAGATGCAGAAAAATCCTTCGATCGGGTTCACTGGCCCGATGGGCTGTCCTGCGTAAAAACAACATCGGTCCTGGGCTTGTTAAAGCAATTCAACAGCTCTACCACAAACCAACGGCTACGATACAAGTTGCCGGGCTAAAGTCGACCTCAATCAGTATTCAGAGAGGCACGCGACAAGGGTGCCCGTGTTCACCATTGCTTTTCGCGATATATATTGACCCCTTGATCAGGAGAATGATCAGGAATGATCGGATCATTCCAGTTTCATTGAAAGGAGGGTGTACTAAGATTTTTGCATATGCAGACGATATTGCGGTGGTGACCACGGACCCCAGGACTGCTATATTGGAAATAGAGCAGGAAGCCCTGTAGTTTGGGAAAAGATCTGGCTATTTGTTGAACAAAAGTAAATGCCAAATGTTGGTGAATGAATCAGTAGATTTCAAGGATGAGCGGGTGCTGACACAGGTACAATATTTAGGTGTTAAACTCACAGTAAACCTTGACGAAGTGGTGAAAATAAACATGGGCCCGATTTTAACAAAGACTTGGAAAGATCTTGCTCGCATTAACAATCTACACTTGTCACTCATGGGACGCTGTAACGTGATAAAAATTGTGTTTCTACCCAAAGTACTCTATCTCTTTAGAACAATCCCCCTAGAGATTGGGCAAGACTGGTTCAAACTAATAGAGGGATTGGTTAATAGCTTCATTTGGTCCTATACAAAGCCATGCCGGGCTTTCCACTATATGACTCTTCCAAGAGAGAAAGGCGGGTGGGCACTTCCCAATTTTAAACTCTATTATCTGGCAGCAGTGCTGCAGTATGCAGAGACACTTTATGTTATGGATAGATCCGGGCAAGATGCTCTCCCTTCGATATATACCCTGATTTTGGGCAAAGAAGCAGATGCAGTCTTTCTGCGGATTCTGGAACCCAGCTACTACAAGAAGGTTACATTTAGGGTAATTTATGCTGCATTTAAGGCATGGACTCAGGTTAAGCGCAAGATAGGTATAGGATGAATTTGCTACTACACTCCCCTGTGGATTACTCCCATGCTTCCAGCGATATTTAAAGGCCATTATTGTTTGAGGTGGAGTAATCGGGGCATTCATAAAGTCGGGGACCTTTTCCATTCTGGCAGCCACTTCAAATCATTTGAGGAGCTGAGTGTGGAATTTGCGCTGGAAAAAATAGATTTTTTTAATTTTTTACAGATTAGAGCCTTTTTACTAACTAGTATGACCCAAGGTTGGCACATAGACAAGATTAAGCTAATGGAAGTTTCACGACACCCCACTAGCTGCGGCATTAAAAACATGTATTCATTGCTTTTAAATGCTATACAGGATGACCTGGCTCTACATGTTAAAAAATGGGAAGGACGGATTGGAGCTAAGGAGACAGAGGTTTGGGAGTCTATGGAAATGGCACGGACTGTTTTATTGTCTGCGGGCCCGCAAGCTCAACATTTTATGGTATTGTATAATCTATATTACACACCTGCTAAGATTGCGAGCTGGGGTAAAACGGTAGGAATCATGTGTCCGCGATGTGGTTGCCCGAAAGCAGATCTCTGTCATATGTTCTTTCAATGTGTAAAACTGGAAGGTCTGATTACCGGGATATCCGATATATTGAAGAAAATCTTGAAACAGGCTATCTATCTGACACCTCAAATGGTTTTGCTGGGAGTTGATCATTCAGTCTGTAATAGTCGAGATAGATACTTCCTCTTCATAGAAATGTCGGTATTTCGCAGCTGCATAGCATCTCTGTGGCGTGATGTAAACCCCCCACGATTTAATCAATGGTTTTCACGACTTTTCTCTATGTATCACTTGGAGAATAGCCTGTATGAACTAATAGGAGCAGCAGCCGGTAAAAGACTCACTAGAGTTTGGGCACCTTTTTCTGCATGGCTCTTGGGCCCCGAGAATATATTAGCTAAATAAGTAATCTTATATGAGATCTCTAAAAACAGAAACTTTGATTATTGATTATTGATTAGAATGCGTGTTTCTCCTGTATGACAACATTGAGGTACTCACTTTTTTTTTTTTTTTGTGTGTGTTGCAAACATGTAACCCCCTGTGTGTTCTAATAAAAATATAATAAAAAAAAAAAAAAAAAAAAGGAAAGTATTGTGTTTGTAGCAAGACTTTCTTTTCACTTTGTGCTTTCCTCAAGGTTGCAGCGAGATAGGGTTGCCAGCACAAGAGGTACACCGCATCTCTAACGTTCACAGAATCACACACATCCTTAAGGAGGGACATTTTCTCAGAACATCAGTTGTCTTGTTATAAAAACAGTTCTCTGTCCCATGCATGTTAGAGAGAGGTTCCAGCCAGAAGACCACAACTGCATACTGATTGACTTTGTACAGCTGCTTGCTGAGCCTATCGGTTCCCTGGCCTACATGGAGATGGTATCTCTATAGACCACAGGCTTCCTTGCTCAGGTTTAGGGGATGATGTCTTCCCAGGGGGGAATCCTGAAGGGGGGATAAGGGCTTATCATGCTGTGCTCTAACATAGCTTATGTAGGAATCGCATATATTACACATAGTGACAGTACATTCAGACTTTTTCTGTGTTTCACTTTTCTTGTCACCATTTTGCTTCTATTATGTTTCATCATTCTAATTATTGTATTTCATGCCATTTCACCTAAGACGCAGCTGATTCAATAAAACTTATGGAACCATTTCCTGCCTCTGTTTGTCTTTGCCTGTGTGAGACTAATATAACTGAGAGAAAAGCATGAGATCTGATCCACCACGATTTCCCTGAGAAGTCATCTTGTCATGCGCCTGGTTTCCACAAATCATCCCTGCTCTTGGGCAGAGGTGAGGTGCTGCTAGTTGGATGGAAACAGATTAGGCCAACAGTTGTCACATGGTGTGGGATTGGATTCAGTTCCCCTCAATTCAGGTGATGTTGCCGCCCAAGTCGTGCAGCCTCATTAGGGGAATGAGAGCCTATGTGACACCTGGGCTGAAATTCATTCAGGAATTATGCCCTTCACCTTTTCCTTCTTCTCTAAAGGCAAACCCCATAGCACACTGAGCAATAGAATGCACGGCTGAGACCAGTCTGGGATTGCTTGCATTGCCATAGAGGATGGACATGAAATGATATGGTTTGACTGTACCTATCTGAGAAGGACCACGACTGATTTGCATAAGGTTGGTCCCTGACAGCAGTTAAACAGTCAGTAAATATACAGGGACTGGAATTCTGCCCAAATAATGACCAGTGTCTGAGATTCATTAAAGCATTCATACCATCACTTTTGTTTTTTTCAGCAGAACAAAAGAGCCACAATCTCAGATGAAATTCTTTCGGTATTTTTAGATAGAATAAAACAAAATCCTTGGTTCTCCATGGAATTAAAATCCCTCACTCTGGATGTGTACAAAATAATAACATATACACTATGATGTAAAAAAACAACAGAACATATTAACATAGCTACCACCTGTAAACATAAGCTCAGAAAAGCAAAGAAAAGCAACTTCTCTGATTGTATCTCCTGAGCTTCAAGTGTGTTGAAGAAATTATTCCATATTTTATCAGAACAACAGTCTCCTATGCTTTCCCAATTACCAACTAGGGAGCAGATTCTACATAGATAGACAACACCCAAATCATATTTAACCTGTCTAATCTGACTGAAAATGGGAATCTTGATGAAGGATGAACAACTTTGATAAACTGTCTTGCTTTTACAAGCTATTGGGTGTCATCAAACCTCCTACCAAAATGATGGTTCTGCTATGCCCAAAGCATCTACTTCCTGCCAAACTACCACTTAAAACACAGTGATATGTGCTTTCTCAACTCAAGATACTGACTAAACTTTTATCTTACATGGACAACTGACACAAACCAGTAGTCTAGTCTACATCATAAATCAATCTAGGTTAGATTATGCTGAGGCCATATATTAAGCTGACAGTGTAAAACTCCTCTATCAACTTCAACTTGTGCAAAGTGCCGCTGGCTGACACATATTTATTATCATAAGACAAGACAGCATATCATAATTCCGAAGAACCCTGAACTGGCTACCCATTTGATTAGTTGTCTATGCAACTGTACATAGAACCTTACATGCCCACTCTTCTGCCTTTTTAGCCCCCAAATTTGAGCTTTAGCAGCCAAATGAAACCTTACGGTCAACCAATCACTTTGCACTAATCGCGTCCCCAACTAGAACAGTTACATATGTGGACAAATTCTTCTCATCATCTTTTTTGCCAAATCGTGGAACACTCTCCAATTTCGCTTCTCTCTCAGAAACTATTTTAATAAAACCCAAGACAGCCACCAAAACCTGACGTTTTACTCAATAACTTCTAGTTCTCTTTATCTAGACTAGTTATGTTGCCTCCTGTAGATTAAGCTTCACTTAAGTGCATTTTACAAATAAATACAGCATAACATAACATCTGTTTTTTCTTATGGCACATGCATTGAAAGTGAGAAAGCAAGGGTAAAACTGAAGCCTGTGTTGAATTTAGTATATTAAGAAAGTGGGAAACTGGGAGCCTGGATAGTTTGCTATTAAATATATGCTATCAACTGACCCATTCCACATGTTTAGCATAATAAATTGTACAATGGACATTTTCAATCAATAACTGTTTAGTAAAGGAATGTAGATTGTTTTTTAGCGTAACCAAATAGTTATTTCTTCACACAAACGGAGCAGATCTTTGTTAAATGGACATGGGCACGTTCAGCCTTTAAAGTAATTGTGCACCACACTGTTGGCTGTATTTTGTGCATTGGAGGATTGGGATCTGAGGACACTAACACAGGTTTGCAGAAATTAATCTTTGAACTTTGAAGTAATCAAAGGCATCCCTAGGGCCTTCTTCCTTTAGTCTCTCAGTGCAAGGCCCGTGGGGGAACCTCCTTCCCCTGGGGCTTGTAGACCTTGGCCATGATTTGGAATCCGTAGGTCCAGATTTAAGAGGGCCTAGCGCCTCCTTGCGCCACATTAGCAACACTTTTTTTAAGCTAACGTGGCCCAACGAGGTCAAAATCGCAGCCCCTGATTTACAAATTGGCACAATGCATGCACTTTGTAAACCCTTGAGCCACATTATACCTGCACCAGGCATAGTGTATGCAAGGGAGGCATTCCTCCATTATGGGGGAGGCACAAAATGGTGCAAATAAATCTAAAAGACTTCTTTGTGCCATTTTAAACACCTGCTCAGAGCTGGCATTAAAATGGAGCACACCAGAGATTTGTAGCCTGACATTCTTGTCTGACAACTGCCCTGCCATGCAGAGTATGTGCAAAAAAAAGTCTGTGGAATAAAACATGGAGAGGAAGTCCACAGTCAAAGTGTATCTGTAAGGAATATTTTCACAAATTACTACATCATTGTACCCCCTAGTTGCCCCTTGCAGTGTGTGTACCATAACTGTGAAGTTGGGCAAATGCAAAGATGCATCACAGGGCCTGGTGTATCGGGAAACCACCCATTCACACTTAACTACAGGAGAGAAGTTTCAAAATAGGACAACAAACTGTTAGAAAAGGGGTCTTTGGTTGGCAGTTTGGTTACCCCCTGTCCAAGCAAGGACCCTCACTCTAGTCAGGGTAAGTCACACACAATCCAAATTATCCTTTGCCCACCCTCTGGTAGCATGGCACTGAGCAGTCAGGCTTAACTTAGAAGGCAATGTGTAAAGTATTTGTGCATTATCCTGCAACAACACAGTGCAAACACCACAAAAGTACACCACACCAGTTTAGAAAAATATAGAATATTTATCTGAGTAGATTAAGCCAAAACGATCAAGATGTGATAAGTACAAGTTGAAATATCACTTTTGTAATGATAAGAGGAGTTTTAAGTTCTTAAAAACAACAATAATCTCTTTCAAGCAAAAAGTACATGGTTTGCATCTAAATTATCCACACAGGACCGCAGAGGAGGAGATGCGTGGAAAACGGGGAGCTGTGCGTTGGTTTCTCTGGGAGCACATAGACGATGCGTTGATACTTTTCCACACAGCAAGGGCTTTACATCACTTTCCGGCGTGCAGGCTTGGATCTCTTCGGGTTGCGGAGTATTTTGATACCCCGGGGATGATGCAGAGAAATCCTGGCTGTGCAGGACGAAGTCACAGGAGCTGCTTAGATCCGGAGGGCAATGCAGGGAAATTTCTGTTGCATGGCACGCGCTGCGTCGATTCGTCTTAACAGGAAGTTAGGCTGCGTCGTTCCGGCTTGGCGATGTGTTGATTCGGTGGGTTGTGCGTCGAAGTTCCGGTCGCAACTCTGGTGCTGCATCAATCTCCACTCTGGGAACCAGGCTGAGTCATTCCGGTTCGGCGATGCAGTGATTTTCCCACCGTAGGGCAGGCTGTGCATCGATTCCGACAGGCTGTGCGTCGATTTTCGCCGCACAAGGAGTCAGAGGTTAGCAGTTGGTGTTTTCAATGCATGCCTGTTGGTCATTTGCCTAACAGATAGTTGCATGACATGTCCTAATTATCATGCAGCTGTCAACATGACCCCTGACGAAAAAAGAAATTTTGCCCGACGTGCGGAACGCTATTGCCACATCAAGCTGGTCCACAAGGGGTACAGGTGCATGGAGGCTCTCTATGCCAGGGAAAAGGCTTCAGGGACCTGGAGGGCATTCCTGCATTAGGTACCTCCAAGAGAAGATGCTGCTTCCGTCACCCACCCAGCAAGCAGCTCAGTGAGACCAGACGTTGCTGGACCGTCAGAAGCAGGACAATCGTCTGGACCTATGCCACCTTCTGTTCAGCCAGCACCTGCAGGATCCCAGCCAGGCCCACACTATGTGGAGTCACCCAGTGTACAGGAACTGAGAAGTGAACCGGCTGATCAAAAATATAGAATTGCTTGGGTAGAGCATCAACTCGATCAGATATTGACTATTGTGAGGGAAAACCAGGCCAACGAAAGGAAGCATTGAGGTGAACATGTTGCACTTTGGACAATTCTTACCTTCCCCTTGTCCAGAATTTATTTATCGTAGGTGCGATTATTAGATAGAATAGGATAGCTTAGTTAGTATAGGGTACTTAGTGTTAGGACATAGTTGTATTATAGTAGGGGGTGGGTTTGGTGGTGGTAAGTGTTATAGTTTGGTGGGTGAGGTGTGATGTTTTAGGTCTCTGTTATATGTAATTAAAACAAAATTAATATATTTTTGTGTAGCCTATATGTGTAGCTAGTTAATGTTTAGCTATAATCACTGTTGTCCTTCCTAATGTATGTATTTTAAGGGGGTTGATGTTTAATTGTGGCGTCTGATGTTTAGAATAGGTTAAGATTAGCTAAGGTAGTTGTAGTGATAAGGTGGGATAAGTTACTGTAGGGCAGTATATTTTAATTAGGTCACTTAGTTCTTGTTTAGTCAGAAGTGAGCATATATTTGAATAAATCTTGTTGAACTATCCAGCTTGCTCTCCATCATGTCTAGGTGATATATCTCTACAGGTCATTTAAGACACATTCAAGTGACTTAAATAGCAGTACTTTGTGACATATGTGACAATATGCATCTCCTATGCTGAAGTTCCTGTCAAGTTGCCAATGGTGTGACATCAGCTTTCTTCAAGGTATGTGACACTCTGGTTGCGGATTAATACACATCCTGACACAGGTAGTCTCACTGCATATTACTGGGTCATGAAGTTATGTGACTTGCAGTGTCAAAACCAAATTAGATAATGCACTTCCTCTAAATCTAGCTTTTGGTACAGAGTCACTCATGCCTGCCTCTCACATTTTCATTCATTCATCATGTCTTTGTTGAATTGATGTTGTAATGTCACAACAAGACTTGCTTGGCCAGCCCCTTGTGTTGTACTTGGTATCAGGTATCACAGTACACACATGCTACATGACACATGCCATGCTTGGAAGCCTCAGGTATTATTTGGGTCTCATCATAGTTCTTAATTGCCCTAATGATGTTGCAGTCAGTATATGTGGCATCGTGCCAGACACAAAGATACCCATATTCCTTAGGAAGATACTGAGTGGCAAATGTAAAATTCACAAATGCAACTGTGCTGTCATTTTTTGTGACACTACAGAGCTGAAGACTTTTATTTTTACCAATGTTCGTGTTGTCACTGTAGAACTTTGGGTGCCTCTACACCACATTTGACTTTTGGCTCCCCTGCAGCATGGTAATGCTGCAGAGGGGCATTCAATAGTTGTTGCTGTGGCCATACCCATGCAACACCCATTGCGTGTTACACTGCATCACATATCAAATGATTTGTGTACCCGACACAATGTGAAATGAACTGACACTTGCCCAGGGGTGGGGTTTGCATGGCAAATTTCAGCTTTTACAATTCTTGCTTCAGAGATTAGCTTTTGCTATGTGTGCACAATTTTTCAACACACATAAAAAGGGCAAGTATACATTGGTGACTGTTAAAAATCTGGAAGGGACACCTTCCTGCAGATATAACAACCTCTACCTGCAACACTGCCACACATTGGAGTGTGGTGCTAGGATTACTGCATTGGGACTAGGCTGTGGATATTTCATCTATGCTACTGTGAGCACACACTTTTTTTTGCTCTTTTCCTCACGTCCCTACCCTGCACTTTGGGAATGACACACCTCAGTGTAGTAACTTCACTTATGGAAATGAACATCACCATTTCTTTGTACATATTCCCCTCAATGTATTAGCTTCAACACATGCATTCAGTGCAATTTGTTCCAACCTGAGACATGGATGTGATAACAGATCATGTTTACAGTGCCTTTAATTACATGTGCTATTGTGAAATGTGGCGTCAGTACATAGCACAGGGATAATACCCCAGTAGAGATCCCAATCCATTGGATGCCCCAACAGATTCCAGGGTTCGGGGAAAATGTCATAAAACGTGTGGGAGAGGAGTGCTTCAGTCAGGAGATGACCGCATTGCAATTATGTAGGATGGGGGAACATTGACAGTCTATAGGTCTGAATGGTCAACAGTGGGAGGGAGAAGTGGGGACGTAGATAGTTTTTGCAACACTGGCATGATGTGAAACACAGAGCCAAAGATTAACTATCCATTTCCCACAGACTATAGCTACTGGGCTTTTTTATGAGTGACCGATGTTTCTTCCACATCTTCATCCTCTGATGTGTGCGGTGCCGCCTGTGCCAGGGATTGTGCTGGTTTTGAAGTTGAGGGAGGCACACACACATCAGGGGCAGAAAAAGTGGAATGATAGGTCCCAGTATCTGTCATCTATGGGACGATGTGAGGCATCATTGCAGCAAGGAGGAACTGCTGGTTTCTCAAACAGCAGCAACATCACAGTGGTAGGCAGCCAAGTACTCATTGATGAATACCAACTCCTGCTGCATGGACCTCATTACAGTGTGCATTTCCCCCAGCCTGTTAGCAACATCACTGGTGCCACTTTGGTATGGCATTTGTTCATGCCTCTGACTCTTGACTCTTGGCGGCAGTGAAGTCAGCCAGAGACTGCTTCAGTCTACGCAGCGGCACACAGCGGGGAGTGGGTGCCTCTGATGGCAGCAGAGTTATCCCTTTTGGGACTGAGGCACCACTGTACTTCAGTTAGACTGCCTGCCATGGTCTCCATCCCCACCCGCACATGTTGTGCCAGCTCCTGCTGGACTCCTACCACTTGACTTTGAAAAATGATGTCTGGGTCCTGGTAGTCCAGGGCTCTGGGTGAGCTGGCAGGTGGTGTGTATGCTCTGTGGTGTGGGTCACCTGGAGACACTGCAATGCTCTGTGTCCTCCCTGCAGCCGGATATGGTGTCCTGATGGCACTTAGGATCTGCTGGCCAGTGTCTTGATTGATGGTTGGCATTTGGTCATCTAGGGCATCTTGGAAATCCAGGGCAGGCAGCTGGGCAGGAGGTATGAGATAGAGATATGTCACTGTTGACCTGTACTAGCTATTCTGATTAGTCATTTGTTTGACAATAATTTTTGTCTAATTTTCATGGCACTGAGTCACACATCAAGTCCCTCATTCACGTGCCCCTGGCTGCACACAGCACAACAAGGGCATGCATTTTGATGAACCTCTGTTGCCACTTTGCCACATTGTGCAAGTCCATATGTACAAATCCCTTCACATCTCTCTTACACAGCTTTTCATTAGCATATACATATGACCCATTTCTTGCAGTACATTGAATAGTCACTGCCTGTCAGGGGTATTGGTGGTGGTATTCCCATGCAAAACCCATGGAAGCATGCTGTTTCTGTTGCATTGTCAGGTCTGCATTTTAGGGACTGTGTCAGGTCCCTATGCCACCCTACATGAGTTGGAACAGTAATGAAAGGGGGCTACTGTCAATGTGTATCCTCCGTGGCACCTCTTGTTTTTTGTGCATTGTCCTGCACCATCCATAGTAAGATGCATCCACCATGTGTGTATGTGTGCATTCAAGAAGGTGTCCCTTCATGGACAACAGCACACAGCCCAACAATCCATGCAGCAATGGAGCATAAGTGCAAGGATGCCTGCATTGTTGGGCCATTTTTTTTGCAACACGTCACAAAAATGAGCACTATTTTTTGTGGCGCTCAGTTTCCTTACTGCTGTGTTGGGCCACATTGTAAATATGGCACACCCATGACGCTAAGAAATGTCTTTGTGCTGTGTTACATTTTTTGGCGCAAAACTCACTAGCATAGTTTTGTGCCATTTCTTGTAAAGCTGGGCCGTAAAGCACTTGTGGTTTGATTGAGAAGACATTTACATGGGGGTATCAAAAATTGTTGAGCTCATTTTTGGGTTATCACCCCATAAAACCTTACTCTAAAACAGGCCCCTCATCTCTTTAACAGATAAAACGTGCAACAATGGGAAAGTTAGAAGTCTTGAAACAGGCTGTCCTAGCTTTCACCTTTGAGTCTCTTACTTGACTAAATTGTTTGAGCTGGGGCAAATGTAGTTTCTCCTTTTCTCCTTTTTTATACCTAGCTTATTGACTGATTTGCCATTATCTGAATGTAAACATTTTAGGTGGGGCGCCTCCTACTTTAGGGCTGTTTCATTCTCATATATTTTATTTTTCTCATTTTTACCACCCCCAAAGGTAAATGATTTGCTACATTGGTCTGTCTAGGTCGCCATCTGTTCTGCAAGCCCTCCCTCCAAGTTACCGTATTAACAAATGCTGGCCTCTCGCACCTCTGTGAAGTGTCACTGCAGGGACATTCTGCTGGGCCGGTTTGCTCCAGGCTTCCCAACTTACCTATTTATTTTACATCCCCTTGTGATTATCCTCCTTACCAGCATCAGTCCCTAGGCGAACGAGCAAAAATAGTTGGACAGTTGGCATTCTGCAGAAGCCTCCTGGAGATTGCAGAACAAACAATTAAAATGAGGGAAACTTCTGCACCCTCCAACCCGGCTTTGCTGTGCCTCTCAGTGATGGACCATGAGCACAAGGCCCACAGGAGGGAGACTTCTCCTGAGCATTGCATGGCTGGATGATGTCTGTGAGGCCCAGAGAGGAGAAGCTGGTGGTGTAAGAATGGTGCCATGGGCCTTGATGCAGGTAAGGTATATGTGTCAACCCCCACCACACCACCATCCGCTGGCTAGACAGTAAAATTAAATTGTAGTTTGGGGACTTCGGGCCCATAACGCACCTGGGCCCTGGTGAAAATACACCTGCTGCGCTATTAAAAGCTTTGCACCTGTCACACACTATTAATAACTTTGCACCTGTCACTGGCTTGCAAATGGGAATAATACATAAAGCCGTGTATTTACAAACACTGTCCTGTCCTTTTTGCCTTTGACAAAAAAGTCTATTATTTATAGAAACGTGCTGGGATCCAAATATAAAATAATTGTAGTGATGATTGACTGTGAAAAAGGGATCTGTTTTTCACCTCAAGGTTCTGAGTAACATCATGGACTATCCGGAAACCATCATTGACCAGCATCCCTGTTGTTGCTATTTTCCGAGGTGCGATTATATTTTTTTCTTTTGTTTCCATCAAATGATTGCAGTTCATGTTTGACATGTTCGTATGGTCTCTATTTGAGATCAGTCTTCACGATTTAATTGTATAAAGGTTGTCTTACCTAACGCAACGGGAGAAATAGACTTCCTTTTATTTTTCCAACAAGGTCTGTTTGTTGCACTTTTAAATTGGCCAGCAACTCAAAGCTTGGATAACTTCATAGTATAAGGTGCTGTTTGCAATATGGAGTTGTCAGGAGTCGGCAGTGGCATTAATTCTCTATACAACATACGCTGATGGTGCAGGCCAGTTTCATCACACATTGCACGTGTTGGCAGGAAAAAAGTAATTTCCAGCAGAAAGTATGCAATGTAATTCGAAACAAATTCAGTTGTCCTGCATAACAAAGCATGGCACAACGCCTCTACATTTTATGAGTTACTTTTTCTTTTCTTTTTTTCTAACTCTTTTTATTGCATTTGTATTAGAAACAATAAAAGATAAACAACAGTCAGGCAGGTGGTGCACACATTTCACCAGGATATTAGCAATATCATATACCAGTATGCAGAGGTAACAAAAGACAGGAAGGCTACAGTCATGACGTGTCCAACTGCATGGGAGGTTATGAGAACTGGGCACTCTCCCACCATGGCGTCGCTAACAGGGCGGGAAGCGGGGGGGCTTTGGGCGATGCTTTCCAATGCATGCGATGTCACGCTTTGCAATCAAACCCCTAATCTCAACAGGTTACGGGTTGATTTAGGATCCCCTAAATCCCTCATCACGCCCAGTGAAGCCATCTACGTGTCTAAAGGGAATGGGGTCCTTGTCCCACGGACTCTGTCAATTGTTGGATGCGTGTTCTGCCAGTATTTGTGAACCCTGGGGCAGTCCAACACGGTGTGATAAAATGCTCCAACAGCTATATTGGAAATAGACAGTTCAGATTTGGGGCTTTGCCTACTTTCCACGGCCAATCTGGGGATTAGTAGACTCTGTGACAGTAGTTAAACTGAATGACTTTGATTCTCGATGAGACAGCTAATAAACAGGCTGCCATTTTTGTCGCTTGTCATCCTCCATTTCGCCAAAACGTGTTCCCAATTGGACCTTGTTTTACCTGGCGAAATGGGAGGATTAAGAACCAGGAAACCATATACCACGGAGATGCCTTTAATAAGCATTGATTGCGTTTTTATTTTGGGTTCCAGAGGGCTAAACTCTGGAATCTTTGTTAGGACTGCATCATGAGCCTGGATAGGAACACTCAGCACTCTACAAATGCAATTACAATTGTAATATGAATGTAGGGTATGGCATAAGTGCAGGAATCTAAAGAAGTGTGTATGATGGATCTCCAACTGATCAGGTAACTGCTCAAAGGTTTTGATGTGAGTGCCAGCCCACATGTCACCGTACTTTGATATAACTTTGACTGGATAACTCAGATATTCCAATCAGTTCCCATGCTGTGAAGCCCTGGAGCTTTGTCACCTGTGCCAATCACATTCCATGCCACACGAGGGGCTCTTTGGCCAATCTAACCATCCATTCCATTTGATATGCATTAAAATCTTGTGCCAACATGAAAGGCCAATTAAGAAATCTGCGGCAACCAAGAGGACGGATTTTAGTGCTCAGTAGTTTGTTTTGACATTGGCATTTAGCATTATCGGTCTTTCCTCTTCAGTGCCTGTACTTTGCCAAGACTTCCTGGAATGCCTACCTGGTGGATGATATATTCCGGAAGTGTAGAGTAGATAATGCTTTGACAATGTAACTGTAATCCCATTATTTTATGAAAATAATTACATCTAATAGAATCTGATGTCAGTGATCCATTTTTGAGCCAGACTGAAGAAAAAAATAGCATAATGAGTGGCTTTAAATTCTGCCATTAGATTTAAGGAGGCGAATCACTCATCATCTCTGTCTCTGCAATGCCAAAAGGCCACCTGCAACTGGTACAGAAGAGTGTATAAAAAGATGATGTTGAAACTGTATTATACCTAACCACAAGGTTTATATTGGAAAGCAAGAGTAGAGAGAAAGGAAGGCACCTGTAAGCTATTAATGCTGGTTTGATGGAGTTCTCCCACGCCATGGACCCAAATACCAAAGCTATCTGTGTAAATGTGGAATTATATGCTAATCATACAACAACAACATACATGTAATGGCAATTCACAGTGTCTCTTATATTCAGCAGTAGGGCTACTCTTGTGCGCGAACACATTTATTTAGTATGTGGAATTATCTAGCCACAAGAACTTACTACCAAAGTGAAAATATGGAAGTGGTCTGGCAAAGGACACTACCAGAGAATATTGCGTCTAAAGTGGATGGACCAGGAGTTAAAATAAAAGAGGAGCACAGTGAAGGCCATATAGATCCACAGACACACCTACAAAATGTAAGTCAAACCCATTTTGAAAATGTTACGCCCAGTACCAAACAGATAGTACTACAGGCCAACCTGACTCAAATCATCACCTATCAAGTCTCGAAGTAAGTCACACACCACACCAGTCTACTCATAAAAGCTGCAACAAAATAAGAAGAAATCCAGCGGAGGCTAGCAATAAGACCACCGGGCAAAGAAAGACAATAAAAATAAACGATAAACATTTCACAAACACAGATAATTGGCAGCATAACAATGCAAACACAATCAAGAAAGACAAAAAATCTGTAGAAAGGAGATTAAAATGCACAATTGAATAGCACCGTTAAAGCAACAATACGTTATTTAATTGGACGTTTTACCACTGTGTCTTTAAAGATATACAGATATGTAATAGAGCACGCATACTGACTCAAAGCATCATAGAGAATGTGTTTGGCATTGTTATGTTGCATCTCGGATGTCTTAATTGCACAGGGGTGTACTACTGTAGTTTCTTGAAGTACTGCGCAAGATGATCGGTGCATGCAGTATATTGCACAATGTCACCTTGCAAAGGGACACACGCACACCAACACCCAGTAGATGTCTCAGGGCCTGATTTAGAGCTTGGCAGTGTTACCGCCAAACCATGTTGGCGGCAGGCACGAAAAGACCTTCAAGTCAACAGTGTTCAACCCACCATATTTAGAGGTATTGTGGCTAAGCCAAAGACCGCCACGACGGAGTGTACTCCATTACATCAGCTGCATAGCCCAGCTGATTCAGCGGATACTAATGCTGCCGAGAAGCCCACCGTCGCCGTCTTGACAGCGGTATCCCACACAGCCTATTCAGATAATACAGTCATGCTGGCGGTGTTTTCGCATGGGCTCTCATTATCCTAAGGAGACTGCTGATTTCAGGCAGCAGCATCTCCTGAATTGTGGGGAACTGAGTCTAATCCCACACCATGTGACAACTGATGGCCTAATCTGTTTCCGGCCAGCTAGCTGCGCCTCATCTCAGCCCAAGAGCAGGGATGATTTGTGGCAACCGGGCACATGACAAGATGACTTCTCAGGGTAATCATGGTAAATCAGATCTCATCCTTTTCTCTCAGTTACATTATTGTCACACATGCAAAAACAAACATAGGCAGGAAATGGTTCAATAAGATTTATTAGATAAGCTGCCTCCTAGATAAACTGGCATGAAATGCAATCATAAGAATGATGAAACATAATAGAAACAAAATGGTGACAAGAAAAGTGAAACACAGGAAAAGTCCCAACATACTGTCACTATGCATAATATATATGATTCCTACTTAAGCTATGTTAGAGCACAACATGATAAGCCCTAATCCACCCTTCAGGATTCCACCCTGGGAAGACACCATTCGCCATACCTGATCATGGAAGCCTGTTGGTCATCTGGCTGGAATCTTCCTCTAACGTGCATGGGACAGAGAAGTGTTTTTAATATAAAACAGCTGATTTTCTGAGAAAATGTCCCCTCATAAGGATGTGTGTGTTTCTGTGAACGTTAGAGACTCAGTGTACCACTTGTGCCGACAACCCTATCTCACTGCAGCCTTGAGAAAAGCACAAAGTGAAAAGAAAGTGTTGCTAAGAGACACAATGCTTTCCTAGGTGAAAGAACAACTAGATAAACAAAATAAAATAACACCACGAATGTTGCCTATGCTGAAATAATAAAATCAAGCAGAATAAAATGTTACAAGGCTAAAGGGCACAAGCAGCAGGCCTAGCTGCTAAAATAGCGTGCCCAGAGACAGCTGAAAAATGGCAATACAACACCCTCCCTTTGCTGGTTCGGAAGTGGTCAAGAAGCCTAATATTAAAAATATTAAAGCAACTAAAATATTATTCTTTAAAACATATATACATAAATGCCATTAACGATAAGCTAACCCACACCTGAGCATATGAAATATTGGAAGGGGTCAGTTTAAAACCTTTTAGCAGTGGCATTAATGAAACCAAATTTTAAAAGTCAGTCATTTTTAAAATCTCCATTTATAGCTGGGACAATTGAAGTAAGGAGATTTTCCACTTTGGCAGGTGGTAATGTGACCAAATCGTTGCCAAGGAAAACCAAAGAGCATTCATGTTCCAAAGCCTGAGCTCCTGCTGAGTCAGCAGCATTCCGTGTTGTGCCCACTGTTAAGTCAAGAGCTGCATGATCCATGAAGGGCAACTCATAGACAGCTTCCCAGAGCAAACGTACTCTCAACGCTCATGTCTGGTAATGAGCCCTCAGCGAGAACATCAACAGTATCCAATGAAAGTAAGCTCAGCGTAGAAAGACAAACTTCCAGTGCACATTCAAAAGGGCACTAAAGGCATTGAAACATGGGCTGCACACAATCCAAAACCATTCTAGATGACTGAGACCAGCTGCACTCCAGTTCTTCCAGTAGTGGTGCTCGGAAATACTGCAATATGCGTTCACAACACAGTTGCGCTGGCGAGAGCACTTTCAGTCCTCCTTGTTGTGATGGGACAAGCAAGCATTACGAATAAAAAATAGCAACAGCAGGATGCCACCCATTATAAATAAAATAATCGGAAATCCCCCGAAAACACTAAAAAATATTGAGTGTATGGCTGAAGGTATTAAGCCAAATATAGAGGACAAGGTGTGAAAAAAACTAGAACCAACAGCCTTAAAGAAATGTACAATCCCAGTAGTACTAGACACTTTAAAAATGTGTCCCACGAGTTCACCAAAGTGTCTCAAAACGTTTGTATTTAAAAAGGACTGTATTTCTGCAGATGACCTCGCCACTTGGAGCGCATAGGTCTCGTGTGCAGATGTCAGCACCACATGTTTTTGAAACAATAAAGCCTTTAGTCTGCTCAACTTGTCAAAATTCACATTTGAAGTAGAATATGGGGCCAAATATCTGCTACTTTCGTCTGTTGTGCAGGGGGAAAAAAACATTCCTGCAACAGGTGACAATTTGGAAGACTGAAATGACGTAAGCAATTCTGGCTCACATTTCACAACAGCTCTCACTGTTACGAAGCACATAGCTCCCATTAGAGAGCAAGTGGAATGCAGGTCTAATCAAGGGGACTGGAGCTCCCTTCCGATAGCGAGCTAAGTTCACTGCTGAAGCGTTACACATCCCGTGCAAGGACAACTCCTTACAAACCATCGAATGGCTCACAGAAGTCTTACATTCACTGCAGCTAAGAAAGACCTCTTTCATGCCATTGAAACATTTGTGTGAAAAGAAAATCTCCCACACCTCATGGGTGTGATTATCTCCTAGCCTTTCATATCTCCCTACTGGAATGTGTTTCAAGCAGGACGTGAATTGCAGTGTTGAAATAGGCAGATTAATAACTCTGTGTATTAACCATTCAGCAAATGATATTTCAGCAAAAGTAAAACACAATTTTTCTAATTTCTTGATGTTCAGCATAACATGTTGCTTCCTTCTTAGCCATTATTTGTTTCTGTTACATCAAATTTAATGCAGAAAATGTATCGCTAGTGGTGACATGTTGCCAGGGAATGCGACCTGATTTCATAGATTGTAGTGTCCAACCCAACTGCATCATGGACCTTAGCTGACTCTGTCCATGTAAAAATGACATGCCACTTTATATGATGTCTATTGCAGAAAAAACAATGTTGTTTATAGTGCATATGCAGTTGGACAAAGTATTAATCCCATTATCTACAATGCATAATGCTTTCTGCAAATTTTCCTGATCTATTTGCCTTAACCGGGCAGCAGCTTCTTGTTGAGAAAGTTTCCAAATTCCATTATAAACTGCAGATAAGAAGCGCTTTTTACATTGTCTTCTGGGGCCTAACAGGAAATCCTGCAAGTCTGTGTTGTTAGACAGGAGACTGAAGCGTTCCTTAACAGCATCTAGTGAAGAACATTTTAGCCATTGCTGGCATACTTTTCCTACACTGTACGTTGTTACTATACCCAAGTGTTCTGATGACACATAGCGAGGGTCTGGTCTATTTGTTCTAAACTCCCCGGTGGAGTTTACAAAACATGCATGACAACCATTTTTGTCTCCTGATCAAAATAGCCACCCACCATGACGTGAAAGTGATATGTTTAATGTTCCATTTATGGACCCATTCATCGAGCTGATCTTCAGTTGCATTAATGTTCTTTTGACATTTGTAAAATTTAGCAGGGGCAGAGATACTCAGCGGTTTCAAGTCCTTACTTTTTGCAAAGCCTAAATAACATGACTGTTGGACAGTTTAATTTAAAAATATCATTTGAACAGGTATCAGGCATGCTCTAACTAAAGCTTCCTTTCTCTTTACTTGCCAATTTTTAGTTCCCCATACTCTTTTGAAGTCAATCGACTTCAGCTAATATTCATAGCCTTCTATAGCCAACCGGTAACCAAAGGAATCAGAATAAATTAATTTAGTATCAGTAAATAAAATATGTGGCATGTCCAACACTGGCAATTTAAAAAAATATGACTCAGCATTTTTAACATTATGCCCAGAAAAATATGCAAACTTTTCAGAATATGTTTACAAACTCCCCATTGGCGGAGTCGGACAATGTTTCCATTGTGTATAATTAAAAATAGGCTTTGGCATACTTGCTCTGTGAATATAATGATGTCAATAATAATTATAACAGAACATATCTACATTTTCTTTCAATTGATAAACATCTTCATTTTCATACACAGTAAAATATTCTAATTCACATACCATAGAAACAACTGTTTTTACATTCTAATCATCAGAAACAACTCCAGGTGTTATCACATAATTCATGGAAAGTTTAAATGCATATGGAATTGGAATAACCTCCGTCGGACATATATATCACAGGGTACTTTATCCCAAACAATACCATCTGGAATTGGTATGGCTGAAATGTTCACTAGGGCCAAATCTCTGCGAACCTTATGGGAGGAAAAATGTGGTTTCAGGACCTCATCCACCAGTTCAAATGTAGAGCGTTCAAGAAGGTAATGACCATGTATCAGTAGGAAAAACATGATGACAAACCAAATCCAAAGAATAAAGGCAGGTATAGTTAATAAGAGCCACAGATAGTTCCATGGAATAATAAATAATTAGTTTTGAGCCCATTTATCAGTTTACGTGCTCTTTACAGTCTTGTTGCAGAAGAGGTAGATGAGTCAGTGAAAGAGTCATAGACGTCTGCAAAGTACTCAGAAGCAGTGTGTGCAAAAACTGGAGCCTTGTTTAGGAGAGGAGAGCTGGCAGAAGTCTCCCTTAGTGCTTCATACTATACTATTCCATCCATTTGAGTTGAATTTGAGTAAAATCGCTCAATATTGTTAACATTACTTGTTGCAGAAGAAATTAACAGGACTAATGAAAGGTAATTTTTCGAACCTTCCGAAGCTTGGAGAGGTGCCAGCATTGCTGCTCAAAACCTGTAGGGGAACAACTTGGTCCGTAGTGAGAGGGATTCAGGTACTATCTAGGAGACCTGTAGGTCTGCTGTGCAAGATCAGCCTTATGGTGTAGCCTGACAATGTCGATGGAGACAAAGCAGTTTTCTTTAGAACCAGGCAGTGGTGGTAGAATAACAGTTCTGGTACCGTGTATTCCCAAGACTGGAACCAGTGCATGAGAAGAAATACCCAATTCCTTTTTCACAACAATCTTTTTACACACTAGATCCCCAACATTTAGAATCTAGCCGGTTGGTGGTATTGGTGCATCCCCTATTCCCAAGGAGGCAGCACTGGCAGATGCGTTTTCAACATGGACCTGTTGTTAGTCCTGTATGACAGTGACGCATTCAATTATGTCAAAAGGTGTATCTTCCTCCATGGCAACAGGACATCAAGATCTGGAACATACATTTGTGTTCTGAACAGGCATTCATATGAGGTACTCCCTCCCAGGGACCTTCTGGGCAGAATATTAAGTGCTCTCTGGACACAATACAGGTAACTAAGCCAACTACAACCCTTGCCTAATACTATAGCTGTTAAGGATTGCTTTAAATCCTGGTTTATTCGCTTCACAACACTATTTCCCTGGGATGATATGGAGACAAATAATACAGTTGGACCCCTAATGAAGCAACGGAGTCCCTGAATGCAATTGAGGTGAAAGCAGGGCCCTGGTCTGAATGGAAAGCCTCAACTGCATATGTGTCGATAAAGACTTGCAAATCTTTAATAACAGTTTGAGCAGTCAGGCCAAACCCATAGGAATCTGAAGCATGAGTCAACAGTGACTAAGATGTATTTGTAAGCACCATCAGGTGTCAGGGATCACAATGGTCCAAGTACACACATTCCAGAGGCTTGTTGGAAATTAAGAGGGGTGTCTCCTGTGGGCGTTGACTGTGGACCTTTTTTTTGCTGACAGATGTCACAGCAAAGGACATACTGCTTGATCTCTTTGTATAGACCTGGCCAACATTAGTTTGCTTATAACGGTGAAATAGTAGCCGCAACTCGAGCATGGGCAGAAGCAACATTAATCTTATACATACACAGACAAACAGAGGGAGGAAATGGAACAATAAGATTGATTGGATCAGCTGCATCTTAGATAAAATGGCATGAAATACAATAATTAGAATGATGAAACAATAGAAGCAAAATGGTGACAAGAAAAGTGAAACACAAGAAAAGTCCCACCATACTGTCACTATGGGTAATATATGTGGTTCTTACCTAAGCTATGTTAGAGCACAGCATGATAAGCCCTAATCAACCCTTCAGGATTCCCCGGTGGGAAGACATCATTACACATTCCTAAGCAGGGAAGCCTGTTGTCTATAGAGACACCATCCCCATGTAGGTCAGGGAACTGGTAGTCTCAGCAAGCAGCTGCAGCAAAGTCAATCAGCATGCAGTTTTGGTCATCTGGGTGCAATCTCCCTCTACTGCGCGTGTGACAGAGAAGTGTTTTGTAATAAAACAGCTGATGTTCTGAGAAAATGTCCCCACGTAAGGACACGTGTGTTTCTGTGAACATTCAAGATGCTGTGTACCACTTGTGCCAGCAATCCTAGCTCAATGCAGCCTTGAGGAAAACTGAAAGTGAAAACAATTTCTTGCTAAGAGACGCAATGCTTTTCTCGGCATAAGAACAACTAGATAAAGAAAACAAAATAACACCACACATGTGGCCTATGATGAAATAATAAAATCAAGCAGAATAAAATGTTACTGGGCTAAAGGGCACAAGCAGCAGGCCTAGTTGCTGAAATAACGTGGCCAGAGTCAGCACTAAAATGGCTATACAGAGTATCAGCGAAGGTCCCATGACGGCGGGAGTCCGTCATAAAACCCATTCAGCATAGTACTATGGCTGTGGCTATTGTGGCCACACACAATGAACTTTGCACTGCCCATATGATGACCAATGTCAGTTTTACTATTAAGTTGAATCACAGTTTGTCTAATGTTTTTAGCCTGCTAGTCCTTGGAATGGTCCAGTACTCTAACCTGCTCTCCACTGTGCTGGGTTGAATGTCTGGTACATGGAATGTACAATTACTGAAATAACATTTTGTATTTCAGGGCATCTCTACAACTTCACCACTGGAGTTTGCATCTATGTAAGTCAGCTTGCATGTGTAAAATAATGAAAATCACACAAAGGCCTAATCATTCTATCAGTTTGATTTAACTTTTTTAGGTTGCCTAATTTGTACTTAAAGACACATATGAGGTACAAATCATATTATAATTTCATATTGGTTGATTTCCTCTCAGGTCCACCCACCCCCCCACCTGATACCAATGCACCACTGTCTGCCACGCAATACACCTCCACTCCAGACCAGAATCAAGCCTTCAGTGAGGCCCACTCCTGCAAGTCTGGATGATCGGGAGCAGCCTGGTCTATCTGGTCTGTCTGGCCAGACAGCTCCAGTGAGCCACACACGGTCCACACCTAAACCTCCCACCCCATCTGTAACCACATATCAGGATATCTCCACTTCCTGTGTAATGAGGAACGATACACCAATTTTTTGCCCCTCCCCCAGTCCTGGCTGCTGTTGAGACAGCACCAACACCGCCTCTAGTTGTGCCAAGACCCAGTGGGATGGGACACACTGCCTCCAGGGCACAGGGCAGTGGGGGTAGGTATTGTGGGAGGGAATCAGTGGGCCAGGAAAGTGAGGCCACTGGGGTCTTTATCAGCCAAACCACCAATGAACGAATCTTGGAAGCAATACAAGAGTCCCAAGAATTAATGGGCCAGGTGGTTACTAAGCTCAGGGAGATAAAGAAGGTGCAGAGGAAGCTCATGTTGTAAATACACAACCACAATGACAAAATGAACTCCCTGACTGGGCTGCTTTTTTATATCTATCACCACATGTGCAAGCCTTTTCCCATACCATCTGCCTCAGTCTGTGGTTCTTTTACATCTGGACCAAGTACATCACTGCCACCCACAAACAGGGAGGCCCTTCCACAGGAGGAGCTTTGTCCTCCCACCCCAGTCCCTGCACCTGTGCCACCCCCTTCTCAGAGGCTACAATCATGGAGATCACCAGGAGAGGATGGCAAGACGCCCCCACCACCCCAAGAGACACAGATCCTATTTTCCTCTAGTGTATCTAGCATTCACTCTGTGGACTATTTCAGGGACAAGTTTACCTTTTTTAGGACAGTTGGATTTTGTACATTGAGCACTGAACTGTTTTTGCCTCAACTACTATACTTTCATCCACCATGAAAGACTTTTTGTTAGTCCATTTTCTCATTATTTGAAACACCTTTCTGTTCCTTTGTGTCAGGCAAATACATTATTTAGACACACACACTACAAGATTGTTTTTTGCATCTATTGCGGCATTTCATTTTTCATGTCTGTCTTCCACTAGAATTTTGTCAAATATTTTGAAAACTTATTTGCAAAGGAAAATTAGACATTAGAAAGAGGTAATGTGTTACGCATTCCATTCAAACAAAACACATCAAAATCCCAATGTATTGGTAACATACAAATGTAGGCAACAAGCCTCAGATGAAATCAGAGCTGAGTTTCACAAACCGGTTTGTGCCATTTAGAGGTGGGCACTCCACAACCATGAAACCATGGAAGAAAGGGAATGCATGAGATCAAATTAAATAGGCAAACTATCATTGATGCATGACCTCAGCTGGAGCCATACATCCTACCCTCACAGTAGGAATCCTACATCATTAACACCAATATTCTACATCATGGCAGTAACACAGTTTGAGGCCACATGACTATTACAGGAAACGATGACAGTATCTGGTGCAATGACACAACCACCATTCAGTGGTGTGCTAAAAAAGCTCTATCAACTACAGTATGAGGAGACACATCAACAGCTACTTCCACTAAGACAAATTGAAGATTTAGCCAATGTGAAGGAAGAACAGTATGCTGCGGCTTGACATACACATATTGCTTGAACAATGGCTTAAAATACACATGTGATTTGACCAAGTTAAGTGACACATATTGCCCCGATGACAACATCACACAGGAAACAGGTCTGATACAATCTCCTGAATGTCCATTCAATCACAGTACAAGTTGTCTCTATACAAGATTAGTCCATCACAAGTGAGTGACTGTCCCAGGATCAATACATGTGCACTTTGTATTTTCCAACAGCAACATGTCCCAGCAAATGTCACAACTTTGAAATGATCAAATGAAGATGGCATGGTGAAGGACCCTGAAACAGAATAACAAGGGAAAATTAGTTATTTCACATATTAAATTTGACTCAAATTACAAGTTAGGAGGGCACATATACTTAGCACAAGCTAAGTTAATCTATTTCAATAAACACATTAGTCAATGTTGGGAAATGTGAGCCACTAACATCTTTGCCTTGGATTTTCTTAAAATAACCATTCCTAACAAATTACCATTGCAGACTGATATGATCCCTATTTCACAAGTTGTTCCAGACATTGGAGGTTACAATATGTAAAGGAAAACTTACACTCAGGTGAAGAAGTGGCCATTAACATCTTGATGTAGGTTAATTCCTTCTTCTTCACCACTGTCGTCTTTACTGAGCATTTCAATATCCTCACCGGGTGGGCTCTTCACGGTCTTTCTCCTCTGTGAATATTGGGATGTTCTGTCGCAGGGCAATGTTGTGGAGCATGCAGCAAGCAACTGTGATTTAGCACACCTTATCGTGTGAGTAGAGGAAGGCTCCATCGGTCTTGTCCAGGCACCTAAACAATGCCTTGAGGAGCCCAAAAGCCCGCTCCACTGACCTCCATTTTCCTCCAAGGGCCTCAGTGAAGCAGGCTTCCCCTGGCATTGCTGTATTCTTCAGCGGTGCTATCAATCAGGGGAAGCGCGTTGACGGAGGAGGCGGCGTAGTTCAAGTTTATGGCAGGAGCCCTTTAAAACTGCTATCGCGCTCCCGCTACTGCGGGAAGCGCGTTGACGGAGGAGGCAGCGTCATTCAAGTTTAGGGCAGGAGCCCTTTAAAACTGCTATCGCGCTCCCGCTACCGCGGGACGCGCGCGGGCCAAGGGCAGGCCCGTCTTGCGCCCGTCATCGCCCGTCAGAGGCTGGGCTGGGCCACCCCTCTTTCATCTCCAGTGGAGGGTGACTATTTATATCTACTAATATTTGGAGTATATTTTGGAGCTTTTTTAGTGGGTTTTTAATAGTTTAACTTTTATCTATTAGTTTGTTTTGTTTGTTGTTTTGTTATTGAAACTTTTTTATTGTAAAAATGGGCAGGAAAAGAGGTCCAATAACTGGTCCATTGGGGGGTGGTGGTGGTGGCGGTAGTAGACAGGGAAGTGGCACCACCACATTGGATTCTTTCCTCGCAAGAGCTGTCGGGGTTGTAACAAAGGAGATTGATCTGGCAGAGAGGAGGTTATCCATGGAACTGGAGGACTGGTGTCAGGCCCCAATAGATAGTGGTCCTCGTGAGGTCATGGATGTGGAGGTGGCTTATCCGGGGGGAGACCAAGGTGTTGTTATGGCTGCTGTTGAGCCTCCTCAAACTGTGCTAACAGAGACAATAGAGGGTTCTGGTGGCCAAGGCCCCTCCAGAAGAAGTAAAAGACTTTTATTATCTTCTCCCCCGGCCTGCTCCATGGATAAATGTAGCCCTCCCCAGAGGAAAAAAAAGGTCTTAAAAAAATCGATGCCCAAGTCGAAAACATCTCTCTTGGAACTCCCTAAGGGTATGAGCAGTGACCCTGCACCTTGCCAGCATCTGGGCTGTGATGTTACTATTTTAATGTCAAAACTTCGTAAAATGATCCAGGAGATTTTATCCCACTTAGTGGTGAAATTATCGGCCATAGAAAAGGCAGTTTCCTTGATATCTTTGCAAGGAAATCTAGGGAGGCCCTGTGTAGGTGAATGTGTGGCCCCGACCAGGCGATCCCATCCCAGTGAGGAGTTGTTCCTGCAGGAGGAAGCTGCGGGGTCGTTGGGGCCTCTGGGAAAATCATCTCAGCTATTGGTTAATCCTGGAAAATCTGGGGGTCAGGGCGCTCATGTTGAGATTGCTCCGGCTGCACCGACTTCTCTATTAAGGGCGGATAGGACTGTCAATAGGCTTAGCTGTAGTAGGCAGCCTGATCCTGAATCCGTGGCAGCTGGGGGTGTTTGCCAACAGCTGGTTGGGAACGATAATTTGAATCAACCGATGGCCAGACCTTTATTCGCCTGTTTGGATCTCCCCCGCTTGTGCCCCCTATGTGGTGGTGTTGACGAATGTACCTGCTCTTGCTCCTGGGGTAACTGAGTCTACGGCCCAACTCACAAATAAGGTTGGATATTGGTTGAGTAAGAACTGTGATTTTTCATGTAAGGATTTCAAGGATATTCTGTTTGCTAGAAGAATTGGCTGGGTCGGGCCCAAAAATAAGGTGGGGAATGAAGATTGTATTATTATAAATGTTAGATATCCAGCCCTGAGTCAAAGGCTCCTTTCTACTTATCGTCCTGCTGTTCTTAGAGCTGGTACAATAGGTATGGTCCCTCTGGGTTATTTTTATGACCACATGCGATTGAGTGCTGGGGTGTCTCCTGTCTCTGGTAGGAATCCCCCCCTGGGTCAGAATAGCCTCCAGGCAACCAGTAGAAGAACTGTCACCAACAGTAATTTATCCTTGGAAGGGGTGGACTGACAATGCGCCGAGACCCTGGCTATACGGGAAGAGGTGCCCCCACAGTGTAATCTTATTTCATGGAATATTGCGGGCTATGATGCTAAATTATCTGATGAGGCGTGGATTAGGTGTGTGGTTAACTATGATGTGATCATGCTTCAGGAAACCTGGTCGGAGGGGTTGTCTGTGTGGGACGGGTATGACAGATTTGCAATTCCAGCTGTGCAGTCTCTTGGTGGCCGCACGAAAGGTGGCATGGTTACCCTAATTCGCCTCTCTAAGATAGTGGGTGCTTTTCAAATTAACTGCAACCACCAAGGTATATTGCTGGTATGGGTAATTTTCTCCAATAATTTTAATATTTTGCTGGTAAACTTCTATAACGCTGTGTGGGATGTGGGGTGCCAAATTGGGGCCCTGTTCTCCGTTCTTCAGGTTTCGAAACACAGAATGGAGGAGGTGGGGCTAGAATTCTGTGCTATTGTCTCTGGAGATTTTAATGCTAAGTTGGGAAGGCTCAGTACTGTGGTTAATCCCTTTATCTGTGACTGCGAGGATTATTTAGTGGACGGTCTGCAGGACTCCAGAGGAAGGGTTCAAATTAAGGAACTCAGGAAGATGGGCCTTCTGAATTTTTGTGATATAGAAGCCGTAGGCACTCATCAACTCCCAACCTATGTGGGAAGAGGATCTGGATCCACTATTGACTATATTTTTATGTCTCCACCTATGAAAGACCTTGTGATTGGGGGCGAGGTGCTAGGGGAGTGTTTCAGTGATCATAATCCCCTTATAGCGTCCTTTAAACTCCCTGGGGCCGTACGTAAATTAAGACGAGGTAGGCCTGTAGTAGTGGAGATAAAGAACCAGGGTAGGCGGCTTGGGTGGAAGCAAGTGGATTCCCAAAAAGTTGTAGGAAGGGTGGTAGGGGAAAATGTACATTTATTTATGGACACACTTTTGACAGAGAATCCTAATCCTAAAACTGTTATGGATGCAATAAAAGTAGTAAATGCAGCAGTGAGAGACTGCCTTTTTTCAGTAGGCAGCCACCCCAGTAAACGTAAATGTGGTTGGTATGACAAGACCTGTTATGTTGCAAGGGCAAACCTGAAGATGGCCACTAAGAAACATCCTAGAGATTGGGTCCTCGTAAAAGAAGCTAGATGAGGTATAAAGGGGCCCTGAGGGATAGCAAGATAAAACATAAAGATAAAGCCTGGGAAGAGCTAGAACGTGCCATAGCTCTGAAGGATCCTGGCTTGTTTTGGAAAGTGGTACATAGAGGTTCCTTTGGAACAGAAACATCTGAGGGCCTTGGCTCTAACATCGCCCCAGAGGCCTGGGTAATTCACTTTTGTAGAATTTTTGAGGGTACTCCCCTAAGAAATAACCGGGAGAACGAGTATGATATGGTTCCCAACCTAGCAATTAGGTTTTCGCTCCAGGAGGTTATGGATGCGATACAGAGTAGTGCGAGTAATAAAGCTCCGGGCCCGGATTCGATCCCTATTGACTTGTATAAAGCTAACCCCCAGTTATGGGCACCTATTCTCTTAAATGTTCTCAATGCAGCAGTTACTGTGGGTATTCCTGCCTCTTGGAGACTGGCATGTATTGTCCCAGTGTTTAAAAAGGGCGACCAAAATGATCCTAAGTCTTATCACCCTATTTCTCTCCTGGACTCTTCTGTGAAGATTCTGGGACTGATTATTTTAAGGTGTCTGGAGGCCTGGATGATAGGGAATGATATTTTAAGCTGGGACCAGTATGATTTTAGGGAAGGCTTCGGTACACGAGAACAATGTCTCAACCTACTGATGATGATCAGTAAATACACGCAGGAAAGGTACGCTCTATCTTGCTTTTATGGACCTTAGTTGTGCCTTTGATAAGGTGAACCGGTCTATATTATGGGAGAGGTTAAATCAGCTAGGGTTGGATCCTAATATTGTTGAGCTGCTTCGATATCTCCATTCTGGGACGGTTGCAAATGTGAGGGTGGGGCCTAATGGGGAATGCTCAGAGGCTTTTAAACTTTCAAGGGGTTTGCCCCAGGGGTGTGTCCTGGCTCCTTCTTTGTTCCTTCTGTATACAAATGGATTGTCTGATTTTTTTGATGGAACATTGTAGGGATGTCCCGAAGGTGAATGGTATTGATATCCCTGTGCTGATGTACGCGGATGACGCGGTCCTCATGGCCCGCACTATGAATGGTCTCTGGGAAATAGTTAGAGCTTATGCCTCCTTTATGTCAGCTTTGGGTTTATAGGTCAATTTTAAGAAATCACGTTTTATGGTCTGTGGAAGACCCTTGAGCAGGGTGGGGGAGCTAAGAGTGGAGGATCAAAGTATTAGTAGGGTCCATGAGTTTCCATACTTAGGGGTTATTTTTGATGAGAAAGGATCTTGGAAACCCTGTATTGCCAGAAGGGGTGTGCTTTTTCATGCAACAGTTGGTGCGACTTTTGACTTTGCTGTAAGGGTAGGTAGTAAACCTATCAAGCCTTTGCTTGAAATCTATAGGCGGAAATGCCTCCCTGTCCTGCTGTATGGTGCAGCACTTTGGGGGTATGGGGACACCCGAGCCCTTACGGTGGAAGAAAATCGGTTCTGTAGAAGACTATTGGGAGTTGGACAAAACATCCCTGGTTTTTGCCTTCATCTGGAACTGGAGCTTGAGTTTGTACAGGACACTATCCAGTAGGCTCCCATTCTGCTATGGATCTCAATTTGGAGTAACGAATATGCCACTCTTAATAGGGATATCTTAAGGGATTGTTTGGCTTGCGACAATGTAAAGAATATTCCCTGGCTGATGCATATAAGGAAGATGGCTCATGATTTGGGGCGGCCTGATTTGTTTGACCATCCGGAGGGCATGACTAGTTGTGATAAGAAATGGGTTAAGGATAATTTTCTGAGAATCCAGGAGACCAAGAGGGAGGGGGAGGCCTTAGGGAAAAAATCAATCAGGGATTTCATCATGCTAAAGATGTGGGTGGGTCCTGAGCGCTATCTCTTAGAGATAAAGGATGTGAGGGAAAGGTCTCTTATAACCCGATTCCGTTTGGGGATCATCAGAAGTAATCTGTGTTTTCCGCTAGGTCAGCATGGGGCAAAATGTATTAGACCCTGCCCCTGTGATGGGGTGTCCCAACAGACCTTGCCCCATTTTACATTGTTTTGTGTTTTTTATGCACCGTTTAGAACTCGATTTTTATTACCTCTCCTAAGGCCCAAGGGTTTCGTGCAATATCGTCCTGCTTTTATGTGATTGCAAATGGCCTCAGATGTATTGGTGTGGAAGGGCCTGGGATCATTCCTGAAGGGAGCTATTAATTGGCGTAATAATATAGAGTTTTTAGAATGAATTTTTCTATCTTATTGTTTTCTATGAATGAGGTTTTATATGTTTATATTCTTGATGGGTGTTTTTATTATATATGATTTTACTGCTATATTAACAAATGTATTGGTGATTATTTGTTGTAATGGATGAATTCTTTCATACCGAATAAAAGTTATTATTATTATTACCAATCATGGTCTGTTAGGATAAGCTGAGTCTCCTAAATAGAAGTAACATATCAATAGCTTAATAGCATATCAAGCCATTGTACCTTCCTAAACTAGGATACAAGCAAATTATCCTAAAGTCATATTGTACTTATGAACAAGTCAGGCCCTCTCCAGACCAAAGTTGTGACATTGGCATGGGTATGGTGCTGTTTCTTAGTACAAATTAATCATGCGTTGACACAGGAAAGCAGGCACACACACTTGAGATGTATAAATCCAGTAAGCAGACAACTGCCACATTGGTGGAATGAAGGTTCTTCCGATTGTGGTAGAGGCAATATGCGTGCCATCTATTGTTCCAACCACATGTGGTAGTCCATCCAAAGCATAAAATTCTTCCCTCAGGGTAGCCAATTCATGTTGTCATGAAAGCTGGATGTAGCTGTTGATGTGTCTCAGCATTGAAGAAAGGACTTCTTGTAGCACACCACTGAAAGTTGGTTGGGACATGCCCCCAGATACTACCATAGTGTACTAAAAAGAGCCAGTGGCCACAAAATGAAGTACTATCATGAGTTTCACTATTGGTGTAATTGCTGTTGTATTCCTATTGTGAGGCAGGAGATAGGCTCCAGTTGGTGACACAAATCCAGGATAGTTTGCATATTCAACCAGAACCTCTCAATTACATCCCTTTCTTCCATGGTGGCAAGGTCTGGAAATGGCCAGAAGACTGGAGGGTGTCATCTCCTACCCATGCCTGGGTTCAAAGTTCTTCATGTATGGAAAGTAAAATATCAGCTTAAATGGTTACACCATACTTTGATAATCAACATCCCTAAGTCTTGGTAACATTAGGAAAGTCTTTGTGTCAAACGTACTCACATTGCTATCAAATTATTGAACTTCAAAACTATTTTTTTTATTATTTATTTCTTAAATTATGTGTAAATAATGCATTTGAAATGTATTATTTGCACGCAATTTTTTTGAAGTACTGTCAACGAAGATATTACGTTTCCCGCTGCACTTTCGATGTCAAAAACAGTCACGCTTCACTTTTTAACGTGTCATATTTTGCCAAAACAGTATAGTTCATATCTGACATTTGTAAAGACACCAGCCTCTGTTTTGAGTGCTGGTGACACAGTACCAATTAAAAAAACACAGCTTCACACCCTAAAATGTAGGCTGCCTGACCTTGGTATCAGGATATTGGCTTCCCGATGGTGGAAGTTGACAACATAGTAGGTAGAACAGTCCGCAACAGACCCTGCCATAGGCTAATGTGTGTGTGACGGCTATGCACGAAAGCCCATAGATGTGCCTGTCTCTGTCACAGATCACATCCGCCATATACCTGTAAGTGGCATATGGAAAAAAAGCTCACTTGCTTTCTAACAATGCAGCCAACAAGGCCTCCTCATTTTTTGCTGCTGCTTCTGTCCTCTGGGAATCAGGATGCCAAGCAAAGCAGGTGACAGGTCCCCTGCTGTCACAGTGTCCTTTCCTCGGGATCTGCACGTTGCTGAACAAAAGGCCCACCTCCTGGCGTCACCAACTCAGAAAGCTATTATAGCACAGAGTTATGATGAAGCCAGGCGGGGGAAGGGAATTGGGGTAGAGAACGGCAGGGAGAGAGATCTGAAAAGAAAAGGTTAGAACAAATATGCACTTACTCATTCATGGCAGTATTACTCATCAATAGACTCTTGACTAACGGCGTCTCCGTGATATCAGATTGAGACCCCTTTTGAAGTGAGGGCAAAGCCCCTTCTTTGAATCATGGAACAAGAACAAACTACAACCTCAGAACCAAGAGATGGCAAGAGCTTTGGACTATGATCATACTCTGAATATAAATCCTGTAACATCTATGCATTCATAACATAAACCTTTGATCATGGCCTAGAAAATCTCAAAGAATTAAGGGCCTCATTACAACCCTGGCGGTCAAAGACCGCCAGGGCTGTTTTGGCGAATGTACCGCCAACAGGCTGGTGGTACAATCTTGCGGATTACAACCATGGTGGAAGCGTCGTGGTCGCACCGCCGGGACCAGTGGTTTACCGCCATGGTTGTCACAGCGGTTTTAATCCTCCACAGCAGACAGTGAAAAGCGTGACGGGTGCAGCTGCACCCGTCGCACGGCTGCAACACTGCCGGCACCGTTAGGAGCCGGCTCCCATGTTGCAGCCGACATCCCCGATGGGCTGGCGGGGATGTCAAAATGGGGCCGGCAGGAGTGCGGTCCAACCTTGAGGGGCGGCCTCCGCCGCCCGCCAAGCTTGTAATGAGGGCCTAAATGTGCTTTTCACATATTATGCTTTCCAAAAAACAATGAAAACTATAATTTGCTTATCTCCAAAAATGCTTTCACATTCACAACTATAAGGCCGCAAAGTTTTACTCATTGAACTTGAAGAGCTTTGTTCCTTATGCCAGATAGCACTTTCCTTTGTTTCATCTGAAGCGCTACGCTCGTTATGCCAAGGACCATGTGGTCTGAATCACTTTGATTGTTGTGCCAAGGGCTTTTTATGCATGTGGACTGAAGAGCTTTGATTGTGGTGCCAAGGGCGCTTTCCTCATGTGGACTGAGGCGCTTTGATTGCCGTGCCAAGGGCGCTTTACTCCTGTGGACTGAAGCGCTTTGATTGCCATACCAAGGACGGTTTACTCATGTGGACTGAAGCGCTTTGATTACTGTGCCAAGGGTGCTTTACTCATGCGGACTGAAGCGCTTTGATTGTTGTGCCAAGGGCGCTTTACTAATGCGGACTGAAGCGCTTTGATTGCTGTGCCAAGGCTCTTTACATGTGTGTCCTGAAGCGCTTTGCTCGTTGTACTAAGGAGAACTTTACTTCTGTGCTCTGAAGTGCTTTAATCGTCCTGCCAAGGCTGCTTTACTCTGAAAACTGAAAACGCTTTGCTAGTTGTGCTAAGGGGCACTTTACCGTTTGGAAGTAACAATTCCCTTCAAGATTTGGCTCCTCAAGACCTTACTGCTACTGGTTCGACCTACTCGTATCTGAATTCACCATGGAAACAAGGACACTCCGATTTGCCGTCCATCTGCCATGCAGGAAATCTGCTCTTCTTCAGAGGAACCCCCACGAGGTCTGACTGCATCGAAGTCTCCAAAATAGTGAACAACGTGCTTGGGTGCGGCTGGGCTTTATAGGCCTGCCACACCCCAAGATGGCTGCTGCCTCTAAAAACATGGGAATTGTAGTCCCTTCATGGAATAGCACTGATAGGTGCATCTTGTCCACCAATGTCCTGAACCGGCAGCTCTATGAGCTTTGCCACAGGGCAGACAACGCTGTTGACCCCCTTTGGAACAAGAGGGGATGACAAGTGGTGCGCATAAAGCGCTGCAAAGCCACACAGCGGAGTTTTGGGCGGGACCTGGACCGCGCACAGCCTTATTCCTGACACCTGCCTTCAGCACGGAGGAGCTGGAGTTTCTTACCAGGGAGGTCCTGACCCTGTACAACCAGCTATATGGGAACCCAGGGGACCAGGTATATGTCTGATTGAAAAATGTTTGACTAAATAACTGGTTCTTTTTTTGGTCATAGGCTAATTAGTCCCTTTTTCTAGTTTAGTTTAGTTTATGGGATTTGTAAAGCGCATGGCTACCAGAACGCCTCGCAGCGCTAATGAGGCATTGCTAGACAGAGGAATCAAGACTATACAGAGAACAGTGCAATTTTAAATTTCCTACGAAAGGAAAGTTCAGATGTATCTTGGCGAAGCTCTAAGGGGAGGGAGTTCCAAAGGTTAGCTGCTCTACAGGCAAAGAATCTACCTCCCCACCTGGATTTCTTAGGACTAAAAGAATTCATTAAAAAAGCTGATGAAGATCTGAGGTCCTCATTACAACTGTGTTGGTAAATGCCGCCTACCGCTGTGTTGACGGCCGCCAACATACCGTGCCCGCCACGGATATTATGACCCACACTGAGAAATCCGCCACTATACAGACACCTACACAAGTCCGCCACACCAAAGGTCAGTGATATACTGGCAATAGCAAAACCCACACTGTTACGCCAGTAGGCATACGCCCACAGTATCACGACCCACGAATACACACACACTTACAAAACTACACCACATTAGAAAATTCAAACTACACACACCTGACACACATACACACACCACACCCACACACCCAATCCAATATAAAACACACAGCCACATTACCCACAACTCCTTACAGTGAAAATATAGATATCAAACAGAGAGAGACAAGCCAGGAGCACCCACTCAATCAGAGGCACAGAACACCATCACCCATACACCATTCACGCACATCACAGCATACACCCCAACACGTCACCCCACACATCACCCCACACATCCTCACACATATCACTCACACCACATCCATGGCACCCCAAAGACACCCCAGGTTTTCTGAGGAGGAGCTAAGGGTCATGGTGGAGGAAATTATCCGGGTAGAGCCACAGCTCTTCGGATCACAGGTGCAGCAGACGTCCATTGCAAGGAAGGTGGAGCTATGGCGGAGAATCATGGACAGGGTCAACGCCGTGGGGCAGCACCCAAGACCCAGGGATGACATCAGGAAGAGATGGAAGGACCTACGGGGAAAGTTGGTTCCATGGTAGTAAGACACCAGGTAGCAGTACAGAGGACTGGTGGTGGACCCCCACCTCCTCCCCTACAACTAACAACATGGGAGGAGCAAGTCTTGGCGATTATGCATCCTGAGGGCCTCGCAGGAGTAGCAGGAGGACTGGACTCTGGTAAGTCAAATCTTAGCTACTTTATCCCCCCCACCCTACCTGAATGCCATCACAAACTCCTACCCCTACCCTCACCTCCATCACTCCACCACCTCACATATACCCCACTAACACAACCCACCCATCCCAATACCAATCCCTGCGTGCAAAACACCAATGCATGGACACCCATTACAGACCTGCATGGACACCCATCACCACAGCATGCCCAGTAGAGAGATTCACCCAGCCCACAAAATTACCACTCACACAAGGCTAAGCTGACGGGAAATCACAATCATACAGGAAAACACACCCATGCACAAGATGGCACACGCAGAGACATTAACAATGCATTTGCAACCCCACAGGACCCATACTCCACATCACCAGAGAGGAGGTGCCAGCCACATCCAGTCCCCCCCTGAATAGGCCCACAGTGATGACAGCAGCTCTGCACGCCTGGATCAGTATGACCAACATGGCCCATCCGGAACCTCTGGAGAGTCAGTTCCCCTGCCACAGTCCCAACCCACCACAGAGCCTCCTCCCTCAGGAAACACCAGCACAGCACCCACCCAGCGGGTTCATGCCACTGTCCCCAGGACACATCAATCAGCAGTGTGTCCACCACTAAAGGGACCCCAGGCAACCCCACAAACACAGGACGATCAGGGACCTGTGGTCAGTGGCAGTGGGCACATGGTTCAGGGGACGGGACAGAGGCACAGGACAACAGGGAAGCTGGGAGGACTGCTGTGCGACAGGGGGAGGACAGGCCCAGGTAACCCACTCTCCACGAGGCACTCTCCAACATCCTGGGAGCATAACATCAGTCCCAGGAGACGATGGGCCAGATACTGGCCAAGTTGCAGGAGACCCAGCGGCTGCAGGAGGGACAGTACCTGGGGATCAGGGATGACCTAACAAAAATATACACCATCCTGGTCACCATGGCAGGGGTGCTGGCTGACATGGGCAAGACCATGAGGGAGGCAGTGGCACAACAACGGGCGCCTGAATGTAGCCAAACCGAGGAACAGCCTTCGACCTCTGCCGGCACTAGTGGACAGGAGGCCCCACCACAGGACCAACAGGCCACCAGCACCCCACCCCCTGCAGAAGGAGAACCACCCCGCAAATGGTCCCTGCGATCCAGGCAGAAGCCAGAAAACACTGCCAAGACCCCCACAAGGAAAGAAGACTCTCCAGTCACCCTTCTGTCCCACTCTGTCACCCTGTCCACCTTGAACTGCCATTACTCCCCTTTCTATGCCCCATTGGACAATGCATCTGTGATACCAAGAGACTGGACTCTACCCTGGACTTTCCTGCACCATCAGCCCAGCCCCTTGCACATCCCCCTCTACTTATGAGCACCTAAATAAACACCCTTCGAACAAATACCAATCTGGAGTCTGTCAAATGATTCACAAATGTATTAGTAGAACATTATCCAAGCATTGCAACTCAAATGTACAGTGAAATATACTTTAGGATGACATTTGGTGGGCAGCAGCACACATAGCAGAAGCCAGAGTGGGGCAAAGCAATCTGAAAACTGAGAGGGTACATTCAGTGGCCGTACACATAGGGAAAGAGGCTGCCTTGTACAATATCCAACAGATAACTGAAATGTAAAGTGAACTTACAGTGTCTTACCTGTGTGTCACTGGAAGTACTGCAAAGTTATATTGGTTCTGTTGTCCACATCTTCTTCCTCTGCCTCCTCTTCCTCACTGTCCACAGGCTCCACTGCTGCCACAAGACCATCACCAGACACATCCTCCTGCAGAAAAGGCACCTGGCGTCTCAAGGCCAGGTTGTCCAACATGCAACATGCAACGATGATCTGGCACACCTTCTTGGGTGAGTAGTACAGGGATCCACCAGTCAGATGGAGGCACCGGAACCAGGCCTTCAGGAGGACGTATGTCCTTTCTATAATCCACCTTGAACGCCCCTGTGCCTCATTGTAATGTTCCTCTACCCTTGTCCGGACATTCCTCACTGGGGTCAGTAGCCATGAGAGGTTGGGGTAACCAGAGTCACCTTCAAATATCAAGGGATACCTGATAGCCACACACTCACCCTTAGGAACAACCCCATACCCATACACCAATTAATATTGGGTGGGGACCTTTGGCTCATCTATTAGCCACACCCGGAGCCTCTGGAGTTGGCCCATCACTTATGGGATGCTGCTATTCCTAAAGATAAAGGGGTCATGCACAGAGCCAGGATATTTGGCATTTACATGGGAGATGTACTGGTCGGCCAAACACACCATCTGCACATTCATAGAGTGACAGCTGTTTCTATTCCTGTAAACCTGTTCATTTCTCCGGGGGGGGGGGGGGGGGGAACAGATGCCACATGTGTACCATCAATGGCACCAATGATGTTGGGGATATGTCCCAGGGCATAAAAGTCACCCTTCACTGTGGCCGAATCCTCATCTGGGGAACACGATGTAGCTGCGCATGTGTTTCAGCAGGGCAGACAACACTATGGTCAACACGTTAGAGAACATTGGCTGCGACATCCTTGATGCCATGGCCACTGTTGTTTGAAAGGAACCACTTGCCAGGAAATGGAGCACTGACAGGACCTGCAGTAGAGGGGGGATTCCTGTGGGCTGTCGGATAGCTGACATCAGGTCTGCCTCCAATTGGGCACACAGTTCTTGGATTGTGGCACGATCAAGCCTGTAGGTAATGATAATGTGTCTGCCCTCCATTGTCGCAAGGTCCACCAGGGGTCTGTACACCGGAGGATGCCGCCATCTCATATTCTGCCTCAGCAGTTGAAGCTTATGGAAGAGAACGGTGAGCAGAGGTCCATATTCACACATCTATTGCACTATTGATGATTTGTTTACTTTACAGAAACAGTATGTGAACTCAAGAGTCAGTTGATGTGCCAATGTCTGCTGTGACGCAGTTAGGTGCCATGCCCTGTGACACCCCCCCAAAATGGCGTCTGCCTGACCTGTGAGGAGGGACAAGTGGAAATGAGGTAATTCCGCTGGCGTTGTGTACCATCGCTGTAGGTGGTCGATGACTGCCATGCAAAATCTCATTGTTTATCATTGGGCCCTATGGGTTCCAGGAGCCAATAGTGATGTACGCCGGCGGTGACAGTATGCACCGCTGCGGATGTCACCACCATTTTCTATCTAATCACTCACTTGCTACCTGACCTTCAAAAGGAGAGGTCCTACACTGCAAGTGCTGCTGTGACCTGTGTCTGGCACCGACCATGGCTCATGTGCCTGGCGAAAGGGCCCCTGACTTCACTGCGGAGGAGTTGGAGAAACTGGTGGATGGGGTCCTTCCCCAGTACACATTACTCTACGGTCCTCCAGATAAACAGGTGAGTACACTGTGAGCATGATGCGTGGGCCATGAATGTAGGGATTGCTGTGTGTGTACGCCACATCTATGGGGGGGCAGAGGCGTCCTGGCCAGAGTGCAGCATGTAAAGTGGTCAATGTATGTGCGTCAGGGGATGGGTGGGATCTGGTGGGCAATGAGTCTGATGGTCCGGACGTGGACTAATTCCCTTTTCTGCTGTCTTGTCCCTCCAGGTCAGCACCCACCAGAAAAAGGGTATTTGGCGTGCCATCGCCAAGGAGGTGCGGACCCTGGGGTCTTTCACAGGTGGAACACCCACTGCCGCAAGAGATGGGAGGACCTGTGCTGCTGGGCAAAGAAGACAGGGGAGACCCAGCTGGTCTCCCAACGAGGAAGGGGTGCCCGTCGCCCCATGACCTCCCTGATGTTCCGCATCCTGGCTGTGGCCTATCCGGAGTTGAATGGGTGCTTGAAGGCATCACAGCAGCCACGAGGGGGTGAGTACAGAATCTGAAACCTGACTTTGCGCGCATTAGGAGGTACCTGGGCGGGGGATGTGGGCTGTGGGTGCCCCTAGGCCAGGGCCAACATGGCAGGGTAGGTCTCTTGTTGGGTAGGCTCTGGAGCGCTCCAACCCCAATACTGTAAGTTGGCATCTACTACTGGGCAGGGTCCTGTGGGTTTCTGGTGTGCAGATGATGGTGTTAGGCATTGTACCCCATGAGCTGGTGAGTGTCTTAGTAAATGGTTGAGCATGGCCTAGTGCATAGGGCTGCACCCTGTGAGTTGTGTACGCCAATGGTAGTGGTGTTGCTGGCATTGACCAAGTGTTTCCTCTGTCTCTTCCCCCAATTTTTGTTTTGTCACCCTGTCCTGGTGTGCATTAGCATCATCTGGCGGAGGAGCAGAGGCACCGGCGACCGAGGGAGCTGCATCCCACATGGGCCTGGAGACCCAATCCACCAAAGGTGAGGGCACCAGTGGGACGGAGGGCGAGGGGAGAACCACGACGGGGACAGGAGGGGAGACCACAGACTGCGACTCCTCCTCCGGTGGAAGCTCCCTGGCTGTGGCGGAAACCTCTGTGCCCACCCCAACAACAGGTACAGCCGCCAACCCCTTACCCTCACCGCCCTCCAAGCAGCCCCTCAGGGTGTTTTCGGTGCCCGTTCACCCAGGAGGGTGGGCATCTCCTTTGCTCCAGGCACCTCAGGCCCTGCCCCAGTCAGCCCTGCTGCCCTCAGTGAAGAGGCTATTGACCTCCTGAGATCCCCCACTTTTGGGCAGTCAACCATACTGAATGCCATCCAGGGTGACGATTGGCATGTGCAACAAACAAATGCATACCCAGAGGGCATTCACTCTGGCACTGCGGCCCAACAGAGAGCATTTCAGGCTCTGGTACAGCACTGATGGCAGCCCTTGTCCCTGTGTCTAGCCTCCCCCCTCCGACTTCCTCTACCCAGACCCAATTCCCTCAACCCCAGCCTATCCCAAGCACACCTTCAGACCGCCATTCACCCAAATCAAAACACAAAAGTGGCTCAGGCAAACATAAGCACCACACTTCATCTCACAGGCACTCACACAAGCACCATACCCATGCAGACACACCAACATCCACTGCCCCCACTGTGTCCCCCTCCTCCTCTTCGTCCACCTCTCTCCCAGAACCGTCTACACTCACACCTGCATGCACTACATCTTCATCCACTACCTCCATCACCAGCAAGCCCATCACAACACACCCCTCATGAGCAGTCACCACCCCCACAACCATGCACACGTCCCCTGTGTCCTCTCCCAGTGTGTCTGTGACCCCTCCCCCCAAAGTACACAAATGCAAGCACCCAACAACCCAACAGCCACCCACCTCACAACAGCATCCAGCCCATGCACCTTTACCCAAACTCAGCAGACAGACATCTCCTACAACCACTCCTTCTTCCTCCACTTGCAAACCCTCTCCATCTTCCCATCCCAGTGTGTCTAAAAAACTTTTCCTGGCAAACATTGACCTGTTCCCTACCCCTCCCCCCATCCTTCCTCTCAGGCCAGGGTGTCTCGAACCCAGGTCAACCTCACAGCCACCAAGTTGGCATCCGCTGTGGTACCTGCAACTCCCAGAGGATCAAAATGGGCACCCGTCAGGCCAGGCAGTGTGCCACCAACCCCTGCAAAGGACCAAACTATTCCACCACCTGCCAAGGTGAAGAACGGGACAGCATGCAGCAAGGGCAAGGAGCATGACCCACCCAGCAAGGCTTTCTCCAAAACTCCAGCTGCCAGAGCCAAGGTCCTAGCAGCATCTGCCAAGGTGAAGAAGGGGCAGAAAAGCCAAGGCACTTCAGGTGTCTGAGGCTCCAGGTGAGGGCTTGGTGGCCACCATCAGAACCGACAGCCCTGCCACCTGTACCGCAGCCAGCACCTCCAGCATCCCCGCCGCAAGCACCGCCACCTGCACCGCTGCTGCCGCCACTACTGTCAGCAGCAGTATCCCCAGTGGCCAGCCGTCTGAGGCTGCAGGAGACGGGCTGGTGCCTCCCTCCACCACTGGCAGCACCGCCACCTGCACCGCCACCTGCACCGCCACCTGCACCGCTGACAGTAGGACCACTACCAGCAGCAGTAGCCCCATTGTGCATCCATCTAAGGCTGTAGGAGATGGCGGGAGCCTCTCACCACCACTGGCAGCACCCCCACCAGCACCAGTACTACCACCTGTTTGCAGCCTTAGTTGCTGCAGGATGGAGTCTGGCCCTGCCTCCATGGAGTATCATGCTACCTGCTCCCTGCAAATCTTGTGCCTTCGACACCCAGGTGAGGGAATGTGAACTGCCACACCCCAAGTGCTGTATCACTGGGCACAAGGCCCCCTCCAGAACCAGTGGAAGAAGCCATCCACTCACCCTTTCCTTGGCAGGATGAAGCACACTGGGCACAAAGCCCCCTCCAGAACCAGTGGAAGAAGCCATCCACTCACCCTTTCCTTGGCAGGATGAAGCACCCTGGCCACAAAGCCCCATCCAGAACTAGTGGAGATATGCATCCACTCACCCTTTCCTTGGCAGGATAAAGCACACTGGGCACAAAGCCCCCTCCAGAACCAGTGGAGAGGCCACCCACGTTAGAGACTGTGGCTTTGCACTCCCCAAGACCAAGCAGTGGGCAAACCACCCACTTGAGAGACTTGAGAGACTGTGGCTTTGCACTCCCTAGGACCAAGCAGTGGACAAACCACACACTTGAGAGACTTGAGAGAATGTGGCTTTGCATTCCCCAGGACTAAGCACTAGGCAAACCACCCACTTGAGAGACTTTAGAGACTGTGGCTTTGCACTCCCCAGGACCAAGCAGTGGGCAACCCACCCACTTGAGAGACTGTGGCTTTGCACTCCCCAGGACATCGCTGTGGGCAAGGAGCCCCTCCAGGATCAGTGACGTTATTCCATCTTCCGGCTGAGGTGCCCCCCCTTCCCCATCTCCCTGAGGTGCCTGTGTGTTTACGACCTGATGCCCCTGCAGTGTTCTCTCCGTATTGAGGCAGGAGTCAAGTGTGGGCTTGGCCCATGATTTTTTGCCCAGTGGCCCATGGACATTTGCAAAGGACAATGTACATCCTTCTGTACATATTGTAAATATTTGTAAATACTGTTTTTCTAATCATTACTTATATCTGCCTATTTCTAATATATCACTGATTGGACTCTATTACTTTTGTCCTTGTGTTCTTCCAGGGGGTTACGGGGTGTAACTGTACTGTTGATGCATGTGTTTGTGTGTATGGTGCTGTGGGTGTGGTTCGGGTGAGGGTGTTGCGTGTTGCGTGTGTGTGTCATTCTCTTTTTCCTCCCCCCTCCCCTGTGTGCTAGGTGCAGTACTCACTGTGGTCGTCGCCGCCGCCTTTGATATTCCTAGTTTATGAGGAGGTAGACCGGCATGGGCAGGACCTGTAACTCGGGCTCCAAGGCCTCCTGGTTCTTTGTTGAGTGTCGAGAGGTGAGTGGTTTCCCTTCCAAACACTGTTTCTGCCCTGCTTTCGATGGCCCCGGAAAAGCTGGCGGATTGGCGGGTTGTAATGGGGTGGGCGGTACATTGTCTTCTGCCTGTCTGTTGGTGGTGACCGCCACGGTGTTTGTTGCTACCGCCGTGGCGGTCAGTGTGTTAAAGTGGCTGTCTGTGTTGGCGGTTTCCGCCGTGGTCGTGATCCCATTTTTTTTACCGCCGGCCTGTTGCTGGTATTACCGCCACTTTATCACCTACTGCCAGGGTTGTAATGAGGGCTTTAGTGTTCTCTGAGGGATGTAGGGTGTAACAATTCATCTGAGAAAAAACAGACCCTTGTTTCGAAGGGCTCGTTGTACAAAACACATGGTTTTACACATAGTGCGGTGTTCAATAGGGAGCCAATGTAGAGAAGCCAAGGCCAGTTTAGCAGACAGATGTGTAGGGATGTCCGTAAGTATGCGAGTGGCAGCATTCTGAACCACGTGCATTCTCTTTAGGACAGACGAGGGGGGACTCAGGAAGAAAACATTCCCATAGTCATTGGAAAATGTTTGACTAAGTAACTGTTTTTTTTTGGCTACAGGCTAATTAGTCCCTTTTTCTACATTGGTAAAGTGTTGTGATTGGAGTGTAGTAAATTGAATGATTTAGCTGGGGACAGATTGTTGTTTGACAATGTTAGAAATGTATGTACGTGAAAATGGAAAGTCACCTGAAAGGAGAAGCAGAAATATCTGTCCATGTACCTCACAATTCTAGATTTCATCAAACAAATTGCAGGCTCCTAATTACCAGTGGCCAGTAGACAGGTTACCGTTAGTAAAAGTGAAAACATATAGCCCATGTCAACATGAGAGAATTGTTAAATTGAAGAAGATTCTCTAAAGTTATGAAGTTGTCTGGTGCTGCCCTGTCAAGTGGGATTACTGCCCATTTTGTGGAATAGGATTAACTGTACAGGCTAAATGTGTCATGGGGTCACATATGGGGAAAGTTGTTTCCTGTGCTGCAAGTTCAAAAGAAACATGCTTTTAATCATCCATACAAGTATGACCCTTTTCTACACATACTTGTTCATATATTCCCTAAATCCATGCTCTCACTGACACATATCAGCCCTTCCACACTGCCCTTAGTCATTGTGGCCCGTATTTATACTTTTTTAGCGCCGCATTTGCGCCGCTTTTAGACGCAAAAGCAACGCAAACTTACAAAATCCAATGGTATTTTGTTAGTTTGCGCCGCTTTTGCGTCAAAAAGCGGCGCAAACTCGGCGCTAAAAAGTATAAATACGGGCCTGTATGTGATGCAAATCATGGTTTCTGACTCTTAGAAGTCTAGGCATGAAGCCAATGTAGCAGTGTGTGGGGTTATGTGCAAAGAATGTACAGGTTGTTCAGACTTTAGTAGCTCACAATGATTGTGACTGATCAGGAGTGGGTCTCATAACAGGAAAGGCTTAGTAGCCCTGGCCTAGATTATGTTTGATGCCTGGATTGGTAACATGAGGAGATAGAAAGTGTTGAGGGTATTCAAAAGATCACTGCCAATTAGTATTTCCTAGGAACCTCTAAATGTTTTTTAAAAATGTACTTAGTATTTGGTGAATGCATATGAGTGATGTAACTAAATTGTATCACAGCACTACAGACAAACAAAATCACTCAAGATTTCTTTTCTTGTTATTTTCTGTCATCCATACAGGTTAATGCCCATCAAAAGTGGGATATCTGGGAGGCCATCACTAAGAAGGTGTGGACCCTGGGGTCCATAAGCGATGCAGCCTGCATTGCCAGAAGAGGGGGTAGGACCTCCGACGCTGGACCTGTAAGTCAACAGAAGTCCAGCTTGGCCAGTCATCCCAATGATCCAATCGAGTACATCGCACCCTGACCCCCATAAAGGCCTGCGTCCTTGCAATGGCATACCTGGAGCTTGATGGGCAGTTGAGGGCCCAACAGCAGCATCAAGGGGGTAAGTTATTGTCTGTAGGTATTTTGTTGTTTATCTTTTTTTATTTTCAGCAATGCTGTATGGCATCAACATGACGGTCGACACACATCCAACGCACATGAGAATTTCTTGAGGTGTAAGTTCATCAGATGGCGTCTGATGCTGTGTTTGTGTATTGTTTTGTGCTATAGGGTTCCACTAGATTCCTTATCACAAGCCGAGTACAATATTGAGCAGACACATGGATGCATGAGAACAAAGGAGTACCTGCATTTTCTCTATGTAATTAGGGACAGTTGGAGTGGTCTAGGTCAGATGTGATGCTCCATCACAAATGTGGTTAGGTAATGTAGGCCCTATTACTGGTGGCATGGCAAAATGCACACATGATACAATTGATGTATCAAATATGACATTGGTAAGTTGGTGCTATGACAACATCTGCACCAAAAGGAATGGAAATGTGTACAGTGGCATCATCCTTTATCTGAAACATGTTTCAAACCTGTTTCACAGCAAAATTCTAGCCAGTTCGTGTGGAAAGTAGCAGATAGTCATGAAGCCTTTGTCCTGCACAAACGTGCATGTTAGCCAGTCTGTGTATCACAACATAAATGTGTATGCCAAACTGTATTCATTGTAATAGATAGGAATGTGTCCACATTGTTTAGAGATTTACATGTACCCAAGCAACATTTTGGTGTCCTTAGTATGGTTCAGATGAGAAATTAATGCTGGAGAGAGATGTGATACTTAAAGGGACATTTGCAGATGGAAGGTTACTTCACATAGATGTTGTGGTATCCCATCATGAGAAGTCAATATCCAGCCCAAAACATGACTCATTTGGAAATGAGGATATATATTAGCTCTGTACTGCAGGGGATTCGAAATGTCTCAAGACCTATGTGTTTACTCATGCTGTTGAAGCCCTTTTGTCATAAAGAGAACTACAAGTGGAAAAGAGACAAAGGCCCATATTTATACTTTTTTAGCGCTGCATTTGTGTCATTTTTGCCGCAAAAATGGCGCAAACTTACAAAATACAATTGTATTTTGTAAGTTTGCGCTGGTTTTGCATCAAAAAGGGGCGCAAATGCGGCGCTAAAAAAGTATAAATATGGGCCAAAGGGCCTTATTTAGAACTTGGCAAATGGAATATTCTGTCACAAAAATGATGGATATCTGGTTCGCCATATTACGATCCCCATAGGATAAAATGGAGGACGGATATTTGTCACTTTTGTGACGGAGTATTCCTCTCCGCCAAGTTCTAAATCAGGCCCAAAGGCATACATGATTTAGGAGCTAGCATGGGGAATTTCTAAACTTTGAGCAAATGTTATGTAATAAAAGTTAATGTTCAATTGTATTTACACAGATACACTCAGACTGTTGTATCTGTGTTTTCAGCATCATCTCCGCAAGGCAAAAGTGACAGCAAACACAATGGTGGGGAAGAAGCTGGCCAATGTGGCTCAGGTGTGGTCACCACAGACACCAAGGAACCCAGTGGCATTGAGGGTGAGGGGACTGACACAGAGGCCACCAGTGACTCAACTTCTTCTTCGGAGGCCTCGAATGAAGGCAGCCCCTAGTGGTGGCAGACCCAGGAGCGACTGTTACACCTGTATCATCATCTGCCATCCACATTCCGATCCCCATCCTCCCTCTTGCTCCGCCCAATTGGCCATAGCCAACCCCTACAAGGGGTGGTGTCACCTGTGCTGCAAACACCTCCCCATCCCAGTGTCTCAGGCTGCACTCAATGAGGAGGCTGTAGATCGTTTACATACTACCGCTGTAGGTGAGACCACACTAGTGAATGCCATCCACGGCCTGAGTGGTCAGAACACCCATATGAGGCTTACCTGGATGACATTCATAGAACCCTGTCTGGCCTACAGGGGTAATTCCATGGTTTGGCCTCCCCAATGAATGCAGCCTCCTACCCACCCCTACCTCCTGCCACAACTCCCACCCATTCCCCATCCAAAAGCCCTCTACCTAACCCTATCCAGAGTACACACATACGTTTACATGCACACACACAAACAACACACCCTCACACACACAGAAGCATGGCAAAAAACACAGACACACACATGCTGACACCACACACTCCACCACCACCACAACCACAAGTTTACCCGCAGCCATCATATCCATCTTGACACAGACATCCAAATTCACCACCAGCACACCTGCAGTTAGCACATCCACCACAACACAAACACCCACTCACCCCATCAGCACACCTGCAATCAACAGAGCCACCACAGCACCCACACACACCACCAGCACACCTTCAGTCAGCACACCCATCATGACATACACCCTCCACAACAGACACATCGACACACACACATACTAAACGCAAACACCCATACTCACCCACACAATAGACACCCAGTAAAAAACAAAAAGCAAAACATACAGCACATAAACCAGCCCCCCATGCACCAATACCTTCAACAGACACTACCACTTCTTCTACCTCTCAACTCAAACTCCCTGCCAACCACCCTACCCATTTTTCCAAGGAAGAATTTCTTCTTTGCTGGTCCTGACCCCTCTCACATCCCAAGCCAACCCTCCCAAATGTCTTTCCATCCCTTCCACACCCCAACCCACTTCATTCACAACCCAAACAACGCCTCCCAAACATAAATCTACCCCTCCCAAAGGTCTTTCTACCCCTTCCACAATCCAATCCACCCCTTCGATATTACCATTCTAACCCACCCCTTCCAAACCCAAACCCACCCCTCCCAGAACCAAACCCACCTCTCCCAAAACCAAACCCACATCTCCCAAACTCACCCCTCCCAAAACCCAAGGACCCCCTTTCACTCAAAATTAGATCATTGAGGTGCCTGCTCTCTTCCCAATAGATGTCCCTCCCTTCCTGAGGAGTTTGTACTTGGCAGTGAAATTAGAAGGCAAGTTCAGGGCCTGAAGACCACATGTCCAGTTGTGGACAATTTAGACATTACTCCTTGATAATAACCCAGTTAAATGAGAGAAAAATCTTATGCTAATCCTAAAAATCATTTGATTTTGGGTACCTTTGTCCTAGCCTTATTTTTGGACTGTTACTATTTGTTTGCTGATGATGTTATTTCTGATAATGTGTGTGCCATTTACTTTCTCTCATTTATGACAGTGACAGACACTGGTTGTATATTTTAGTTATTTTTGTAAATGCATACATTAATGTTGTACGTTTGTGATGGACATATAGTTTTGGTGCAAGCATTCATCATGTTACTGGACACTTACACCAAAATTAAATGAGTTTCTGTCATTGTGACTAGAGAACAAATGTATATGCTTTATTTTGACATGCTGTGTCAATAAAATGCACATATGCATTACACAGGTAACCTGACACTTTACAGTGAAATGACAGATAATGTTTGTCATAAATTGCAAACACCAAGAGGACATGTGACCTTCATACATCGCTGCCATGTCTGCAGTTTAGAGTTACCTTTGGTAGTACATTCTGTGGATATACTACATCATCATGAGACTGAGTAATTCTATTGGACATACTGTTTATGTTTATGATTTCGAATTCATTGGGAATTTATTGCACAAACTTTTATGGACACATTTCTATTTGTGATTGCTGTGACTTATTGTGTAGTTAGTACATGATTGGTGGGTGCTACTGATATCTTGAGGTGTGTTATGCCACAATTTTGTATGTACTACATTACACACATATGCATTGCACATCATTATGATGTTGTTTGTCAAATTGATTTACACATGCACATGTCAAGTGCTAATGCACAGAAGCAATTTTGAGGATTACAGGTATAACAGTGACTTACCTTCTGTATTAGCAGCAATGGAATTGATATTCTCCTTGGTCCAGAAGCAGCAGCAGTGGCGGAACTTGTATGACCGGGTTCATGGTGGCAGGAAATGGGAAAAGTGGAAGAAATATGCATTTCATCCTTTTATCCCTCACAAACTGCCAACTCAGGTGTAGAGGGTTAGCCGTCACAGTTGCGTCGGTGGGAATGCACATAGTTATTGGCTCAGCGGGAAAAGGGGCTGAAGTTCTACCGCCAGCCACTTTAGTATATGGCGCCGTCGATGCAGGTGGAGGTTTTTGGCAGTGACGGTGGACCATCAGCAGTCTTTTGCCTATACTCCTGCTAACATCTAAATAGGGCGGATGGAACATCATTGTGGCCGATGGGTTTTCAGGCAAAAAATGGATGGCAAGACCGTTACCGCCAACATCTAAATCAGGCCGTCAGTGTTCAGACGTGTAGGGCAACAAACAACAAATGAATGGTAGGAGTGCTTGTATTAATTTCAGACACTGACAATTACTTATTGTCACATTCCAGACCATCATTTTTTGCTCACCATGCACTCTTAGACAGAGACCTGCCCTGTGCAAATCAATCTTGGTCCTGCTCGAATACGAATATGAATACTTCAGCTTGACCTGCCAGGTGGGTTTTTCCAGATGGTTCTTCCAGATGGAAACTCAAGCAATTCTAGGCTGGTTTGGATCTACTTCATTCTTGTCAGTGAGTAGCTTGAGTACTGTGGCAGAGTGAGCACGGGACCCATGTCTTTGCATACTCATCACACATACGGCATCTACAACAACAGCCATGAAGGTGGTGGAAGGAATGCTTGAATTAATCTCAGCCAATGGCAATCACTTGGGTCACCTTCGAGATCATTCTTTTTCTTCCACTATGTCACAATAGAAAGACCGTCTTATACAAATAAGTATTGGTTTTGCTCCAATAAGAACACTCCCGCTCAAACTACCAGGACAGGACTCCTCAAGAGAGGAACACAAGCAACCTCATACTGGTTTCAACCTAATTTGGCCACGTCAGTGAAGTATATTTTGAGTCCAGTGGCCAAGCAGTTCAGTCTGAACTGTTCCTATTGGAAAAGACCAGTTACCAGCAGCTGAGATTAATTCAATCAGTTTATCCATCAGTCGTTATTTTTCCTCAGTACAATTCCCTAAGTGCAACATTTAAGCCTAGATATGGGCCCTGTGCTCACTGTGCCATAGGACTGAAGGTACACTGGTGATAATCTGCCAAAATATGGTAAGCAACTGGTATGAGGCTTCCGAGCAACTTATATGAAGCTGGGTACATGGGCCATTTGGTGTTGTAATAATGCTGCTGTTTGATTGGACCTTGTGTTGAGCCACTGGTTTATTGGAATGGAAGTGCTGAGGAGTTCAGGAGGGTTGCCAGTGGCCATCTTGGATGGCTCCTGATGTAAAACAGAACTGTTAGCCTGGCTCACACACTTTTTATTTAGTGCTGTGTTAGGAGGGATCTCTTGCCTGCTCTTCTTGCTGGCAATTCTTAAAATGACTTGAGCCCCAAGACAGATTGCCACTTTTGTCTCTTCAGCAACCAATCATGAGCCCCAGCGGAAAAAGCATGTCGCCTGGAGCCAGAGAATACTCAGGTAAGGTCTGAGTATATTTCTGTGACAATACCAGAATTCAGGTGGGTGTGCGGATGTACAATCCGGAAATCACAGCTGTTGCAAGAGCAAAAATCATAGATTAAAATGTTCTGATCATTGCTAGTTCACTGGTGAGACATCTATGAATCCTCCATTTGGTCTCACAAAGGAAAAACAGCACAAAGAGATAGATCCACTGGAAACTATTGGAATAAGAGAATATGGAAACTTTGTAATCAGTGAGTTGATGAAACAACAAAAGGATTCTGTCAGGCAACAAGTTGACATAACGTGTGATAATGCGACACAAAGAAAGAACATTTACAAAGTGAAGTTTCCTACAAAGTTAAAATTCCTGTGATTGTTTACATGTGCTTGATAATCTGAAAAGGTTCTTGTGCATGTGATGTTAAATATGATGTAATGTGTAAATCTAATATTGTTTATTTTTGTAAAGGGAAAAACTGGTCTGTAGTAAGGAGTGAGCATAGCTCCAAGGAAACAAACAGCTTAATAAGAAAAGGAACAGTTTCTTCTCTAAGAGGTACATATGAAAAAAGACTAAACAATATGTATTTGGAAGGCAATAGTTTTGAGTTGATGTTATTCAAGCATCTCAGTCAGTCATGGAATTGGTGTTGCCTGGAGGTAGAACCCCATTTTGCATTATGCCACTACTGAGGATCATTATTACCCAATGTGTTACCAACCTACTGATGAGTCCCAAATAGGCTGAAAATGGTCTGGGGTTGCTTGTGTCCCTGCTCAGAGGGGACCTGACATACCAGTTTCGGTAGGAGTACTCCTATCAGAGCAATAACAAGGCTGATTTGATATGGGTGGTTCTTGCCTGTGGTGGGATGCTAAGCAAAAAAATAGTCGATTTCTGTCTAAGGTGGTAATGTGGACAAAAAATAATGGACTGGATTGCAGCCCAGAATAATTACCAGTGGCTGAGATTAATTCAAGGAATCAATCAGCTACTATTTACCATTCCTCAGACTTCAAGGGCTGCATGTATACAACCACATGGTACCTTACAATTCATGAGCTGATTTTTTGTTTTATGATTTGCACTGGCAATACAATGTTGAATCAATGATGGCAGGTGGAACATACCTCTTCCACACATAACAAACTGCAATGTCATTTTCTGCCTTAGCATGATCCAAAGTCTATTCATGGTCATGTGAGCAAACAATACATTTATTGTATGCAGAATCGTAAAGCTACTGTTCATATGCATACTTTGACTTGATTTGGTATTCCGCACCATGCAAGCATGACATTTTCTACATGCCATCTCTATAGGCTCCTCTATGCAACAAGGGCTGTTGAACCATTCTCTCCCATCCCTCTCCTGTTTTTGTTTTCATTCACAATTCATGAAGTGCATGTGTACACAGCTGTGTGTGTTAATCTGCCACCAAAGGATACCCAGAAATGAACAAGCAAGATGTGTGAAATTGGACAGAACCACATCCACCCCTATCCTGCTGTTGCCTCATGGACTATAGAACACAAAATGTCTGAGAAGATCTAAATGGGCAGAGGTTGGATTAACAAGAATAGCAGGTGGGGAGGAATGTGGGGAGATTTGGGAGATAAGCTGGATAACCCGGAGGTAGTTCAGGAGAAGAGAAAATAGTTCATTTGTGGTAGTGGACAGCCAGTACGTCGTATAGGCCTCCACTAACCTGGAGGTAGTTCAGGAGAAGAGAACTTGAGAGAATATAGGTTATTTTCTGTAGTGGACAGCCAACACATCCTGTAGGGACTCAAACCATTTCTCCATTTCAGCAATGAAGGTATACTGGTTGCAAATTATGCTGCATTCACTATGTATCAAATCACTGAAAGCTGTCGCCTGCCCAAGGTAAAAGTTGCCCAAGTTATTAAGCTCCTTGGACTCACTTGAATATGTATCTTAGCCAAGAAAAAGATTGTAACTGTGGACAAGGACTAAAAGCATGTGTTTGGAGTAATGCATGATTTTGGACTTCTTTGGATGCTGTAGGGATTCTTTGATAAAATCGTTTATTCCAATTTTCCAGCAACTTAACAGTCAGGTAATGTTTAACATCCTTAAACTGCTATATCGCTCCAGACCACCCATGTACATAATATTCATAAACAATAATCAAGTCTGTTGGTGCATCAGACACTCCATTTAGCAACTAATCCCGTTCCTCAAAATTTGAACTCAGTTCTAGCAGATAACTTAGTGATTTCCCCCATCTGTTCTCCAGTCCATTTTCCTAGCAGTGACCTACCAATTAAATTAGATCTTCCATGTTGCCCAAATGTACTCAAATTTACAGGGGCACCCTCATTCCTTGTATACAGTTTTGTAAGCTGCTTGCACTAATTCATGTTAGCGAATCATTTCTCAGAGCTGTGAGTTAACGCTGCTCCCATTCTTGGGCAATATCCTTTCTTGCAACCATGAGGGCTATATTAGAAAACAGCAGTGCACACTTGGGTTTAAATTGATCCCCCTCAGATACACAAGGTTGCTAATGGTGGGGCAGAGTGATCCTCTCACTCGTATTTGACAATGTGGTTTGTATCTGGTAACAAAAAGGTTGTATTCGTGGACATCCCCACACCATGTGCAGTATTGCCCTCACCCCACCACATCTCCTAAAGCATTTGTTATGATCTGTCTTACTCATTTTATACAGTCTCGATCTCATGAAGTAGGAGAGTCAGTTGCACCAGCCGAAATCCAGCCCTTATACCCCTTCTCTGGTAGGCCTGCATGCTTCTCCCCACTCTTCATCTTCCAGCATTCCCTATTCTTTCTCCCATTTCCCTAAGGGTGCCCAGTAGGACTTGACAATTACTTATTAATGTCTTATAAATCTGGGTGATAGCATGTTCCTGTATCAGTGGTGCTAGCACGTTGTACTCTCCAGGCAATTCTCACCTGGCAAGTCCCTCAACTGGTCTGTATGTTTGTAGCAGTGAATGTCTCAACTGTATTGCAGAAATTGGCTATAAGCCAAATCATAATGGTTCTGGAGTTCCTCAAAACACCATCTCACTTCTCTCCCAAACCTCCTCTATCTTTGATATGCCCAGTAAGACCCACCTATATCCCTCAAAAGCCTTCAGGTTGGCAAGAGTCGAAATCTCACAGGGGTGTCTCAAGTGTCAGTTTTGCAGCCCATCCATATTTTTAGTGGCTCTCTTCCAAGCTTTAATCACAGTTTCCCTTGGGGATGGTAAGTCTGTGCTATTTCCCTTGCCATAGAGATTCTTGACGTAACACCTGCTGTCCATTGTTCTTCTGTCAGCCATAAGTGCAAGTTCCTTTGGGAGAAAAATGCCCACTTATTGACTACCAATAACTGAATGAGCCACTAGTTCAGTTTCAAATTAAGGAGAGCTATGAACTAATTCCTTGTTACTTTTGTAGAGCTACACTGAGTGTCCCTCCACCCTTCCATAAAATGTCTCTGGGACTTTATAATGCAGATTTTACAACATGTACAAGAACCTGCGGAGGAATATTATCTTGTACAGGGCCGCCTTTCCCATAATTGACAGTGGCAGTGTTCTCCAGTGGGTCATATCCCTCGTATAATCCTCTAGAACAGATCCCAGGTTGTGCCTCTAGAACTCAACAGAGCCTCTCATGATGATTATCCAAAGATAAATAAGCCCCTCTGGCAATCACCACAGGGGCATCTCTCTATCTGCTGGTGTATGCCACTGTGTTAATAAGATTATGATAGATTTATGCCAGTTGGTATGTGTACCAGAATATCGACCAATATTCCCTAGGATTTCCATGACTCTGGGGAATGAGTGGTCTGGATCCACCAAGTACAGAAGGAGATCATCTGCATAAAGGGCGTGATTTCCTCTCTATTGAGATCTCATCACATATCAGGTTTTATATCCAATGTTCCTAAAGTATCCCTTCATCCGACAGTGCTTGAAACAGGGAATCCACCCAAAACCCTGTACGATAGCAATCAATAGATTGTTATCCCTAAATCCAATAACAAAAAGCACACATCTCAAAATCAATTAACAAAAATACACGTATTATATTCAGTCCCAACTGGTTCAATGTAGTCTTCTTTATTTTCTTCTTTCACATCCACTTCAGCCAAGCCAACATGTGTTTCATCTGGGATATAACCCAATGACTTCCTCAGGGCTTTCTTAGGCTGTAAACAATATGTGATACATAGTATTTAAATGTACACCCAACCTACGTTCCCATGTCTCCCAATAACTCATTCTCATGCAACACATTATGTTAATTATTAAACTTAATAGGTTGAAACCAATTTTATGAGTTACTCTCATCTTGATAAGTATATGTATTTCCAGTTATATTTATCCTTAGTATCAGTCACCTCTATATGCAATGTGATCCATTCCCACATAACGTCTTCCACATCTTACGTATATAAGCATGCACACACAAGTGGAACAGAACCCCTGATATGGGGATCTCTGTGATCTTATCCGTTTATATCCCTTATATCTAGAAACCCTTCCTGTCCTAAGACATTACACATCCGTGTAGTTTCTTCTCATAACTCTGTCGTAACAAATCGCACCGCTTCCTTCAATTTATATGTTGCAGATCAAAGCTTCTGTGTAATATGACCAATAAGAACATAAACTAAATGATTTTAATTATGTTATTTAGTCTAAATATATCTTAGCTCTATTGCAAACCTTATTTTCATTGCGCACACCGATATGTTATTGGAAATGATAGACTTAATTCTTAATCATAATTATTTCCTTTACAACAATTAGTGGCATAGACAAAAACAGGGGGTGGCGATGGGGTCGAGATTTTCCCCCTATTTATAGGATGGTTTGAAGAATAATGGTTATGGGGACGAGGAGCAGCAGAATGGCATACAAATATCATATATTGGGGAAGATATATTGATGATTGTTTCATAATTTGGACGGGCAATTTGGATAAAATGAAGGGATTTTGTGAATAGTAATGAAGTGAATGTAAGATTCACGTACCAGTACAGCTTGGTACGTATGCATTTCCTAGATGTGGAACTATATGTGGAGGACAATAAGATTGAAAGGAAATTATATTGTAAACCGGCCTCTTGTAACTCAGTATTACATGCTACTAGTGGGCAACCTACACATCAGATAGAAGCAATACCATTTGGAGAAATGGTAAGAGCAAGACGTAATTGCAGTAAAGATATGGATTTTTATGGATGTATTCAAGACATGGAAAACGTTTTATAGCTAGGGGATATCAGGAAAAGAATGTGAAGAAATCTCAACGGAAGGCATTTTGAATACTTCGACAACAAACCTTAGAGTTTCGGACAAAGATAGATAAGAGAGATAAGGATAGAATAAGGATAGTACTGGACTATACAGAAAATTCAGCCATGTTATTGAGAAGTATGAAAAAACATTGGGGCATTCTAACACATGATCCTTCACTAATGAATCATATCATTACAAAGCCTGAAGTAACATACCGTAAAGGGAAATCGCTGAATAATTTTCTCAGCCCTAGCTATCCGAGCAACAGAATAGATGCCAACTCGTTGGACACACATAATAAGGTTTTTTTTCAAATGCGGAGGTTGTGGAGTCTGTAAATGGACATGGCAAGCCAAAAAAGATTTCTGTGTAGACAGGAACCACAGATATACTATCCAAACACACATTAATTGTAATAAGACCTTTGTAATATATATGTTAGTTTGCAAATTTCAACTAATATATATAGGGAGCACGGTTCGTCCCTTAAGATTAGAATTGCAGAACATTGGAGGGCTATCAGACTTGATGATGAACGTTATCCCATTGCACTGCATACAAGGACATGTACTGCACCAGGTGTAGATAAGGAATCCAAATTCTTTGGGTTTGAACATAGTAACAAGAATCCCAGAGGGGAAACAGAGAATTAGCCCTGAGGAGAAAGGAATCTATTTGGATTATGCGCCTAAGAGCAGTAGAATGTGGACTCAATTCTGACTATGAATTAGAATATTTTTTGGGAGAGAATGATGATTTGGAAGTAAGACTGAAGATGATTATGGAGACATTCATGTTGGTGCAAACTAAAGTGGCAGAGAAAGGTTATCAGAGAGGCTCATATATGCTACATCAGGTTCTGGTGCAGGAATACAAGAAGTTGGTTATCAAGGCAGTGGTCAGATGATGCAGAAAGGGAACTTTATTCCACAAAGTAGTGGTGGAAGTATAGCTATTCCTCCATGTTAGATCTGGAATCCTTGGCATGGTTTTCTCCTATCTTTTTACCTTTAGCCCTCCTGTTTTGCCAACTTTGTTTTTGCTGGCCTTAGGAGGACTCTTCTCACTTTACCACTGCTAACCAGTGCTAAAGTGCTTGTGCTCTCTTGCTCTCTCCCTCAAACATTGTTTGATTGGTATGTACCTAATTGGCATGCTTAATTTACTTATAAGTCCCTAGTAATGTGCACTACATGTGACCAAAGGGTGTAAATTAAATGCTACTAGTGGACATGCAGCACTCCTTATGCCACCTACTTACGCAGCACTTTAAAACATGTCCAATGCCTGCCATTTCGACTTGGCATTGAAAGACCCTTTGTCAAGCCTTAAACTCCTCTTTTATTACATATATGTCATCCCTAACCTATGCCCTAGTTAGCCCATTGGGTAGGATACTATGTAATTAAAAGGCAGGACATACACCTTTAAGTTTTACATGTTCCAGCAGTGAGAAACCCTCAAATTTGTTTTTCACTACTATGAGGGCTACCCTTCCATTGGATAACATTGGAGATTCCTTATTACACTTAACAAGCTGTAATTCCTGATTGGGAAGGAGTAGACCTATCATGTTTAGTAACCATGAAATTTATAGATACAATTTTGAAAATGCCACTTTTTGGAAAGTTTGCATATTCCTGCTCTCAGCTCTGTGTGCCTGCAGCCTGTCTCCAATACACATCTGGGGTGAGGAGGCAGCTGATCTTGTGCAATACCTCTAGACAGCCACACAGGAAGGGAGCTTAGATGTGAATGATGGGCTGTCAACATCCTAATGGGCCATCCTGGGCAGAATAGGAGGAAGGAGCTGGGCAGAGCCTCACATTTTCATCTGAATAGCCCATGCCGTGTCCCCACACCAAGGACTGCTTAACCCCCACTAGTGAGTCTGGAGTGAGGGCAAGAAGGGAGGACCTCTGTGAACTTCAAATCCCTTCTTTGAAGTCTCCACTCACTTCAAAGGCACCATTGGGTTTAAGAACTGGACTTCTGACCCTAGCAATTCATTACACTTCTGGACCTGTGACCAGGAAGAACTGCTGTGCTGCTACAAGGACTGCTACTCTGCTGGACTGCTGCTCTGGAAGAACTGCTTTCTTGCTGTGCTGACCTGCTGACTGCTGCCCTCCTTGCATGGATGAGAAAGACTGGACTCACAACACTTGATCCCAGAACCAGACTGACTCCAAGGGCTTGGTGGCTTGTCTCCTGCTCTTCTGAAGTCTCAGGGACATAAAAGACTTCCAACTCTTCACCTCTAGCATCAGAACTTTTCTTGCTGCAAGTCGTGCCCTGCCCAGTGGTACCAGTCCAGTCCTGGGCCCTTGGAAATGGGTATAAAGTGCTGCTCCCTTCATAAATCCACTTATGGATGCCGTTATGCCACTCGGAACTGACTTATCTCCATTGATGCTGACACAGAACCGCTGTGGCGAGGATCGAGGACACCACACTGCTATCGGCACATCACTGCTGAGGTGAGAATCAGGAACACTGCATTTCTGACTGTGCAACACATTGCCACCATTCCCGATGCATCTTCGACTTTGCGTGTGTTAGAGCCAATGCATCGGCAAGATCTTTGGAATTGATCTACAACAAAATATTGGTAAGCCCATATGTCAAATTAATAGTCCATGTCTTCCCATCAAAGTCATATTTGAATAAGCAGGTTCAGCCAAGTCAGTGAATCCAGTGGAGATTTATTATGAAGTACATAGATGAGAACAAACGCCGACACGCGTTTTTGCCCCCTGGTGGTATGTGAACCTGGGGCTTTCTCAAGGCTATTCAATAATTCTTATAGGTAAATCCTTGATAGAAGTTCATTGGCATATTATGTTGAACAAGAATCAAATCAAAAGATCTTGAAGGTATAAAACAAGTAACCGCGTTACGGAGTGTCACAGGATATATCCCTGGTCTCAGACTTTGGAATTGATGCCAAAGCATTGCCTCCTTCGCTCCTTGCATCTTGTTCTTGGCGTCAACGCAACTCCGAACAAAGGTACTGTTTCAATGGGCCAAGGCTGGTCCCTGTATCCCACTCGCGCTTCATTGCTGTTAGCCTGACTTTTCAGACTAGACCCAGTCTAGCGCGACTAGATTGCCCTGGTTGCCACTTTATGCTTCTAAGCACTACAAATAGAGTTATTCATTAAAAATTCATATCACCACTTCTGCTTATTGGTTTTTTTTCATTTTCATCTTATTTTGGTCTTCAAATTAAACTTTATTTTTCTAACTAGGTGTGGTAGTTTCGTTGTTTTACTGTTTGAAGTGTTGCAAAAATACTTAGTATATTGCCTTTAAAATTAAGCCTGACTGCTCTATGCCAAGCTGCCAGGGGGTAAGCACAGGTTAATTTAGGGTGTGTTAGTGACTTACCCTTACTAGGATTGTGGTTCCTGCTTGGAAAGGGCGGATACCTCTGCAATCCAGAAACCCAAATCCTAACACAGGGTAAAACCCTATGTCCCCAATCGCGCTTTACAAATCCCTGACTGATTGATTGATATTCCACTGTACGATCCAAATACATGTTTGTAATCAGACCTTAGTCCTTGTGTAATGTGCAGGTGTGCCCTCTGGAATGACCTCCTCATAGTCACAGAAAGGTATTCTTACATTATTTGTCAAGAAATCTTTCCATTTCTGGAAGACTTGCATCTTTGTTCTGTATGCAACACAGCACAAAATAAGTAAACTCCAATTAAAATACCCAGCAATTCCCAGCAAATCACAATATAATACTCAGCAACACAAGCATTCAATCCTAGCTCAATACCACTGACTCCTCCACTCACAGCACAGTGCCCAATGTTGTTACAAACAATCTTAGTGTGGTACATGCATCACTGACTAATATCAGTTTGACACCTTATGACTTAACTTACAGCATGTCACAACAGTTCTGACTCCACAGTGATCAGCTCCGCATAAGCAAAACATCAAAAATCAAAAGTAAAACAACACCTCTTGTCTGTTCCACTAAAGAATACTCCAAAGGCAGCAGCCACACTGGGGGAAATTTACCAAGGGAATTCTCAGCTAGCAGGAAACCACCCTGACAAGCGCGGTCTACTCCTTTGTGCAAAAATGTTTAACCATACTACAATCTCTTTAGTACACCATCACAACAGTAGTTTAATAAGTCCCTCTCCTGGTGTGGCTGATGGCTCCTCACAATCAAACACCTCACCTGTAACTAAAGTTAAGTTACAACATAAATATAACTCTGTATCTATCCGGGATCTTGGATTAGAACGAGTCCTATAACTAAACTTCAACTCTTTGACGCAAGCACATTTACATTATAAGCAGAAGCAATATATGAGAAAAAGCATTTAAATTCTCAACTTCAACATGGAGCCCCTTAGACAAAAATGTGACACCAGACCTCAAAACACAATAACTCATCAAAAATTCAACCACCACAAATTTCAACGACTCACAATAAAAAATGCACAACCCTACTTATATTCCTAGGACCCCTACAACCAGTACGGGAACGCCAGTATGCCTCAGTACTCTGAACGGGAAAATGGAAGCTTACGAACACAAACTGAGATTTTAACTATTTCTGAGGCAAATGTAGACTCCCTAGGCCTCAGTGGAAAGTATCCTCTGCTACTGGTTTTGATGCAGCACTTTGCACCGCACAAATCTTGATGTAAGCTCAGGTTCAGACTGCACTCCGATGGAGCTTTAGTTCCTGACCGAGGCTACTTATTACAAATGAGTACAGTTAAATATTATGAAACACATTTGGCCCCACAAAGATGACAGAGAACATTAGATTTGCAAAATCATAAAGCTGTATTAAAAGATTAGCAGATTTACAAATTCCAATCATCAAATTAGTTGTAAATCAATAGCCAATATATGTATGCATTAGTCAATATAAGTCAAAGCAATTGAAAATTACAAATGCAAAGACAATCTATTATAAATTGGCTTAGTTACCATAAGTAGACCCAAATCCCCACAAAGAGAAATCCCTACTAAGCTAATTCAAGGAAACTCTGGGAAGGTGGGGCAAAGTCTGGCAGAAAGTGTTAGCGTGAAAAGCCTCTGAAGGCAGTATATAGGAATCAAATGAAGCTTTGTCTAACAAGTTGAGAAGGTATCAGTCCAAGAGTCTAACTCTTTCGGACAAGAGATAAAGACATCTGCTCTAAAGGAAGCTGAAAAAGCATGTCGATCAAAAATGCTGCAAACTCATTCTCAAATAAACAGAATTCTAAAATTATAAGTAACGTAACTTCTCCAAAAATCCAACAAATCAAGAGAAGCCAGAAAAGACACATTTTCAGTCACAATAAAATATACAAAACTTTCTCACAAGCAAACATTGATTTTGACCTTCAGACTATCAAATAAGACATAGGGTTGCTTGTACGGGAGGGTGCAGCAAACAGACCTACATTAAATTAAGAAATTTCAACACAGTCTCAAAGAACAAAAACATTATTTTCTGCATAAGAAAACAGAACAATAATCATTACACATATTGTTTCAGCTTTTTGACTAAAAAGATAAATGTTCCACAAAGCAACGTCACAACCAACATGAACCATTAAAAAAAAAATCTATTTTAACTAGAATCCGTTTTAAACACTGAAAATGTGCAGAAAATATATTTGCGTGTGGCATCTTAAAGTCAATATATGTGCAAAGCATTTAATTATGGACAAACATCTTCATCTCACATTTGACCTTCATGCTGGCTGCAATAGGTAACCAGAGAAGTGAGTAGATTCTCTGAGTGATGTGGTAGTGGAGAGATATTACATGGGGACTTCGAGGACCTATTAACCAAGCATGTATTCCCCATGCAGATATGCGTCAGCCTTGGTTTTATGCACCCAAGGGCCATGGTAAAGTCCATTTTGATTTCTACTCATACTGATATTTTGAGAGCCCTAGAGGTGAATGGATGTTAGAGATAAGGATGTTATTGAGCCCCTCCCCCCGTATGAGTGGCCTTTCAATGGCTAAGGTAATTCCGGCCCCTGGACTTATCATTATCAGCCGGAACAGTATAACCAGGCGTCAGAAAAACAAGCTCACTATGAGTAAGACTCTGGGGTGTCCACTTAGAAATGAGGAATAACGGAGAAATTGGATTTAATACATCTTATCTCCTATTCCTCATTCCTACACAGCTTTTCATACAGAGATTACAGATGCTACGAGCAGTCAGCGATCCCAGGGAATCTTTATGGACCCGCAGGAGGTTATGAGGAATATATTATGAGGGTCTTTAACTTGGAGATGGAAATAGATTAGTGTCTATTTTCTTGAGGCAGTACTAAGGAGCAGATTTATGGAAAGTGGTGCTGCACCGAGTGCAGCGCCACTTTCCCTGCGTCCCTTAGCACCGTCCTACTGCCACCATGTGTGCGCAGTATTTAAAATACGGTGCACCATGGCGCAGGGTAGGGGGCAATAGTGTCATTTCACATGACGCTATTGATGTACTCTGCAATAGTAGTGCCAAAATATGGTGCTACTCTTGCAGAGTACATAGGGCTCCATTCTAAAGAATGGAAGCCCTCTTTTAATGCCTGGTCTTAAGCAGGCGTTAAAGGTGCCGTAAAAAAATGGCACAAGGAAATCTCATAGATTTCCTTATGACATTTTTCCGGCTCCCCTAATGGTGGAACGCCCTCTTTGCATACATTATGCCCGGCACAGGCATAAATAGCGCAAAGGGCTACAGGGTGGCGCAATGCATGCATTGCGCTACCCTGTAAATACAACGTGGGAATTCAGCCTCGTTAGGCCACCCTAACGCCAAAAATAACGACGTTAATGTGGCGCAAGGTAGCGCTAGGGCATTATAAATATGCCCCTAAATCTAGAGATGAATCATTGGTGGAATATCCTTCATGAAAACAATAGTTTAGTACAGATAATTCTACCAGCGGTTTGTCCTCCTGGTTTCTTATTTCCTCTAGAATTCCAAGGATTTTCCATTGCTACACACATCTAATTTAGACCTTAGGCTTGTTAACTTTGAGCAGATTGCTAATTACATTTTCGCTGTCGACCAATTACAGAGGCAGCATTCCTATCTCTGCTATTAAAGTTGAAACAACACCTCTTAGGAAAATATGGTTTTCATCTTTTTCCCCCTGGAACTATTTACACCAAGCATTGGAAAAACACAGTTCTGAATGCTGGCTTTCATAATGTCAATTCAAGGTTGATATACCACCTAGTTTATTCTTCTCTTTTGATCTATTACATTGTAGGTACTGTGCATTTTGTTGAGATGGGCTTCTTAGTTAGTATAAGGGAACACCAGCAGTAAGATTACAGTGAGAAAAATGAGTTTATTCCTAATACAGAGCCCTGGCTGCAGCACACGGACCGGTTACATCCACTCCTCCGGTCCGCTCTCCACCAACTGTCTCCCAACGCCCACGAACATTCCCTACCTAACATTCCCCTGTTCTCTGTCTCGCGCACCTAGCTAGCGCGAGCCCGACAACATGGGAAATACATTTCTTTACATTATAACATTAAAAACAAAGATACAACACATCTTCCCCCTTACACAATTTTTTTTTTTTTATATATATCATATCCCATGAATAACACAACATCGTTACCATTCCAACAATACCCAACAATGTCTAATGACTAAAAGAAACCTATCATAAATTATTTAGTTTTACAAAGAATTTGGACTCAGTTGCATACATATTCACTAAACTTCCCCGGTCTTGTGATTTTCCTGCCACACCTACTAAACCTACTCATTACCCTTGTCATACCTCCTTCTCGAACATTTTTTTCCCTTCCTTCCGTTACGCTATCATCTTGTATAGGATTTCCGTTGCCTCCACCCACCTGTGCTTCATTGGCATGTTGAACTGGAACCCCAAACTCACATTGTGAGGACATGTCGTTACTAGTTTCATCATCCACTAACCAGTTGGTTTCAATCATACTCTTCTTTTCACCTCCTTTATATGAAGAAACCCTGCTTAAATGCCACACTTTCCCATCTTCGAGTAGCACTGCATTACACAAAATTTTCATAACTTTCAAGGGCGGATAGAATTTACCCATTCCATACTTTTTGAAACCTGGGACTTTCACTTTAACCAAATCACCTATTTGTATATTCACAGCCTTGCATTTGTGTTTTACATCATAGTTTTCTTTTGAACGCGTTTGCGCCATTTTAATGTTGTTCCTAACATCTTCAACAGTCCAACCGCTCTTCCTACCATCTGTCATCCAACCAATGTTATCCTTCAATAATGGAACTCTACCCCTCATAATCTCGAAAGGACTGTGTCCTGTAGAATTACAAGGTGTGGTCCTGTATGACCAAACTGTTCTCCATACTTCTTTTTCCCAACATAGTTTTGCATTTTCTGCCAGCTGTATGTTGTTCTTCAACACTCTGTTAAAGCGCTCAACAGCACCGTTACCAGCCGGGTGATAGTTGGACGTAGTAATGTGTTTTATGCCACACCTCGATAAGAAAATCTTGAATTTTTCAGAAATGAATTGCGGCCCATTGTCCGTAATTACAGCTTTGGGGAAACCTTCTCTTAAGAAAACCGTATCTAAAAAATTCACAATGGACCCAGAATCTACCTTGGTCATAATACTAATTTCTGGCCACTTAGAGAAATGATCATACATCACCACAATATATTTGCACTCCCCATCCGCATGTATAGGACCAGTAATATCTAGAGCAATTTTTTCCCAAGGCATGTCAGGACACTTGATAGGAACTAGTGGTGGTCTAAATGTTGATAAAGCTTTCTCTGAATCATTGCACTGGAAACATTCTCTTACCTTTCTTTCCACAGCCACATCTATTCCTGGCCACCAATACAATTGTTTAATTTTGCTTTTCGTTTTAGATATTCCTAGATGGCCGTCATGGCACAAATCCAAAACCTTATCCCTAAGTACTTCAGGAGGTATAAATTTCCCATTGCGCATCAACTTGTTGCCCTCAACAGAAATCTCATCCTTCACCTCCCAAAATCGCCTTACATTTTCATCCAAATTTTTTTTATGAGGCCACCCCTCACACAACATGATTTGAACATTGTTTAAAACTAGATCTTCATCCACAGCTTTATTCCATTCATCTTCAGTAATACCCTAAACATCTTGTACAATATCAGCTACCCAACAATCTTCCAATTCCTTCACATCTTCATCAGTACCGGCAAGGGGCATCCTAGTTAGGAAATCAGCAATTTTATTCTTGACCCCCGGTACATAACATACCTCATACTTGTAATCTAAAAGTTTCATGGATAAACGGGCAATGCGTGGTGAAGCTTTGAACAAACCCTTAGTCGTTAAGACCTTGGTGAGTGGTTTATGGTCACTCCGCAAAATGACATTAGTGTCCCATACAAATGCTCGAAAATGTTCCAACCCCCACACACATGCAAGAGCCTCCCTCTCAATGACAGATTATTTTGCTTCAGTATCAGTTATCGAGCGGGAGGCAAACGCAATTACGCATTCCTTATTATTCTCATTCATCTTTGAGAGTACAGCTCCCAACCCCTTACTGCTAGCGTCCGTAGTAACAATGCTTTGCAGGTTTGGGTTAAATCCTTGCAGAGCAGGTGCCCGGATAATGTCTCTTTTGATTATTTCAAAAGCCGTTTCACACTCCTCAGACCACTTGAATACACACTTATCTTTTAGCAATTGCCTAATGGGAAAAGTTTTTTGAGAAAAACTATGGACAAACTTGGCATAATACTCCGCCAGGCCTAAAAATGCTCTAATTTCATCCTTGTTTGTAGGTGCAGGTGAATTTATTTTGGCCTGTACCAGACTAGCTTTAGGTTCGATGCCCTTACCACTTACTTTGTGTCCCAAATATGTGACACTTTGCCTAGCTATTTTGCATTTACTATATTCTGCTGTAAGTCCATTATCTCCCAACACCTGTAGAACCATTCTAACTTTAGCATCATAATTATCTTTCGTATCTCCCATAATTAATATATCATCTTGAAAAAAAAATACATCACGCATCTTACTGAATAGTTTATACATCAGCCTTTGGAACATAACAGCCGCAGATGCCAACCCAAATGGCACCCTAACAAATTGATAACACCCAAACGGTGTAATAAACGCGGTTAATCTACGGCTATCAGGATGCAAAGAAATCTGGTGATACGCAGAAGTAAGCAATGAAGGTATACTGGTTGCAAATTATGCTGCATTCACTATGTATCAAATCACTGAAAGCTGTCGCCTGCCCAAGGTAAAAGTTGCCCAAGTTATTAAGCTCCTTGGACTCACTTGAATATGTATCTTAGCCAAGAAAAAGATTGTAACTGTGGACAAGGACTAAAAGCATGTGTTTGGAGTAATGCATGATTTTGGACTTCTTTGGATGCTGTAGGGATTCTTTGATAAAATCGTTTATTCCAATTTTCCAGCAACTTAACAGTCAGGTAATGTTTAACATCCTTAAACTGCTATATCGCTCCAGACCACCCATGTACATAATATTCATAAACAATAATCAAGTCTGTTGGTGCATCAGACACTCCATTTAGCAACTAATCCCGTTCCTCAAAATGTGAACTCAGTTCTAGCAGATAACTTAGTGATTCCCCCCATCTGTTCCCCAGTCCATTTTCCTAGCAGTGACCTACCAATTAAATTAGATCTTCCATGTTGCCCAAATGTACTCAAATTTACAGGGGCACCCTCATTCCTTGTATACAGTTTTGTAAGCTGCTTGCACTAATTCATGTTAGCGAATCATTTCTCAGAGCTGTGAGTTAACGCTGCTCCCATTCTTGGGCAATATCCTTTCTTGCAACCATGAGGGCTATATTAGAAAACAGCAGTGCACACTTGGGTTTAAATTGATCCCCCTCAGATACACAAGGTTGCTAATGGTGGGGCAGAGTGATCCTCTCACTCGTATTTGACAATGTGGTTTGTATCTGGTAACAAAAAGGTTGTATTCGTGGACATCCCCACACCGTGTGCAGTATTGCCCTCACCCCACCACATCTCCTAAAGCATTTGTTATGATCTGTCTTACTCATTTTATACAGTCTCGATCTCATGAAGTAGGAGAGTCAGTTGCACCAGCCGAAATCCAGCCCTTATACCCCTTCTCTGGTAGGCCTGCATGCTTCTCCCCACTCTTCATCTTCCAGCATTCCCTATTCTTTCTCCCATTTCCCTAAGGGTGCCCTGTAGGACTTGACAATTACTTATTAATGTCTTATAAATCTGGGTGATAGCATGTTCATGTATCAGTGGTGCTAGCACGTTGTACTCTCCAGGCAATTCTCACCTGGCAAGTCCCTCAACTGGTCTGTATGTTTGTAGCAGTGAATGTCTCAACTGTATTGCAGAAATTGGCTATAAGCCAAATCATAATGGTTCTGGAGTTCCTCAAAACACCATCTCACTTCTCTCCCAAACATCCTCTATCTTTGATATGCCCAGTAAGACCCACCTATATCCCTCAAAAGCCTTCAGGTTGGCAAGAGTCGAAATCTCACAGGGGTGTCTCAAGTGTCAGTTTTGCAGCCCATCCATATTTTTAGTGGCTCTCTTCCAAGCTTTAATCACAGTTTCCCTTGGGGATGGTAAGTCTGTGCTATTTCCCTTGCCATAGAGATTCTTGACGTAACACCTGCTGTCCATTGTTCTTCTGTCAGCCATAAGTGCAAGTTCCTTTGGGAGAAAAATGCCCACTTATTGACTACCAATAACTGAATGAGCCACTAGTTCAGTTTCAAATTAAGGAGAGCTATGAACTAATTCCTTGTTACTTTTTGTAGAGCTACACTGAGTGTCCCTCCACCCTTCCATAAAATGTCTCTGGGACTTTATAATGCAGATTTTACAACATGTACAAGAACCTGCGGAGGAATATTATCTTGTACAGGGCCGCCTTTCCCATAATTGACAGTGGCAGTGTTCTCCAGTGGGTCATATCCCTCGTATAATCCTCTAGAACACTTCCCAGGTTGTGCCTCTAGAACTCAACAGAGCCTCTCATGATGATTATCCAAAGATAAATAAGCCCCTCTGGCAATCACCACAGGGGCATCTCTCTATCTGCTGGTGTATGCCACTGTGTTAATAAGATTATGATAGATTTATGCCAGTTGGTATGTGTACCAGAATATCGACCAATATTCCCTAGGATTTCCATGACTCTGGGGAATGAGTGGTCTGGATCCACCAAGTACAGAAGGAGATCATCTGCATAAAGGGCGTGATTTCCTCTCTATTGAGATCTCATTGCTGGCATCTCACCAACTCATTGCATCTTAATCAATTCCTCTGTGGTTTCAATGGCAGCGGGAAGAGTAGTGGAGATAGGGGGCATCCCCTGTGTTTCCCCCTCCGCAGACAGTATTCATCAGAAAGGATCCCATAACTTTGATCAAATGCAAACATGGGGGTGGTTTGTAAGGATGTCTACCGCTCACAATACATCACATATCAGGTTTTATATCCAATGTTCCTAAAGTATCCCTTCATCCGACAGTGCTTGAAACAGGGAATCCACCCAAAACCCTGTACGATAGCAATCAATAGATTGTTATCCCTAAATCCAATAACAAAAAGCACACATCTCAAAATCAATTAACAAAAATACACGTATTATATTCAGTCCCAACTGGTTCAATGTAGTCTTCTTTATTTTCTTCTTTCACATCCACTTCAGCCAAGCCAACATGTGTTTCATCTGGAATGTAACCCAATGACTTCCTCAGGGCTTTCTTAGGCTGTAAACAATATGTGGTACATAGTATTTAAATGTACACCCAACCTACGTTCCCATGTCTCCCAATAACTCATTCTCATGCAACACATTATGTAAATTATTAAACTTAATAGGTTGAAACCAATTTTATGAGTTACTCTCATCTTGATAAGTATATGTATTTCCAGTTATATTTATCCTTAGTATCAGTCACCTCTATATGCAATGTGATCCATTCCCACATAACGTCTTCCACATCTTACGTATATAAGCATGCACACACAAGTGGAACAGAACCCCTGATATGGGGATCTCTGTGATCTTATCCGTTTATATCCCTTATATCTAGAAACCCTTCCTGTCCTAAGACATTACACATCCGTGTAGTTTCTTCTCATAACTCTGTCGTAACAAATCGCACCGCTTCCGTCAATTTATATGTTGCAGATCAAAGCTTCTGTGTAATATGACCAATAAGAACATAAACTAAATGATTTTAATTATGTTATTTAGTCCAAATATATCTTAGCTCTATTGCAAACCTTATTTTCATTGCGCACACCGATATGTTATTGGAAATGATAGACTTAATTCTTAATCATAATTATTTCCTTTACAACAATTAGTGGCATAGACAAAAACAGGGGGTGGCGATGGGGTCGAGATTTTCCCCCTATTTATAGGATGGTTTGAAGAATAATGGTTATGGGGACGAGGAGCAGCAGAATGGCATACAAATATCATATATTGGGGAAGATATATTGATGATTGTTTCATAATTTGGACGGGCAATTTGGATAAAATGAAGGGATTTTGTGAATAGTAATGAAGTGAATGTAAGATTCACATACCAGTACAGCTTGGTACGTATGCATTTCCTAGATGTGGAACTATATGTGGAGGACAATAAGATTGAAAGGAAATTATATTGTAAACCGGCCTCTGGTAACTCAGTATTACATGCTACTAGTGGGCAACCTACACATCAGTTAGAAGCAATACCATTTGGAGAAATGGTAAGAGCAAGACGTAATTGCAGTAAAGATATGGATTTTTATGGATGTATTCAAGACATGGAAAACGTTTTATAGCTAGGGGATATCAGGAAAAGAATGTGAAGAAATCTCAACGGAAGGCATTTTGAATACTTCGACAACAAACCTTAGAGTTTCAGACAAATATAGATAGGAGAGATAAGGATAGAATAAGGATAGTACTGGACTATTCAGAAAATTCAGCCATGTTATTGAGAAGTATGAAAAAACATTGGGGCATTCTAACACATGATCCTTCACTAATGAATCACATCATTACAAAGCCTGAAGTAACATACCGTAAAGGGAAATCGCTGAATAATTTTCTCAGCCCTAGCTATCCGAGCAACAGAATAGATGCCAACTCGTTGGACACACATAATAAGGTTTTTTTTCAAATGCGGAGGTTGTGGAGTCTGTAAATGGACATGGCAAGCCAAAAAAGATTTCTGTGTAGACAGGAACCACAGATATACTATCCAAACACACATTAATTGTAATAAGACCTTTGTAATATATATGTTAGTTTGCAAATTTTAACGAATATATATAGGGAGCACGGTTCGTCCCTTAAGATTAGAATTGCAGAACATTGGAGGGCTATCAGACTTGATGATGAACGTTATCCCATTGCACTGCATACAAGGACATGTACTGCACCAGGTGTAGATAAGGAATCCAAATTCTTTGGGTTTGAACATAGTAACAAGAATCCCCGAGGGGAAACAGAGAATTAGCCCTGAGGAGAAAGGAATCCATTTGGATTATGCGTCTAAGAGCAGTAGAATTTGGACTCAATTCTGACTATGAATTAGAATATTTTTTGGGAGAGAAATAGATTGGTTGTAATATGTAGATATGGATATAAGGTACATGAAATGTACTTAAGATAACAGTAATGCACGCACAAGTCAAACTTCAATACAGAAATTAGTAGTATATACTTAGATTGTGTATATAGAAATAGGGAAATTGTAACAGGGTCTGTCCTTCCTTTTATGCTAATAGTCACATTTCTTAGAATGGTACAATTAGGGAAAAATGTGTGGAATAAAACCAACATTCAAAATTCAACATTTTTGGAATTGTCTTAGGTAATAATGAAGGACATAATATTATTACCTCTTCAACTTCAACTAGAATTTAATGTATTTGACTTCATTACATACAACGACTGACACAGTTACCGACATTTCAGCTGGCTGTAAAGCTGTGAACTGTAGTATTCAGATCTCAAAGCATATTTACATGGACATACATAAATGAACAGCCAGGCTTTAAGATGTGTACATTCATCCTCTGGCACACTGCTCATTAAACCAGGTAAATCTGAACTTATATTCGAACCAAGGAAAAACATAGCATTTCTTCTTGTCTTTTTTTTAAGGTTTATTCTTTAGTTTCTATGCTTAACTGAATTTTGAACTCCCTCATAACCTAGCAATTGTTGCTGTTCTTACCACCACTAACTCATTTTCTCACAAGCTCTTTGCTTCTTGGGTTGTATTGGCCATTCTTTTCATCGCTCCTTGATTCCCACAAATTCTCCTTTGTCACTCATGATAATTCTTACATTTGACAGTGCTGCATTTCTCCAACCACATCCCACTTCCTCCCTTATTGTCACTCATCCTCCATGTTCTCTATTTTCTATTTATGAAGATCTTGACACTCTGCTTGGGTATCTTCATGTTTGCTCCTTGCCACTTTTCTGCTTCCTGACACCAAACTCCATCTTGCAACAACTCCCAGAAACTCACGATTGCTTTCCATTCTAGGTTCTCATCACATATTCCAGTTCATAAACCTTTAGGCTGATTGATTTTATCCTTTACAGATCCCATTTTTAGATTTCCTCAGTACCTTTTCTCAATGCCTTACTTTATCTTTCATGGACTCCTTCTTTGTTTCTCTTTTAATTCACCCCCACCTCTCATCCGGCACAGCTCACAAATCCATAACGGTCTTTTTTCACAAGAACCTTTGCTTAGCAAGCCCTTTCTTCCTGACCCAAACAATATCTTCATTCTGGCTACACACTGACGCCTCAAATCCTGCAGATTTTTTCACCGTTCCATTTTTGACACTTTCGCTTACTTTTGATAGTGTTTGTAGGCTTGACTCTTTTAAAGCCTCTCACCTACCCAAAGTTTGGTCCACCTTATCTCTTCAAACATTTACATATTTTTAATTACCATTCTTCCCTATGCTTGGGTTATCTCTTTAGTTTTTAACATCTCCTCAATGCACATCTCCCCAGTGTTTTAGCCTGTTATATTCCCTCTGTGTATAACTTCGCTACCTTACTTCTAAGAATGATCATCTACATTTTTGCTTTCTTTTCTGTTTCTCACTCATTTTCATTCACCTAACTGAGACTCTGAAATGCATACTTCCCCCAAATGAGCCCCCTCCCGGTTCTAGGTCCATATCCTTTTCTCTGAAATCTGTCCTCTGCTTCTTTGCATCTAATCGCATTTCTCAAACTATTTGTTTGTATGTTTCACAGTTTGTATGTTTCTTTGGTCACTATCTTTACTCCTTGCTCCCACCACCGTCACCTTTTCCCCACTTGTTTGCCATTTGTTACCTTTACGTATATTTGCTCTTAGCATCATACATATCTCCATTCTTTTTTCCAGCATATCTCACTGATGTCTAATACTGGTGATTTACAGATCTATAATTTTTTATTTGTATTTTTCATATAATTCTGTATTTCTGTGCTCAGTACTCCCTTGGCATTCAAGTTGTCTTTAACTCTGCCATTCATATACTTTGCAATCAATTTAGCAGTACACCTCTCCACTTCACCTTGTTGATCACTGGTAATTTCCTTCTCCATTTTTGTGGTCTTTAAACACATGCACAATCTAACTCCCACAGGTTGTCCTCTCTCTTCCAACTGTATGTTCCCACTTGCCTCACTTGCACCCAGTGATTTTCTTCTGAAGGATTTCTAGGACAACCCACACCACCTTGTACCCCATCTTGCTGTACCTGATTCTCCATGATGCCTCTTAAGTTGCCATCAGATGCCCATTCGTCTTCCACACGTTCCACATTCGATATACCTTTAAAAAAACATCTACTCTGTGAAGCCTTCCCTGGCAGTTTACTATCTATGTACAGATTTTGCTCTCTTTCAACATTTGTTTTACTGTACTGGTTGTTCTGCATCATTGATCATAGTTTGATTTACTTTTCTTTGATTGCATCAACGTTTTTAGTAAATCTGCAGCTGTGTTTTTTGCAAGGTATAATAATCCAGGTACACAAGTGGCCAAGCATTGTGACTACTCACAAGGACTGCCAGTTTACTCTATAGTAGTTATTAATAATGCCCACCTCACAGCCACAGCCTTTTGATCTGTCACTTGTCAAATCATATATTATAAGTCATAACATATTCATATGAGGTGCCAGGCTCCTGTTATGCTATTGGAAAGATTGTGGCTCAGAATTACTAAGATTTTGTATGCAAAGATTTTATTCTAGAATCCAAAAGGGAAAAGGAACTGACTATTCTTGCATAGAGGACTGGAAAAGAATGCTTGACAGGTCAATGGCCACAAACCATTATTTGGAAAAGTATCAGAGTAGAATTCGATACCAGGGGCTACATTCAAAAAGTATTTGATTGGCTTTTCTTAAATACTGAACATTCCTCCACTTATTGGGTTTATGCAAACCCTTCACAGGTGAGCCGCAGAGACTCCCTTGTATATCCTTTAAGATGCTTCAACATCTTTGATTAGAAAAATGTATTTGCCAGTAACCTCTCAGACTTCTTCTTTGACTGAATCTCTTAAATCGGGAGGCAAATCTTCCCTTGCCAGAACTGGGAACAACCCAACGGTTAATTCGTGTGTTCTAAATTTAAAGTCTGCATCTTCATTGTGTGTCTGAAGCTCAGCACCATCCGGTGTGCAATCTATCACTCAGTTGAGTTTGCAGAGTAGATCCCTGCCCATTAGATTGATTGGACTAGAATAACATATTAGGAACTGATGGTCATCCTCAGGAGCCTCAATTGTCATGAAACATTAGCTGAAACTGGATTTGTGCTCTTTTTATTTGAAATACCTACAACTTGGACTTGTTTTCCCAAGAGGAGTAGGTTTTGGACCACTACCGTTCTAACAGCAGCAGTGTCAGGTCCAATATCAACAAAGAATAATACAGGGTGGCCATTCACCTCTCGGTCTACATATGCCTAACTCTGGTATGGCCCTAAATCTGCACCAAACATGCAATTTTCTTTTCCCTTCCGTCACCATCAATGTGACTGATCAGAACCCAGATCCAATACCCAGAACTGTTGGAAACATTTACAGCTTATCAAAGAGTTTTTCTGAACCTTTGGGTTCGATTGTATATTAAAACTCAGATTTTGTGCATTACTGTTGGTTGGGGCATACTGGCATTATGAGGTCTTTCCATTTGCATATTTTGCAGTGGCATCACATTAATGTTTGGCATCTGAACATCATTTTGCATTCGGTTGGAATTCAGCCTACATTCTCGATTCCAGTGGCTCACCTTGTTACAATAATGACACTGAGTATTTTTCTTCAATATGAATCCTGAGTGTAAGAAATTGGGTTGCTGATTGACTGAGATGTGAAGCTTGGTCAAGCAGCAACCAAAGTTCTTGTCAGGGTGAGGAATGAGCCAAACCTAAATTAACCTGCACTCAACCCTCTGGTAGGTTGGCACAGAGCAGTCAGGCTTAACTTTGAGGCAATGTGTGAAGTATTTGTGCAACACTTCAAAACAGTAATAAAGTGCAAAACACCACACAAATAAGATCTCACACAAACTTAGAAAACTTTAGTAATTTCTAATAAATTAAACAGGACCAAAACGTGAAAAAACAGAAATGTGAAATTTTTAAGATTTTAGTGAAAATAGCATCAAAAAGCACAAAGAGCCAACTGTGGATATCTGGTCCTGCCGGACGGGATAAAGTCACAAGTTCAGGCTGGTTGTGATGGACCGCGGGCTGGCTCAGTTAGGGCTGCTGAACAAAGTACCGAAAATCCTGGTTTGTGAAGCGTTGTGCGGACTCATGTCGAATATGGTTCTGCAGCTACAGTGAGGAATCAGTTCCAAGATATGCCGAGACTGCGATCCAAGTGCCTGCATCATCATCATCAAGGATAACGTTCATGGGGCTTGTGATGTGAAGTCCTGCATCAGGGATGTGGCACACCGTGGAGGCGATGCATCGGTTCTTCAGGAGCTACGACCCTGCGCTGTGGAGTCCAGCATCATCGTTGATGCTGCAGTCAATGAGAGATGTGAGGGTCTGAGGCAAAATGCATCACACAACCTCTGTTCCAATGAGGGTGCGGAGATGATGCATATTTTTGCGACGGGTCTAATCCATGTAGCAGTGGCAATGCGTCAGTTCTGCTCGGGTTTATGCTGCTCAGCAGAGGAGATGCTTAGGTTACGCTGGAACCGCAGAGGCTGGCAGAGCACATTAAGCCCTCTTCCAAAGATTCAGGACTTGGGCGGCACCACTGCGCAGTGTAGACTCACAGGTAGTAGAGTGCAGGTGCAGGTGCAAAATTGCTGGAAGCCTAAGGTCTGGTTTCAAGAGATGCAGGTCCAGTCCTTCTCACCCAGACAAGAGGGCAGCAGGCCAGCACAGCAGGTCAGCAATCCTTCATAGAAACAGTACAACCAAGTGCCAGTCCTTTCAGCAGCACAGCAATCCTTCTTCTTGGCAGATCATCCAAAGGTCCAGAAGTGTACTGAAGTGGTGGTGCCTGGGTTCCAGTATATATACCTCATTGTGCCTTTGAAGTGGGGAGAAGCTTCTAGAGGCAGGCCTTTGAAGTGCATAGATGCCCTGCTTTCTTTGCCTGGCTCAAGACTAAATACAGGGCGGGTGCAGCCCTTTGTATGGAGACAGGACACAACCTATTCAATTGTAAGTAGGGCAGCTCCTCCATCCCATTCTGCCAGTGATGGTTCATCTAAGTCCACCTATGCTCCCCATTGTGTGTGGTTATCTAGAAGGAATACATAAAGACCAACCGTCATCTACACCCAGTCAAGTGACCCAGAGACAGGCTGTAGGCACCAGAGGGCTAAGGCAGGAAAATTCCAACTTTCTAAAAGTGGCATTTTCAAAATTGTAATTTAAAATTCGACTTTACCAAAAGTTGGAATTGTATCACAATTCCAAATACACCAAACATCCTCTGGTTACCTGTTCACATTTGGAAATTACAGCTTATTAATTGTAATAAGGTAACTCTAGTGTTATCGGGTGAGGTAGGCTTTGCACAGTAGGGAAAATAACTTTAGTAGTTTCTCACTGCCAGAACATATAAAACTTAAAAGTACATGTCCAACTTTTTAAATGCACTTTACCATGCCCTCTGGGCTGTCGAGGGCCTGTCCTAAATATGTGTTAAAAAGGAAGGTTTGGGCCTGACAAACGTTTTATTTTGCCATGCCAAAAGGGCAGTTTAAAACTGCCCACACATGCTGCAATTGCAGGCCTGAGACCTATTCAAAGGGATACCTGAGTTGGTGGTACAATCAGTGCTGCGGGCCCATTAGTAGCATTTAATTCACAGGCAGTTCCACTTTACTATAGAATTACATATAAATTAAATATGTTGATTTTGAATAAGCCAATTTTACCTGGATTGGGTCCAGAGATTCGTGCCCATATACAGCAGAATGTGATTTGCTGGCAGTTTAAGACCTTTGATGAGAATTGAGGTACACAAAGTATCGCAATGATGATTTGGAAGTAAGACTGAAGATGATTATGGAGACATTCATGTTGGTGCAAACTAAAGTGGCAGAGAAAGGTTATCAGAGAGGCTCATATATGCTACATCAGGTTCTGGTGCAGGAATACAAGAAGTTGGTTATCAAGGCAGTGGTCAGATGATGCAGAAAGGGAACTTTATTCCACAAAGTAGTGGTGGAAGTATAGCTATTCCTCCATGTTAGATCTGGAATCCTTGGCATGGTTTTCTCCTATCTTTTTACCTTTAGCCCTCCTGTTTTGCCAACTTTGTTTTTGCTGGCCTTAGGAGGACTCTTCTCACTTTACCACTGCTAACCAGTGCTAAAGTGCTTGTGCTCTCTTGCTCTCTCCCTCAAACATTGTTTGATTGGTATGTACCTAATTAGCATGCTTAATTTACTTATAAGTCCCTAGTAATCTGCACTACATGTGACCAAAGGGTGTAAATTAAATGCTACTAGTGGACATGCAGCACTCCTTATGCCACCTACTTACGCAGCACTTTAAAACATGTCCAATGCCTGCCATTTCGACTTGGCATTGAAAGACCCTTTGTCAAGCCTTAAACTCCTCTTTTATTACATATATGTCATCCCTAACCTATGCCCTAGTTAGCCCATTGGGTAGGATACTATGTAATTAAAAGGCAGGACATACACCTTTAAGTTTTACATGTTCCAGCAGTGAGAAACTCTCAAATTTGTTTTTCACTACTATGAGGGCTACCCTTCCATTGGATAACATTGGAGATTCCTTATTACACTTAACAAGCTGTAATTCCTGATTGGGAAGGAGTAGACCTATCATGTTTAGTAACCATGAAATTTATAGATACAATTTTGAAAATGCCACTTTTTGGAAAGTTTGCATATTCCTGCTCTCAGCTCTGTGTGCCTGCAGCCTGTCTCCAATACACATCTGGGGTGAGGAGGCAGCTGATCTTGTGCAATACCTCTAGACAGCCACACAGGAAGGGAGCTTAGATGTGACTGATGGGCTGTCAACATCCTAATGGGCCATCCTGGGCAGAATAGGAGGAAGGAGCTGGGCAGAGCCTCACATTTTCATCTGAATAGCCCATGCCGTGTCCCCACACCAAGGACTGCTTAACCCCCACTAGTGAGTCTGGAGTGAGGGCAAGAAGGGAGGACCTCTGTGAACTTCAAATCCCTTCTTTGAAGTCTCCACTCACTTCAAAGGCACCATTGGGTTTAAGAACTGGACTTCTGACCCTAGCAATTCATTACACTTCTGGACCTGTGACCAGGAAGAACTGCTGTGCTGCTACAAGGACTGCTACTCTGCTGGACTGCTGCTCTGGAAGAACTGCTTTCTTGCTGTGCTGACCTGCTGACTGCTGCCCTCCTTGCATGGATGAGAAAGACTGGACTCACAACACTTGATCCCAGAACCAGACTGACTCCAAGGGCTTGGTGGCTTGTCTCCTGCTCTTCTGAAGTCTCAGGGACATAAAAGACTTCCAACTCTTCACCTCTAGCATCAGGACTTTTCTTGCTGCAAGTCGTGCCCTGCCCAGTGGTACCAGTCCAGTCCTGGGCCCTTGGAAATGGGTATAAAGTGCTGCTCCCTTCATAAATCCACTTATGGATGCCGTTACGCCTCTCGGAACTGACTTATCTCCATTGATGCTGACACAGAACCGCTGTGGCGAGGATCGAGGACACCACACTGCTATCGGCACATCACTGCTGAGGTGAGAATCAGGAACACTGAATTTCTGACTGTGCAACACATTGCCACCATTCCCGATGCATCTTCGACTTTGCGTGTGTTAGAGCCAATGCATCGGCAAGATCTTTGGAATTGATCTACAACAAAATATTGGTAAGCCCATATGTCAAATTAATAGTCCATGTCTTCACATCAAAGCCATATTTGAATAAGCAGGTTCAGCCAAGTCAGTGAATCCAGTGGAGATTTATTATGAAGTACATAGATGAGAACAAACGCCGACACGCGTTTTTGCCCCCTGGTGGTATGTGAACCTGGGGCTTTCTCAAGGCTATTCAATAATTCTTATAGGTAAATCCTTGATAGAAGTTCATTGGCATATTATGTTGAACAAGAATCAAATCAAAAGATCTTGAAGGTATAAAACAAGTAACCGCGTTACGGAGTGTCACAGGATATATCCCTGGTCTCAGACTTTGGAATTGATGCCAAAGCATTGCCTCCTTCGCTCCTTGCATCTTGTTCTTGGCGTCAACGCAACTCCGTACAAAGGTACTGTTTCAATGGGCCAAGGCTGGTCCCTGTATCCCACTCGCGCTTCATTGCTGTTAGCCTGACTTTTCAGACTAGACCCAGTCTAGCGCGACTAGATTGCCCTGGTTGCCACTTTATGCTTCTAAGCACTACAAATAGAGTTATTCATTAAAAATTCATATCACCACTTCTGCTTATTGGATTTTTGTCATTTTCATCTTATTTTGGTCTTCAAATTAAACTTTATTTTTCTAACTAGGTGTGGTAGTTTCGTTGTTTTACTGTTTGAAGTGTTGCACAAATACTTAGTATATGGCCTTTAAAATTAAGCCTGACTGCTCTATGCCAAGCTGCCAGGGGGTAAGCACAGGTTAATTTAGGGTGTGTTAGTGACTTACCCTTACTAGGATTGTGGTTCCTGCTTGGAAAGGGCGGATACCTCTGCAATCCAGAAACCCAAATCCTAACACAGGGTAAAACCCTATGTCCCCAATCGCGCTTTACAAATCCCTGACTGATTGATTGATATTCCACTGTACGATCCAAATACATGTTTGTAATCAGACCTTAGTCATTGTGTAATGTGCAGGTGTGCCCTCTGGAATGACCTCCTCATAGTCACAGACAGGTATTCTTACATTATTTGTCAAGAAATCTTTCCATTTCTGGAAGACTTGCATCTTTGTTCTGTATGTAACACAGCACAAAATAAGTAAACTCCAATCAAAATACCCAGCAAATCACAATATAATACTCAGCAACACAAGCATTCAATCCTAGCTCAATACCACTGACTCCTCCACTCACAGCACAGTGCCCAATGTTGTTACAAACAATCTTAGTGTGGTACATGCATCACTGACTAATATCAGTTTGACACCTTATGACTTAACTTACAGCATGTCACAACAGTTCTGACTCCACAGTGATCAGCTCCGCATAAGCAAAACATCAAAAATCAAAAGTAAAACAACACCCCTTGTCTGTTCCACTAAAGAATACTCCAAAGGCAGCAGCCACACTGGGGGAAATTTACCAAGGGAATTCTCAGCTAGCAGGAAACCACCCTGACAAGCGCGTTCTACTCCTTTGTGCAAAAATGTTTAACCATACTACAATCTTGTTAGTACACCATCACAACAGTAGTTTAATAAGTCCCTCTCCTGGTGTGGCTGATGGCTCCTCACAATCAAACACCTCACCTGTAACTAAAGTTAAGTTACAACATAAATATAACTCTGTATCTATCCGGGATCTTGGATTAGAACGAGTCCTATAACTAAACTTCAACTCTTTGACGCAAGCACATTTACATTATAAGCAGAAGCAATATATGAGAAAAAGCATTTAAATTCTCAACTTCAACATGGAGCCCCTTAGACAAAAATGTGACACCAGACCTCAAAACACAATAACTCATCAAAAATTCAACCACCACAACTTTCAACGACTCACAATGAAAAATGCACAACCCTACTTATATTCCTAGGATCCCTACAACCAGTACGGGAACGCCAGTATGCCTCAGTACTCTGAATGGGAAAATGGAAGCTTGCGAACACAAACTGAGATTTTAACTATTTCTGAGGCAAATGTAGACTCCCTAGGCCTCAGTGGAAAGTATCCTCTGCTACTGGTTTTGATGCAGCACTTTGCACCGCACAAATCTTGATGTAAGCTCAGGTTCAGACTGCACTCCGATGGAGCTTTAGTTCCTGACCGAGGCTACTTATTACAAATGAGTACAGTTAAATATTATGAAACACATTTGGCCCCACAAAGATGACAGAGAACATTAGATTTGCAAAATCATAAAGCTGTATTAAAAGATTTACAAATTCCAATCATCAAATTAGTTGTAAATCAATAGCCAATATATGTATGCATTAGTCAATATAAGTCAAAGCAATTGAAAATTACAAATGCAAAGACAATCTATTATAAATTGGCTTAGTTACCATAAGTAGACCCAAATCCCCACAAAGAGAAATCCCTACTAAGCTAATTCAAGGAAACTCTGGGAAGGTGGGGCAAAGTCTGGCAGAAAGTGTTAGCGTGAAAAGCCTCTGAAGGCAGTATATAGGAATCAAATGAAGCTTTGTCTAACAAGTTGAGAAGGTATCAGTCCAAGAGTCTAACTCTTTCGGACAAGAGATAAAGGCATCTGCTCTAAAGGAAGCTGAAAAAGCATGTCGATCAAAAATGCTGCAAACTCATTCTCAAATAAACAGAATTCTAAAATTATAAGTAACGTAACTTCTCCAAAAATCCAACAAATCAAGAGAAGCCAGAAAAGACACATTTTCAGTCACAATAAAATATACAAAACTTTCTCACAAGCAAACATTGATATTGACCTTCAGACTATCAAATAAGACATAAGGTTGCTTGTACGGGAGGGTGCAGCAAACAGACCTACAATAAATTAAGAAATTCCAACACAGTCTCAAAGAACAAAAACATTATTTTCTGCATAAGAAAACAGAACAATAATCATTACACATATTGTTTCAGCTTTTTGACTAAAAAGATAAATGTTCCACAAAGCAACGTCACAACCAACATGAACCATTTAAAAAAAAAAAACTATTTTAACTAGAATCCGTTTTAAACACTGAAAATGTGCAGAAAATATATTTGCGTGTGGCATCTTAAAGTCAATATATGTGCAAAGCATTTAATTATGGACAAACATCTTCATCTCACATTTGACCTTCATGCTGGCTGCAATAGGTAACCAGAGAAGTGAGTAGATTCTCTGAGTGATGTGGTAGTGGAGAGATATTACATGGGGACTTCGAGGACCTATTAACCAAGCATGTATTCCCGATGCAGATATGCGTCAGCCTTGGTTTTATGCACCCAAGGGCCATGGTAAAGTCCATTTTGATTTCTACTCATACTGATATTTTGAGAGCCCTAGAGGTGAATGGATGTTAGAGATAAGGATGTTATTGAGCCCCTCCCCCCGTATGAGTGGCCTTTCAATGGCTAAGGTATTTCCGGCCCCTGGACTTACCATTATCAGCCGGAACAGTATAACCAGGCATCAGAAAAACAAGCTCACTATGAGTAAGACTCTGGGGTGTCCACTTAGAAATGAGGAATAACGGAGAAATTGGATTTAATACATCTTATCTCCTATTCCTCATTCCTACACAGCTTTTCATACAGAGATTACAGATGCTACGAGCAGTCAGAGATCCCAGGGAATCTTTATGGACCCGCAGGAGGTTATGAGGAATATGTTATGAGGGTCTTTAACTTGGAGATGGAAATAGATTAGTGTCTATTTTCTTGAGGCAGTACTAAGGAGCAGATTTATGGAAAGTGGTGCTGCACTGAGTGCAGCACCACTTTCCCTGCGTCCCTTAGCACCGTCCTACTGCCACCATGTGTGCGCAGTATTTAAAATACGGTGCACCATGGCGCAGGGTAGGGGGCAATAGTGTCATTTCACATGACGCTATTGATGTACTCTGCAATAGTAGTGCCAAAATATGGTGCTACTCTTGCAGAGTACATAGGGCTCCATTCTAAAGAATGGAAGCCCTCTTTTAATGCCTGGTTTTAAGCAGGCGTTAAAGGTGCCGTAAAAAAATGGCACAAGGAAATCTCATAGATTTCCTCACAACATTTTTCCGGCTCCCCTAATGGTGGAACGCCCTCTTTGCATACATTATGCCTGGCACAGGCATAAATAGCGCAAAGGGCTACAGGGTGGCGCAATGCATGCATTGCGCTACCCTGTAAATACGACGTGGGAATTCAGCCTCGTTAGGCCACCCTAACGCCCAAAATAACGACGTTAATGTGGCGCAAGGTAGCGCTAGGGCATTATAAATATGCCCCTAAATCTAGAGATGAATCATTGGTGGAATATCCTTCATGAAAACAATAGTTTAGTACAGATAATTCTACCAGCGGTTTGTCCTCCTGGTTTCTTATTTCCTCTAGAATTCCAAGGATTTTCCATTGCTACACACATCTAATTTAGACCTTAGGCTTGTTAACTTTGAGCAGATTGCTAATTACATTTTCGCTGTCGACCAATTACAGAGGCAGCATTCCTATCTCTGCTATTAAAGTTGAAACAACACCTTATAGGAAAATATGGTTTTCATCTTTTTCCCCCTGGAACTATTTACACCAAGCATTGGAAAAACACAGTTCTGAATGCTGGCTTTCATAATGTCAATTCAAGGTTGATATACCACCTAGTTTATTCTTCTCTTTTGATCTATTACATTGTAGGTACTGTTCATTTTGTTGAGATGGGCTTCTTAGTTACTATAAGGGAACACCGGCAGTAAGATTACAGTGAGAAAAATGAGTTTATTCCTAATACAGAGCCCTGGCTGCAGCACACGGACCGGTTACATCCACTCCTCCGGTCCGCTCTCCACCAACCATCTCCCAACTCCCACGAACATTCCCTACCTAACATTCCCCTGTTCTCTGGCTCGCGCACATAGCTAGCGCGAGCCCGACAACATGGGAAATACATTTCTTAACATTATAACATTAAAAACAAAGATACAACACATCTTCCCCCTTACACAATTTTTTTTTTTTATATATATCATATCCCATGAATAACACAACATCGTTACCATTCCAACAATACCCAACAATGTCTAATGACTAAAAGAAACCTATCATAAATTATTTAGTTTTACAAAGAATTTGGACTCAGTTGCATACATATTCACTAAACTTCCCCGGTCTTGTGATTTTCCTGCCACACCTACTAAACCTACTCATTACCCTTGTCATACCTCCTTCTCGAACATTTTTTTCCCTTCCTTCCGTTACGCTATCATCTTGTATAGGATTTCCGTTGCCTCCACCCACCTGTGCTTCATTGGCATGTTGAACTGGAACCCCAAACTCACATTGTGAGGACATGTCGTTACTAGTTTCATCATCCACTAACCAGTTGGTTTCAATCATACTCTTCTTTTCACCTCCTTTATATGAAGAAACCCTGCTTAAATGCCACACTTTCCCATCTTCGAGTAGCACTGCATTACACAAAATTTTCATAACTTTCAAGGGCGGATAGAATTTACCCATTCCATACTTTTTGAAACCTGGGACTTTCACTTTAACCAAATCACCTATTTGTATATTCACAGCCTTGCATTTGTGTTTTACATCATAGTTTTCTTTTGAACGCGTTTGCGCCATTTTAATGTTGTTCCTAACATCTTCAACAGTCCAACCGCTCTTCCTACCATCTGTCATCCACCCAATGTTATCCTTCAATAATGGAACTCTACCCCTCATAATCTCGAAAGGACTGTGTCCTGTAGAATTACAAGGTGTGGTCCTGTATGACCAAACTGTTCTCCATACTTCTTTTTCCCAACATAGTTTTGCATTTTCTGCCAGCTGTATGCTGTTCTTCAACACTCTGTTAAAGCGCTCAACAGCACCGTTACCAGCCGGGTGATAGTTGGACGTAGTAATGTGTTTTATGCCACACCTCGATAAGAAAATCTTGAATTTTTCAGAAATGAATTGCGGCCCATTGTCCGTAATTACAGCTTTGGGGAAACCTTCTCTTAAGAAAACCGTATCTAAAAAATTCACAATGGACCCAGAATCTACCTTGGTCATAATACTAATTTCTGGCCACTTAGAAAAATGATCATACATCACCACAATATATTTGCACTCCCCATCCGCATGTATAGGACCAGTAATATCTAGAGCAATTTTTTCCCAAGGCATGTCAGGACACTTGATAGGAACTAGTGGTGGTCTAAATGTTGATAAAGCTTTCTCTGAATCATTGCACTGGAAACATTCTCTTACCTTTCTTTCCACAGCCACATCTATTCCTGGCCACCAATACAATTGTTTAATTTTGCTTTTCGTTTTAGATATTCCTAGATGGCCGTCATGGCACAAATCCAAAACCTTATCCCTAAGTACTTCAGGAGGTATAAATTTCCCATTGCACATCAACTTGTTGCCCTCAACAGAAATCTCATCCTTCACCTCCCAAAATCGCCTTACATTTTCATCCAATTTTTTTTTATGAGGCCACCCCTCACACAACATGATTTGAACATTGTTTAAAACTAGATCTTCATCCACAGCTTTATTCCATTCATCTTCAGTAATACCCTAAACATCTTGTACAATATCAGCTACCCAACAATCTTCCAATTCCTTCACATCTTCATCAGTACCGGCAAGGGGCATCCTAGTTAGGAAATCAGCAACTTTATTCTTGACCCCCGGTACATAACATACCTCATACTTGTAATCTAAAAGTCTCATGGATAAACGGGCAATGCGTGGTGAAGCTTTGAACAAACCCTTAGTCGTTAAGACCTTGATGAGTGGTTTATGGTCACTCCGCAAAATGACATTAGTGTCCCATACAAATGCTCGAAAATGTTCCAACCCCCACACACATGCAAGAGCCTCCCTCTCAATGACAGATTATTTTGCTTCAGTATCAGTTATCGAGCGGGAGGCAAACGCAATTACACATTCCTTATTATTCTCATTCATCTGTGAGAGTACAGCTCCCAACCCCTTACTGCTAGCGTCCGTAGTAACAATGCTTTGCAGGTTTGGGTTAAATCCTTGCAGAGCAGGTGCCCGGATAATGTCTCTTTTGATTATTTCAAAAGCCGTTTCACACTCCTCAGACCACTTGAATACACACTTATCTTTTAGCAATTGCCTAATGGGAAAAGTTTTTTGAGAAAAACTATGGACAAACTTGGCATAATACTCCGCCAGGCCTAAAAATGCTCTAATTTCATCCTTGTTTGTAGGTGCTGGTGAATTTATTTTGGCCTGTACCAGACTAGCTTTAGGTTCGATGCCCTTACCACTTACTTCGTGTCCCAAATATGTCACACTTTGCCTAGCTATTTTGCATTTACTATATTCTGCTGTAAGTCCATTATCTCCCAACACCTGTAGAACCATTCTAACTTTAGCATCATAATTATCTTTCGTATCTCCCATAATTAATATATCATCTTGAAAAAAAAATACATCACGCATCTTACTGAATAGTTTATACATCAGCCTTTGGAACATAACAGCCGCAGATGCCAACCCAAATGGCACCCTAACAAATTGATAACACCCAAACGGTGTAATAAACGCGGTTAATCTACGGCTATCAGGATGCAAAGAAATCTGGTGATACGCAGAAGTAAGGTTGCAGCGTGCGCGTCCCAAAAACAAAACGAAGTACTCACAAGGAATGTGAACAGCCTTTGGGTCTGCAGATTCACAAATCCACAAACGGAGAAAAATGAGAACGCATGAGAGCCGGGGCTGCGCCAACACGTCGCCAAATTTGTTGAGATGGGCTTCTTAATTAGTATAAGAGAACACCGGCAGTAAGATTACGATGAGAAAAATTAGTTTACTCCTAATACAGAGCCCCGGCTGAAGCACACGGACCGGTTACATCCACTCCTCCGGTCCACTCTCCACCAACCGTCTCCCAACTCCCACGAACATTCCCTACCTAACATTCCCCTGTTCTCTGGCTCGCGCACATAGCTAGCGCGAGCCCGACAACATGGGAAATACATTTCATAACATTATAACATTAAAAACAAAGATACAACACATTTCCTATAAATCTTAGCAAAATCTTTTTGTACTGACTAAATTAAACGCATCAGTTACTTTACAAGTTATGTCTAGTTCAGAACATCACTTATGGATGGCTAGATCTACACATTAATTCAATTTAATTGAACTGCAACTGCAGCCTCTTTCCCCTTTAGGTTTCGATACGTTCAGTAACGGATTTTATGCCGTGCCAGTGAAAATAAGTGCGGCAAAATAGCACGTTATTTGGAAAAAGAGAATAAACATGTCTTCACAGTTGTATTACTGTACTGCACATCTCAAATTTCTTGTGATTACTGCAGGTGTAAGTGACTGTAGACAACAATAATGTCTCCCAGGTTCCATTCTAGAGTGAATGTGTTGACAGAAGGAAGCAAATGGGGCTATACACACAAAGCTAGTGATTGCAATGTGATCTCATTGCACAGATGTATTCCCTTGCTCCCTGGAAATGGTTATACAACTTTGTTTATAACTTCTTCACGTGAAAGTATAGCATAAATTAAACTGGACATGCACATCTGCTGAGAGTAAAGTGATTACCGTTACTGAGGGAGGGGAGCGGTATCATGACACACTTGAGGGTTCCCTTCTTGTGAGTCAGCTTCTCAGCCCACCTAGGGATAGTAATATATAGCATATTACACAGTTCACATCTGGATATTAAGCATGTTAGTACATGCTGTGGAAAGCTGTTTGAAAAATAGAACATCGCATTGGGGCAATATTTGTGAGATAGAATGTAAAAAGAGTCACAGTGCATATGACGTCACCTTTGCTTCACATTTAATTTTGTGGAAATCACGCCACCTGTGTGCTATGCATTTTGCCTGTGGCCTACTTTAATTAATGAAGTGGTGTGATCCAGTTCTACATAGGATTTAATTTGAGCTATTTTTCTTTACTCGCTCGGAGACATTCTGAGATCCCAGTGCTCCAGTTTCCACGAGGATTCAGATGACAAATATAACTCGAAAAGGACAATAAAAAGGTTTGCAGCACCCACAGAAAATGCTAGTAACTTTCAGACACAGTTTTTCATGCAGTGCCAGCTTCATCATGAGACAGGCTGTTGCTGTCTGGTACTGAGTGCAAGCAAACACTAACAGCCGCTGAAAATACAATCACGCATCGAAAGTCCCTTCAAAACATCATGAGCCATCTGTAAACAAAAGACTCCAATGTGATACCCTAGTCAGTGGTCAGCACAGTTAATCTGTTTATTGTACACATTCTCCTCTGCAGTGACAAAAGGGGAAGCAATGTCAGTACGTGTTTGGACTGAGAAAGCTGGCTCTGTATATTTTGTTACTTAAGTGTGAGACTGTGAGGGTTGAATTTCCTTTTAACTTGATTTCACTCCACACTGTTGGTTGTTTAGTTTTTGCAGGTGGTTTATCCCGCACTCATTTTTGTGGGGAGAGTTAGGGGCAAATTTCTATGGAACTGGCACAGGTTGGCAGCACCTTGCTGCGTCAGTTCTGAAACGCAAGGATGCCCCGCATTTACAAAAATATGGCGCACCCCTGTGTTTCCTCCCTTTCCTTCCTTTATCTGCCAGCGCCAACACAGGCATTCTTGCACCATAGTGCAAGGGTGTCGGCTTTGAAGGGAATGATTATGGGCACAAAGGTGTCCCTTCCTACACATAAACAATCTACAATGGCAATTTAGCACTTCAATGTGTGCTGCATTCTGCAGCACACATAGAAGTAGATGTAGCAAATCGTCATTATTAAATGATTGTTCATGTGCAGGAAGGAACACCCTCCTGCACATAAACAATCATTAATGGCCTTTTGCTCATTCTATGTGTGCTGCAGAATGAAGTGCACATAGAAAAAGCAGAAAATGAGGAGAAATAAAAGTATTTCTCCTCGTTGTGCCCTGCCCTGCGTGGTGTTTGTTTTTAGTGCTGCCTCAGGTGTACGATTCTTTGTAAGTCTGAGGTAGCGTCAAAAGCAATGGGTGTTGCAGTGGAATGCCCACAGCAACACCCAATACACGCCCCTCTGCTGCAGAAATGAATTCAATGGCTACTTCTTCCCATGACCCTTCTTGTAAAACTGATATTTAAAGTAGCCTGGGATCTCTGTCCTTTCCAAAGCTTTGACCTACTTGACAATTTCCAAGCAAAGTCTTAAGCAACTAGTTGAGGAAAGACAACCACACGTTTTGGTGCAGTAGTCTTTTGTGGCTTCTAAACTCCTCCTTTTATTTGATTTAAAACTCTCATTTCGTGCATTGGGTATGGTATTTGAACGCTTCAAAAAAAGGTACCTAAAAAGTCCATTACAACACAACAGTAACTGAAGCAATCTTGAACCAGAGAACACAATAAATAACACCATAAACAAAAGATCAGGGCTTATATCAACTTAGTTCCAGAAATCGATTAGTTTAGTAAGTTATGGAAAAGGTGGGTTTTAAGCTCTATTCAAAAAGTGAGGAGGGAGGGTGGCTGTCTTTAGTCTCGGGAAGGCCATTAAAGGAAGTACTAGTTGCACAGGTGAATGATTATATAAGGGCAGATACTATCCTGAATTTGTAGAGTATTCCTACTTCAAATCCCTCTCAGCCCACTTGAAATTGAGAGCATGTCCATCTAGATGAGAAGGATTGATGTGACTGATGGCTTTCTAGTACAGGCAGAGGAGTTTCAAATGAATCATTGTCATAATGGGAAACCAATGAAGAGTGTGCAATATGGGCCTGTTGGGTTAGACGGGGAGGCAAGCCTGGCCACGGAATGTAGGACTGCTTAGAGTGGTGTAATAGATGACTGGAAAGCAGCTGCCAGTATTGTACTTCCAAATTCCAGTCTAGCAATAACAATGGCCTCTATTGCAGCTGGCAGGATAGGATTGAGTGCCTAATTATATTCAAGATTACAGATCTAGCCACCTTATTTATGTGACAACCAAGGCTGAAGGCAAGATCAAGTTTTTTTTTTTACCAAGAATGAACGGGAAAGAGAAAAACTATCTAATTCCACTGTGTCCAGCATAGAGAGATTGAGCTTGCCCCTGTGAAAAGATGTGAAAAAGAGTACCTCAGTTCTTTGAGCATGGGGAATAGCTCCAGCATCCACTTCTGCACTCCAATGAGGTAAGTATGTAGGGCGATGATCCATTTGATGATGATTTTTACATACAGTTGAGTGTTATTGGCTTAATGATGTACCAAAAGATCTGTGGCCCTCATTACAACCCTGGTGGTAAATGCTGCCTACTGCCGTACTGATGGCCGCCAACATACCGTGACCGCAGCGGTAATCTGCTACAGGTATTATGACCCACACAGAGAAATCTGCCACTATACAGACACCCACACAAGTCTGCCAGACCAAAGGTCAGTGATAAACTGGCGGTACCAAAATCCACACCGTTACGCCAACAGGAACACGCCCACAGTATCATGATCCACGAATCACCATGGCGGTCTTTAAACTGCGGTAAACCATTGTTGGTACACACCGGAGTGCTCAAAATACACACACACTTACAAAACACTACCACATTGGACAATTCAAACTACACACACCTGACACACATACACACACCACACCCACACCAATATAAAACACACACCCACATTACCCACAGCCCGTTACGACCCAAAGGATTTGACAACTGAGAGAGAGACAAGGCAGGAGCACCCACTCAATCAGAGGCACAGAACACCATCACCCATACACCATCCACGCACCTCACACCACACACCACATCACCCACACATCACCCCACACATCCTCACACCTACCACTCACATCACATCCATGGCACCCAAAGACACCCCAGGTTTTCTGAGGAGCTATGGGTCATAGTGGAGGAAATCATCTGGATAGAGCCACAGCTATTCGGATCACAGGTGCAGCAGACGTCCATTGCAAGGAAGATGGAGCTATGGGAAGAATCGTGGACAGGGTCAACGCCGTGGGACAGCACCCAAGAACATGGGATGACATCAGGAAGAGGTGGAACGACCTATGAGGAAGGTGCGTTCCGTGGTTGCAAGACACCAGATAGCAGTACAGAGGACTGGCGGTCGACCCCCATCTCCTCCCCCACAACTGACAACTTGGGATGAGCAAGTCTTGGCAATAATGCATCCTGAGGGCCTTGCAGGAGTAGCAGGAGGACTGGACTCTGGTAAGTCAAATCTTTACTACTAAATCCCCCACCCTACCTGCATGCCATCACAAACTCCTACCCCTACCTTCATCCCCATCACTCCACCACCTCATAGATACCCCACCATCACAACCCACCCATCACAATATCAAGCCCTGCATGCAACACCAATGCATGGACACCCATCATCACAGCATGTCCATCACAGAGATTCACCCAACCCACAAAACCACCATGAACACAAGGCCAAGCTGACAGGAAAATCACAATCATACAGGGAAACACACCCATGCACAAGATGGCACACACAGATACACTAACACTGCATTTGCATCCCCACAGGACCCCTACTCAACGTCACCGGAGAGGAGGTGCCAGCTACAACCAGTCCACCCCCTGAAGAAGCCCACAGTGATGACAGCAGCTCTGCACGCCTGGATCAGGATGACCAACCTGGCCCATCAGGGACCTCTGGACGGTCAGTTCCCCTGCCACAGTCCCAACCCACCACAGAGCCTCCCCCCTCAGGAAACACCAGCACAGCACCCACCCATCGGACCCATGCCACTGTCCCCAGGACACGTCAATCAGCAGTGTGTCCACCACTACAGGGACCCCAGGCAACCCCACAAACACAGGACGATCAGGGACCTGGGCTCAGTGGCAGTGGGCACACGGTTCAGGGGACAGAGACACAGGACAACAGGGAAGCTGGGAGGACTGCTGTGCGACGGGGGAGGACATGCCCAGGGAACCCACTCTCCATGCTGCACTCTCCAACATCCTGGGACCATACCAGCATTCCCAGGAGACCTTGGGCCAGATACTGGCCAAGCTGCAGGAGACCAAGCGGCTGCAGGAGGGACAGTACCTAGGGATCAGGGATGACCTAACAAACATCTACACCATCCTGGTCACCATTGCAGGGGTGCTGGGTGACATGGCCAACACCATGAGGGAGGCAGTGGCACAACAACAGGCCCCTGACATTCGCCACAGCGATGAACAACCCTACATCTCCGCCTGAACTAGTGAACAGGAGGCACCGCCACAGGACCAACAGGCCACCAGCACCCCACCCCCTGCAGAAGGAGAACCACCCAACAAACGGTCCCTGCTATCCAGAAAACATTGCCAAGACCCCCGCCAGGATATAAGACTCTCCTGATTGTCACCATTCTGTCCGACTATGTCACCCTGTCCACCTTGAACTGCCATTACTCCCCTTCCTATGCCCCTTGGACAATGCACCTGTGATACCAAGAGACTGGACTCTAACTGGACCTTCCTCCACCATCACCCCTGCCCATTGCACATCCCCCTCTACTTATGAGCACTGAAATAAACACCCTTGGATGAAATACAAGTATGGAGTCTGCCAATTGATTGCAAAATGTATTAGGTGAACAAGCTGTAAACATTTCAATCCACATGTCCAGGTATATATACATTGGTATGACCTGTAGTGGGCAGCAGTATACATAGCATGAACCAGAGTGGGGCACAGGGATATGAAAATAGAGATGGCAAAGGGTAAAGTCAGTGGCTAGAGACATAGTGTAGAAGGCTGTCTTGTACAATGTGCAATAGTTAACTGAAATGTAATATGGACGTACAATGTCTTACCTGTGTGTCACTGGATGTATTGCAAAATAATAATGCTCCTGTTGTCAACATCTTCTTCCTCTGCCTTCTCTTCCTCACTGTCCACAGGCTCCACCGCTGCCACAACACCATCTCCAGGCTCATCCTCCTGCAGAAAAGGCACCTGGCGTCTCAAGGCCAGGTTGTGCAACATGCAACAGGCAGCGATGATCTGGCACACCTTCTTGGGTGAGGAGTACAGGGATCCACCAGTCAGATGGAGGCACCCGAATCTGGCCTTCAGGAGGCCGAAGGTCCATTCTATAATCCTCCTTGAACGCCCATGTGCCTCATTGTAACGTTCCTTTGCCCTTGTCCTGGCATTCCTCACTGGGGTCAGTAGCCATGAGAGGTTGGGGTAACCAGAAGCACTTGCAAATATCAAGGGATACCTGTTAGATACACACTAACCCTTAGGGATAACCCCATACCCAGACACCTACTCATACTGTGTGGGGACCTTGGGCTCACCTATTAGCCACACCCGGTGCCTCTGGAGTTGGCCCATCGCATATGGGATGCTGCTATTCCTTACGATAAAGGTGTCATGCACAGAGATAGGATATTTGGCATTCACCTGGGAGAGGTACTGGTCTGCCAAACACACAATCTGCACATTCATAGAGTGATAGCTTTTTCTATTCCTGAAAACGTGCTCATTTCTCCCAGGGCATAAAAGTCGGTTTTCACTGTGGCCAAATCCTCCACCTGGGGGAACATGATGTAGCTGCGCATGTGTTTCAGCAGGGCTGACAACACTCTGGTCAACACGTTAGAGAACATTGGCTGAGACATCCCTGATGCCATGGCCACTGTTGTTTGGAAGGAACCACATGCCAGGAAATGGAGCACTGACAGGACTTATACTAGAGGGGGGATACCAGTGGGCTGCCGGATAGCTCACATCAGGTCTGGCTCCAATTAGGCACACAGGTCCTGGATTCTGGCACGATCAAATCTGTAGGTAATGATAATGGTCCACCAGGGGTCTGTACACCGGAGGATGCCGCCATCTCATATGCAGCCTCAGCGGTTGGAGCCTATGGAAGAGAACGGTGAGCAGAGGGTCACATTCCCACATCTATTGCACTAATACAATTTTTTTTTACTTTACAGAAACAAAATGTGAATCCTAAAATCATTTGCCGTGCCAATGTCTGCTGTGATGCAGTTATGTGCTATGCCCTGTGGTCCCCTGAAATGCCCGATGCCTGACTTGTGAGGAGGGACAAGTGGAAATGAGGTAATTGTGCTGGCGTTTTGGCAGTCGCGGTAGGCGGTCGATGACCGCCATGCTACTTCGCATTGGTAATCATTGGGCCCTATGGGTTCCGGGAGCCAATGGCGATGTACGCCGGCGGTGATGTATGCACCGCCGCAGACGTCACCTCCATTTTCTATCTATCCACTCACTTGCTACCTAGCCATCAACAGGAGAGGACCTCCACTGCAAGTGCTGCTGTGACCTGTGTCTGGAAGCAACACTGGCTCGAGTGTCTGGGGAAAGGGCCCCTGCCTTCACTGTGGAGGAGTTGGAGAATCTGGTGGATGGGGTCCTACCCCAGAACATGTTACTCTACGGTCCTCCAGACAAACAGGTGAGTACACTGTGAGCATGATGCATGGGCCATGAATGTCTGGAGTGCTGTGTCTGTAAGCCACATGTTGGGGGGGGCTGAGGGGTCCTGGCCAGAGTGCAGCATGTAAGATGGTAAATGTATGTGCGTCAGGGGATGGGTGGGATCTTGTGGGCCATGAGTGTGACGGTCCGGACGGGTGACAAATTCCCTTTTCTGCTGTCTTTTCCCTGCAGGTCAGCGTCCTCCAGAAAAAGGGTATTTGGCGTGCCATCGCCAAGGAGGTGCGGACCCTGGGGGTCTTTGACGGGCAGAGCACCCACTGCCCCAAGAGGTGGGAGGACCTGCGCCGCTGGGCAAAGAAGATGGCGGAGGCCCAGCTGGGGCTGGCCTCCCAACGAGGAAGGGGTGCCCGTCGCACCATGAGCCCCCTGATGTTCCGCATCCTGGCGGTGGCCTATCCAAAGTTAGATGGGCGCTTGAAGGCATCCCAGTAGCCACAAGGAGGTGAGTAGTGAATCTGACTTCTGCTGTGCGCGCGTTAAGAGTTACCTGGGTGGGGAGTGGAGGCTATGGGTGCCCCTTGGCCAGGGCAAAGATGGCAGGGTAGGTCCCTTGTTGGGCAGGCTCTGAGGCACACCTACACCAATAGTGTTACTGGGAATCTACTACTGTGCAGGGTCCTTTGGGTTTCTGGGTTAGCTGATGGCATTAGGCATTGTACCCCATTGGCTGGTGGCTATCTTAGGAACGGGTTGGGCATGGCTTAGTGCATAGGGCTGCTCCCGGTGTGTGGTGTCCGCCAACAGTAGTGGTGTTTCTGGCACTGACCAAGAGTAACCTCTGTCTCTCCCCCCCTTTTTGTTTTGTCACCCTGTCCTTTTGTGCATTAGCATCATCTGGCGGAGAAGCAGAGGTACCGGCGAAGGAGGGAGCTGCATCCCACATGGGCCTGGAGGCCGAATCCACTGAGGGGACAGGAGGGGACATCACAGACAGCGACTCCTCCTCTGATGGAAGCTCTCTGGCGGTGGCGGACACCTCTCTGCCCACCCTAACAACAGGTACAGCCGCCACCCCCAACCATCACCGCCCTCCCAGCAGCCCCTCAGGGTGTTTCCCGTGTCCGCTCACCCAGGAGGGTGGGCATCTCCTTCGCCCCAGGCACCTCAGGCCGTGTCCCAGTCAGCCCTGCTGCCCTCAGTGAGGAGGCTACTGACCTCCTGAGATCCCTCACTGTTGGGCAGTCAACCATTCTGAATGCTATCCAGGGTATCGAGAGGCATTTGCAACAAACAAATGCATACCTGGAGGGCATTCACTCTGGCGTGGCAGCCCAACAGACAGCATTTCAGGCTCTGGCCGCAGCACTGATGGCAGCCATTGTCCCTGTGTCTAGCCTCCCCCTTCCAACTTCCTCTACTCAGTCCCAATCCCCTCAACTCCAGCCTATCCCAAGCACATATTCAGACCAGCATGCACACAAGACAACACACAGGAGTGGTTCAGGCAAACACAAGCACCACACATCATCCCACAGGCACTCACACAAGCACCATCCCCATGCAGACACACCAACATCCACTGTCTCCACTGTGTCCCCCTCCTCCTTGTAATCCACCTCCCTCCCAGTATCGTCTCCACTCACACCTGTATGCACTACATCCTCATCCACTACCACCATCACCAGCACGCCCATCACAACACACCCCTCACGAGCAGTCACCACCCCCACATCCATACACACGACCCCTGTGTCTTCTCCCACTGTGTCTGTAACCCCTCCTCCCAAAGTACACAAACTCAAGCACACACCCACCCAACAGCCATCCACCTCACAACAGCATCCAGCACATGCACCTTCACCCAAATTCAGCAGACAGACACCTCCTACAACCACTTCCTCTTCCTCTACTCCCAAACCCTCTCCCTTCTCCCGCCCCAGTGTGTCTAAAAAACTTTTCCTAGCTAACATTGACCTGTTTCCTACCCCTCCCCCGGCTTTCCCCTCGGGCCAGGGTGTCCAGAACCCAGCCCAGCACCTCAGCCATTAAGTGGCCGTCCAATGTGGACCCTGCAGCTCCCAGATGCTCAAAGGGGGCACCCGTCAGGAAATCCATTGTACCACCAACCCCTGCAAAGGACCAAACCATACCGCCACCTGTCAAGGTGAAGAAGGGGCCAGCATGCAGCAGGGGCATGGATGACGACCCACCCAGCAAGGCCTCCTCCAAACCTCCCGCTGACAAAGCCAAGGGCAAAGCAGCATCAGCCAAGGTGAGGAAGGGGAAGAAAATCGAAGGCAAGGCACTTCAGCCGACAGAGGAAGCAGGTGAAGCCCTGGTTCCCACAAGCAGAACCGCCAGCCCCACCACCTGCACTGCGTGCAGCACTGCCAGCAGCCCCGCTGCAAGCACCGCCACCTGCACCGCCGCTGCCACCACTACTGTCAGCAACAGCATCCCCAGTGGGCAGCCATCCAAGGCTGAATGAGAAGGGCTGGAGGCTCCCTCCACCACTGGCAGCACCGGTACCTGCACAACGGCCAGCACCGCCAGCAGCCCCGCCGCAAGCACCGCCGCAAGCACCGCCGCAAGCACCGCCGCAAGCACCGCCACCTGCACTGCTGACAGTAGCACCACTACCAGCAGCCCCAGTGGGCGGCCGACTGAGGCTGCAGGGGATGGACTGAAGCCTCCCCCACCACTGCCAGCACTGACACCAGCACCGCCACTGCTACCACTGAGCAGCCGTCACCGCCGGCGGACAGTGTGTAGTCCTGCCTCCATGGGCTGTTGTGCATCCTGGGCCCTAAAAAGCATGTGGGTGTGACACCCAGGTGAGAGACTCAATCAATCAATCGAACAAATAATTTCTTAAGCGCACTAATCACCTGTTAGGGTCTCAAGGCACTGTGGGGGGGGTTGCCGGTGACTGCTCAAAAAGCCATGTTTTAAGGTGCTTTCTAAAGGTTAGGAGGTCCTGGGTCTTGCGTAGGTTGGTGGGGAGGGAGTTCCAGGTCTTGGCGGTGAGGTGGGAGAAGGATCTGCCGTCGGAGGTGGTGCGTTGGTTGCGAGGGACTGTAGCGAGGGTGAGGTCGGCGGAGCAGAGCTGTCGAGTTGGTATGTGGAAGTTTACTCGTTCGTTGAGGTAGGCGGTCCAGTGTCGTGGAGGGCTTTGTGAGCGTGGACAAGGACTTTGAAAATGTTCCTTTTGTTGATGGGCAACCAGTGTAGGAATCTGAGGTGGGTGGATATGTGTTTGTGGTGAGGGAGGTTGAGGATGAGACGTGCGGCTGCGTTCTGAATTCGCTGGAGTTTTCTTTGAAGATTGGCTGTGTTCCCTGCGTAGAGGGCTTTGCCGTAGTCCAGTCTGCTGCTGATGAGGGCGGGGGTGACTGTTCTTCTTGTTTCTAAAGGAATCCATTTGAAAGTCTTGCGTAGCATGCGAAGGGTGTTGAAGCAGGAGTATGATATGGCGTTGATTTGCTGGGTCATGGAGAGAGATGAATCTAGAGCAATGCCAAGGTTGCTTGCGTGGGTGGTGGGTGTTGTGGGTGGTCCGAGGGTGGTGGGCCACGAGGAGTCGATCCATGCCGTCTTGTTGGGGCCGAAGATTATGATTTCTGTTTTGTTTGAGTTTAGTTTGAGGTGCCTTGCTGTCATCCATTTGGCGATGTCGAGGAGTCCGGCGTGCAGGTTATCTTGGCAGTGACTGGGTTCCTGGTGAGGGAGATGATGAGCTGGGTGTCGTCTGTGTATGAGATGATGGTGATTCCGTGGGGGTGGAGGATGTTGGTGAGAGGTGCCATCTAGATGTTGAAGAGGGTGGTGCTGAGGGAGTATCCTTTGGGGACCCTACAGATGATCTTGGTGGCTGGAGTCCGAAAAGGAGGGTGGCGACCTCTTTGGGTTCTTTCAGCGAGGAAGGAAGTCAGCTAATCCAGGGCCTTGTGTAGAATTCTGGCGTCAAAAAGGTGTGCGCGGAGGGTTTGGTGGCATACAGTGTCAAATGCTGCAGAGAGGTCTAGGAGGATGAGGGTGACGGTCTCGCCCTTGTCCACTCTGGTCCTGATGTCGTCTGTGAAGGCAATGATGGCTGTCTCAGTGCTGTGGTTCTTGCGGAATCCAGACTGGGAGGCGTTGAGTATGTTGTTTTCTTCTAAGAAGTGAGACAGTTGAGCGTTAACTAACTTCTCAGCGACCTTTGCGGGGAAAGGGAGAAGAGAAATGGGACGGTAGTTCGTGAGGTCTTCCGGGTCTGCTTTGGGTTTTTTGAGAAGAGCATTGACTTCGGTGTGCTTCCAAACGTCTGGGAAGGTTGCGGTGTCAAAGGAACTGTTGATGACGACGCGTAGCTGGGGAACGATGATTTGGCTGGCCTTGTTGAAAATGTGGTAGGAGCAAGGGTCTGTTGGGGAGCCTGAGTGGATGCAGTACATGGTTTTGCAGATTTCTTTGTCGTTGGTGGGGGTCCAGGTGTGTAGTTGGTGAGGGAGGGTTTTGTGTTGTTGGTTGTGTCGGTGGTGGTGATGGCGGGTGCTGATGCTGTGAAGCTGTTGTGTATGTCTGCGATTTTGCAGTGAAAGTAGTTGGAGAGGGAGTTAGAGAGGTTTTGGGAGTGTGGAGGGTCGATGTTGCTGGATTTGGGTTAGGTGAGTTCTTTGACGATGGCAATGATGATGTGACCTTGCACTCCCCAAGATCTGCATCACAGGGCACAATGCCCCCTCCAGGACCAGTGGAAGAAGCCATCCACTCATCCTATCCTTGGCAGGATGAAGCAGACTGGGCACAAAGCCCTCTCCAGAACCATTGGAGAAAGGCACCCACTCACCCAATCCTTGGCAAGATGAAGCAGACTGGGCACAAATCCCCCTCTAGAACCAGTGGAAGAAGCCATCTGCTCACCCAATCCTTGGCAGGATGAAGCACTCTGGGCAACAAACCCCCTCCAGAACAGGAGGAGAAGCCACCCACTTGAGAGACTGTGGCCTTGCACTCCCCAGGACCAAGCAGTGGGCAAACCACCAACTTGAGAGACTGTGGCTTTGCAATCCCCAGGACCAAGCAGTGGGCAAACCACCCACTTGAGAGACTGTGGCTTTGCACTCCCGGGACCAAGCAGTGGGCAAACCACCCACTTGAGCGACTGTGGCTTTGCACTCCCCAGGACCAAGCAATGGGCAAACCACCCACTTGAGAGACTGTGGCTTTGCACTCCCCAGGACCAAGCAGTGGGTAAACCATCCACTAAAGAGACTGTGGCTTTGCACTCCCCAGGACCAAGCAGTGGGAAAACAACCCATTTGAGAGACTTGAGAGACTGTGGCTTTGCACTCCCCAGGACATCATTGTGGGCATGTAGCCCCCTCCAGGAGCAGTGGGTTTGTCCCATCTTCTGGCTGAGGTGCCCCCCTTCCCCTTGAGGTGTCTGTGTGTTTATGACCTGATGCCCCTGCAGTGTTCTCTCCGTATTGAGGCAGGAGTCAAGTGTGGGCTTGGCCCATGATTTTTGGCCCAGTGGCCCATGGACATTTGTGAATGGACAATGTATGGCCTTTTGTACATATTGTATATTTGTGTTACTACTGTTTTCCACGCTCTATAGTATATCTGCCTATTTCTAATATATCACTAATTTGACTCTATTCCTTTTGTCCTTGCGTTCTTCCAGGGGGTTACGGGGTGTATATGTAATGTTGTTGCATGTGTTTGTGTGTATGGTGTTGTAGGTGGGGGTGGGGATGGGGGTCTTGCGTGTGTGTGTGTCACTCTCTTTTTCCTCCCCCTCCCCTGTGTACTAGGTGCAGTACTCACCGTCATCGTCGCCGCTGTCTTTGATGTTCCTGGTAGATGAGGAGGTAGACCAGCATCGGCAGGACCTGTAACTCGGGCTCCATGGCGTCCTGGTTCTTCGTTGCGTGTCGAGAGGTGAGTGGTTTCCCCTCCAATTCCTGTTTCTGCCGTGCTTTTGATGGCGTTGGTACTGCCCCGGAAAAGCTGGCGGATTGGCGGGTTGTGATGTGGTGGGCGGTACATTGTCTTCTGCCTGTCTGTTGGCGGTGACTGCCGCGGTGTTTGTAGTTACCGCCGTGGCGGTCGGACTGTTAAAGTGGCTGTCTGTGTTTGTGGTGTAAACGTGTCCCTTTATGACTAATTTATTCACCCTGGGACTCGTTTTAGGCCAATGAATCTTTCGACCCTGATTGAAGACACCTTAGGACGAGATAGCTTGTCAAAATGTATATCAATAATGACACCAATATTTACTATAACAAGGCAATTTACATTAGTAAAAGACATTAATAAGACTCAGAACTACCATGACCTTTCAGTCATGAATAACCACACCAGTTTAGTACGATTTTGTGATATTTATTCCCTATTGATTACAATTCTACTAGTAAGTTTATTAGTCTTATAACCATAAAGCACCATAAAGCACATTAGCATAGTCACAATATGACAACTCTAATAAGATTTCATGAATGCAAGAATCACAAATATTAGAACATACACGTCAACATAGGTTACCCTTAGCAGAGTATCATTAGTGCATCCTTCAACAAAGCATAGATTCAGTCATTTGTCTACTTGCATCCATTTAGTGAACCTCTTAACTAACCTCGAATTAGCATTGGCATGTTGGGCTTCATGCAAAACAATTTAGCAGCATCAATTTGGAAAAACCTCTAACTAAGGTCTCTGTCAAAAAGAAGCAGTTGGTACCTAGAAAGGAAAAGCAAACAGACAACCACAATTTCATTGTCATATAGTTACCCTCCGTATTGGGTCAACATACAGATCCTGTCTTTGTCTTCAGGACACCAGTTGATTCGCCATCAATCAGGGACTCAGCAAGAGCTCGATAAGGCAAGGTAAAAGGTTCTTCCCTCATAAGGAGTTAAAGTATAAACGGGCAATATAAGGGCAAGGATGGTTTAAAGAACCAAACAGCAAAGTCTCTATGCAGAGTGACAAAGTATCTGGGTCATAGTAATTCGCAATAGCATCTCCTTAACTAATCTCTAGTCTATCTCCCTCAGTCTAACGTTGCTCCTTGTGTCAAAGGTTTTCATCCCTTTTCTGTTGTAGAGTCCCCTAATTCTCCATTGGTTAAGGGTTGGCACCCCATTATCCCCAGCCAATGACTTCCAGACGAGTTCATCAAAATTGTCACCCCATAACAGTTCTCACGTAGTTTATTGGTCCTTATGATTGACGTCTATAGTGGGTAGAATGTCCGGTATGATTTCATACTCTCGTGGTCCTTTGAACGTCTTCAATCAGTGGCTCCATTGTCTGTACCGGTTCAGGCGACCTTGTACCTGGGGTTAGTCTACACTGTTGCATTCAGCAAGAATGTTTCCTTGAGCAAGTCGAATTTCATGTGAACAGATCTACTACGGTTACATTCATCTTCTAGCTTTTTAGAAAATACGAGTTCATGTCCTTCAGCAAGTCAGCACACTGCATGTTAGAAAAACACATTCAATATGAAACCGGGCAACTAGGCCTCGACTCATGCTAACTAAGGCCAAATGATTTATTAGCAGAACTTTAGCATATAGCCCTTTAATATTGGTGTAAAACCCTACTTTAACATAACATTTCATCATTATTAGTCAGTTTCATTAGTCCTTGTATATATTGACGGTCACTCCCCGTGGGCACATTTCAAGCACGCGTTTTAGCAAAATACATTAGTACATTTTTCTATGCGGCATTATTACGCATTAGTTCATAAACATTTCATGTTAATATTGAGTACAAAAGCTACGCTCTCTCAGTGGTTTCCGCCGTGGTCGTGATCCCATTTTTTTACAGCCGGCCTGCTGGCGGTGTTACCGCCGCTTTAACATCGTCCGCCAGGGTTGTCATGAGGGCCTGTATCTTTTTTGGCAAAACTTAGGTGATTCTATTAACTGACTGAATAGACATGTGTCCAAAATCCAACCATGGAGGAAGCAGAAGGCAACCCAGCTTTGTCTGAGCAATAGTACCCAGTCATCTCTACTTGACATCTGCTGGTGAGCAAGGAGGCAAACCTGCTCAGAACATGACCTTGAAAGACCATGTGGGCCTAATGATCTAATTTATCTTACATGATCAACAATGTCAAAGGCCGCTGATAACTTTAAAAGATGGAATTAATCTTCCACGATAAACCACGTTCGGGCCACTGATAACTTTAACCCCTTCGCTGCCAGGCCTTTTCCCCCTCCTGTGCCGAGCCTTTTTTTGGCTATTTGGAGCAGTTCGCGCTTAGGCCCTAATAACTTTTTGTTCACATAAGCTACCCACGCCAAATTTGCGTCCTTTTTTCCAACATCCTAGGGATTCTAGAGGTACCCAGACTTTGTGGGTTCCCCAGAAGGAGGCCAAGAAATTAGCCAAAATACAGTGAAAATTTCGTTTTTTTCAAAAAAATGGGAAAAAGGGGCAGCAGAAGAAGGATTGTGGTTTTTTCCCTGAAAAGGGCATCAACAAAGTGTTTGCGGTGCTAAAATTACCAGCTTCCCAGCTTTCAGGAACAGGCAGACTTGAATCAGAAAACCCAATTTTTCAACAACATTTTGACATACCCCATTTTTACAATTTTTTGTGCTTTCAGCCTCCTTCCAGTCAGTGACAGAAATGGGCATGAAACCAACGCTGGAAACCGCAACATTTATGAAAAGAAGACAAAATTCTGAATTCAGCAAGGGGGTAATTTGTGTAGATCCTACAAGGCTTTCCTACAGAAAATAACAACTGAAAAAGAAAAAAATATTGAAATTGAGGTGAAAAAAATATCAATTTTTCTCTACGTTTTACTCTGTAACTTTTTCCTGCAATGTCAGATTTTCTAAAGCAATATCCCTTTACGTCTGCTTGACTCTTCTGGTTGCGGGGATATATAGGGCTTGTAGGTTCATCAAGAACTCTAGGTACCCAGAGCCAATAAATGACCTGCACCCTGCAGTGGGTTTTCATTCTATGCCGGGTATACAGCAATTCATTTGCTGAAATATAAAGAGTAAAAAATAGCTATCAAGAAAACCTTTGTATTTCCAAAATGGGCACAAGATAAGGTGTTGAGAAGCAGTGGTTATTTGTACATCTCTGAATTCCGGGGTGCCCATACTAGCATGTGAATTACAGGGCATTTCTCAAATAGACGTCTTTTTTACACACTGTCTTACATTTGGAATGGAAAAATGTAGAGAAAGACAAAGGGCAATAACACTTGTTTTGCTATTCTATGTTCCCCCAAGTCTCCCGATAAAAATGATACCTCACTTGTGTGGGTAGGCCTAGCGCCCGCGACAGGATATGCCCCAAAACACAACGTGGACACATCACAGAAAACAGAGCTGTTTTTAGCAAAGTGCCTACCTGTAGATTTTGGCCTCTAGCTCAGCCGGCACCTAGGGAAACCTACCAAACCTGTGCATTTCTGAAAACTAGAGACCTAGGGGAATCCAAGATGGGGGGACTTGTGTGGCTCGGACCAGGTTCTGTTACCCAAAATCCTTTGCAAACCTCAAAATTTGGCTAAAAAAACACATGTTCCACACATTTCTGTGGCAGAAAGTTCTGGAACCAGAGAGGAGCCACAAATTTCCTTCCACCCAGCGTTCCCCCACGTCTCCCGATAGAAATTATACATCACTTGTGTGGGTAGGCCTAGCGCCCGCGACAGGAAACGCCCCAAAGCGCAACGTGGACACATCCAAATTTTTTAAAGAAAACAGCGGTGTTTTTTGCAAAGTGCCTACCTGTAGATTTTAGCCTGTAGCTCAGCCGGCACCTAGGGAAACCTACCAAACCTGTGCATTTCTGAAAACTAGAGACCTAGGGGAATCCAAGATGGGGTGACTTGTGGGGCTCAGACCAGGTTCTGTTACCCAGAATCCTTTGCAAACCTCAAAATTTGGCTAAAAAAACACATGTTCCTCACATTTCTGTGGCAGAAAGTTCTGGAATCTGAGAGGAGCCACAAATTTCCTTCCACCCAGCGTTCCCCCACGTCTCCCGATAGAAATTATACATCACTTGTGTGGGTAGGCCTAGCGCCCGCGACAGGAAACGCCCCAAAGCGCAACGTGGACACATCCAAATTTTGAAAGAAAACAGAGGTGTTTTTTGCAAAGTGCCTACCTGTAGATTTTGGCCTGCAGCTCAGCCGGCACCTAGGGAAACCTACCAAACCTGTGCATTTCTGACAACTAGAGACCTAGGGGAATCCAAGATGGGGTGACTTGTGTGGCTCGGACCAGGTTCTGTTACCTAGAATCCTTTGCAAACCTCAAAATTTGGCTAAAAAAACATATAATCCTCACATTTCTGTGGAAGAAAGTTCTGGAATCTGAGAGGAGCCACAAATTTCCTACCACCCAGCGTTCCCCCAAGTCTCCCGATAAAAATGATACCTCACTTGTGTGGGTAGGCCTAGCGCCTGCGACAGCAAACGCCCCAAAGCGCAACGTGGACACATCAAATTGTTTGAAAGAAAACAGAAGTGTTTTTTGCAAGGTGCCTACTTGTAGATTTTGGCCTCTAGCTCAGCCGGCACCTAGGGAAACCTACCAAACCTGTGCATTTCTGACAACTAGAGACCTAGGGGAATCCAAGATGGGGTGACTTGTGTGGCTCGGACCAGGTTCTGTTTCCCAGAATCCTTTGAAAACCTCAAAATTTGGCTAAAAAAACACATGTTCCTCACATTTCTGTGGAAGAAAGTTCTGGAATCTGAGAGGAGCCACAAATTTCCTTCCACCCGTGTTCCCCCATGTCTCCCGATAAAAATTATACATCACTTGTGTGGGTAGGCCTAGCGCCCGCGACAGGAAACGCCCCAAAGCGCAACGTGGACACATCCAAATTTTTGAAAGAAAACAGAGGTGTTTTTTGCAAAGTGCCTACCTGTAGATTTTGGCCTGTAGATCAGCCGGCACCTAGGGAAACCTACCAAACCTGTGCATTTCTGACAACTAGAGACCTAGGGGAATCCAAGATGGGGTGACTTGTGTGGCTCGGACCAGGTTCTGTTACCCAGAATCCTTTGCAAACCTCACAATTTGGCTAAAAAAACACATGTTCCTCACATTTCTGTGGAAGAAAGTTCTGGAATCTGAGAGGAGCCACAAATTTCCTTCCACCCAGCGTTCCCCTAAGTCTCCCGATAAAAATGATACCTCACTTGTGTGGGTAGGCCTAGCGGCCGCGACAGGACACGCCCCAAAACGCAACGTGGACATATCCCATTTTTTGAAAGAAAACAGAGCTGTTTTTTGCAAAGTGCCTACCTGTAGATTTTGGCTTGTAGCTCAGCCGGCACCTAGGGAAACCTACCAAACCTGTGCATTTCTGACAACTAGAGACCTAGGGGAATCCAACATGGGGTGACTTGTGTGGCTCGGACCAGGTTCTGTTACCCAGAATCCTTTGCAAACCTCAAAATTTGGCTAAAAAAACACATGTTCCTCACATTTCTGTGGCAGAAAGTTCTGGAATCTGAGAGGAGCCACAAATTTCCTTCCACCCAGCGTTCCCCCACGTCTCCCGATAAAAATGATACCTCACTTGTGTGGGTAGGCCTAGCGCCCGCGACAGGAAACGCCCCAAAGCGCAACGTGGACACATCCAATTTTTTTAAAGAAAACAGAGGTGTTTTTTGCAAGGTGCCAACCTGTAGATTTTGGCCTCTAGCTCAGCCGGCACCTAGGGAAACCTACCAAACCTGTGCATTTCTGAAAACTAAAGACCTAGGGGAATCCAAGATGGGGTGACTTGTGTGGCTCGGACCAGGTTCTGTTACCCAGAATCCTTTGCAAACCTCAAAATTTGGCTAAAAAAACACATGTTCCTCACATTTCTGTGGCAGAAAGTTCTGGAACCAGAGAGGAGCCACAAATTTCCTTCCACCCAGCGTTCCCCCAAGTCTCCCGATAAAAATGATACCTCACTTGTGTGGGTAGGCCTAGCGGCCGCGACATCACACACCCCAAAACGCAACGTGGACACATCCCATTTTTTTAAAGAAAACAGAGCTGTTTTTTGCAAAGTGCCTACCTGTAGATTTTGGCCTGCAGCTCAGCCGGCACCTAGGGAAACCTACCAAACCTGTGCATTTCTAAAAACTAGAGACCTAGGGGAATCCAAGATGGGGTGACTTGTGTGGCTCGGACCAGGTTCTGTTACCCAGAATCCTTTGCAAACCTCAAAATTTGGCTAAAAAAACACATGTTCCTCACATTTCTGTGGCAGAAAGTTCTGGAATCTGAGAGAAGCCACAAATTTCCTTCCACCCAGCGTTCCCCCAAGTCTCCCGATAAAAATGATACATCACTTGTGTGGGTAGGCCTAGCGCCCGCGACAGGAAACGCCCCAAAGCGCAACGTGGACACATCCAATTTTTTTAAAGAAAACAGAAGTGTTTTTTGCAAGGTGCCTACCTGTAGATTTTGGCCGCTAGCTCAGCCGGCACCTAGGGAAACCTACCAAACCTGTGCATTTCTGACAACTAGAGACCTAGGGGAATCCAAGATGGGGTGACTTGTGTGGCTCGGACCAGGTTCTGTTACCCAGAATCCTTTGCAAACCTCAATATTTGGCTAAAAAAACACATGTTCCTCACATTTCTGTGGAAGAAAGTTCTGGAATCTGAGAGGAGCCACAAATTTCCTTCTACCCAGCGTTCCCCCACGTCTCCCGATAAAAATTATACATCACTTGTGTGGGTAGGCCTAGCGCCCGTGACAGGAAACGCCCCAAAGCGCAACGTGGACACATCCAAATTTTTGAAAGAAAACAGAGGTGTTTTTTGCAAAGTGCCTACCTGTAGATTTTGGCCTGTAGCTCAGCCGGCACCTAGGGAAACCTACTAAACCTGTGCATTTCTGACAACTAGAGACCTAGGGGAATCCAAGATGGGGTGACTTGTGTGGCTCGGACCAGGTTCTGTTACCCAGAATACTTTGCAAACCTCACAATTTGGCTTAAAAAACATATGATCCTCACATTTCTGTGGAAGAAAGTTCTGGAATCTGAGAGGAGCCACAAATTTCCTTCCACCCAGCGTTCCCCCACGTCTCCCGATAAAAATTATACATCACTTGTGTGGGTAGGCCTAGCGCCCGCGACAGGAAACGCCCCAAAGCACAACGTGGACACATCCAAATTTTTGAAAGAAAACAGAGGTGTTTTTTGCAAAGTGCCTACCTGTAGATTTTGGCCTGTAGCTCAGCCGGCACCTAGGGAAACCTACCAAACCTGTGCATTTCTGACAACTAGAGACCTAGGGGAATCCAAGATGGGGTGACTTGTGTGGCTCGGACCAGGTTCTGTTACCCAGAATCCTTTGCAAACCTCACAATTTGGCTTAAAAAACATATGATCCTCACATTTCTGTGGAAGAAAGTTCTGGAATCTGAGAGGAGCCACAAATTTCCTTCCACCCAGCGTTCCCCCACGTCTCCCGATAAAAATTATACATCACTTGTGTGGGTAGGCCTTGCGCCCGTGACAGGAAACGCCCTAAAGCGCAACGTGGACACATCCAAATTTTTGAAAGAAAACAGAGGTGTTTTTTGCAAAGTGCCTACCTGTAGATTTTGGCCTGTAGCTCAGCCGGCACCTAGGGAAACCTACCAAACCTGTGCATTTCTGAAAACTAGAGACCTAGGGGAATCCAAGATGGGGTGACTTGTGGGGCTCGGACCAGGTTCTGTTACCCAGAATCCTTTGCAAACCTCAAAATTTGGCTAAAAAAACACATGTTCCTCACATTTCTGTGGAAGAAAGTTCTGGAATCTGAGAGGAGCCACAAATTTCCTTCCACCCAGCGTTCCCCCACGTCTCCCGATAAAAATTATACATCACTTGTGTGGGTAGGCCTAGCGCCCGCGACAGGAAACGCCCCAAAGCGCAACGTGGACACATCCAAATTTTTGTAAGAAAACAGAGGTGTTTTTTGCAAAGTGCCTACCCGCAGATTTTGGCCTGTAGCTCAGCCGGCACCTAGGGAAACCTACCAAACCTGTGCATTTCTGACAACTAGAGACCTAGGGGAATCCAAGATGGGGTGACTTGTGGGGCTCGGACCAGGTTCTGTTACCCAGAATCCTTTCCAAACCTCACAATTTGGCTAAAAAAACATATGATCCTCACATTTCTGTTGAAGAAAGTTCTGGAATCTGAGAGGAGCCACGAATTTCCTTCCACCCAGCGTTCCCCCACGTCTCCCGATAAAAATTATACATCACTTGTGTGGGTAGGCCTAGCGCCCGCGACAGGAAACGCCCCAAAGCGCAACGTGGACACATCCAAATTTTTGTAAGAAAACAGAGGTGTTTTTTGCAAAGTGCCTACCTGTAGATTTTGGCCTGTAGCTCAGCCGGCACCTAGGGAAACCTACCAAACCTGTGCATTTCTGACAACTAGAGACCTAGGGGAATCCAAGATGGGGTGACTTGTGTGGCTCGGACCAGGTTCTGTTACCCAGAATCCTTTCCAAACCTCACAATTTGGCTAAAAAAACATATGATCCTCACATTTCTGTGGAAGAAAGTTCTGGAATCTGAGAGGAGCCACAAATTTCCTTCCACCCAGCGTTCCCCCACGTCTCCCGCTAAAAATGATACCTCACTTGTGTGGGTAGGCCTAGCGCCGGCGACAGGAAACGCCCCAAAGCGCAACGTGGACACATCCAATTTTTTTAAAGAAAACAGAGGTGTTTTTTGCAAAGTGCCTACCAGCAGATTTTGGCCTCTAGCTCAGCCGGCACCTAGGGAAACATACCAAACCTGTGCATTTCTGAAAACTAGAGACCTAGGGGAATCCAAGATAGGGTGACTTGTGTGGCTCGGACCAGGTTCTGTTACCCAGAATCCTTTGCAAACCTCAAAATTTGGTTAAAAAAACACATGTTCTTCACATTTCTGTGGCAGAAAGTTCTGGAACCAGAGAGGAGCCACAAATTTCCTTCCACCCAGCGTTCCCCCAAGTCTCCCGATAAAAATGATACCTCACTTGTGTGGGTAGGCCTAGCGGCCGCGACAGCACACGCCCCAAAACGCAACGTGGACATATCCCATTTTTTTAAAGAAAACAGAGCTGTTTTTTGCAAAGTGCCTACCTGTAGATTTTGGCCTGTAGCTCAGCCGGCACCTAGGGAAACCTACCAAACCTGTGCATTTCTAAAAACTAGAGACCAAGGGGAATCCAAGATGGGGTGACTTGTGTGGCTCGGACCAGGTTCTGTTACCCAGAATCCTTTGCAAACCTCAAAATTTGGCTAAAAAAACACATGTTCCTCACATTTCTGTGGCAGAAAGTTCTGGAATCTGAGAGGAGCCACAAATTTCCTTCCACCCAGCGTTCCCCCAAGTCTCCCGATAAAAATGATACATCACTTGTGTGGGTAGGCCTAGCGCCCGCGACAGGAAACGCCCCAAAGCGCAACGTGGACACATCCAATTTTTTGAAAGAAAACAGAAGTGTTTTTTTCAAGGTGCCTACCTGTAGATTTTGGCCGCTAGCTCAGCCGGCACCTAGGGAAACCTACCAAACCTGTGCATTTCTGACAACTAGAGACCTAGGGGAATCCAAGATGGGGTGACTTGTGTGGCTCGGACCAGGTTCTGTTACCCAGAATCCTTTGCAAACCTCAATATTTGGCTAAAAAAACACATGTTCCTCACATTTCTGTGGAAGAAAGTTCTGGAATCTGAGAGGAGCCACAAATTTCCTTCCACCCAGCGTTCCCCCACGTCTCCCGATAAAAATTATACATCACTTGTGTGGGTAGGCCTAGCGCCCGTGACAGGAAACGCCCCAAAGCGCAACGTGGACACATCCAAATTTTTGAAAGAAAACAGAGGTGTTTTTTGCAAAGTGCCTACCTGTAGATTTTGGCCTGTAGCTCAGCCGGCACCTAGGGAAACCTACCAAACCTGTGCATTTCTGACAACTAGAGACCTAGGGGAATCCAAGATGGGGTGACTTGTGTGGCTCGGACCAGGTTCTGTTACCCAGAATCCTTTGCAAACCTCACAATTTGGCTTAAAAAACATATGATCCTCACATTTCTGTGGAAGAAAGTTCTGGAATCTGAGAGGAGCCACAAATTTCCTTCCACCCAGCGTTCCCCCACGTCTCCCGATAAAAATTATACATCACTTGTGTGGGTAGGCCTAGCGCCCGCGACAGGAAACGCCCCAAAGCGCAACGTGGACACATCCAAATTTTTGAAAGAAAACAGAGGTGTTTTTTGCAAAGTGCCTACCTGTAGATTTTGGCCTGTAGCTCAGCCGGCACCTAGGGAAACCTACCAAACCTGTGCATTTCTGAAAACTAGAGACCTAGGGGAATCCAAGATGGGGTCACTTGTGGGGCTCGGACCAGGTTCTGTTACCCAGAATCCTTTGCAAACCTCAAAATTTGGCTAAAAAAACACATGTTCCTCACATTTCTGTGGCAGAAAGTTCTGGAATCTGAGAGGAGCCACAAATTTCCTTCCACCCAGCGTTCCCCCAAGTCTCCCGATAAAAATGATACATCACTTGTGTGGGTAGGCCTAGTGCCCGCGACAGGAAACGCCCCAAAGCGCAACGTGGACACATCCAATTTTTTGAAAGAAAACAGAAGTGTTTTTTTCAAGGTGCCTACCTGTAGATTTTGGCCGCTAGCTCAGCCGGCACCTAGGGAAACCTACCAAACCTGTGCATTTCTGACAACTAGAGACCTAGGGGAATCCAAGATGGGGTGACTTGTGTGGCTCGGACCAGGTTCTGTTACCCAGAATCCTTTGCAAACCTCAATATTTGGCTAAAAAAACACATGTTCCTCACATTTCTGTGGAAGAAAGTTCTGGAATCTGAGAGGAGCCACAAATTTCCTTCCACCCAGCGTTCCCCCATGTCTCCCGATAAAAATTATACATCACTTGTGTGGGTAGGCCTAGCGCCCGTGACAGGAAACGCCCCAAAGCGCAACGTGGACACATCCAAATTTTTGAAAGAAAACAGAGGTGTTTTTTGCAAAGTGCCTACTTGTAGATTTTGGCCTGTAGCTCAGCCGGCACCTAGGGAAACCTACCAAACCTGTGCATTTCTGACAACTAGAGACCTAGGGGAATCCAAGATGTGGTGACTTGTGTGGCTCGGACCAGGTTCTGTTACCCAGAATCCTTTGCAAACCTCACAATTTGGCTTAAAAAACATATGATCCTCACATTTCTGTGGAAGAAAGTTCTGGAATCTGAGAGGAGCCACAAATTTCCTTCCACCCAGCGTTCCCCCACGTCTCCCGATAAAAATTATACATCACTTGTGTGGGTAGGCCTAGCGCCCGCGACAGGAAACGCCCCAAAGCGCAACGTGGACACATCCAAATTTTTGAAAGAAAACAGAGGTGTTTTTTGCAAAGTGCCTACCTGTAGATTTTGGCCTGTAGCTCAGCCGGCACCTAGGGAAACTTACCAAACCTGTGCATTTCTGAAAACTAGAGACCTAGGGGAATCCAAGATGGGGTGACTTGTGGGGCTCGGACCAGGTTCTGTTACCCAGAATCCTTTGCAAACCTCAAAATTTGGCTAAAAAAACACATGTTCCTCACATTTCTGTGGAAGAAAGTTCTGGAATCTGAGAGGAGCCACAAATTTCCTTCCACCCAGCGTTCCCCCACGTCTACCGATAAAAATTATACATCACTTGTGTGGGTAGGCCTAGCGCCCGCGACAGGAAACACCCCAAAGCGCAACGTGGACACATCCAAATTTTTGAAAGAAAACAGAGGTGTTTTTTGCAAAGTGCCTACCTGTAGATTTTGGCCTGTAGCTCAGCCGGCACCTAGGGAAACCTACCAAACCTGTGCATTTCTGACAACTAGAGACCTAGGGGAATCCAAGATGGGGTGACTTGTGTGGCTCGGACCAGGTTCTGTTACCCAGAATCCTTTGCAAACCTCACAATTTGGCTAAAAAAACATATGATCCTCACATTTCTGTGGAAGAAAGTTCTGAAATCTGAGAGGAGCCACAAATTTCCTTCCACCCAGCGTTCCCCCACGTCTCCCGATAAAAATTATACATCACTTGTGTGGGTAGGCCTAGCGCCCGCGACAGGAAACGCCCCAAAGCGCAACGTGGACACATCCAAATTTTTTAAAGAAAACAGCGGTGTTTTTTGCAAAGTGCCTACCTGTAGATTTTAGCCTGTAGCTCAGCCGGCACCTAGGGAAACCTACCAAACCTGTGCATTTCTGAAAACTAGAGACCTAGGGGAATCCAAGATGGGGTGACTTGTGTGGCTCGGACCAGGTTCTGTTACCCAGAATCCTTTCCAAACCTCACAATTTGGCTAAAAAAACATATGATCCTCACATTTCTGTGGAAGAAAGTTCTGGAATCTGAGAGGAGCCACAAATTTCCTTCCACCCAGCGTTCCCCCACGTCTCCCGATAAAAATTATACATCACTTGTGTGGGTAGGCCTAGCGCCCGCGACAGGAAACGCCCCAAAGAGCAACGTGGACACATCCAAATTTTTGTAAGAAAACAGAGGTGTTTTTTGCAAAGTGCCTACCTGTAGATTTTGGCCTGTAGCTCAGCCGGCACCTAGGGAAACCTACCAAACCTGTGCATTTCTGACAACTAGAGACCTAGGGGAATCCAAGATGGGGTGACTTGTGTGGCTCGGACCAGGTTCTGTTACCCAGAATCCTTTCCAAACCTCACAATTTGGCTAAAAAAACATATGATCCTCACATTTCTGTGGAAGAAAGTTCTGGAATCTGAGAGGAGCCACAAATTTCCTTCCACCCAGCGTTCCCCCATGTCTCCCGATAAAAATGATACCTCACTTGTGTGGGTAGGCCTAGCGCCGGCGACAGGAAACGCCCCAAAGCGCAACGTGGACACATCCAATTTTTTTAAAGAAAACAGAGGTGTTTTTTGCAAAGTGCCTACCAGCAGATTTTGGCCTCTAGCTCAGCCGGCACCTAGGGAAACATACCAAACCTGTGCATTTCTGAAAACTAGAGACCTAGGGGAATCCAAGATAGGGTGACTTGTGTGGCTCGGACCAGGTTCTGTTACCCAGAATCCTTTGCAAACCTCAAAATTTGGCTAAAAAAACACATGTTCTTCACATTTCTGTGGCAGAAAGTTCTGGAACCAGAGAGGAGCCACAAATTTCCTTCCACCCAGCGTTCCCCCAAGTCTCCCGATAAAAATGATACCTCACTTGTGTGGGTAGGCCTAGCGGCCGCGACAGCACACGCCCCAAAACGCAACGTGGACATATCCAATTTTTTTAAAGAAAACAGAGCTGTTTTTTGCAAAGTGCCTACCTGTAGATTTTGGCCTGTAGCTCAGCCGGCACCTAGGGAAACCTACCAAACCTGTGCATTTCTAAAAACTAGAGACCTAGGGGAATCCAAGATGGGGTGACTTGTGTGGCTCGGACCAGGTTCTGTTACCCAGAATCCTTTGCAAACCTCAAAATTTGGCTAAAAAAACACATGTTCCTCACATTTCTGTGGAAGAAAGTTCTGGAATCTGAGAGGAGCCACAAATTTCCTTCCACCCAGCGTTCCCCCAAGTCTCCCGATAAAAATTATACATCACTTGTGTGGGTAGGCCTAGCGCCCGCGACAGGAAACGCCCCAAAGCGCAACGTGGACACATCCAATTTTTTGAAAGAAAACAGAAGTGTTTTTTGCAAAGTGCCTACCTGTAGATTTTGGCCGCTAGCTCAGCCGGCACCTAGGGAAACCTACCAAACCTGTGCATTTCTGACAACTAGAGACCTAGGGGAATCCAAGATGGGGTGACTTGTGTGGCTCGGACCAGGTTCTGTTACCCAGAATCCTTTGCAAACCTCAATATTTGGCTAAAAAAACACATGTTCCTCACATTTCTGTGGAAGAAAGTTCTGGAATCTGAGAGGAGCCACAAATTTCCTTCCACCCAGCGTTCTCCCACGTCTCCCGATAAAAATGATACCTCACTTGTGTGGGTAGGCCTAGCGCCCGTGACAGGAAACGCCCCAAAGCGCAACGTGGACACATCCAAATTTTTGAAAGAAAACAGAGGTGTTTTTTGCAAAGTGCCTACCTGTAGATTTTGGCCTGTAGCTCAGCCGGCACCTAGGGAAACCTACCAAACCTGTGCATTTCTGACAACTAGAGACCTAGGGGAATCCAAGATGGGGTGACTTGTGTGGCTCGGACCAGGTTCTGTTACCCAGAATCCTTTGCAAACCTCACAATTTGGCTTAAAAAACATATGATCCTCACATTTCTGTGGAAGAAAGTTCTGGAATCTGAGAGGAGCCACAAATTTCCTTCCACCCAGCGTTCCCCCACGTCTCCCGATAAAAATTATACATCACTTGTGTGGGTAGGCCTAGCGCCCGCGACAGGAAACGCCCCAAAGCGCAACGTGGACACATCCAAATTTTTGAAAGAAAACAGAGGTGTTTTTTGCAAAGTGCCTACCTGTAGATTTTGGCCTGTAGCTCAGCCGGCACCTAGGGAAACCTACCAAACCTGTGCATTTCTGAAAACTAGAGACCTAGGGGAATCCAAGATGGGGTCACTTGTGGGGCTCGGACCAGGTTCTGTTACCCAGAATCCTTTGCAAACCTCAAAATTTGGCTAAAAAAACACATGTTCCTCACATTTCTGTGGCAGAAAGTTCTGGAATCTGAGAGGAGCCACAAATTTCCTTCCACCCAGCGTTCCCCCAAGTCTCCCGATAAAAATGATACATCACTTGTGTGGGTAGGCCTAGTGCCCGCGACAGGAAACGCCCCAAAGCACAACGTGGACACATCCAATTTTTTGAAAGAAAACAGAAGTGTTTTTTTCAAGGTGCCTACCTGTAGATTTTGGCCGCTAGCTCAGCCGGCACCTAGGGAAACCTACCAAACCTGTGCATTTCTGACAACTAGAGACCTAGGGGAATCCAAGATGGGGTGACTTGTGTGGCTCGGACCAGGTTCTGTTACCCAGAATCCTTTGCAAACCTCAATATTTGGCTAAAAAAACACATGTTCCTCACATTTCTGTGGAAGAAAGTTCTGGAATCTGAGAGGAGCCACAAATTTCCTTCCACCCAGCGTTCCCCCACGTCTCCCGATAAAAATTATACATCACTTGTGTGGGTAGGCCTAGCGCCCGTGACAGGAAACGCCCCAAAGCGCAACGTGGACACATCCAAATTTTTGAAAGAAAACAGAGGTGTTTTTTGCAAAGTGCCTACCTGTAGATTTTGGCCTGTAGCTCAGCCGGCACCTAGGGAAACCTAACAAACCTGTGCATTTCTGACAACTAGAGACCTAGGGGAATCCAAGATGTGGTGACTTGTGTGGCTCGGACCAGGTTCTGTTACCCAGAATCCTTTGCAAACCTCACAATTTGGCTTAAAAAACATATGATCCTCACATTTCTGTGGAAGAAAGTTCTGGAATCTGAGAGGAGCCACAAATTTCCTTCCACCCAGCATTCCCCCACGTCTCCCGATAAAAATTATACATCACTTGTGTGGGTAGGCCTAGCGCCCGCGACAGGAAACGCCCCAAAGCGCAACGTGGACACATCCAAATTTTTGAAAGAAAACAGAGGTGTTTTTTGCAAAGTGCCTACCTGTAGATTTTGGCCTGTAGCTCAGCCGGCACCTAGGGAAACTTACCAAACCTGTGCATTTCTGAAAACTAGAGACCTAGGGGAATCCAAGATGGGGTGACTTGTGGGGCTCGGACCAGGTTCTGTTACCCAGAATCCTTTGCAAACCTCAAAATTTGGCTAAAAAAACACATGTTCCTCACATTTCTGTGGAAGAAAGTTCTGGAATCTGAGAGGAGCCACAAATTTCCTTCCACCCAGCGTTCCCCCACGTCTACCGATAAAAATTATACATCACTTGTGTGGGTAGGCCTAGCGCCCGCGACAGGAAACACCCCAAAGCGCAACGTGGACACATCCAAATTTTTGAAAGAAAACAGAGGTGTTTTTTGCAAAGTGCCTACCTGTAGATTTTGGCCTGTAGCTCAGCCGGCACCTAGGGAAACCTACCAAACCTGTGCATTTCTGACAACTAGAGACCTAGGGGAATCCAAGATGGGGTGACTTGTGTGGCTCGGACCAGGTTCTGTTACCCAGAATCCTTTGCAAACCTCACAATTTGGCTAAAAAAACATATGATCCTCACATTTCTGTGGAAGAAAGTTCTGAAATCTGAGAGGAGCCACAAATTTCCTTCCACCCAGCGTTCCCCCACGTCTCCCGATAAAAATTATACATCACTTGTGTGGGTAGGCCTAGCGCCCGCGACAGGAAACGCCCCAAAGCGCAACGTGGACACATCCAAATTTTTTAAAGAAAACAGCGGTGTTTTTTGCAAAGTGCCTACCTGTAGATTTTAGCCTGTAGCTCAGCCGGCACCTAGGGAAACCTACCAAACCTGTGCATTTCTGAAAACTAGAGACCTAGGGGAATCCAAGATGGGGTGACTTGTGTGGCTCGGACCAGGTTCTGTTACCCAGAATCCTTTCCAAACCTCACAATTTGGCTAAAAAAACATATGATCCTCACATTTCTGTGGAAGAAAGTTCTGGAATCTGAGAGGAGCCACAAATTTCCTTCCACCCAGCGTTCCCCCACGTCTCCCGATAAAAATTATACATCACTTGTGTGGGTAGGCCTAGCGCCCGCGACAGGAAACGCCCCAAAGCGCAACGTGGACACATCCAAATTTTTGTAAGAAAACAGAGGTGTTTTTTGCAAAGTGCCTACCTGTAGATTTTGGCCTGTAGCTCAGCCGGCACCTAGGGAAACCTACCAAACCTGTGCATTTCTGACAACTAGAGACCTAGGGGAATCCAAGATGGGGTGACTTGTGTGGCTCGGACCAGGTTCTGTTACCCAGAATCCTTTCCAAACCTCACAATTTGGCTAAAAAAACATATGATCCTCACATTTCTGTGGAAGAAAGTTCTGGAATCTGAGAGGAGCCACAAATTTCCTTCCACCCAGCGTTCCCCCACGTCTCCCGATAAAAATGATACCTCACTTGTGTGGGTAGGCCTAGCGCCGGCGACAGGAAACGCCCCAAAGCGCAACGTGGACACATCCAATTTTTTTAAAGAAAACAGAGGTGTTTTTTGCAAAGTGCCTACCAGCAGATTTTGGCCTCTAGCTCAGCCGGCACCTAGGGAAACATACCAAACCTGTGCATTTCTGAAAACTAGAGACCTAGGGGAATCCAAGATAGGGTGACTTGTGTGGCTCGGACCAGGTTCTGTTACCCAGAATCCTTTGCAAACCTCAAAATTTGGCTAAAAAAACACATGTTCTTCACATTTCTGTGGCAGAAAGTTCTGGAACCAGAGAGGAGCCACAAATTTCCTTCCACCCAGCGTTCCCCCAAGTCTCCCGATAAAAATGATACCTCACTTGTGTGGGTAGGCCTAGCGGCCGCGACAGCACACGCCCCAAAACGCAACGTGGACATATCCAATTTTTTTAAAGAAAACAGAGCTGTTTTTTGCAAAGTGCCTACCTGTAGATTTTGGCCTGTAGCTCAGCCGGCACCTAGGGAAACCTACCAAACCTGTGCATTTCTAAAAACTAGAGACCTAGGGGAATCCAAGATGGGGTGACTTGTGTGGCTCGGACCAGGTTCTGTTACCCAGAATCCTTTGCAAACCTCAAAATTTGGCTAAAAAAACACATGTTCCTCACATTTCTGTGGAAGAAAGTTCTGGAATCTGAGAGGAGCCACAAATTTCCTTCCACCCAGCGTTCCCCCAAGTCTCCCGATAAAAATTATACATCACTTGTGTGGGTAGGCCTAGCGCCCGCGACAGGAAACGCCCCAAAGCGCAACGTGGACACATCCAATTTTTTGAAAGAAAACAGAAGTGTTTTTTGCAAAGTGCCTACCTGTAGATTTTGGCCGCTAGCTCAGCCGGCACCTAGGGAAACCTACCAAACCTGTGCATTTCTGACAACTAGAGACCTAGGGGAATCCAAGATGGGGTGACTTGTGTGGCTCGGACCAGGTTCTGTTACCCAGAATCCTTTGCAAACCTCAATATTTGGCTAAAAAAACACATGTTCCTCACATTTCTGTGGAAGAAAGTTCTGGAATCTGAGAGGAGCCACAAATTTCCTTCCACCCAGCGTTCTCCCACGTCTCCCGATAAAAATGATACCTCACTTGTGTGGGTAGGCCTAGCGCCCGTGACAGGAAACGCCCCAAAGCGCAACGTGGACACATCCAAATTTTTGAAAGAAAACAGAGGTGTTTTTTGCAAAGTGCCTACCTGTAGATTTTGGCCTGTAGCTCAGCCGGCACCTAGGGAAACCTACCAAACCTGTGCATTTCTGACAACTAGAGACCTAGGGGAATCCAAGATGGGGTGACTTGTGTGGCTCGGACCAGGTTCTGTTACCCAGAATCCTTTGCAAACCTCACAATTTGGCTTAAAAAACATATGATCCTCACATTTCTGTGGAAGAAAGTTCTGGAATCTGAGAGGAGCCACAAATTTCCTTCCACCCAGCATTCCCCCACGTCTCCCGATAAAAATTATACATCACTTGTGTGGGTAGGCCTAGCGCCCGCGACAGGAAACGCCCCAAAGCGCAACGTGGACACATCCAAATTTTTGAAAGAAAACAGAGGTGTTTTTTGCAAAGTGCCTACCTGTAGATTTTGGCCTGTAGCTCAGCCGGCACCTAGGGAAACCTACCAAACCTGTGCATTTCTGAAAACTAGAGACCTAGGGGAATCCAAGATGGGGTCACTTGTGGGGCTCGGACCAGGTTCTGTTACCCAGAATCCTTTGCAAACCTCAAAATTTGGCTAAAAAAACACATGTTCCTCACATTTCTGTGGCAGAAAGTTCTGGAATCTGAGAGGAGCCACAAATTTCCTTCCACCCAGCGTTCCCCCAAGTCTCCCGATAAAAATGATACATCACTTGTGTGGGTAGGCCTAGTGCCCGCGACAGGAAACGCCCCAAAGCGCAACGTGGACACATCCAATTTTTTGAAAGAAAACAGAAGTGTTTTTTTCAAGGTGCCTACCTGTAGATTTTGGCCGCTAGCTCAGCCGGCACCTAGGGAAACCTACCAAACCTGTGCATTTCTGACAACTAGAGACCTAGGGGAATCCAAGATGGGGTGACTTGTGTGGCTCGGACCAGGTTCTGTTACCCAGAATCCTTTGCAAACCTCAATATTTGGCTAAAAAAACACATGTTCCTCACATTTCTGTGGAAGAAAGTTCTGGAATCTGAGAGGAGCCACAAATTTCCTTCCACCCAGCGTTCCCCCACGTCTCCCGATAAAAATTATACATCACTTGTGTGGGTAGGCCTAGCGCCCGTGACAGGAAACGCCCCAAAGCGCAACGTGGACACATCCAAATTTTTGAAAGAAAACAGAGGTATTTTTTGCAAAGTGCCTACCTGTAGATTTTGGCCTGTAGCTCAGCCGGCACCTAGGGAAACCTACCAAACCTGTGCATTTCTGACAACTAGAGACCTAGGGGAATCCAAGATGTGGTGACTTGTGTGGCTCGGACCAGGTTCTGTTACCCAGAATCCTTTGCAAACCTCACAATTTGGCTTAAAAAACATATGATCCTCACATTTCTGTGGAAGAAAGTTCTGGAATCTGAGAGGAGCCACAAATTTCCTTCCACCCAGCGTTCCCCCACGTCTCCCGATAAAAATTATACATCACTTGTGTGGGTAGGCCTAGCGCCCGCGACAGGAAACGCCCCAAAGCGCAACGTGGACACATCCAAATTTTTGAAAGAAAACAGAGGTGTTTTTTGCAAAGTGCCTACCTGTAGATTTTGGCCTGTAGCTCAGCCGGCACCTAGGGAAACTTACCAAACCTGTGCATTTCTGAAAACTAGAGACCTAGGGGAATCCAAGATGGGGTGACTTGTGGGGCTCGGACCAGGTTCTGTTACCCAGAATCCTTTGCAAACCTCAAAATTTGGCTAAAAAAACACATGTTCCTCACATTTCTGTGGAAGAAAGTTCTGGAATCTGAGAGGAGCCACAAATTTCCTTCCACCCAGCGTTCCCCCACGTCTACCGATAAAAATTATACATCACTTGTGTGGGTAGGCCTAGCGCCCGCGACAGGAAACACCCCAAAGCGCAACGTGGACACATCCAAATTTTTGAAAGAAAACAGAGGTGTTTTTTGCAAAGTGCCTACCTGTAGATTTTGGCCTGTAGCTCAGCCGGCACCTAGGGAAACCTACCAAACCTGTGCATTTCTGACAACTAGAGACCTAGGGGAATCCAAGATGGGGTGACTTGTGTGGCTCGGACCAGGTTCTGTTACCCAGAATCCTTTGCAAACCTCACAATTTGGCTAAAAAAACATATGATCCTCACATTTCTGTGGAAGAAAGTTCTGAAATCTGAGAGGAGCCACAAATTTCCTTCCACCCAGCGTTCCCCCACGTCTCCCGATAAAAATTATACATCACTTGTGTGGGTAGGCCTAGCGCCCGCGACAGGAAACGCCCCAAAGCGCAACGTGGACACATCCAAATTTTTTAAAGAAAACAGCGGTGTTTTTTGCAAAGTGCCTACCTGTAGATTTTAGCCTGTAGCTCAGCCGGCACCTAGGGAAACCTACCAAACCTGTGCATTTCTGAAAACTAGAGACCTAGGGGAATCCAAGATGGGGTGACTTGTGGGGCTCAGACCAGGTTCTGTTACCCAGAATCCTTTGCAAACCTCAAAATTTGGCTAAAAAAACACATGTTCCTCACATTTCTGTGGCAGAAAGTTCTGGAATCTGAGAGGAGCCACAAATTTCCTTCCACCCAGCGTTCCCCCACGTCTCCCGATAGAAATTATACATCACTTGTGTGGGTAGGCCTAGCGCCCGCGACAGGAAACGCCCCAAAGCGCAACGTGGACACATCCAAATTTTGAAAGAAAACAGAGGTGTTTTTTGCAAAGTGCCTACCTGTAGATTTTGGCCTGCAGCTCAGCCGGCACCTAGGGACACCTACCAAACCTGTGCATTTCTGACAACTAGAGACCTAGGGGAATCCAAGATGGGGTGACTTGTGTGGCTCGGACCAGGTTCTGTTACCTAGAATCCTTTGCAAACCTCAAAATTTGGCTAAAAAAACATATAATCCTCACATTTCTGTGGAAGAAAGTTCTGGAATCTGAGAGGAGCCACAAATTTCCTACCACCCAGCGTTCCCCCAAGTCTCCCGATAAAAATGATACCTCACTTGTGTGGGTAGGCCTAGCGCCTGCGACAGCAAACGCCCCAAAGCGCAACGTGGACACATCAAATTGTTTGAAAGAAAACAGAAGTGTTTTTTGCAAGGTGCCTACTTGTAGATTTTGGCCTCTAGCTCAGCCGGCACCTAGGGAAACCTACCAAACCTGTGCATTTCTGACAACTAGAGACCTAGGGGAATCCAAGATGGGGTGACTTGTGTGGCTCGGACCAGGTTCTGTTACCCAGAATCCTTTGAAAACCTCAAAATTTGGCTAAAAAAACACATGTTCCTCACATTTCTGTGGAAGAAAGTTCTGGAATCTGAGAGGAGCCACAAATTTCCTTCCACCCGCGTTCCCCCATGTCTCCCGATAAAAATTATACATCACTTGTGTGGGTAGGCCTTGCGCCCGCGACAGGAAACGCCCCAAAGCGCAACGTGGACACATCCAAATTTTTGAAAGAAAACAGAGGTGTTTTTTGCAAAGTGCCTACCTGTAGATTTTGGCCTGTAGATCAGCCGGCACCTAGGGAAACCTACCAAACCTGTGCATTTCTGACAACTAGAGACCTAGGGGAATCCAAGATGGGGTGACTTGTGTGGCTCGGACCAGGTTCTGTTACCCAGAATCCTTTGCAAACCTCACAATTTGGCTAAAAAAACACATGTTCCTCACATTTCTGTGGAAGAAAGTTCTGGAATCTGAGAGGAGCCACAAATTTCCTTCCACCCAGCGTTCCCCCAAGTCTCCCGATAAAAATGATACCTCACTTGTGTGGGTAGGCCTAGCGCCCGCGACAGCAAACGCCCCAAAGCGCAACGTGGACACATCCAATTTTTTTAAAGAAAACAGAAGTGTTTTTTGCAAGGTGCCTACCTGTAGATTTTGGCCTCTAGCTCAGCCGGCACCTAGGGAAACCTACCAAACCTGTGCATTTCTGAAAACTAGAGACCTAGGGGAATCCAAGATGGGGTGACTTGTGTGGCTCGGACCAGGTTCTGTTACCCAGAATCCTTTGCAAACCTCAAAATTTGGCTAAAAAAACACATGTTCCTCACATTTCTGTGGCAGAAAGTTTTGGAATCTGAGAGGAGCCACAAATTTCCTTCCACCCAGCGTTCCCCCAAGTCTCCCGATAAAAATGATACCTCACTTGTGTGGGTAGGCCTAGCGCCGCCGACAGGAAACGCCCCAAAGCGCAACGTGGACACATCCAATTTTTTTAAAGAAAACAGAGGTGTTTTTTGCAAAGTGCCTACCAGCAGATTTTGGCCTCTAGCTCAGCCGGCACATAGGGAAACCTACCAAACCTGTGCATTTCTGAAAACTAGAGACCTAGGGGAATCCAAGATGGGGGGACCTGTGTGGCTCGGACCAGGTTCTGTTACCCAGAATCCTTTGCAAACCTCAAAATGTGGCTAAAAAAACACATGTTCCTCACATTTCTGTGGCAGAAAGTTCTGGAATCTGAGAGGAGCCACAAATTTCCTTCCACCCAGCGTTCCCCCAAGTCTCCCGATAAAAATGATACCTCACTTGTGTGGGTAGTCCTAGCGCCCGCGACAGGAAACGCCCCAAAGCGCAACGTGGACACATCAAATTGTTTGAAAGAAAACAGAAGTGTTTTTTGCAAGGTGCCTACCTGTAGATTTTGGCCTCTAGCTCAGCCGGCACCTAGGGAAACCTACCAAACCTGTGCATTTCTGAAAACTAGAGACCTAGGGGAATCCAAGATGGGGTGACTTGTGTGGCTCGGACCAGGTTCTGTTACCCAGAATCCTTTGCAAACCTCAAAATTTGGCTAAAAAAACACATGTTCCTCACATTTCTGTGGCAGAAAGTTCTGGAATCTGAGAGGAGCCACAAATTTCCTTCCACCCAGCGTTCCCCCAAGTCTCCCGATAAAAATGATACCTCACTTGTGTGGGTAGGCCTAGCGCCCGCGACAGCAAACGCCCCAAAGCGCAACGTGGACACATCCAATTTTTTTAAAGAAAACAGAAGTGTTTTTTGCAAGGTGCCTACCTGCAGATTTTGGCCTCTAGCTCAGCCGGCACCTAGGGAAACCTACCAAACCTGTGCATTTCTGAAAACTAGAGACCTAGGGGAATCCAAGATGGGGTGACTTGTGTGGCTCGGACCAGGTTCTGTTACCCAGAATCCTTTGCAAACCTCAAAATTTGGCTAAAAAAACACATGTTCCTCACATTTCTGTGGAAGAAAGTTCTGGAATCTGAGAGGAGCCACAAATTTCCTACCACCCAGCGTTCCCCCAAGTCTCCCGATAAAAATGATACCTCACTTGTGTGGGTAGGCCTAGCGCCTGCGACAGCAAACGCCCCAAAGCGCAACGTGGACACATCAAATTGTTTGAAAGAAAACAGAAGTGTTTTTTGCAAGGTGCCTACTTGTAGATTTTGGCCTCTAGCTCAGCCGGCACCTAGGGAAACCTACCAAACCTGTGCATTTCTGACAACTAGAGACCTAGGGGAATCCAAGATGGGGTGACTTGTGTGGCTCGGACCAGGTTCTGTTACCCAGAATCCTTTGCAAACCTCACAATTTGGCTAAAAAAACATATGATCCTCACATTTCTGTGGAAGAAAGTTCTGAAATCTGAGAGGAGCCACAAATTTCCTTCCACCCAGCGTTCCCCCACGTCTCCCGATAAAAATTATACATCACTTGTGTGGGTAGGCCTAGCGCCCGCGACAGGAAACGCCCCAAAGCGCAACGTGGACACATCCAAATTTTTTAAAGAAAACAGCGGTGTTTTTTGCAAAGTGCCTACCTGTAGATTTTAGCCTGTAGCTCAGCCGGCACCTAGGGAAACCTACCAAACCTGTGCATTTCTGAAAACTAGAGACCTAGGGGAATCCAAGATGGGGTGACTTGTGGGGCTCAGACCAGGTTCTGTTACCCAGAATCCTTTGCAAACCTCAAAATTTGGCTAAAAAAACACATGTTCCTCACATTTCTGTGGCAGAAAGTTCTGGAATCTGAGAGGAGCCACAAATTTCCTTCCACCCAGCGTTCCCCCACGTCTCCCGATAGAAATTATACATCACTTGTGTGGGTAGGCCTAGCGCCCGCGACAGGAAACGCCCCAAAGCGCAACGTGGACACATCCAAATTTTGAAAGAAAACAGAGGTGTTTTTTGCAAAGTGCCTACCTGTAGATTTTGGCCTGCAGCTCAGCCGGCACCTAGGGACACCTACCAAACCTGTGCATTTCTGACAACTAGAGACCTAGGGGAATCCAAGATGGGGTGACTTGTGTGGCTCGGACCAGGTTCTGTTACCTAGAATCCTTTGCAAACCTCAAAATTTGGCTAAAAAAACATATAATCCTCACATTTGTGTGGAAGAAAGTTCTGGAATCTGAGAGGAGCCACAAATTTCCTACCGCCCAGCGTTCCCCCAAGTCTCCCGATAAAAATGATACCTCACTTGTGTGGGTAGGCCTAGCGCCTGCGACAGCAAACGCCCCAAAGCGCAACGTGGACACATCAAATTGTTTGAAAGAAAACAGAAGTGTTTTTTGCAAGGTGCCTACTTGTAGATTTTGGCCTCTAGCTCAGCCGGCACCTAGGGAAACCTACCAAACCTGTGCATTTCTGACAACTAGAGACCTAGGGGAATCCAAGATGGGGTGACTTGTGTGGCTCGGACCAGGTTCTGTTACCCAGAATCCTTTGAAAACCTCAAAATTTGGCTAAAAAAACACATGTTCCTCACATTTCTGTGGAAGAAAGTTCTGGAATCTGAGAGGAGCCACAAATTTCCTTCCACCCGCGTTCCCCCATGTCTCCCGATAAAAATTATACATCACTTGTGTGGGTAGGCCTAGCGCCCGCGACAGGAAACGCCCCAAAGCGCAACGTGGACACATCCAAATTTTTGAAAGAAAACAGAGGTGTTTTTTGCAAAGTGCCTACCTGTAGATTTTGGCCTGTAGATCAGCCGGCACCTAGGGAAACCTACCAAACCTGTGCATTTCTGACAACTAGAGACCTAGGGGAATCCAAGATGGGGTGACTTGTGTGGCTCGGACCAGGTTCTGTTACCCAGAATCCTTTGCAAACCTCACAATTTGGCTAAAAAAACACATGTTCCTCACATTTCTGTGGAAGAAAGTTCTGGAATCTGAGAGGAGCCACAAATTTCCTTCCACCCAGCGTTCCCCCAAGTCTCCCGATAAAAATGATACCTCACTTGTGTGGGTAGGCCTAGCGCCCGCGACAGCAAACGCCCCAAAGCGCAACGTGGACACATCCAATTTTTTTAACCCCTTCGCTGCCAGGCCTTTTCCCCCTCCTGTGCCAGGCCTTTTTTTGCCTATTCGGGGCAGTTCGCGCTTAGGCCCTCATAACTTTTTGTCCACATAAGCTAACCAAGCCAAATTTGCGTCCTTTTTTTCCAACATCCTAGGGATTCTAAAGGTACCCAGACTTTGTGGGTTCCCCTGAAGGAGGCCAAGAAATTGGCCAAAATACAGTGAAATTTTCGTTTTTTTCAAAAAAATTGGAAAAGTGGCTGCAGAAGGAGGCTTGTGGTTTTTCCCCTGAAAATGGCATCAACAAAGGGTTTGTGGTGCTAAACTCAGCAGCTTCCCAGCTTTCAGGAACAGGCAGACTTGAATCAGAAAACCCAATTTTTCAACACAATTGTGGCATTTTACTGGGGCATACCCCATTTGTGCAATTTTTTGTGCTTTCAGCCTCCTTCCAGTCAGTGACAGGAATGGTCATGAAACCAATGCTGGATCCCAGAAACCTAAACATTTCTGAAAAGTAGACAAAATTCTGAATTCAGCAAGGGGTCATTTGTGTAGATCCTACAAGGGTTTCCTACAGAAAATAACAGCTGAAAAAGAAAAATATTGAAATTGAGGTGAAAAAAACATAAATTTTTCTCTACGTTTTACTCTGTAACTTTTCCCTGCAATGTCAGATTATCGAAAGCAATATACCGTTACGTCTGCTGGACTCCTCTGGTTGCGGGGATATATAGGGTTTGTAGGTTCATCAAGAACCCGAGGAACCCAGAGCCAATAAATGAGCTGCACCCTGCAGTACGTTTTCATTCTATACCGGGTATACAGCAATTCATTTGCTGAAATATAAGGAGTAAAAAATTGCTATCAAGAAAACCTTTGCATTTCCAAAAAGGGCACAAGATAAGGTGTTGAGGAGCAGTGGTTATTTGCACATCTCTGAATTCCGGGGTGACCATAGTAGCACGTGAATTACAGGGAATTTCTCAAATAGATGTCTTTTTTACACACACTCCTATATTTGGAAGGAAAAAATGTAGAGAAAGACAAGGGGCAATAGTACTTGTTTTGCTAATCTATGTTCCCCCAAGTCTCCCGATAAAAATGGTACCTCACTTGTGTGGGTAGGCCTAGCGCCCGCGACAGGATATGCCCCAAAACACAACGTGGACACATCACAGAAAACAGAGCTGTTTTTAGCAAAGTGACTACCTGTAGATTTTGGCCTCTAGCTCAGCCGCCACCTAGGGAAACCTACCAAACCTGTGCATTTCTGAAAACTAGAGACCTAGGGGAATCCAAGGAGGGGTGACTTGTGTAGCTCGGACCAGGTTCTGTTACCCAGAATCCTTTGCAAACCTCAAAATTTAGCTAAAAAAACACATGTTCCACACATTTCTGTGGCAGAAAGTTCTGGAATCTGAGAGGAGCCACAAATTTCCTTCCACCCAGCGTTCCCCCACGTCTCCCGATAAAAACGATACCTCACTTGTGTGGGTAGGCCTAGCGCCCGCGACAGGATATGCCCCAAAACACAACGTGGACATATCACAGAAAACAGAGCTGTTTTTAGCAAAGTGACTACCTGTAGATTTTGGCCTCTAGCTCAGCCGCCACCTAGGGAAACCTACCAAACCTGTACATTTCTGAAAACTAGAGACCTAGGGGAATCCAAGGAGGGGTGACTGGCGGGGCTCGGACCTGGTTCTGTTACCCAGAATCCTTTGCAAACCTAAAAAATTGGCTAAAAAAACACATGTTCCTCACATTTCTGTGGCAGAAAGTTCTGGAATCTGAGAGGAGCCACAAATTTCCTTCCACCCAGCGTTCCCCCACGTCTCCCGATAAAAATGATACCTCACTTGCGTGGGTAGGCCTAGCGCCCGCGACAGGATATGCCCCAAAACACAACGTGGACATATCACAGAAAACAGAGCTGTTTTTAGCAAAGTGACTACCTGTAGATTTTGGCCTCTAGCTCAGCCGCCACCTAGGGAAACCTACCAAACCTGTACATTTCTGAAAACTAGAGACCTAGGGGAATCCAAGGTGGGATGACTGGCGGGGCTCGGACCTGGTTCTGTTACCCAGAATCCTTTACAAACCTAAAAAATTGGCTAAAAAAACACATGTTCCTCACATTTCTGTTGCAGAAAGTTCTGGAATCTGAGAGGAGCCACAAATTTCCTTCCACCCAGCGTTCCCCCACGTCTCCCGATAAAAATGATACCTCACTTGCGTGGGTAGGCCTAGCGCCCGCGACAAGATATGCCCCAAAACACAACGTGGACATATCACAGAAAACAGAGCTGTTTTTAGCAAAGTGACTACCTGTAGATTTTGGCCTCTAGCTCAGCCGCCACCTAGGGAAACCTACCAAACCTGTACATTTCTGAAAACTAGAGACCTAGGGGAATCCAAGGAGGGGTGACTGGCGGGGCTCGGACCTGGTTCTGTTACCCAGAATCCTTTGCAAACCTAAAAAATTGGCTAAAAAAACACATGTTCCTCACATTTCTGTGGCAGAAAGTTCTGGAATCTGAGAGGAGCCACAAATTTCCTTCCACCCAGCGTTCCCCCACGTCTCCCGATAAAAATGATACCTCACTTGCGTGGGTAGGCCTAGCGCCCGCGACAGGATATGCCCCAAAACACAACGTGGACATATCACAGAAAACAGAGCTGTTTTTAGCAAAGTGACTACCTGTAGATTTTGGCCTCTAGCTCAGCCGCCACCTAGGGAAACCTACCAAACCTGTACATTTCTGAAAACTAGAGACCTAGGGGAATCCAAGGAGGGGTGACTGGCGGGGCTCGGACCTGGTTCTGTTACCCAGAATCCTTTGCAAACCTCAAAAATTGGCTAAAAAAACACATGTTCCTCACATTTCTGTGGCAGAAAGTTCTGGAATCTGAGAGGAGCCACAAATTTCCTTCCACCCAGCGTTCCCCCACGTCTCCCGATAAAAATGATACCTCACTTGCATGGGTAGGCCTAGCGCCCGCGACAGGATATGCCCCAAAACACAACGTGGACATATCACAGAAAACAGAGCTGTTTTTAGCAAAGTGACTACCTGTAGATTTTGGCCTCTAGCTCAGCCGCCACCTAGGGAAACCTACCAAACCTGTACATTTCTGAAAACTAGAGACCATGGGGAATCCAAGGTGGGGTGACTGGCGGGGCTCGGACCTGGTTCTGTTACCCAGAATCCTTTGCAAACCTAAAAAATTGGCTAAAAAAACACATGTTCCTCACATTTCTGTTGCAGAAAGTTCTGGAATCTGAGAGGAGCCACAAATTTCCTTCCACCCAGCGTTCCCCCACGTCTCCCGATAAAAATGATACCTCACTTGCGTGGGTAGGCCTAGCGCCCGCGACAAGATATGCCCCAAAACACAACGTGGACATATCACAGAAAACAGAGCTGTTTTTAGCAAAGTGACTACCTGTAGATTTTGGCCTCTAGCTCAGCCGCCACCTAGGGAAACCTACCAAACCTGTACATTTCTGAAAACTAGAGACCTAGGGGAATCCAAGGAGGGGTGACTGGCGGGGCTCGGACCTGGTTCTGTTACCCAGAATCCTTTGCAAACCTAAAAAATTGGCTAAAAAAACACATGTTCCTCACATTTCTGTGGCAGAAAGTTCTGGAATCTGAGAGGAGCCACAAATTTCCTTCCACCCAGCGTTCCCCCACGTCTCCCGATAAAAATGATACCTCACTTGCGTGGGTAGGCCTAGCGCCCGCGACAGGATATGCCCCAAAACACAACGTGGACATATCACAGAAAACAGAGCTGTTTTTAGCAAAGTGACTACCTGTAGATTTTGGCCTCTAGCTCAGCCGCCACCTAGGGAAAACTACCAAACCTGTACATTTCTGAAAACTAGAGACCATGGGGAATCCAAGGTGGGGTGACTGGCGGGGCTCGGACCTGGTTCTGTTACCCAGAATCCTTTGCAAACCTAAAAAATTGGCTAAAAAAACACATGTTCCTCACATTTCTGTTGCAGAAAGTTCTGGAATCTGAGAGGAGCCACAAATTTCCTTCCACCCAGCGTTCCCCCACGTCTCCCGATAAAAATGATACCTCACTTGCGTGGGTAGGCCTAGCGCCCGCGACAAGATATGCCCCAAAACACAACGTGGACATATCACAGAAAACAGAGCTGTTTTTAGCAAAGTGACTACCTGTAGATTTTGGCCTCTAGCTCAGCCGCCACCTAGGGAAACCTACCAAACCTGTACATTTCTGAAAACTAGAGACCTAGGGGAATCCAAGGAGGGGTGACTGGCGGGGCTCGGACCTGGTTCTGTTACCCAGAATCCTTTGCAAACCTAAAAAATTGGCTAAAAAAACACATGTTCCTCACATTTCTGTGGCAGAAAGTTCTGGAATCTGAGAGGAGCCACAAATTTCCTTCCACCCAGCGTTCTCCCACGTCTCCCGATAAAAATGATACCTCACTTGCGTGGGTAGGCCTAGCGCCCGCGACAGGATATGCCCCAAAACACAACGTGGACATATCACAGAAAACAGAGCTGTTTTTAGCAAAGTGACTACCTGTAGATTTTGGCCTCTAGCTCAGCCGCCACCTAGGGAAACCTACCAAACCTGTACATTTCTGAAAACTAGAGACCTAGGGGAATCCAAGGAGGGGTGACTGGCGGGGCTCGGACCTGGTTCTGTTACCCAGAATCCTTTGCAAACCTAAAAAATTGGCTAAAAAAACACATGTTCCTCACATTTCTGTGGCAGAAAGTTCTGGAATCTGAGAGGAGCCACAAATTTCCTTCCACCCAGCGTTCCCCCACGTCTCCCGATAAAAATGATACCTCACTTGCGTGGGTAGGCCTAGCGCCCGCGACAGGATATGCCCCAAAACACAACGTGGACATATCACAGAAAACAGAGCTGTTTTTAGCAAAGTGACTACCTGTAGATTTTGGCCTCTAGCTCAGCCGCCACCTAGGGAAACCTACCAAACCTGTACATTTCTGAAAACTAGAGACCTAGGGGAATCCAAGGAGGGGTGACTGGCGGGGCTCGGACCTGGTTCTGTTACCCAGAATCCTTTGCAAACCTAAAAAATTGGCTAAAAAAACACATGTTCCTCACATTTCTGTGGCAGAAAGTTCTGGAATCTGAGAGGAGCCACAAATTTCCTTCCACCCAGCGTTCCCCCACGTCTCCCGATAAAAATGATACCTCACTTGCGTGGGTAGGCCTAGCGCCCGCGACAGGAAACGCCCCAAAGCGCAACGTGGACACAACCAAAATTTTTGAAGAAAACAGTGCCTACCTGTGGATTTTGGCCTGTAGCTCAGCCGGCACCTAGGGAAACCTACCAAACCTGTGCATTTCTGAAAACTAGAGACCTAGGGGAATCCAAGGAGGGGTGACTTGCGGGGCTCGGACCAGGTTTTGTTACCCAGAATCCTTTGCAAACCTCAAAATTTGGCCAAAAAAACACTTTTTCCTCTCATTTCTGTGGCAGAAAGTTCTGGAATCTGAGAGGAGCCACAAATTTCCTTCCACCCACCATTCCCCCAAGTCTCCCGATAAAAATGATACCTCACTTGTGTGGGTGGGCCAGGTGCCTGCAACAGAATAAGGCCCAAAACCTGAAGAGATAGAAGGGAGAGGTATTTTTGCAATATATCATTTTGATGTGTGCACATACGTCCGTGATGTGCCAAACACTAAAATAGTGAAAAGAAACACACTTAGGTTATGTGAAGAAGACCCCTCACCCACCAACCAAGTTGGTGGCATGCTTCATCATCGGGGTCCCACCCGAGGCACCTAGCGTGTCACAGGTGTGCTGCGACGCCTGATTACAGCGGAGCAGGTTTTGTCATTTTTTACAACACATACTGGTTGGATTTGGCACGAGGGTGAGTGATGGTTCAGTGGATCAAATTTTATTAACAAGAGATTTCACAAAAATGAAATGCACTGCTAATAACTGAAAGGCAAAAAAGTGAACCAATGACTCACAGCTCGTGAGCTGTAAAGCCGCGACAAGGCACCAACCGCTTTACAGTCCATTCACACACCTTTCATACATGACACGCACAAGACCATTCACACCGCCAGCCACGGGCCCAGCACATTACAACACTCACATCGACAGACCGCGCCACTCAAGGGCCCATCACTTACATACGCCCACATGCCTGATACAAGAATCACACCAGCTGATGGGAGTGTGGACTGCCGTTTGGCTGGCACCGCCAGCCAAGCGCCACCCCACGCACACCGCCAGCCAAGCGCCACCCCACGCACACCGCCAGCCAAGCGCCACCCCACGCACACCGCAATCACTTTTTTTAATTTATAAACAACAAATAAACTACTAATTATAAAATAGGCACTAAACTACAAACACAAAACCTCAAACTAAATACACGACAGATGCCAACCGTGAAACATATGAAAATATAAAACAGACAGCTTACGCTCACGGTATTTCCCAAAAGTTTTTCCTTGTGTGGTAACTTCTAAAACAGCTGGGCACACACAGCCCAGGCTTTGAAGGGCATTCGGGGCAGTACATCCGGCTCTCCCTCCGGATTGATCTCCGGGCACATACTCTACATTTCTTTGTGGGCATGTCTTTTTTGGGAGTGGGAGGAATGTGATCTGGAAAGTGCCGATCTTTCAATCTAGCCACATCCTCCACCACTTCTACTCTAGGAACTCTTGCCGGTTCCACCACAATAAGGCTTTCTATCACCGACTCCTGAAATTTAACAAAAGTCATCCTTGACTCAGGTGAACAATCCTTGTATACAATAAAGGCATTAAAAGTTGCCAAATGAAATAAATGTAGGGCCAACTTTTTATACCACACATACGACTTACGAAGAGCAGTGTAAGGTTCCAACCTCTGATCTACTCTATCAACACCACCCATGTGCCTATTGTAGTCCAAAATGCACGCAGGTTTGCGCACTTCCGCAACCTGACCCCAAACAGCCACAGGGGAAGTACTCTCATCGTGGATGGTCGATAGCATGTACACATCCCTCCTGTCTGAAAATTTCATAGCTAACAGCTCATTATTCCGCAAGGCACTGCACTGTCCCCTCTCAAGTTTTTTACAGACAAGCTCCCTTGGATAGCCTTTGCGGTTAGAACGGATTGTGCCACAAGCAACAGTGTCCACCCTAAACAACTCCTTGAACAACTGCACTCCAGTGTAGAAATTATCTACGTACAAATGGTGACCTTTGTTAAACAGCCGTCTAGCAAGTTCCCACACAATTTTTCCGCTAACTCCAAAAGTGGCCGGACAACCAGGAGGGTCAATACTGGAATCCCTACCAGTGTAGACCCGGAAATTATAAACATATCCTGTACTGCTTTCTGACAGCAGATACAATTTAATCCCATACCGTGCCCTCTTACTAGGGATGTACTGCTTAAAAACTAAACGCCCCTTGAAAAGGACCAAAGACTCGTCCACACTTATCTCTTTGCCTGGAACATAGACCTCTGAAAACCGATCCACAAAATGATCAAGGACAGGCCTAATCTTAAAAAGGCGGTCACAATCAGGGTGATCTCGTGGCAAGGCTAAAGCATTGTCTACAAAATGCAGCATACGAAGAAGAAGCAAATACCGATTACGTGTCATAGTTGCAGGAAATATAGCAGTTGCCATCAAGGGACTAGTAGACCAATAAGAAGCCAGTGACGGCTTCCTGATCAACCCCATCAAAAAAGTCAAACCTAAAAACCTTTTCATCTCTTCCAGATATGTGGGAACCCAATGAGTAGCTCTAGACTGAGGCTTAAGTCTGGCAGCGTTGTCCCGCAAATATTGCTCTGCATACACATTTGTCTGCTCCACAATCTCTTCCAAAAATACATCGTCCATAAACAAGTGAAAGAATTGGACAGGCAGAAAGTTTTCCGTATTAACTCTACACCCTGGGAGACCAGTAAATGCAGGTAACTGTGGCTGCTCCATGTTTGGGGCAATCCAGGTGTCAGGTCTTCCAATGGGAAACCCTGCAGCCCCAGGCTGCTGCACTCTTGGCACATCAATGTCCTCCTCTAACACAGGCCCTTCATCTGCACTGAGAGTAGCTTCCTCATCAGAAGAATGCTCTTGGACAGAAAACTCACTTCCAGAATCTCCTGCTTCCTCCTCTGCCTCAGATGCAGAGTCAGTGTCGTAATCATGGTCTGAAGACGACTCAAAGAGCATGCGAACAACCTGCTGAGCGGTCACTTTGCGGCTAGCCATGATCCTAACAACAAATGGATTGCCAACAACAACTAGCACTAAAATAAGTAATGAACAAAGTGTAGCTTTATCACAAAGAGTTATGTACTACAAAAAACTATACCACACAGTTGCCTGAAATAGCTACTCACCAAGCAACTACTCTGCAATCACCAATGATATCCCACTAAAAAGAAAAAAGAAAAAAGCAATTTAGACATATGACAACACAAACACCACTGTGCTCAAATCTAAGGACAATGTCAAACACACAATACTGCATTTAGTACACCACCTACAAACATGTCAACAATACTCCTTTGGAGTAAATTGCGTTCACTTACCTAAAACATGCAACTATGCAAACCACTGGACAACTACTGCCAAAACCTCAAAGATCCACAGCAAAGGAAGCAAAAGCGTTGAACTAGAAGAAAAAGAAGAAATAAATTGTTATAATCACAAATACAAATACTTTGCCAGTTGACAAACACCCCACCACCAAGAACTTAGAAGTTGTCCCTGGTACCTAAGTGGATCCTGCCCCCCTCGGGGTAGATGGGCGTAAAAGAATTGGCCAATCGGACCCCAAGGGGGGCAGAAATGGGCAACACCTCTGTGCCCCCTTTCAGGGGGCGACCCTTCCCCAAGGGGTCGCCCCCAAAAACACACACAAAAAACGATATCCCTGGTGTCTAGTGGTTTTCGCCCCCCCCTGGGGGCAGATCCGCCGAAAAAACGGCCGATCTGCCCCCAGGGGGGGGCGAAATACAAATAAAAATTGCCCCGGGGGGGGGCGACCCTTGCCCAAGGGGTCGCCCCCAAAAACAAACATAAAAAAATATATCCCTGGTGTCTAGTGGTTTTCGCCCCCCCCTGGGGGCAGATCCGCCGAAAAATCGGCGAATCTGCCCCCAGGGGGGGGCGAAATACAAATAAAAATTGCCCCCGGGGGGGGGGCGACCCTTGCCCAAGGGGTCGCCCCCAAAAACACACACAAAAAACGATATCCCTGGTGTCTAGTGGTTTTCGCCCCCCCCTGGGGGCAGATCCGCCGAAAAAACGGCCGATCTGCCCCCAGGGGGGGGCGAAATACAAATAAAAATTGCCCCGGGGGGGGCGACCCTTGCCCAAGGGGTCGCCCCCAAAAACAAACATAAAACAATACATCCCTGGTGTCTAGTGGTTTTCGCCCCCCCCCTGGGAGCAGATCCGCCGAAAAAACGGCCGATCTGCCCCCAGGGGGGGGGCGAAATCCAAATAAAAATTGCCCCCGGGGGGGGCGACCCTTGCCCAAGGGGTCGCCCCCAAATTTAATCAAACAGAAAATCCCTGGTGGCTAGTGGAGATTCCTGCTCCACGATCGCGGGCCCTGCCCGCAATCGTGGAGCAGGAATCTTGAGAAAACAGACACAGGGGGAAAGGAAAAACCCTTTCCTTTCCCCCCATGTCTGTTTTCTCAAACCCCCCGCCCCCCAAAAACGGAGAGGACTCACCTTAGAGCTCCTGCTCCGAAGACGCGCTGGAAGCAAATGGCTTCCAGCGCGCCGGCAACACTCGATGACGTCAGCGCGCTGAGCGCGCGCTGACGTCATCGGATTGCCGTGGGGGGGGGGCGGGGGTGGAAGGGGAAGGTCTTCCCCTTCCATCCCCGCCTGGGGGGGGAAGGGGGGTGCACGGGGGGTGCGCTAGCGCGCCCCCAAGTTCCCCTGTGCCATGGACGAGATGATCTCGTCCAAGGCACAGGGGAACTGTAGCCTTGGACGAGATCATCTCGTCCAAGGCACAGAACAGGTTAAAGAAAACAGAAGTGTTTTTTGCAAGGTGCCTACCTGTAGATTTTGGCCTCTAGCTCAGCCGGCACCTAGGGAAACCTACCAAACCTGTGCATTTCTGAAAACTAGAGACCTAGGGGAATCCAAGATGGGGTGACTTGTGTGGCTCGGACCAGGTTCTGTTACCCAGAATCCTTTGCAAACCTCAAAATTTGGCTAAAAAAACACATGTTCCTCACATTTCTGTGGCAGAAAGTTTTGGAATCTGAGAGGAGCCACAAATTTCCTTCCACCCAGCGTTCCCCCAAGTCTCCCGATAAAAATGATACCTCACTTGTGTGGGTAGGCCTAGCGCCGCCGACAGGAAACGCCCCAAAGCGCAACGTGGACACATCCAATTTTTTTAAAGAAAACAGAGGTGTTTTTTGCAAAGTGCCTACCAGCAGATTTTGGCCTCTAGCTCAGCCGGCACCTAGGGAAACCTACCAAACCTGTGCATTTCTGAAAACTAGAGACCTAGGGGAATCCAAGATGGGGTGACTTGTGTGGCTCGGACCAGGTTCTGTTACCCAGAATCCTTTGCAAACCTCAAAATTTGGCTAAAAAAACACATGTTCCTCACATTTCTGTGGCAGAAAGTTCTGGAATCTGAGAGGAGCCACAAATTTCCTTCCACCCAGCGTTCCCCCAAGTCTCCCGATAAAAATGATACCTCACTTGTGTGGGTAGGCCTAGCGCCGGCGACAGGAAACGCCCCAAAGCGCAACGTGGACACATCCAATTTTTTTAAAGAAAACAGAGGTGTTTTTTGCAAAGTGCCTACCAGCAGATTTTGGCCTCTAGCTCAGCCGGCACATAGGGAAACCTACCAAACCTGTGCATTTCTGAAAACTAGAGACCTAGGGGAATCCAAGATGGGGGGACCTGTGTGGCTCGGACCAGGTTCTGTTACCCAGAATCCTTTGCAAACCTCAAAATGTGGCTAAAAAAACACATGTTCCTCACATTTCTGTGGCAGAAAGTTCTGGAATCTGAGAGGAGCCACAAATTTCCTTCCACCCAGCGTTCCCCCAAGTCTCCCGATAAAAATGATACCTCACTTGTGTGGGTAGTCCTAGCGCCCGCGACAGGAAACGCCCCAAAGCGCAACGTGGACACATCAAATTGTTTGAAAGAAAACAGAAGTGTTTTTTGCAAGGTGCCTACCTGTAGATTTTGGCCTCTAGCTCAGCCGGCACCTAGGGAAACCTACCAAACCTGTGCATTTCTGAAAACTAGAGACCTAGGGGAATCCAAGATGGGGTGACTTGTGTGGCTCGGACCAGGTTCTGTTACCCAGAATCCTTTGCAAACCTCAAAATTTGGCTAAAAAAACACATGTTCCTCACATTTCTGTGGCAGAAAGTTCTGGAATCTGAGAGGAGCCACAAATTTCCTTCCACCCAGCGTTCCCCCAAGTCTCCCGATAAAAATGATACCTCACTTGTGTGGGTAGGCCTAGCGCACGCGACAGCAAACGCCCCAAAGCGCAACGTGGACACATCCAATTTTTTTAAAGAAAACAGAAGTGTTTTTTGCAAGGTGCCTACCTGCAGATTTTGGCCTCTAGCTCAGCCGGCACCTAGGGAAACCTACCAAACCTGTGCATTTCTGAAAACTAGAGACCTAGGGGAATCCAAGATGGGGTGACTTGTGTGGCTCGGACCAGGTTCTGTTACCCAGAATCCTTTGCAAACCTCAAAATTTGGCTAAAAAAACACATGTTCCTCACATTTCTGTGGAAGAAAGTTCTGGAATCTGAGAGGAGCCACAAATTTCCTACCACCCAGCGTTCCCCCAAGTCTCCCGATAAAAATGATACCTCACTTGTGTGGGTAGGCCTAGCGCCTGCGACAGCAAACGCCCCAAAGCGCAACGTGGACACATCAAATTGTTTGAAAGAAAACAGAAGTGTTTTTTGCAAGGTGCCTACTTGTAGATTTTGGCCTCTAGCTCAGCCGGCACCTAGGGAAACCTACCAAACCTGTGCATTTCTGACAACTAGAGACCTAGGGGAATCCAAGATGGGGTGACTTGTGTGGCTCGGACCAGGTTCTGTTACCCAGAATCCTTTGCAAACCTCAAAATTTGGCTAAAAAAACACATGTTCCTCACATTTCTGTGGAAGAAAGTTCTGGAATCTGAGAGGAGCCACAAATTTCCTTCCACCCAGCGTTCCCCCACGTCTCCCGATAAAAATTATACATCACTTGTGTGGGTAGGCCTAGCGCCCGCGACAGGAAACGCCCCAAAGCGCAACGTGGACACATCCAAATTTTTGAAAGAAAACAGAGGTGTTTTTTGCAAAGTGCCTACCTGTAGATTTTGGCCTGTAGATCAGCCGGCACCTAGGGAAACCTACCAAACCTGTGCATTTCTGACAACTAGAGACCTAGGGGAATCCAAGATGGGGTGACTTGTGTGGCTCGGACCAGGTTCTGTTACCCAGAATCCTTTGCAAACCTCACAATTTGGCTAAAAAAACACATGTTCCTCACATTTCTGTGGAAGAAAGTTCTGGAATCTGAGAGGAGCCACAAATTTCCTTCCACCCAGCGTTCCCCCAAGTCTCCCGATAAAAATGATACCTCACTTGTGTGGGTAGTCCTAGCGCCCGCGACAGGAAACGCCCCAAAGCGCAACGTGGACACATCAAATTGTTTGAAAGAAAACAGAAGTGTTTTTTGCAAGGTGCCTACCTGTAGATTTTGGCCTCTAGCTCAGCCGGCACCTAGGGAAACCTACCAAACCTGTGCATTTCTGAAAACTAGAGACCTAGGGGAATCCAAGATGGGGTGACTTGTGTGGCTCGGACCAGGTTCTGTTACCCAGAATCCTTTGCAAACCTCAAAATTTGGCTAAAAAAACACATGTTCCTCACATTTCTGTGGCAGAAAGTTCTGGAATCTGAGAGGAGCCACAAATTTCCTTCCACCCAGCGTTCCCCCAAGTCTCCCGATAAAAATGATACCTCACTTGTGTGGGTAGGCCTAGCGCCCGCGACAGCAAACGCCCCAAAGCGCAACGTGGACACATCCAATTATTTTAAAGAAAACAGAAGTGTTTTTTGCAAGGTGCCTACCTGCAGATTTTGGCCTCTAGCTCAGCCGGCACCTAGGGAAACCTACCAAACCTGTGCATTTCTGAAAACTAGAGACCTAGGGGAATCCAAGATGGGGTGACTTGTGTGGCTCGGACCAGGTTCTGTTACCCAGAATCCTTTGCAAACCTCAAAATTTGGCTAAAAAAACACATGTTCCTCACATTTCTGTGGCAGAAAGTTCTGGAATCTGAGAGGAGCCACAAATTTCCTTCCACCCAGCGTTCCCCCAAGTCTCCCGATAAAAATGATACCTCACTTGTGTGGGTAGGCCTAGCGCCGGCGACAGGAAACGCCCCAAAGCGCAACGTGGACACATCCAATTTTTTTAAAGAAAACAGAGGTGTTTTTTGCAAAGTGCCTACCAGCAGATTTTGGCCTCTAGCTCAGCCGGCACATAGGGAAACCTACCAAACCTGTGCATTTCTGAAAACTAGAGACCTAGGGGAATCCAAGATGGGGGGACCTGTGTGGCTCGGACCAGGTTCTGTTACCCAGAATCCTTTGCAAACCTCAAAATTTGGCTAAAAAAACACATGTTCCTCACATTTCTGTGGCAGAAAGTTCTGGAATCTGAGAGGAGCCACAAATTTCCTTCCACCCAGCGTTCCCCCAAGTCTCCCGATAAAAATGATACCTCACTTGTGTGGGTAGTCCTAGCGCCCGCGACAGGAAACGCCCCAAAGCGCAACGTGGACACATCAAATTGTTTGAAAGAAAACAGAAGTGTTTTTTGCAAGGTGCCTACCTGTAGATTTTGGCCTCTAGCTCAGCCGGCACCTAGGGAAACCTACCAAACCTGTGCATTTCTGAAAACTAGTGACCTAGGGGAATCCAAGATGGGGTGACTTGTGTGGCTCGGACCAGGTTCTGTTACCCAGAATCCTTTGCAAACCTCAAAATTTGGCTAAAAAAACACATGTTCCTCACATTTCTGTGGCAGAAAGTTCTGGAATCTGAGAGGAGCCACAAATTTCCTTCCACCCAGCGTTCCCCCAAGTCTCCCGATAAAAATGATACCTCACTTGTGTGGGTAGGCCTAGCGCCCGCGACAGCAAACGCCCCAAAGCGCAACGTGGACACATCCAATTTTTTTAAAGAAAACAGAAGTGTTTTTTGCAAGGTGCCTACCTGCAGATTTTGGCCTCTAGCTCAGCCGGCACCTAGGGAAACCTACCAAACCTGTGCATTTCTGAAAACTAGAGACCTAGGGGAATCCAAGATGGGGTGACTTGTGTGGCTCGGACCAGGTTCTGTTACCCAGAATCCTTTGCAAACCTCAAAATTTGGCTAAAAAAACACATGTTCCTCACATTTCTGTGGAAGAAAGTTCTGGAATCTGAGAGGAGCCACAAATTTCCTACCACCCAGCGTTCCCCCAAGTCTCCCGATAAAAATGATACCTCACTTGTGTGGGTAGGCCTAGCGCCTGCGACAGCAAACGCCCCAAAGCGCAACGTGGACACATCAAATTGTTTGAAAGAAAACAGAAGTGTTTTTTGCAAGGTGCCTACTTGTAGATTTTGGCCTCTAGCTCAGCCGGCACCTAGGGAAACCTACCAAACCTGTGCATTTCTGACAACTAGAGACCTAGGGGAATCCAAGATGGGGTGACTTGTGTGGCTCGGACCAGGTTCTGTTACCCAGAATCCTTTGCAAACCTCAAAATTTGGCTAAAAAAACACATGTTCCTCACATTTCTGTGGAAGAAAGTTCTGGAATCTGAGAGGAGCCACAAATTTCCTTCCACCCAGCGTTCCCCCACGTCTCCCGATAAAAATTATACATCACTTGTGTGGGTAGGCCTAGCGCCCGCGACAGGAAACGCCCCAAAGCGCAACGTGGACACATCCAAATTTTTGAAAGAAAACAGAGGTGTTTTTTGCAAAGTGCCTACCTGTAGATTTTGGCCTGTAGATCAGCCGGCACCTAGGGAAACCTACCAAACCTTTGCATTTCTGACAACTAGAGACCTAGGGGAATCCAAGATGGGGTGACTTGTGTGGCTCGGACCAGGTTCTGTTACCCAGAATCCTTTGCAAACCTCACAATTTGGCTAAAAAAACACATGTTCCTCACATTTCTGTGGAAGAAAGTTCTGGAATCTGAGAGGAGCCACAAATTTCCTTCCACCCAGCGTTCCCCCAAGTCTCCCGATAAAAATGATACCTCACTTGTGTGGGTAGTCCTAGCGCCCGCGACAGGAAACGCCCCAAAGCGCAACGTGGACACATCAAATTGTTTGAAAGAAAACAGAAGTGTTTTTTGCAAGGTGCCTACCTGTAGATTTTGGCCTCTAGCTCAGCCGGCACCTAGGGAAACCTACCAAACCTGTGCATTTCTGAAAACTAGAGACCTAGGGGAATCCAAGATGGGGTGACTTGTGTGGCTCGGACCAGGTTCTGTTACCCAGAATCCTTTGCAAACCTCAAAATTTGGCTAAAAAAACACATATTCCTCACATTTCTGTGGCAGAAAGTTCTGGAATCTGAGAGGAGCCACAAATTTCCTTCCACCCAGCGTTCCCCCAAGTCTCCCGATAAAAATGATACCTCACTTGTGTGGGTAGGCCTAGCGCCCGCGACAGCAAACGCCCCAAAGCGCAACGTGGACACATCCAATTTTTTTAAAGAAAACAGAAGTGTTTTTTGCAAGGTGCCTACCTGCAGATTTTGGCCTCTAGCTCAGCCGGCACCTAGGGAAACCTACCAAACCTGTGCATTTCTGAAAACTAGAGACCTAGGGGAATCCAAGATGGGGTGACTTGTGTGGCTCGGACCAGGTTCTGTTACCCAGAATCCTTTGCAAACCTCAAAATTTGGCTAAAAAAACACATGTTCCTCACATTTCTGTGGCAGAAAGTTCTGGAATCTGAGAGGAGCCACAAATTTCCTTCCACCCAGCGTTCCCCCAAGTCTCCCGATAAAAATGATACCTCACTTGTGTGGGTAGGCCTAGCGCCCGCGACAGCAAACGCCCCAAAGCGCAACGTGGACACATCCAATTTTTTTAAAGAAAACAGAAGTGTTTTTTGCAAGGTGCCTACCTGCAGATTTTGGCCTCTAGCTCAGCCGGCATCTAGGGAAACCTACCAAACCTGTGCATTTCTGAAAACTAGAGACCTAGGGGAATCCAAGATGGGGTGACTTGTGTGGCTCGGACCAGGTTCTGTTACCCAGAATCCTTTGCAAACCTCAAAATTTGGCTAAAAAAACACATGTTCCTCACATTTCTGTGGAAGAAAGTTCTGGAATCTGAGAGGAGCCACAAATTTCCTACCACCCAGCGTTCCCCCAAGTCTCCCGATAAAAATGATACCTCACTTGTGTGGGTAGGCCTAGAGCCTGCGACAGCAAACGCCCCAAAGCGCAACGTGGACACATCAAATTGTTTGAAAGAAAACAGAAGTGTTTTTTGCAAGGTGCCTACTTGTAGATTTTGGCCTCTAGCTCAGCCGGCACCTAGGGAAACCTACCAAACCTGTGCATTTCTGACAACTAGAGACCTAGGGGAATCCAAGATGGGGTGACTTGTGTGGCTCGGACCAGGTTCTGTTACCCAGAATCCTTTGCAAACCTCAAAATTTGGCTAAAAAAACACATGTTCCTCACATTTCTGTGGAAGAAAGTTCTGGAATCTGAGAGGAGCCACAAATTTCCTTCCACCCAGCGTTCCCCCACGTCTCCCGATAAAAATTATACATCACTTGTGTGGGTAGGCCTAGCGCCCGCGACAGGAAACGCCCCAAAGCGCAACGTGGACACATCCAAATTTTTGAAAGAAAACAGAGGTGTTTTTTGCAAAGTGCCTACCTGTAGATTTTGGCCTGTAGATCAGCCGGCACCTAGGGAAACCTACCAAACCTGTGCATTTCTGACAACTAGAGACCTAGGGGAATCCAAGATGGGGTGACTTGTGTGGCTCGGACCAGGTTCTGTTACCCAGAATCCTTTGCAAACCTCACAATTTGGCTAAAAAAACACATGTTCCTCACATTTCTGTGGAAGAAAGTTCTGGAATCTGAGAGGAGCCACAAATTTCCTTCCACCCAGCGTTCCCCCAAGTCTCCCGATAAAAATGATACCTCACTTGTGTGGGTAGTCCTAGCGCCCGCGACAGGAAACGCCCCAAAGCGCAACGTGGACACATCAAATTGTTTGAAAGAAAACAGAAGTGTTTTTTGCAAGGTGCCTACCTGTAGATTTTGGCCTCTAGCTCAGCCGGCACCTAGGGAAACCTACCAAACCTGTGCATTTCTGAAAACTAGAGACCTAGGGGAATCCAAGATGGGGTGACTTGTGTGGCTCGGACCAGGTTCTGTTACCCAGAATCCTTTGCAAACCTCAAAATTTGGCTAAAAAAACACATGTTCCTCACATTTCTGTGGCAGAAAGTTCTGGAATCTGAGAGGAGCCACAAATTTCCTTCCACCCAGCGTTCCCCCAAGTCTCCCGATAAAAATGATACCTCACTTGTGTGGGTAGGCCTAGCGCCCGCGACAGCAAACGCCCCAAAGCGCAACGTGGACACATCCAATTTTTTTAAAGAAAACAGAAGTGTTTTTTGCAAGGTGCCTACCTGCAGATTTTGGCCTCTAGCTCAGCCGGCACCTAGGGAAACCTACCAAACCTGTGCATTTCTGAAAACTAGAGACCTAGGGGAATCCAAGATGGGGTGACTTGTGTGGCTCGGACCAGGTTCTGTTACCCAGAATCCTTTGCAAACCTCAAAATTTGGCTAAAAAAACACATGTTCCTCACATTTCTGTGGAAGAAAGTTCTGGAATCTGAGAGGAGCCACAAATTTCCTACCACCCAGCGTTCCCCCAAGTCTCCCGATAAAAATGATACCTCACTTGTGTGGGTAGGCCTAGCGCCTGCGACAGCAAACGCCCCAAAGCGCAACGTGGACACATCAAATTGTTTGAAAGAAAACAGAAGTGTTTTTTGCAAGGTGCCTACCTGTAGATTTTGGCCTCTAGCTCAGCCGGCACCTAGGGAAACCTACCAAACCTGTGCATTTCTGAAAACTAGAGACCTAGGGGAATCCAAGATGGGGTGACTTGTGTGGCTCGGACCAGGTTCTGTTACCCAGAATCCTTTGCAAACCTCAAAATTTGGCTAAAAAAACACATGTTCCTCACATTTCTGTGGCAGAAAGTTCTGGAATCTGAGAGGAGCCACAAATTTCCTTCCACCCAGCGTTCCCCCAAGTCTCCCGATAAAAATGATACCTCACTTGTGTGGGTAGGCCTAGCGCCCGCGACAGCAAACGCCCCAAAGCGCAACGTGGACACATCCAATTTTTTTAAAGAAAACAGAAGTGTTTTTTGCAAGGTGCCTACCTGCAGATTTTGGCCTCTAGCTCAGCCGGCACCTAGGGAAACCTACCAAACCTGTGCATTTCTGAAAACTAGAGACCTAGGGGAATCCAAGATGGGGTGACTTGTGTGGCTCGGACCAGGTTCTGTTACCCAGAATCCTTTGCAAACCTCAAAATTTGGCTAAAAAAACACATGTTCCTCACATTTCTGTGGCAGAAAGTTCTGGAATCTGAGAGGAGCCACAAATTTCCTTCCACCCAGCGTTCCCCCAAGTCTCCCGATAAAAATGATACCTCACTTGTGTGGGTAGGCCTAGCGCCCGCGACAGCAAACGCCCCAAAGCGCAACGTGGACACATCCAATTTTTTTAAAGAAAACAGAAGTGTTTTTTGCAAGGTGCCTACCTGCAGATATTGGCCTCTAGCTCAGCCGGCATCTAGGGAAACCTACCAAACCTGTGCATTTCTGAAAACTAGAGACCTAGGGGAATCCAAGATGGGGTGACTTGTGTGGCTCGGACCAGGTTCTGTTACCCAGAATCCTTTGCAAACCTCAAAATTTGGCTAAAAAAACACATGTTCCTCACATTTCTGTGGAAGAAAGTTCTGGAATCTGAGAGGAGCCACAAATTTCCTACCACCCAGCGTTCCCCCAAGTCTCCCGATAAAAATGATACCTCACTTGTGTGGGTAGGCCTAGCGCCTGCGACAGCAAACGCCCCAAAGCGCAACGTGGACACATCAAATTGTTTGAAAGAAAACAGAAGTGTTTTTTGCAAGGTGCCTACTTGTAGATTTTGGCCTCTAGCTCAGCCGGCACCTAGGGAAACCTACCAAACCTGTGCATTTCTGACAACTAGAGACCTAGGGGAATCCAAGATGGGGTGACTTGTGTGGCTCGGACCAGGTTCTGTTACCCAGAATCCTTTGCAAACCTCAAAATTTGGCTAAAAAAACACATGTTCCTCACATTTCTGTGGAAGAAAGTTCTGGAATCTGAGAGGAGCCACAAATTTCCTTCCACCCAGCGTTCCCCCACGTCTCCCGATAAAAATTATACATCACTTGTGTGGGTAGGCCTAGCGCCCGCGACAGGAAACGCCCCAAAGCGCAACGTGGACACATCCAAATTTTTTAAAGAAAACAGAGGTGTTTTTTGCAAAGTGCCTACCTGTAGATTTTGGCCTGTAGATCAGCCGGCACCTAGGGAAACCTACCAAACCTGTGCATTTCTGACAACTAGAGACCTAGGGGAATCCAAGATGGGGTGACTTGTGTGGCTCGGACCAGGTTCTGTTACCCAGAATCCTTTGCAAACCTCACAATTTGGCTAAAAAAACACATGTTCCTCACATTTCTGTGGAAGAAAGTTCTGGAATCTGACAGGAGCCACAAATTTCCTTCCACCCAGCGTTCCCCCAAGTCTCCCGATAAAAATGATACCTCACTTGTGTGGGTAGTCCTAGCGCCCGCGACAGGAAACGCCCCAAAGCGCAACGTGGACACATCAAATTGTTTGAAAGAAAACAGAAGTGTTTTTTGCAAGGTGCCTACCTGTAGATTTTAGCCTCTAGCTCAGCCGGCACCTAGGGAAACCTACCAAACCTGTGCATTTCTGAAAACTAGAGACCTAGGGGAATCCAAGATGGGGTGACTTGTGTGGCTCGGACCAGGTTCTGTTACCCAGAATCCTTTGCAAACCTCAAAATTTGGCTAAAAAAACACATGTTCCTCACATTTCTGTGGAAGAAAGTTCTGGAATCTGAGAGGAGCCACAAATTTCCTTCCACCCAGCGTTCCCCAAAGTCTCCCGATAAAAATGATACCTCACTTGTGTGGGTAGGCCTAGCGCCCGCGACAGCAAACGCCCCAAAGCGCAACGTGGACACATCCAATTTTTTTAAAGAAAACAGAAGTGTTTTTTGCAAGGTGCCTACCTGCAGATTTTGGCCTCTAGCTCAGCCGGCACCTAGGGAAACCTACCAAACCTGTGCATTTCTGAAAACTAGAGACCTAGGGGAATCCAAGATGGGGTGACTTGTGTGGCTCGGACCAGGTTCTGTTACCCAGAATCCTTTGCAAACCTCAAAATTTGGCTAAAAAAACACATGTTCCTCACATTTCTGTGGCAGAAAGTTCTGGAATCTGAGAGGAGCCACAAATTTCCTTCCACCCAGCGTTCCCCCAAGTCTCCCGATAAAAATGATACCTCACTTGTGTGGGTAGGCCTAGCGCCCGCGACAGCAAACGCCCCAAAGCGCAACGTGGACACATCCAATTTTTTTAAAGAAAACAGAAGTGTTTTTTGCAAGGTGCCTACCTGCAGATTTTGGCCTCTAGCTCAGCCGGCACCTAGGGAAACCTACCAAACCTGTGCATTTCTGAAAACTAGAGACCTAGGGGAATCCAAGATGGGGTGACTTGTGTGGCTCGGACCAGGTTCTGTTACCCAGAATCCTTTGCAAACCTCAAAATTTGGCTAAAAAAACACATGTTCCTCACATTTCTGTGGCAGAAAGTTCTGGAATCTGAGAGGAGCCACAAATTTCCTTCCACCCAGCGTTCCCCCAAGTCTCCCGATAAAAATGATACCTCACTTGTGTGGGTAGGCCTAGCGCCCGCGACAGCAAACGCCCCAAAGCGCAACGTGGACACATCCAATTTTTTTAAAGAAAACAGAAGTGTTTTTTGCAAGGTGCCTACCTGCAGATTTTGGCCTCTAGCTCAGCCGGCACCTAGGGAAACCTACCAAACCTGTGCATTTCTGAAAACTAGAGACCTAGGGGAATCCAAGATGGGGTGACTTGTGTGGCTCGGACCAGGTTCTGTTACCCAGAATCCTTTGCAAACCTCAAAATTTGGCTAAAAAAACACATGTTCCTCACATTTCTGTGGAAGAAAGTTCTGGAATCTGAGAGGAGCCACAAATTTCCTACCACCCAGCGTTCCCCCAAGTCTCCCGATAAAAATGATACCTCACTTGTGTGGGTAGGCCTAGCGCCTGCGACAGCAAACGCCCCAAAGCGCAACGTGGACACATCAAATTGTTTGAAAGAAAACAGAAGTGTTTTTTGCAAGGTGCCTACCTGTAGATTTTGGCCTCTAGCTCAGCCGGCACCTAGGGAAACCTACCAAACCTGTGCATTTCTGAAAACTAGAGACCTAGGGGAATCCAAGATGGGGTGACTTGTGTGGCTCGGACCAGGTTCTGTTACCCAGAATCCTTTGCAAAACTCAAAATTTGGCTAAAAAAACACATGTTCCTCACATTTCTGTGGCAGAAAGTTCTGGAATCTGAGAGGAGCCACAAATTTCCTTCCACCCAGCGTTCCCCCAAGTCTCCCGATAAAAATGATACCTCACTTGTGTGGGTAGGCCTAGCGCCCGCGACAGCAAACGCCCCAAAGCGCAACGTGGACACATCCAATTTTTTTAAAGAAAACAGAAGTGTTTTTTGCAAGGTGCCTACCTGCAGATTTTGGCCTCTAGCTCAGCCGGCACCTAGGGAAACCTACCAAACCTGTGCATTTCTGAAAACTAGAGACCTAGGGGAATCCAAGATGGGGTGACTTGTGTGGCTCGGACCAGGTTCTGTTACCCAGAATCCTTTGCAAACCTCAAGATTTGGCTAAAAAAACACATGTTCCTCACATTTCTGTGGCAGAAAGTTCTGGAATCTGAGAGGAGCCACAAATTTCCTTCCACCCAGCGTTCCCCCAAGTCTCCCGATAAAAATGATACCTCACTTGTGTGGGTAGGCCTAGCGCCCGCGACAGCAAACGCCCCAAAGCGCAACGTGGACACATCCAATTTTTTTAAAGAAAACAGAAGTGTTTTTTGCAAGGTGCCTACCTGCAGATTTTGGCCTCTAGCTCAGCCGGCATCTAGGGAAACCTACCAAACCTGTGCATTTCTGAAAACTAGAGACCTAGGGGAATCCAAGATGGGGTGACTTGTGTGGCTCGGACCAGGTTCTGTTACCCAGAATCCTTTGCAAACCTCAAAATTTGGCTAAAAAAACACATGTTCCTCACATTTCTGTGGAAGAAAGTTCTGGAATCTGAGAGGAGCCACAAATTTCCTACCACCCAGCGTTCCCCCAAGTCTCCCGATAAAAATGATACCTCACTTGTGTGGGTAGGCCTAGCGCCTGCGACAGCAAACGCCCCAAAGCGCAACGTGGACACATCAAATTGTTTGAAAGAAAACAGAAGTGTTTTTTGCAAGGTGCCTACTTGTAGATTTTGGCCTCTAGCTCAGCCGGCACCTAGGGAAACCTACCAAACCTGTGCATTTCTGACAACTAGAGACCTAGGGGAATCCAAGATGGGGTGACTTGTGTGGCTCGGACCAGGTTCTGTTACCCAGAATCCTTTGCAAACCTCAAAATTTGGCTAAAAAAACACATGTTCCTCACATTTCTGTGGAAGAAAGTTCTGGAATCTGAGAGGAGCCACAAATTTCCTTCCACCCAGCGTTCCCCCACGTCTCCCGATAAAAATTATACATCACTTGTGTGGGTAGGCCTAGCGCCCGCGACAGGAAACGCCCCAAAGCGCAACGTGGACACATCCAAATTTTTGAAAGAAAACAGAGGTGTTTTTTGCAAAGTGCCTACCTGTAGATTTTGGCCTGTAGATCAGCCGGCACCTAGGGAAACCTACCAAACCTGTGCATTTCTGACAACTAGAGACCTAGGGGAATCCAAGATGGGGTGACTTGTGTGGCTCGGACCAGGTTCTGTTACCCAGAATCCTTTGCAAACCTCACAATTTGGCTAAAAAAACACATGTTCCTCACATTTCTGTGGAAGAAAGTTCTGGAATCTGACAGGAGCCACAAATTTCCTTCCACCCAGCGTTCCCCCAAGTCTCCCGATAAAAATGATACCTCACTTGTGTGGGTAGTCCTAGCGCCCGCGACAGGAAACGCCCCAAAGCGCAACGTGGACACATCAAATTGTTTGAAAGAAAACAGAAGTGTTTTTTGCAAGGTGCCTACCTGTAGATTTTAGCCTCTAGCTCAGCCGGCACCTAGGGAAACCTACCAAACCTGTGCATTTCTGAAAACTAGAGACCTAGGGGAATCCAAGATGGGGTGACTTGTGTGGCTCGGACCAGGTTCTGTTACCCAGAATCCTTTGCAAACCTCAAAATTTGGCTAAAAAAACACATGTTCCTCACATTTCTGTGGAAGAAAGTTCTGGAATCTGAGAGGAGCCACAAATTTCCTTCCACCCAGCGTTCCCCCAAGTCTCCCGATAAAAATGATACCTCACTTGTGTGGGTAGGCCTAGCGCCCGCGACAGCAAACGCCCCAAAGCGCAACGTGGACACATCCAATTTTTTTAAAGAAAACAGAAGTGTTTTTTGCAAGGTGCCTACCTGCAGATTTTGGCCTCTAGCTCAGCCGGTACCTAGGGAAACCTACCAAACCTGTGCATTTCTGAAAACTAGAGACCTAGGGGAATCCAAGATGGGGTGACTTGTGTGGCTCGGACCAGGTTCTGTTACCCAGAATCCTTTGCAAACCTCAAAATTTGGCTAAAAAAACACATGTTCCTCACATTTCTGTGGCAGAAAGTTCTGGAATCTGAGAGGAGCCACAAATTTCCTTCCACCCAGCGTTCCCCCAAGTCTCCCGATAAAAATGATACCTCACTTGTGTGGGTAGGCCTAGCGCCCGCGACATCAAACGCCCCAAAGCGCAACGTGGACACATCCAATTTTTTTAAAGAAAACAGAAGTGTTTTTTGCAAGGTGCCTACCTGCAGATTTTGGCCTCTAGCTCAGCCGGCATCTAGGGAAACCTACCAAACCTGTGCATTTCTGAAAACTAGAGACCTAGGGGAATCCAAGATGGGGTGACTTGTGTGGCTCGGACCAGGTTCTGTTACCCAGAATCCTTTGCAAACCTCAAAATTTGGCTAAAAAAACACATGTTCCTCACATTTCTGTGGAAGAAAGTTCTGGAATCTGAGAGGAGCCACAAATTTCCTACCACCCAGCGTTCCCCCAAGTCTCCCGATAAAAATGATACCTCACTTGTGTGGGTAGGCCTAGCGCCTGCGACAGCAAACGCCCCAAAGCGCAACGTGGACACATCAAATTGTTTGAAAGAAAACAGAAGTGTTTTTTGCAAGGTGCCTACTTGTAGATTTTGGCCTCTAGCTCAGCCGGCACCTAGGGAAACCTACCAAACCTGTGCATTTCTGATAACTAGAGACCTAGGGGAATCCAAGATGGGGTGACTTGTGTGGCTCGGACCAGGTTCTGTTACCCAGAATCCTTTGCAAACCTCAAAATTTGGCTAAAAAACACATGTTCCTCACATTTCTGTGGAAGAAAGTTCTGGAATCTGAGAGGAGCCACAAATTTCCTTCCACCCAGCGTTCCCCCACGTCTCCCGATAAAAATTATACATCACTTGTGTGGGTAGGCCTAGCGCCCGCGACAGGAAACGCCCCAAAGCGCAACGTGGACACATCCAAATTTTTGAAAGAAAACAGAGGTGTTTTTTGCAAAGTGCCTACCTGTAGATTTTGGCCTGTAGATCAGCCGGCACCTAGGGAAACCTACCAAACCTGTGCATTTCTGACAACTAGAGACCTAGGGGAATCCAAGATGGGGTGACTTGTGTGGCTCGGACCAGGTTCTGTTACCCAGAATCCTTTGCAAACCTCACAATTTGGCTAAAAAAACACATGTTCCTCACATTTCTGTGGAAGAAAGTTCTGGAATCTGAGAGGAGCCACAAATTTCCTTCCACCCAGCGTTCCCCCAAGTCTCCCGATAAAAATGATACCTCACTTGTGTGGGTAGGCCTAGCGCCCGCGACAGGAAACGCCCCAAAGCGCAACGTGGACACATCCAAATTTTTGAAAGAAAACAGAGGTGTTTTTTGCAAAGTGCCTACCTGTAGATTTTGGCCTGTAGATCAGCCGGCACCTAGGGAAACTTACCAAACCTGTGCATTTCTGACAACTAGAGACCTAGGGGAATCCAAGATGGGGTGACTTGTGTGGCTCGGACCAGGTTCTGTTACCCAGAATCCGTTGCAAACCTCACAATTTGGCTAAAAAAACACATGTTCCTCACATTTCTGTGGAAGAAAGTTCTGGAATCTGAGAGGAGCCACAAATTTCCTTCCACCCAGCGTTCCCCCAAGTCTCCCGATAAAAATGATACCTCACTTGTGTGGGTAGGCCTAGCGCCCGCGACAGCAAACGCCCCAAAGCGCAACGTGGACACATCAAATTGTTTGAAAGAAAACAGAAGTGTTTTTTGCAAGGTGCCTACCTGCAGATTTTGGCCTCTAGCTCAGCCGGCACCTAGGGAAACCTACCAAACCTGTGCATTTCTGAAAACTAGAGACCTAGGGGAATCCAAGATGGGGTGACTTGTGTGGCTCGGACCAGGTTCTGTTACCCAGAATCCTTTGCAAACCTCAAAATTTGGCTAAAAAAACACATGTTCCTCACATTTCTGTGGCAGAAAGTTCTGGAATCTGAGAGGAGCCACAAATTTCCTTCCACCCAGCGTTCCCCCAAGTCTCCCGATAAAAATGATACCTCACTTGTGTGGGTAGGCCTAGCGCCGGCGACAGGAAACGCCCCACAGCGCAACGTGGACACATCCAATTTTTTTAAAGAAAACAGAGGTGTTTTTTGCAAAGTGCCTACCAGCAGATTTTGGCCTCTAGCTCAGCCGGCACATAGGGAAACCTACCAAACCTGTGCATTTCTGAAAACTAGAGACCTAGGGGAATCCAAGATGGGGGGACTTGTGTGGCTCGGACCAGGTTCTGTTACCCAGAATCCTTTGCAAACCTCAAACTTTGGCTAAAAAAACACATGTTCCTCACATTTCTGTGGCAGAAAGTTCTGGAATCTGAGAGGAGCCACAAATTTCCTTCCACCCAGCGTTCCCCCAAGTCTCCCGATAAAAATGATACCTCACTTGTGTGGGTAGTCCTAGCGCCTGCGACAGGAAACGCCCCAAAGCGCAACGTGGACACATCAAATTGTTTGAAAGAAAACAGAAGTGTTTTTTGCAAGGTGCCTACCTGTAGATTTTGGCCTCTAGCTCAGCCGGCACATAGGGAAACCTACCAAACCTGTGCATTTCTGAAAACTAGAGACCTAGGGGAATCCAAGATGGGGTGACTTGTGTGGCTCGGACCAGGTTCTGTTACCCAGAATCCTTTGCAAACCTCAAAATTTGGCTAAAAAAACACATGTTCCTCACATTTCTGTGGCAGAAAGTTCTGGAATCTGAGAGGAGCCACAAATTTCCTTCCACCCAGCGTTCCCCCAAGTCTCCCGATAAAAATGATACCTCACTTGTGTGGGTAGTCCTAGCGCCCGCGACAGGAAACGCCCCAAAGCGCAACATGGACACATCAAATTGTTTGAAAGAAAACAGAAGTGTTTTTTGCAAGGTGCCTACCTGTAGATTTTGGCCTCTAGCTCAGCCGGCACCTAGGGAAACCTACCAAACCTGTGCATTTCTGAAAACTAGAGACCTAGGGGAATCCAAGATGGGGTGACTTGTGTGGCTCGGACCAGGTTCTGTTACCCAGAATCCTTTGCAAACCTCAAAATTTGGCTAAAAAAACACATGTTCCTCACATTTCTGTGGCAGAAAGTTCTGGAATCTGAGAGGAGCCACAAATTTCCTTCCACCCAGCGTTCCCCCAAGTCTCCCGATAAAAATGATACCTCACTTGTGTGGGTAGGCCTAGCGCCGGCGACAGGAAACGCCCCAAAGCGCAACGTGGACACATCCAATTTTTTTAAAGAAAACAGAGGTGTTTTTTGCAAAGTGCCTACCAGCAGATTTTGGCCTCTAGCTCAGCCGGCACATAGGGAAACCTACCAAACCTGTGCATTTCTGAAAACTAGAGACCTAGGGGAATCCAAGATGGGGGGACTTGTGTGGCTCGGACCAGGTTCTGTTACCCAGAATCCTTTGCAAACCTCAAAATTTGGCTAAAAAAACACATGTTCCTCACATTTCTGTGGCAGAAAGTTCTGGAATCTGAGAGGAGCCACAAATTTCCTTCCACCCAGCGTTCCCCCAAGTCTCCCGATAAAAATGATACCTCACTTGTGTGGGTAGTCCTAGCGCACGCGACAGGAAACGCCCCAAAGCGCAACGTGGACACATCAAATTGTTTGAAAGAAAACAGAAGTGTTTTTTGCAAGGTGCCTACCTGTAGATTTTGGCCTCTAGCTCAGCCGGCACCTAGGGAAACCTACCAAACCTGTGCATTTCTGAAAACTAGAGACCTAGGGGAATCCAAGATGGGGTGACTTGTGTGGCTCGGACCAGGTTCTGTTACCCAGAATCCTTTGCAAACCTCAAAATTTGGCTAAAAAAACACATGTTCCTCACATTTCTGTGGAAGAAAGTTCTGGAATCTGAGAGGAGCCACCAATTTCCTTCCACCCAGCGTTCCCCCATTTTTTCCGATAAAAATTATACCTCACTTGTGTGGGTAGGCCTAGCGCCCGCGACAGGAAACGCCCCAAAGCGCAACGTGGACACATCCAAATTTTTGAAAGAAAACAGAGGTGTTTTTTGCAAAGTGCCTACCTGTAGATTTTGGCCTGTAGATCAGCCGGCACCTAGGGAAACCTACCAAACCTGTGCATTTCTGACAACTAGAGACCTAGGGGAATCCAAGATGGGGTGACTTGTGTGGCTCGGACCAGGTTCTGTTACCCAGAATCCTTTGCAAACCTCAAAATTTGGCTAAAAAAACACATGTTCCTCACATTTCTGTGGAAGAAAGTTCTGGAATCTGAGAGGAGCCACAAATTTCCTTCCACCCAGCGTTCCCCCACGTCTCCCGATAAAAATTATACATCACTTGTGTGGGTAGGCCTAGCGCCCGCGACAGGAAACGCCCCAAAGCGCAACGTGGACACATCCAAATTTTTGAAAGAAAACAGAGGTGTTTTTTGCAAAGTGCCTACCTGTAGATTTTGGCCTGTAGATCAGCCGGCACCTAGGGAAACCTACCAAACCTGTGCATTTCTGACAACTAGAGACCTAGGGGAATCGAAGATGGGGTGACTTGTGTGGCTCGGACCAGGTTCTGTTACCCAGAATCCTTTGCAAACCTCAAAATTTGGCTAAAAAAACACATGTTCCTCACATTTCTGTGGCAGAAAGTTCTGGAATCTGAGAGGAGCCACAAATTTCCTTCCACCCAGCGTTCCCCCAAGTCTCCCGATAAAAATGATACCTCACTTGTGTGGGTAGGCCTAGCGCCCGCGACAGCAAACGCCCCAAAGCGCAACGTGGACACATCCAATTTTTTTTAAGAAAACAGAAGTGTTTTTTGCAAGGTGCCTACCTGTAGATTTTGGCCTCTAGCTCAGCCGGCACCTAGGGAAACCTACCAAACCTGTGCATTTCTGAAAACTAGAGACCTAGGGGAATCCAAGATGGGGTGACTTGTGTGGCTCGGACCAGGTTCTGTTACCCAGAATCCTTTGCAAACCTCAAAATTTGGCTAAAAAAACACATGTTCCTCACATTTCTGTGGCAGAAAGTTTTGGAATCTGAGAGGAGCCACAAATTTCCTTCCACCTAGCGTTCCCCCAAGTCTCCCGATAAAAATGATACCTCACTTGTGTGGGTAGGCCTAGCGCCGGCGACAGGAAACGCCCCAAAGCGCAACGTGGACACATCCAATTTTTTTAAAGAAAACAGAGGTGTTTTTTGCAAAGTGCCTACCAGCAGATTTTGGCCTCTAGCTCAGCCGGCACATAGGGAAACCTGCCAAACCTGTGCATTTCTGAAAACTAGAGACCTAGGGGAATCCAAGATGGGGGTACTTGTGTGGCTCGGACCAGGTTCTGTTACCCAGAATCCTTTGCAAACCTCAAAATTTGGCTAAAAAAACACATGTTCCTCACATTTCTGTGGAAGAAAGTTCTGGAATCTGAGAGGAGCCACCAATTTCCTTCCACCCAGCGTTCCCCCATTTTTTCCGATAAAAATTATACCTCACTTGTGTGGGTAGGCCTAGCGCCCGCGACAGGAAACGCCCCAAAGCGCAACGTGGACATATCCAACTTTTTGAAAGAAAACAGAGCTGTTTTTTGCAAAGTGCCTACCTGTAGATTTTGGCCTATAGCTCAGCCGGCACCTAGGAAAACCTACCAAACCTGTGCATTTCTGAAAACTAGAGACCTACGGGAATCCAAGATGGGGTGACTTGTGTGGCTCGGACCAGGTTCTGTTACCCAGAATCCTTTGCAAACCTCAAAATTTGGCTAAAAAACACATGTTCCTCACATTTCTGTGGCAGAAAGTTCTGGAATCTGAGAGGAGCCACAAATTTCCTTCCAGCCAGCGTTCCCCCAAGTCTCCCGATAAAAATGATACCTCACTTGTGTGGGTAGGCCTAGCGCTCGCGGCAGGAAACGCCCCAAAGCGCAACGTGGACACATCCAATTTTTTGAAAGAAAACAGAAGTGTTTTTTGCAAGGTGCCTACCTGTAGATTTTGGCCTCTAGCTCAGCCGGCACCTAGGGAAACCTACCAAACCTGTGCATTTCTGAAAACTAGAGACCTAGGGGAATCCAAGATGGGGTGACTTGTGTGGCTCGGACCAGGTTCTGTTACCCAGAATCCTTTGCAAACCTCAAAATTTGGCTAAAAAAACACATGTTCCTCACATTTCTGTGGCAGAAAGTTCTAGAATCTGAGAGGAGCCACAAATTTCCTTCCACCCAGCGTTCCCCCAAGTCTCCCGATAAAAATGATACCTCACTTGTGTGGGTAGGCCTAGCGCCGCCGACAGGAAACGCCCCAAAGCGCAACGTGGACACATCCAATTTTTTTAAAGAAAAAAGAGGTGTTTTTTGCAAAGTGCCTACCAGCAGATTTTGGCCTCTAGCTCAGCCGGCACCTAGGGAAACCTACCAAACCTGTGCATTTCTGAAAACTAGAGACCTAGGGGAATCCAAGATGGGATGACTTGTGTGGCTCGGACCAGGTTCTGTTACCCAGAATCCTTTGCAAACCTCAAAATTTGGCTAAAAAAACACATGTTCCTCACATTTCTGTGGCAGAAAGTTCTGGAATCTGAGAGGAGCCACAAATTTCCTTCCACCCAGCGTTCCCCCAAGTCTCCCGATAAAAATGATACCTCACTTGTGTGGGTAGGCCTAGCGCCCGCGACAGCAAACGCCCCAAAGCGCAACGTGGACACATCCAATTTTTTTAAAGAAAACAGAAGTGTTTTTTGCAAGGTGCCTACCTGCAGATTTTGGCCTCTAGCTCAGCCGGCACCTAGGGAAACCTACCAAACCTGTGCATTTCTGAAAACTAGAGACCTAGGGGAATCCAAGATGGGGTGACTTGTGTGGCTCGGACAGGTTCTGTTACCCAGAATCCTTTGCAAACCTCAAAATTTGGCTAAAAAAACACATGTTCCTCACATTTCTGTGGAAGAAAGTTCTGGAATCTGAGAGGAGCCACAAATTTCCTTCCACACAGCGTTCCCCCATGTCTCCCGATAAAAATTATACATCACTTGTGTGGGTAGGCCTAGCGCCCGCGACAGGAAACGCCCCAAAGCGCAACGTGGACACATCCAAATTTTTGAAAGAAAACAGAGGTGTTTTTTGCAAAGTGCCTACCTGTAGATTTTGGCCTGTAGATCAGCCGGCACCTAGGGAAACCTACCAAACCTGTGCATTTCTGAAAACTAGAAACCTAGGGGAATCCAAGATGGGGTGACTTGTGTGGCTCGGACAGGTTCTGTTACCCAGAATCCTTTGCAAACCTCAAAATTTGGCTAAAAAAACACATGTTCCTCACATTTCTGTGGAAGAAAGTTCTGGAATCTGAGAGGAGCCACAAATTTCCTTCCACCCAGCGTTCCCCCAAGTCTCCCGATAAAAATGATACCTCACTTGTGTGGGTAGGCCTAGCGCTTGCGACAGCAAACGCCCCAAAGCGCAACGTGGACACATCAAATTGTTTTAAAGAAAACAGAAGTGTTTTTTGCAAGGTGCCTACTTGTAGATTTTGGCCTCTAGCTCAGCCGGCACCTAGGGAAACCTACCAAACCTGTGCATTTCTGACAACTAGAGACCTAGGGGAATCCAAGATGGGGTGACTTGTGTGGCTCGGACCAGGTTCTGTTACCCAGAATCCTTTGCAAACCTCAAAATTTGGCTAAAAAAACACATGTTCCTCACATTTCTGTGGAAGAAAGTTCTGGAATCTGAGAGGAGCCACAAATTTCCTTCCACCCAGCGTTCCCCCAAGTCTCCCGATAAAAATGATACCTCACTTGTGTGGGTAGGCCTAGCGCCCGCGACAGCAAACGCCCCAAAGCGCAACGTGGACACATCCAATTTTTTTAAAGAAAACAGAAGTGTTTTTTGCAAGGTGCCTACCTGTAGATTTTGGCCTCTAGCTCAGCCGGCACCTAGGGAAACCTACCAAACCTGTGCATTTCTGAAAACTAGAGACCTAGGGGAATCCAAGATGGGGTGACTTGTGTGGCTCGGACCAGGTTCTGTTACCCAGAATCCTTTGCAAACCTCAAAATTTGGCTAAAAAAACACATGTTCCTCACATTTCTGTGGCAGAAAGTTTTGGAATCTGAGAGGAGCCACAAATTTCCTTCCACCCAGCGTTCCCCCAAGTCTCCCGATAAAAATGATACCTCACTTGTGTGGGTAGGCCTAGCGCCGCCGACAGGAAACGCCCCAAAGGGCAACGTGGACACATCCAATTTTTTTAAAGAAAACAGAGGTGTTTTTTGCAAAGTGCCTACCAGCAGATTTTGGCCTCTAGCTCAGCCGGCACCTAGGGAAACCTACCAAACCTGTGCATTTCTGAAAACTAGAGACCTAGGGGAATCCAAGATGGGATGACTTGTGTGGCTCGGACCAGGTTCTGTTACCCAGAATCCTTTGCAAACCTCAAAATTTGGCTAAAAAAACACATGTTCCTCACATTTCTGTGGCAGAAAGTTCTGGAATCTGAGAGGAGCCACAAATTTCCTTCCACCCAGCGTTCCCCCAAGTCTCCCGATAAAAATGATACCTCACTTGTGTGGGTAGGCCTAGCGCCCGCGACAGCAAACGCCCCAAAGCGCAACGTGGACACATCCAATTTTTTTAAAGAAAACAGAAGTGTTTTTTGCAAGGTGCCTACCTGCAGATTTTGGCCTCTAGCTCAGCCGGCACCTAGGGAAACCTACCAAACCTGTGCATTTCTGAAAACTAGAGACCTAGGGGAATCCAAGATGGGGTGACTTGTGTGGCTCGGACAGGTTCTGTTACCCAGAATCCTTTGCAAACCTCAAAATTTGGCTAAAAAAACACATGTTCCTCACATTTCTGTGGAAGAAAGTTCTGGAATCTGAGAGGAGCCACAAATTTCCTTCCACACAGCGTTCCCCCATGTCTCCCGATAAAAATTATACATCACTTGTGTGGGTAGGCCTAGCGCCCGCGACAGGAAACGCCCCAAAGCGCAACGTGGACACATCCAAATTTTTGAAAGAAAACAGAGGTGTTTTTTGCAAAGTGCCTACCTGTAGATTTTGGCCTGTAGATCAGCCGGCACCTAGGGAAACCTACCAAACCTGTGCATTTCTGAAAACTAGAGACCTAGGGGAATCCAAGATGGGGTGACTTGTGTGGCTCGGACAGGTTCTGTTACCCAGAATCCTTTGCAAACCTCAAAATTTGGCTAAAAAAACACATGTTCCTCACATTTCTGTGGAAGAAAGTTCTGGAATCTGAGAGGAGCCACAAATTTCCTTCCACCCAGCGTTCCCCCAAGTCTCCCGATAAAAATGATACCTCACTTGTGTGGGTAGGCCTAGCGCTTGCGACAGCAAACGCCCCAAAGCGCAACGTGGACACATCAAATTGTTTTAAAGAAAACAGAAGTGTTTTTTGCAAGGTGCCTACTTGTAGATTTTGGCCTCTAGCTCAGCCGGCACCTAGGGAAACCTACCAAACCTGTGCATTTCTGACAACTAGAGACCTAGGGGAATCCAAGATGGGGTGACTTGTGTGGCTCGGACCAGGTTCAGTTACCCAGAATCCTTTGCAAACCTCAAAATTTGGCTAAAAAAACACATGTTCCTCACATTTCTGTGGAAGAAAGTTCTGGAATCTGAGAGGAGCCACAAATTTCCTTCCACCCAGCGTTCCCCCAAGTCTCCCGATAAAAATGATACCTCACTTGTGTGGGTAGGCCTAGCGCCCGCGACAGCAAACGCCCCAAAGCGCAACGTGGACACATCCAATTTTTTTAAAGAAAACAGAAGTGTTTTTTGCAAGGTGCCTACCTGTAGATTTTGGCCTCTAGCTCAGCCGGCACCTAGGGAAACCTACCAAACCTGTGCATTTCTGAAAACTAGAGACCTAGGGGAATCCAAGATGGGGTGACTTGTGTGGCTCGGACCAGGTTCTGTTACCCAGAATCCTTTGCAAACCTCAAAATTTGGCTAAAAAAACACATGTTCCTCACATTTCTGTGGCAGAAAGTTTTGGAATCTGAGAGGAGCCACAAATTTCCTTCCACCCAGCGTTCCCCCAAGTCTCCCGATAAAAATGATACCTCACTTGTGTGGGTAGGCCTAGCGCCGCCGACAGGAAACGCCCCAAAGGGCAACGTGGACACATCCAATTTTTTTAAAGAAAACAGAGGTGTTTTTTGCAAAGTGCCTACCAGCAGATTTTGGCCTCTAGCTCAGCCGGCACCTAGGGAAACCTACCAAACCTGTGCATTTCTGAAAACTAGAGACCTAGGGGAATCCAAGATGGGGTGACTTGTGTGGCTCGGACCAGGTTCTGTTACCCAGAATCCTTTGCAAACCTCAAAATTTGGCTAAAAAAACACATGTTCCTCACACTTCTGTGGCAGAAAGTTCTGGAATCTGAGAGGAGCCACAAATTTCCTTCCACCCAGCGTTCCCCCAAGTCTCCCGATAAAAATGATACCTCACTTGTGTGGGTAGGCCTAGCGCCGGCGACAGGAAACTCCCCACAGCGCAACGTGGACACATCCAATTTTTTTAAAGAAAACAGAGGTGTTTTTTGCAAAGTGCCTACCAGCAGATTTTGGCCTCTAGCTCAGCCGGCACATAGGGAAACCTACCAAACCTGTGCATTTCTGAAAACTAGAGACCTAGGGGAATCCAAGATGGGGTGACTTGTGTGGCTCGGACCAGGTTCTGTTACCCAGAATCCTTTGCAAACCTCAAAATTTGGCTAAAAAAACACATGTTCCTCACATTTCTGTGGAAGAAAGTTCTGGAATCTGAGAGGAGCCACAAATTTCCTACCACCCAGCGTTCCCCCAAGTCTCCCGATAAAAATGATACCTCACTTGTGTGGGTAGGCCTAGCGCCCGCGACAGCAAACGCCCCAAAGCGCAACGTGGACACATCCAATTTTTTTAAAGAAAACAGAAGTGTTTTTTGCAAGGTGCCTACCTGTAGATTTTGGCCTCTAGCTCAGCCACCACCTAGGGAAACCTACCAAACCTGTGCATTTCTGAAAACTAGAGACCTAGGGGAATCCAAGATGGGGTGACTTGTGTGGCTCGGACCAGGTTCTGTTACCCAGAATCCTTTGCAAACCTCAAAATTTGGCTAAAAAAACACATGTTCCTCACATTTCTGTGGCAGAAAGTTTTGGAATCTGAGAGGAGCCACAAATTTCCTTCCACCCAGCGTTCCCCCAAGTCTCCCGATAAAAATGATACCTCACTTGTGTGGGTAGGCCTAGCGCCGCCGACAGGAAACGCCCCAAAGCGCAACGTGGACACATCCAATTTTTTTAAAGAAAACAGAGGTGTTTTTTGCAAAGTGCCTACCAGCAGATTTTGGCCTCTAGCTCAGCCGGCACCTAGGGAAACCTACCAAACCTGTGCATTTCTGAAAACTAGAGACCTAGGGGAATCCAAGATGGGGTGACTTGTGTGGCTCGGACCAGGTTCTGTTACCCAGAATCCTTTGCAAACCTCAAAATTTGGCTAAAAAAACACATGTTCCTCACATTTCTGTGGAAGAAAGTTCTGGAATCTGAGAGGAGCCACAAATTTCCTTCCACCCAGCGTTCCCCCAAGTCTCCCGATAAAAATGATACCTCACTTGTGTGGGTAGGCCTAGCGCCCGCGACAGCAAACGCCCCAAAGCGCAACGTGGACACATCCAATTTTTTTAAAGAAAACAGAAGTGTTTTTTGCAAGGTGCCTACCTGTAGATTTTGGCCTCTAGCTCAGCCGGCACCTAGGGAAACCTACCAAACCTGTGTATTTCTGAAAACTAGAGACCTAGGGGAATCCAAGATGGGGTGACTTGTGTGGCTCGGACCAGGTTCTGTTACCCAGAATCCTTTGCAAACCTCAAAATTTGGCTAAAAAAACACATGTTCCTCACATTTCTGTGGCAGAAAGTTTTGGAATCTGAGAGGAGCCACAAATTTCCTTCCACCCAGCGTTCCCCCAAGTCTCCCGATAAAAATGATACCTCACTTGTGTGGGTAGGCCTAGCGCCGCCGACAGGAAACGCCCCAAAGCGCAACGTGGACACATCCAATTTTTTTAAAGAAAACAGAGGTGTTTTTTGCAAAGTGCCTACCAGCAGATTTTGGCCTCTAGCTCAGCCGGCACCTAGGGAAACCTACCAAACCTGTGCATTTCTGAAAACTAGAGACCTAGGGGAATCCAAGATGGGGTGACTTGTGTGGCTCGGACCAGGTTCTGTTACCCAGAATCCTTTGCAAACCTCAAAATTTGGCTAAAAAAACACATGTTCCTCACATTTCTGTGGCAGAAAGTTTTGGAATCTGAGAGGAGCAACAAATTTCCTTCCACCCAGCGTTCCCCCAAGTCTCCCGATAAAAATGATACCTCACTTGTGTGGGTAGGCCTAGCGCCGGCGACAGGAAACGCCCCAAAGCGCAACGTGGACACATCCAATTTTTTTAAAGAAAACAGAGGTGTTTTTTGCAAAGTGCCTACCAGCAGATTTTGGCCTCTAGCTCAGCCGGCACATAGGGAAACCTGCCAAACCTGTGCATTTCTGAAAACTAGAGACCTAGGGGAATCCAAGATGGGGGGACTTGTGTGGCTCGGACCAGGTTCTGTTACCCAGAATCCTTTGCAAACCTCAAAATGTGGCTAAAAAAACACATGTTCCTCACATTTCTGTGGAAGAAAGTTCTGGAATCTGAGAGGAGCCACCAATTTCCTTCCACCCAGCATTCCCCCATTTTTTCCGATAAAAATTATACCTCACTTGTGTGGGTAGGCCTAGCGCCCGCGACAGGAAACGCCCCAAAGCGCAACGTGGACACATCCAACTTTTTGAAAGAAAACAGAGGTGTTTTTTGCAAAGTGCCTACCTGTAGATTTTGGCCTGTAGCTCAGCCGGCACCTAGGAAAACCTACCAAACCTGTGCATTTCTGAAAACTAGAGACCTAGGGTAATCCAAGATGGGGTGACTTGTGTGGCTCGGACCAGGTTCTGTTACCCAGAATCCTTTGCAAACCTCAAAATTTGGCTAAAAAAACACATGTTCCTCACATTTCTGTGGCAGAAAGTTTTGGAATCTGAGAGGAGCCACAAATTTCCTTCCACCCAGCGTTCCCCCAAGTCTCCCGATAAAAATGATACCTCACTTGTGTGGGTAGGCCTAGCGCCGCCGACAGGAAACGCCCCAAAGCGCAACGTGGACACATCCAATTTTTTTAAAGAAAACAGAGGTGTTTTTTGCAAAGTGCCTACCAGCAGATTTTGGCCTCTAGCTCAGCCGGCACCTAGGGAAACCTACCAAACCTGTGCATTTCTGAAAACTAGAGACCTAGGGGAATCCAAGATGGGGTGACTTGTGTGGCTCGGACCAGGTTCTGTTACCCAGAATCCTTTGCAAACCTCAAAATTTGGCTAAAAAAACACATGTTCCTCACATTTCTGTGGCAGAAAGTTTTGGAATCTGAGAGGAGCAACAAATTTCCTTCCACCCAGCGTTCCCCCAAGTCTCCCGATAAAAATGATACCTCACTTGTGTGGGTAGGCCTAGCGCCGGCGACAGGAAACGCCCCAAAGCGCAACGTGGACACATCCAATTTTTTTAAAGAAAACAGAGGTGTTTTTTGCAAAGTGCCTACCAGCAGATTTTGGCCTCTAGCTCAGCCGGCACATAGGGAAACCTGCCAAACCTGTGCATTTCTGAAAACTAGAGACCTAGGGGAATCCAAGATGGGGGGACTTGTGTGGCTCGGACCAGGTTCTGTTACCCAGAATCCTTTGCAAACCTCAAAATTTGGCTAAAAAAACACATGTTCCTCACATTTCTGTGGAAGAAAGTTCTGGAATCTGAGAGGAGCCACCAATTTCCTTCCACCCAGCGTTCCCCCATTTTTTCCGATAAAAATTATACCTCACTTGTGTGGGTAGGCCTAGCGCCCGCGACAGGAAACGCCCCAAAGCGCAACGTGGACACATCCAACTTTTTGAAAGAAAACAGAGGTGTTTTTTGCAAAGTGCCTACCTGTAGATTTTGGCCTGTAGCTCAGCCGGCACCTAGGAAAACCTACCAAACCTGTGCATTTCTGAAAACTAGAGACCTACGGGAATCCAAGATGGGGTGACTTGTGTGGCTCGGACCAGGTTCTGTTACCCAGAATCCTTTGCAAACCTCAAAATTTGGCTAAAAAACACATGTTCCTCACATTTCTGTGGCAGAAAGTTCTGGAATCTGAGAGGAGCCACAAATTTCCTTCCAGCCAGCGTTCCCCCAAGTCTCCCGATAAAAATGATACCTCACTTGTGTGGGTAGGCCTAGCGCTCGCGGCAGGAAACGCCCCAAAGCGCAACGTGGACACATCCAATTTTTTGAAAGAAAACAGAAGTGTTTTTTGCAAGGTGCCTACCTGTAGATTTTGGCCTCTAGCTCAGCCGGCACCTAGGGAAACCTACCAAACCTGTGCATTTCTGAAAACTAGAGACCTAGGGGAATCCAAGATGGGGTGACTTGTGTGGCTCGGACCAGGTTCTGTTACCCAGAATCCTTTGCAAACCTCAAAATTTGGCTAAAAAAACACATGTTCCTCACATTTCTGTGGCAGAAAGTTCTAGAATCTGAGAGGAGCCACAAATTTCCTTCCACCCAGCGTTCCCCCAAGTCTCCCGATAAAAATGATACCTCACTTGTGTGGGTAGGCCTAGCGCCGCCGACAGGAAACGCCCCAAAGCGCAACGTGGACACATCCAATTTTTTTAAAGAAAAAAGAGGTGTTTTTTGCAAAGTGCCTACCAGCAGATTTTGGCCTCTAGCTCAGCCGGCACCTAGGGAAACCTACCAAACCTGTGCATTTCTGAAAACTAGAGACCTAGGGGAATCCAAGATGGGATGACTTGTGTGGCTCGGACCAGGTTCTGTTACCCAGAATCCTTTGCAAACCTCAAAATTTGGCTAAAAAAACACATGTTCCTCACATTTCTGTGGCAGAAAGTTCTGGAATCTGAGAGGAGCCACAAATTTCCTTCCACCCAGCGTTCCCCCAAGTCTCCCGATAAAAATGATACCTCACTTGTGTGGGTAGGCCTAGCGCCCGCGACAGCAAACGCCCCAAAGCGCAACGTGGACACATCCAATTTTTTTAAAGAAAACAGAAGTGTTTTTTGCAAGGTGCCTACCTGCAGATTTTGGCCTCTAGCTCAGCCGGCACCTAGGGAAACCTACCAAACCTGTGCATTTCTGAAAACTAGAGACCTAGGGGAATCCAAGATGGGGTGACTTGTGTGGCTCGGACCAGGTTCTGTTACCCAGAATCCTTTGCAAACCTCAAAATTTGGCTAAAAAAACACATGTTCCTCACATTTCTGTGGAAGAAAGTTCTGGAATCTGAGAGGAGCCACAAATTTCCTACCACCCAGCGTTCCCCCAAGTCTCCCGATAAAAATGATACCTCACTTGTGTGGGTAGGCCTAGCGCCTGCGACAGCAAACGCCCCAAAGCGCAACGTGGACACATCAAATTGTTTGAAAGAAAACAGAAGTGTTTTTTGCAAGGTGCCTACTTGTAGATTTTGGCCTCTAGCTCAGCCGGCACCTAGGGAAACCTACCAAACCTGTGCATTTCTGACAACTAGAGACCTAGGGGAATCCAAGATGGGGTGACTTGTGTGGCTCGGACCAGGTTCTGTTACCCAGAATCCTTTGCAAACCTCAAAATTTGGCTAAAAAAACACATGTTCCTCACATTTCTGTGGAAGAAAGTTCTGGAATCTGAGAGGAGCCACAAATTTCCTTCCACCCAGCGTTCCCCCAAGTCTCTCGATAAAAATGATACCTCACTTGTGTGGGTAGGCCTAGCGCCCGCGACAGCAAACGCCCCAAAGCGCAACGTGGACACATCCAATTTTTTTAAAGAAAACAGAAGTGTTTTTTGCAAGGTGCCTACCTGTAGATTTTGGCCTCTAGCTCAGCCGGCACCTAGGGAAACCTACCAAACCTGTGCATTTCTGAAAACTAGAGACCTAGGGGAATCCAAGATGGGGTGACTTGTGTGGCCCGGACCAGGTTCTGTTACCCAGAATCCTTTGCAAACCTCAAAATTTGGCTAAAAAAACACATGTTCCTCACATTTCTGTGGCAGAAAGTTTTGGAATCTGAGAGGAGCCACAAATTTCCTTCCACCCAGCGTTCCCCCAAGTCTCCCGATAAAAATGATACCTCACTTGTGTGGGTAGGCCTAGCGCCGCCGACAGGAAACGCCCCAAAGGGCAACGTGGACACATCCAATTTTTTTAAAGAAAACAGAGGTGTTTTTTGCAAAGTGCCTACCAGCAGATTTTGGCCTCTAGCTCAGCCGGCACCTAGGGAAACCTACCAAACCTGTGCATTTCTGAAAACTAGAGACCTAGGGGAATCCAAGATGGGGTGACTTGTGTGGCTCGGACCAGGTTCTGTTACCCAGAATCCTTTGCAAACCTCAAAATTTGGCTAAAAAAACACATGTTCCTCACATTTCTGTGGCAGAAAGTTTTGGAATCTGAGAGGAGCAACAAATTTCCTTCCACCCAGCGTTCCCCCAAGTCTCCCGATAAAAATGATACCTCACTTGTGTGGGTAGGCCTAGCGCCGCCGACAGGAAACGCCCCAAAGCGCAACGTGGACACATCCAATTTTTTTAAAGAAAACAGAGGTGTTTTTTGCAAAGTGCCTACCTGTAGATTTTGGCCTGTAGATCAGCCGGCACCTAGGGAAACCTACCAAACCTGTGCATTTCTGACAACTAGAGACCTAGGGGAATCCAAGATGGGGGGACTTGTGTGGCTCGGACCAGGTTCTGTTACCCAGAATCCTTTGCAAACCTCACAATTTGGCTAAAAAAACACATGTTCCTCACATTTCTGTGGAAGAAAGTTCTGGAATCTGAGAGGAGCCACAAATTTCCTTCCACCCTGCGTTCCCCCAAGTCTCCCGATAAAAATGATACCTCACTTGTGTGGGTAGGCCTAGCGCCCGCGACAGCAAACGCCCCAAAGCGCAACGTGGACACATCCAATTTTTTTAAAGAAAACAGAAGTGTTTTTTGCAAGGTGCCTACCAGCAGATTTTGGCCTCTAGCTCAGCCGGCACCTAGGGAAACCTACCAAACCTGTGCATTTCTGAAAACTAGAGACCTAGGGGAATCCAAGATGGGGTGACTTGTGTGGCTCGGACCAGGTTCTGTTACCCAGAATCCTTTGCAAACCTCAAAATTTGGCTAAAAAAACACATGTTCCTCACATTTCTGTGGAAGAAAGTTCTGGAATCTGAGAGGAGCCACAAATTTCCTACCACCCAGCGTTCCCCCAAGTCTCCCGATAAAAATGATACCTCACTTGTGTGGGTAGGCCTAGCGCCTGCGACAGCAAACGCCCCAAAGCGCAACGTGGACACATCAAATTGTTTAAAAGAAAACAGAAGTGTTTTTTGCAAGGTGCCTACTTGTAGATTTTGGCCTCTAGCTCAGCCGGCACCTAGGGAAACCTACCAAACCTGTGCATTTCTGACAACTAGAGACCTAGGGGAATCCAAGATGGGGTGACTTGTGTGGCTCGGACCAGGTTCTGTTACCCAGAATCCTTTGCAAACCTCAAAATTTGGCTAAAAAAACACATGTTCCTCACATTTCTATGGAAGAAAGTTCTGGAATCTGAGAGGAGCCACAAATTTCCTTCCACCCAGCGTTCCCCCAAGTCTCCCGATAAAAATTATACATCACTTGTGTGGGTAGGCCTAGCGCCCGCGACAGCAAATGCCCCAAAGCGCAACGTGGACACATCCAATTTTTTTAAAGAAAACAGAAGTGTTTTTTGCAAGGTGCCTACCTGTAGATTTTGGCCTCTAGCTCAGCCGGCACCTAGGGAAACCTACCAAACCTTTGCATTTCTGAAAACTAGAGACCTAGGGGAATCCAAGATGGGGTGACTTGTGTGGCTCGGACCAGGTTCTGTTACCCAGAATCCTTTGCAAACCTCAAAATTTGGCTAAAAAAACACATGTTCCTCACATTTCTGTGGCAGAAAGTTTTGGAATCTGAGAGGAGCCACAAATTTCCTTCCACCCAGCGTTCCCCCAAGTCTCCCGATAAAAATGATACCTCACTTGTGTGGGTAGGCCTAGCACCGCCGACAGGAAACGCCCCAAAGCGCAACGTGGACACATCCAATTTTTTTAAAGAAAACAGAGGTGTTTTTTGCAAAGTGCCTACCAGCAGATTTTGGCCTCTAGCTCAGCCGGCACCTCGGGAAACCTACCAAACCTGTGCATTTCTGAAAACTAGAGACCTAGGGGAATCCAAGATGGGGTGACTTGTGTGGCTCGGACCAGGTTCTGTTACCCAGAATCCTTTGCAAACCTCAAAATTTGGCTAAAAAAACACATGTTCCTCACATTTCTGTGGCAGAAAGTTCTGGAATCTGAGAGGAGCCACAAATTTCCTTCCACCCAGCGTTCCCCCAAGTCTCCCGATAAAAATGATACCTCACTTGTGTGGGTAGGCCTAGCGCCCGCGACAGCAAACGCCCCAAAGCGCAACGTGGACACATCCAATTTTTTTAAAGAAAACAGAAGAGTTTTTTGCAAAGTGCCTACCAGCAGATTTTGGCCTCTAGCTCAGTCGGCACATAGGGAAACCTACCAAACCTGTGCATTTCTGAAAACTAGAGACCTAGGGGAATCCAAGATGGGGGGACTTGTGTGGCTCGGACCAGGTTCTGTTACCCAGAATCCTTTGCAAACCTCAAAATTTGGCTAAAAAAACACATGTTCCTCACATTTCTGTGGAAGAAAGTTCTGGAATCTGAGAGGAGCCACAAATTTCCTTCCACCCAGCGTTCCCCCAAGTCTCCCGATAAAAATGATACCTCACTTGTGTGGGTAGGCCTAGCGCCCGCGACAGCAAATGCCCCAAAGCGCAACGTGGACACATCCAATTTTTTTAAAGAAAACAGAAGTGTTTTTTGCAAGGTGCCTACCTGTAGATTTTGGCCTCTAGCTCAGCCGGCACCTAGGGAAACCTACCAAACCTTTGCATTTCTGAAAACTAGAGACCTAGGGGAATCCAAGATGGGGTGACTTGTGTGGCTCGGACCAGGTTCTGTTACCCAGAATCCTTTGCAAACCTCAAAATTTGGCTAAAAAAACACATGTTCCTCACATTTCTGTGGCAGAAAGTTTTGGAATCTGAGAGGAGCCACAAATTTCCTTCCACCCAGCGTTCCCCCAAGTCTCCCGATAAAAATGATACCTCACTTGTGTGGGTAGGCCTAGCACCGCCGACAGGAAACGCCCCAAAGCGCAACGTGGACACATCCAATTTTTTTAAAGAAAACAGAGGTGTTTTTTGCAAAGTGCCTACCAGCAGATTTTGGCCTCTAGCTCAGCCGGCACCTAGGGAAACCTACCAAACCTGTGCATTTCTGAAAACTAGAGACCTAGGGGAATCCAAGATGGGGTGACTTGTGTGGCTCGGACCAGGTTCTGTTACCCAGAATCCTTTGCAAACCTCAAAATTTGGCTAAAAAAACACATGTTCCTCACATTTCTGTGGCAGAAAGTTCTGGAATCTGAGAGGAGCCACAAATTTCCTTCCACCCAGCGTTCCCCCAAGTCTCCCGATAAAAATGATACCTCACTTGTGTGGGTAGGCCTAGCGCCGGCGACAGGAAACTCCCCAAAGCGCAACGTGGACACATCCAATTTTTTTAAAGAAAACAGAGGTGTTTTTTGCAAAGTGCCTACCAGCAGATTTTGGCCTCTAGCTCAGCCGGCACATAGGGAAACCTACCAAACCTGTGCATTTCTGAAAACTAGAGACCTAGGGGAATCCAAGATGGGGGGACTTGTGTGGCTCGGACCAGGTTCTGTTACCCAGAATCCTTTGCAAACCTCAAAATTTGGCTAAAAAAACACATGTTCCTCACATTTCTGTGGCAGAAAGTTCTGGAATCTGAGAGGAGCCACAAATTTCCTTCACCCAGCGTTCCCCCAAGTCTCCCGATAAAAATGATACCTCACTTGTGTGGGTAGTCCTAGCGCCCGCGACAGGAAACGCCCCAAAGCGCAACGTGGACACATCAAATTGTTTGAAAGAAAACAGAAGTGTTTTTTGCAAGGTGCCTACCTGTAGATTTTGGCCTCTAGCTCAGCCGGCACCTAGGGAAACCTACCAAACCTGTGCATTTCTGAAAACTAGAGACCTAGGGGAATCCAAGATGGGGTGACTTGTGTGGCTCGGACCAGGTTCTGTTACCCAGAATCCTTTGCAAACCTCAAAATTTGGCTAAAAAAACACATGTTCCTCACATTTCTGTTGCAGAAAGTTCTGGAATCTGAGAGGAGCCACAAATTTCCTTCCACCCAGCGTTCCCCCAAGTCTCCCGATAAAAATGATACCTCACTTGTGTGGGTAGGCCTAGCGCCCGCGACAGCAAACGCCCCAAAGCGCAACGTGGACACATCCAATTTTTTTAAAGAAAACAGAAGTGTTTTTTGCAAGGTGCCTACCTGCAGATTTTGGCCTCTAGCTCAGCCGGCACCTAGGGAAACCTACCAAACCTTTGCATTTCTGAAAACTAGAGACCTAGGGGAATCCAAGATGGGGTGACTTGTGTGGCTCGGACCAGGTTCTGTTACCCAGAATCCTTTGCAAACCTCAAAATTTGGCTAAAAAAACACATGTTCCTCACATTTCTGTGGCAGAAAGTTTTGGAATCTGAGAGGAGCCACAAATTTCCTTCCACCCAGCGTTCCCCCAAGTCTCCCGATAAAAATGATACCTCACTTGTGTGGGTAGGCCTAGCACCGCCGACAGGAAACGCCCCAAAGCGCAACGTGGACACATCCAATTTTTTTAAAGAAAACAGAGGTGTTTTTTGCAAAGTGCCTACCAGCAGATTTTGGCCTCTAGCTCAGCCGGCACCTAGGGAAACCTACCAAACCTGTGCATTTCTGAAAACTAGAGACCTAGGGGAATCCAAGATGGGGTGACTTGTGTGGCTCGGACCAGGTTCTGTTACCCAGAATCCTTTGCAAACCTCAAAATTTGGCTAAAAAAACACATGTTCCTCACATTTCTGTGGCAGAAAGTTCTGGAATCTGAGAGGAGCCACAAATTTCCTTCCACCCAGCGTTCCCCCAAGTCTCCCGATAAAAATGATACCTCACTTGTGTGGGTAGGCCTAGCGCCGGCGACAGGAAACTCCCCAAAGCGCAACGTGGACACATCCAATTTTTTTAAAGAAAACAGAGGTGTTTTTTGCAAAGTGCCTACCAGCAGATTTTGGCCTCCAGCTCAGCCGGCACATAGGGAAACCTACCAAACCTGTGCATTTCTGAAAACTAGAGACCTAGGGGAATCCAAGATGGGGGGACTTGTGTGGCTCGGACCAGGTTCTGTTACCCAGAATCCTTTGCAAACCTCAAAATTTGGCTAAAAAAACACATGTTCCTCACATTTCTGTGGCAGAAAGTTCTGGAATCTGAGAGGAGCCACAAATTTCCTTCCACCCAGCGTTCCCCCAAGTCTCCCGATAAAAATGATACCTCACTTGTGTGGGTAGGCCTAGCGCCGGCGACAGGAAACTCCCCAAAGCGCAACGTGGACACATCCAATTTTTTTAAAGAAAACAGAGGTGTTTTTTGCAAAGTGCCTACCAGCAGATTTTGGCCTCTAGCTCAGCCGGCACATAGGGAAACCTACCAAACCTGTGCATTTCTGAAAACTAGAGACCTAGGGGAATCCAAGATGGGGGGACTTGTGTGGCTCGGACCAGGTTCTGTTACCCAGAATCCTTTGCAAACCTCAAAATTTGGCTAAAAAAACACATGTTCCTCACATTTCTGTGGCAGAAAGTTCTGGAATCTGAGAGGAGCCACAAATTTCCTTCACCCAGCGTTCCCCCAAGTCTCCCGATAAAAATGATACCTCACTTGTGTGGGTAGTCCTAGCGCCCGCGACAGGAAACGCCCCAAAGCGCAACGTGGACACATCAAATTGTTTGAAAGAAAACAGAAGTGTTTTTTGCAAGGTGCCTACCTGTAGATTTTGGCCACTAGCTCAGCCGGCACCTAGGGAAACCTACCAAACCTGTGCATTTCTGAAAACTAGAGACCTAGGGGAATCCAAGATGGGGTGACTTGTGTGGCTCGGACCAGGTTCTGTTACCCAGAATCCTTTGCAAACCTCAAAATTTGGCTAAAAAAACACATGTTCCTCACATTTCTGTTGCAGAAAGTTCTGGAATCTGAGAGGAGCCACAAATTTCCTTCCACCCAGCGTTCCCCCAAGTCTCCCGATAAAAATGATACCTCACTTGTGTGGGTAGGCCTAGCGCCCGCGACAGCAAACGCCCCAAAGCGCAACGTGGACACATCCAATTTTTTTAAAGAAAACAGAAGTGTTTTTTGCAAGGTGCCTACCTGCAGATTTTGGCCTCTAGCTCAGCCGGCACCTAGGGAAACCTACCAAACCTTTGCATTTCTGAAAACTAGAGACCTAGGGGAATCCAAGATGGGGTGACTAGTGTGGCTCGGACCAGGTTCTGTTACCCAGAATCCTTTGCAAACCTCAAAATTTGGCTAAAAAAACACATGTTCCTCACATTTCTGTGGCAGAAAGTTTTGGAATCTGAGAGGAGCCACAAATTTCCTTCCACCCAGCGTTCCCCCAAGTCTCCCGATAAAAATGATACCTCACTTGTGTGGGTAGGCCTAGCACCGCCGACAGGAAACGCCCCAAAGCGCAACGTGGACACATCCAATTTTTTTAAAGAAAACAGAGGTGTTTTTTGCAAAGTGCCTACCAGCAGATTTTGGCCTCTAGCTCAGCCGGCACCTAGGGAAACCTACCAAACCTGTGCATTTCTGAAAACTAGAGACCTAGGGGAATCCAAGATGGGGTGACTTGTGTGGCTCGGACCAGGTTCTGTTACCCAGAATCCTTTGCAAACCTCAAAATTTGGCTAAAAAAACACATGTTCCTCACATTTCTGTGGCAGAAAGTTCTGGAATCTGAGAGGAGCCACAAATTTCCTTCCACCCAGCGTTCCCCCAATCTCCCGATAAAAATGATACCTCACTTGTGTGGGTAGGCCTAGCGCCGGCGACAGGAAACTCCCCAAAGCGCAACGTGGACACATCCAATTTTTTTAAAGAAAACAGAGGTGTTTTTTGCAAAGTGCCTACCAGCAGATTTTGGCCTCTAGCTCAGCCGGCACATAGGGAAACCTACCAAACCTGTGCATTTCTGAAAACTAGAGACCTAGGGGAATCCAAGATGGGGGGACTTGTGTGGCTCGGACCAGGTTCTGTTACCCAGAATCCTTTGCAAACCTCAAAATTTGGCTAAAAAAACACATGTTCCTCACATTTCTGTGGCAGAAAGTTCTGGAATCTGAGAGGAGCCACAAATTTCCTTCACCCAGCGTTCCCCCAAGTCTCCCGATAAAAATGATACCTCACTTGTGTGGGTAGTCCTAGCGCCCGCGACAGGAAACGCCCCAAAGCGCAACGTGGACACATCAAATTGTTTGAAAGAAAACAGAAGTGTTTTTTGCAAGGTGCCTACCTGTAGATTTTGGCCTCTAGCTCAGCCGGCACCTAGGGAAACCTACCAAACCTGTGCATTTCTGAAAACTAGAGACCTAGGGGAATCCAAGATGGGGTGACTTGTGTGGCTCGGACCAGGTTCTGTTACCCAGAATCCTTTGCAAACCTCAAAATTTGGCTAAAAAAACACATGTTCCTCACATTTCTGTTGCAGAAAGTTCTGGAATCTGAGAGGAGCCACAAATTTCCTTCCACCCAGCGTTCCCCCAAGTCTCCCGATAAAAATGATACCTCACTTGTGTGGGTAGGCTTAGCGCCCGCGACAGCAAACGCCCCAAAGCGCAACGTGGACACATCCAATTTTTTTAAAGAAAACAGAAGTGTTTTTTGCAAGGTGCCTACCTGCAGATTTTGGCCTCTAGCTCAGCCGGCACCTAGGGAAACCTACCAAACCTGTGCATTTCTGAAAACTAGAGACCTAGGGGAATCAAAGATGGGGTGACTTGTGTGGCTCGGACCAGGTTCTGTTACCCAGAATCCTTTGCAAACCTCAAAATTTGGCTAAAAAAACACATGTTCCTCACATTTCTGTGGAAGAAAGTTCTGGAATCTGAGAGGAGCCACAAATTTCCTACCACCCAGCGTTCCCCCAAGTCTCCCGATAAAAATGATACCTCACTTGTGTGGGTAGGCCTAGCGCCTGCGACAGCAAACGCCCCAAAGCGCAACGTGGACACATCAAATTGTTTAAAAGAAAACAGAAGTGTTTTTTGCAAGGTGCCTACTTGTAGATTTTGGCCTCTAGCTCAGCCGGCACCTAGGGAAACCTACCAAACCTGTGCATTTCTGACAACTAGAGACCTAGGGGAATCCAAGATGGGGTGACTTGTGTGGCTCGGACCAGGTTCTGTTACCCAGAATCCTTTGCAAACCTCAAAATTTGGCTAAAAAAACACATGTTCCTCACATTTCTGTGGCAGAAAGTTCTGGAATCTGAGAGGAGCCACAAATTTCCTTCCACCCAGCGTTCCCCCACGTCTCCAGATAAAAATTATACATCACTTGTGTGGGTAGGCCTAGCGCCCGCGACAGGAAACGCCCCAAAGCGCAACGTGGACACATCCAAATTTTTGAAAGAAAACAGAGGTGTTTTTTGCAAAGTGCCTACCAGCAGATTTTGGCCTCTAGCTCAGCCGGCACCTCGGGAAACCTACCAAACCTGTGCATTTCTGAAAACTAGAGACCTAGGGGAATCCAAGATGGGGTGACTTGTGTGGCTTGGACCAGGTTCTGTTACCCAGAATCCTTTGCAAACCTCAAAATTTGGCTAAAAAAACACATGTTCCTCACATTTCTGTGGCAGAAAGTTCTGGAATCTGAGAGGAGCCACAAATTTCCTTCCACCCAGCGTTCCCCCAAGTCTCCCGATAAAAATGATACCTCACTTGTGTGGGTAGGCCTAGCGCCCGCGACAGCGAACGCCCCAAAGCGCAACGTGGACACATCCAATTTTTTTAAAGAAAACAGAAGAGTTTTTTGCAAAGTGCCTACCAGCAGATTTTGGCCTCTAGCTCAGTCGGCACATAGGGAAACCTACCAAACCTGTGCATTTCTGAAAACTAGAGACCTAGGGGAATCCAAGATGGGGGGACTTGTGTGGCTCGGACCAGGTTCTGTTACCCAGAATCCTTTGCAAACCTCAAAATTTGGCTAAAAAAACACATGTTCCTCACATTTCTGTGGAAGAAAGTTCTGGAATCTGAGAGGAGCCACAAATTTCCTTCCACCCAGCGTTCCCCCAAGTCTCCCGATAAAAATGATACCTCACTTGTGTGGGTAGGCCTAGCGCCCGCAACAGCAAATGCCCCAAAGCGCAACGTGGACACATCCAATTTTTTTAAAGAAAACAGAAGTGTTTTTTGCAAGGTGCCTGCCTGTAGATTTTGGCCTCTAGCTCAGCCGGCACCTAGGGAAACCTACCAAACCTTTGCATTTCTGAAAACTAGAGACCTAGGGGAATCCAAGATGGGGTGACTTGTGTGGCTCGGACCAGGTTCTGTTACCCAGAATCCTTTGCAAACCTCAAAATTTGGCTAAAAAAACACATGTTCCTCACATTTCTGTGGCAGAAAGTTTTGGAATCTGAGAGGAGCCACAAATTTCCTTCCACCCAGCGTTCCCCCAAGTCTCCCGATAAAAATGATACCTCACTTGTGTGGGTAGGCCTAGCACCGCCGACAGGAAACGCCCCAAAGCGCAACGTGGACACATCCAATTTTTTTAAAGAAAACAGAGGTGTTTTTTGCAAAGTGCCTACCAGCAGATTTTGGCCTCTAGCTCAGCCGGCACCTAGGGAAACCTACCAAACCTTTGCATTTCTGAAAACTAGAGACCTAGGGGAATCCAAGATGGGGTGACTTGTGTGGCTCGGACCAGGTTCTGTTACCCAGAATCCTTTGCAAACCTCAAAATTTGGCTAAAAAAACACATGTTCCTCACATTTCTGTGGCAGAAAGTTCTGGAATCTGAGAGGAGCCACAAATTTCCTTCCACCCAGCGTTCCCCCAAGTCTCCCGATAAAAATGATACCTCACTTGTGTGGGTAGGCCTAGCGCCGGCGACAGGAAACTCCCCAAAGCGCAACGTGGACACATCCAATTTTTTTAAAGAAAACAGAGGTGTTTTTTGCAAAGTGCCTACCAGCAGATTTTGGCCTCTAGCTCAGCCGGCACATAGGGAAACCTACCCAACCTGTGCATTTCTGAAAACTAGAGACCTAGGGGAATCCAAGATGGGGTGACTTGTGTGGCTCGGACCAGGTTCTGTTACCCAGAATCCTTTGCAAACCTCAAAATTTGGCTAAAAAAACACATGTTCCTCACATTTCTGTGGAAGAAAGTTCTGGAATCTGAGAGGAGCCACAAATTTCCTTCCACCCAGCGTTCCCCCAAGTCTCCCGATAAAAATGATACCTCACTTGTGTGGGTAGGCCTAGCGCCCGCGACAGCAAACGCCCCAAAGCGCAACGTGGACACATCCAATTTTTTTAAAGAAAACAGAAGTGTTTTTTGCAAGGTGCCTACCTGTAGATTTTGGCCTCTAGCTCAGCCGGCACCTAGGGAAACCTACCAAACCTGTGCATTTCTGAAAACTAGAGACCTAGGGGAATCCAAGATGGGGTGACTTGTGTGGCTCGGACCAGGTTCTGTTAGCCAGAATCCTTTGCAAACCTCAAAATTTGGCTAAAAAAACACATGTTCCTCACATTTCTGTGGCAGAAAGTTTTGGAATCTGAGAGGAGCCACAAATTTCCTTCCACCCAGCGTTCCCCCAAGTCTCCCGATAAAAATGATACCTCACTTGTGTGGGTAGGCCTAGCGCCGGCGACAGGAAACTCCCCAAAGCGCAACGTGGACACATCCAAATTTTTGAAAGAAAACAGAGGTGTTTTTTGCAAAGTGCCTACCTGTAGATTTTGGCCTGTAGATCAGCCGGCACCTAGGGAAACCTACCAAACCTGTGCATTTCTGACAACTAGAGACCTAGGGGAATCCAAGATGGGGTGACTTGTGTGGCTCGGACCAGGTTCTGTTACCCAGAATCCGTTGCAAACCTCACAATTTGGCTAAAAAAACACATGTTCCTCACATTTCTGTGGAAGAAAGTTCTGGAATCTGAGAGGAGCCACAAATTTCCTTCCACCCAGCGTTCCCCCAAGTCTCCCGATAAAAATGATACCTCACTTGTGTGGGTAGGCCTAGCGCCCGCGACAGCAAACGCCCCAAAGCGCAACGTGGACACATCGAATTGTTTGAAAGAAAACAGAAGTGTTTTTTGCAAGGTGCCTACCTGCAGATTTTGGCCTCTAGCTCAGCCGGCACCTAGGGAAACCTACCAAACCTGTGCATTTCTGAAAACTAGAGACCTAGGGGAATCCAAGATGGGGTGACTTGTGTGGCTCGGACCAGGTTCTGTTACCCAGAATCCTTTGCAAACCTCAAAATTTGGCTAAAAAAACACATGTTCCTCACATTTCTGTGGAAGAAAGTTCTGGAATCTGAGAGGAGCCACAAATTTCCTTCCACCCAGCGTTCCCCCAAGTCTCCCGATAAAAATGATACCTCACTTGTGTGGGTAGGCCTAGCGCCGCCGACAGGAAACGCCCCAAAGCGCAACGTGGACACATCCAATTTTTTTAAAGAAAACAGAGGTGTTTTTTGCAAAGTGCCTACCAGCAGATTTTGGCCTCTAGCTCAGCCGGCACCTAGGGAAACCTACCAAACCTGTGCATTTCTGAAAACTAGAGACCTAGGGGAATCCAAGATGGGGTGACTTGTGTGGCTCGGACCAGGTTCTGTTACCCAGAATCCTTTGCAAACCTCAAAATTTGGCTAAAAAAACACATGTTCCTCACATTTCTGTGGCAGAAAGTTCTGGAATCTGAGAGGAGCCACAAATTTCCTTCCACCCAGCGTTCCCCCAAGTCTCCCGATAAAAATCATACCTCACTTGTGTGGGTAGGCCTAGCGCCGGCGACAGGAAACGCCCCACAGCGCAACGTGGACACATCCAATTTTTTTAAAGAAAACAGAGGTGTTTTTTGCAAAGTGCCTACCAGCAGATTTTGGCCTCTAGCTCAGCCGGCACATAGGGAAACCTACCAAACCTGTGCATTTCTGAAAACTAGAGACCTAGGGGAATCCAAGATGGGGGGACTTGTGGGGCTCGGACCAGGTTCTGTTACCCAGAATCCTTTGCAAACCTCAAAATTTGGCTAAAAAAACACATGTTCCTCACATTTCTGTGGCAGAAAGTTCTGGAATCTGAGAGGAGCCACAAATTTCCTTCCACCCAGCGTTCCCCCAAGTCTCCCGATAAAAATGATACCTCACTTGTGTGGGTAGTCCTAGCGCCCGCGACAGGAAACGCCCCAAAGCGCAACGTGGACACATCAAATTGTTTGAAAGAAAACAGAAGTGTTTTTTGCTAGGTGCCTACCTGTAGATTTTGGCCTCTAGCTCAGCCGGCACCTAGGGAAACCTACCAAACCTGTGCATTTCTGAAAACTAGAGACCTAGGGGAATCCAAGATGGGGTGACTTGTGTGGCTCGGACCAGGTTCTGTTACCCAGAATCCTTTGCAAACCTCAAAATTTGGCTAAAAAAACACATGTTCCTCACATTTCTGTGGCAGAAAGTTCTGGAATCTGAGAGGAGCCACAAATTTCCTTCCACCCAGCGTTCCCCCAAGTCTCCCGATAAAAATGATACCTCACTTGTGTGGGTAGGCCTAGCGCCCGCGACAGCAAACGCCCCAAAGCGCAACGTGGACACATCGAATTGTTTGAAAGAAAACAGAAGTGTTTTTTGCAAGGTGCCTACCTGCAGATTTTGGCCTCTAGCTCAGCCGGCACCTAGGGAAACCTACCAAACCTGTGCATTTCTGAAAACTAGAGACCTAGGGGAATCCAAGATGGGGTGACTTGTGTGGCTCGGACCAGGTTCTGTTACCCAGAATCCTTTGCAAACCTCAAAATTTGGCTAAAAAAACACATGTTCCTCACATTTCTGTGGAAGAAAGTTCTGGAATCTGAGAGGAGCCACAAATTTCCTTCCACCCAGCGTTCCCCCAAGTCTCCCGATAAAAATGATACCTCACTTGTGTGGGTAGGCCTAGCGCCGCCGACAGGAAACGCCCCAAAGCGCAACGTGGACACATCCAATTTTTTTAAAGAAAACAGAGGTGTTTTTTGCAAAGTGCCTACCAGCAGATTTTGGCCTCTAGCTCAGCCGGCACCTAGGGAAACCTACCAAACCTGTGCATTTCTGAAAACTAGAGACCTAGGGGAATCCAAGATGGGGTGACTTGTGTGGCTCGGACCAGGTTCTGTTACCCAGAATCCTTTGCAAACCTCACAATTTGGCTAAAAAAACACATGTTCCTCACATTTCTGTGGAAGAAAGTTCTGGAATCTGAGAGGAGCCACAAATTTCCTTCCACCCAGCGTTCCCCCAAGTCTCCCGATAAAAATTATACCTCACTTGTGTGGGTAGGCCTAGCGCCCGCGACAGCAAACGCCCCAAAGCGCAACGTGGACACATCCAATTTTTTTAAAGAAAACAGAAGTGTTTTTTGCAAGGTGCCTACCTGTAGATTTTGGCCTCTAGCTCAGCCGGCACCTAGGGAAACCTACCAAACCTGTGCATTTCTGAAAACTAGAGACCTAGGGGAATCCAAGATGGGGTGACTTGTGTGGCTCGGACCAGGTTCTGTTACCCAGAATCCTTTGCAAACCTCAAAATTTGGCTAAAAAAACACATGTTCCTCACATTTCTGTGGAAGAAAGTTCTGGAATCTGAGAGGAGCCACAAATTTCCTACCACCCAGCGTTCCCCCAAGTCTCCCGATAAAAATGATACCTCACTTGTGTGGGTAGGCCTAGCGCCTGCGACAGCAAACGCCCCAAAGCGCAACGTGGACACATCAAATTGTTTAAAAGAAAACAGAAGTGTTTTTTGCAAGGTGCCTACTTGTAGATTTTGGCCTCTAGCTCAGCCGGCACCTAGGGAAACCTACCAAACCTGTGCATTTCTGACAACTAGAGACCTAGGGGAATCCAAGATGGGGTGACTTGTGTGGCTCGGACCAGGTTCTGTTACCCAGAATCCTTTGCAAACCTCAAAATTTGGCTAAAAAAACACATGTTCCTCACATTTCTGTGGCAGAAAGTTCTGGAATCTGAGAGGAGCCACAAATTTCCTTCCACCCAGCGTTCCCCCACGTCTCCAGATAAAAATTATACATCACTTGTGTGGGTAGGCCTAGCGCCCGCGACAGGAAACGCCCCAAAGCGCAACGTGGACACATCCAAATTTTTGAAAGAAAACAGAGGTGTTTTTTGCAAAGTGCCTACCTGTAGATTTTGGCCTGTAGATCAGCCGGCACCTAGGGAAACCTACCAAACCTGTGCATTTCTGACAACTAGAGACCCAGGGGAATCCAAGATGGGGTGACTTGTGTGGCTCGGACCAGGTTCTGTTACCCAGAATCCTTTGCAAACCTCACAATTTGGCTAAAAAAACACATGTTCCTCACATTTCTGTGGAAGAAAGTTCTGGAATCTGAGAGGAGCCACAAATTTCCTTCCACCCAGCGTTCCCCCAAGTCTCCCGATAAAAATGATACCTCACTTGTGTGGGTAGGCCTAGCGCCCGCGACAGCAAACGCCCCAAAGCGCAACGTGGACACATCCAATTTTTTTAAAGAAAACAGAAGTGTTTTTTGCAAGGTGCCTACCTGTAGATTTTGGCCTCTAGCTCAGCCGGCACCTAGGGAAACCTACCAAACCTGTGCATTTCTGAAAACTAGAGACCTAGGGGAATCCAAGATGGGGTGACTTGTGTGGCTCGGACCAGGTTCTGTTACCCAGAATCCTTTGCAAACCTCAAAATTTGGCTAAAAAAACACATGTTCCTCACATTTCTGTGGCAGAAAGTTTTGGAATCTGAGAGGAGCCACAAATTTCCTTCCACCCAGCGTTCCCCCAAGTCTCCCGATAAAAATGATACCTCACTTGTGTGGGTAGGCCTAGCGCCTGCGACAGCAAACGCCCCAAAGCGCAACGTGGACACATCAAATTGTTTGAAAGAAAACAGAAGTGTTTTTTGCAAGGTGCCTACTTGTAGATTTTGGCCTCTAGCTCAGCCGGCACCTAGGGAAACCTACCAAACCTGTGCATTTCTGACAACTAGAGACCTAGGGGAATCCAAGATGGGGTGACTTGTGTGGCTCGGACCAGGTTCTGTTACCCAGAATCCTTTGCAAACCCCAAAATTTGGCTAAAAAAACACATGTTCCTCACATTTCTGTGGCAGAAAGTTCTGGAATCTGAGAGGAGCCACAAATTTCCTTCCACCCAGCGTTCCCCCAAGTCTCCCGATAAAAATGATACCTCACTTGTGTGGGTAGGCCTAGCGCCCGCGACAGCAAACGCCCCAAAGCGCAACGTGGACACATCCAATTTTTTTAAAGAAAACAGAAGAGTTTTTTGCATGTTGCCTAACTGCAGATTTTGGCCTCTAGCTCAGCCGGCACCTAGGGAAACCTACCAAACCTGTGCATTTCTGAAAACTAGAGACCTAGGGGAATCCAAGATGGGGTGACTTGTGTGGCTCGGACCAGGTTCTGTTACCCAGAATCCTTTGCAAACCTCAAAATTTGGCTAAAAAAACACATGTTCCTCACATTTCTGTGGAAGAAAGTTCTGGAATCTGAGAGGAGCCACAAATTTCCTACCTCCCAGCGTTCCCCCAAGTCTCCCGATAAAAATGATACCTCACTTGTGTGGGTAGGCCTAGCGCCTGCGACAGCAAACGCCCCAAAGCGCAACGTGGACACATCAAATTGTTTGAAAGAAAACAGAAGTGTTTTTTGCAAGGTGCCTACTTGTAGATTTTGGCCTCTAGCTCAGCCGGCACCTAGGGAAACCTACCAAACCTGTGCATTTCTGACAACTAGAGACCTAGGGGAATCCAAGATGGGGTGACTTGTGTGGCTCGGACCAGGTTCTGTTACCCAGAATCCTTTGCAAACCTCAAAATTTGGCTAAAAAAACACATGTTCCTCACATTTCTGTGGAAGAAAGTTCTGGAATCTGAGAGGAGCCACAAATTTCCTTCCACCCAGCGTTCCCCCAAGTCTCCCGATAAAAATGATACCTCACTTGTGTGGGTAGGCCTAGCGCCCGCGACAGCAAACGCCCCAAAGCGCAACGTGGACACATCCAATTTTTTTAAAGAAAACAGAAGTGTTTTTTGCAAGGTGCCTACCTGTAGATTTTGGCCTCTAGCTCAGCCGGCACCTAGGGAAACCTACCAAACCTGTGCATTTCTGAAAACTAGAGACCTAGGGGAATCCAAGATGGGGTGACTTGTGTGGCTCGGACCAGGTTCTGTTAGCCAGAATCCTTTGCAAACCTCAAAATTTGGCTAAAAAAACACATGTTCCTCACATTTCTGTGGCAGAAAGTTTTGGAATCTGAGAGGAGCCACAAATTTCCTTCCACCCAGCGTTCCCCCAAGTCTCCCGATAAAAATGATACCTCACTTGTGTGGGTAGGCCTAGCGCCGGCGACAGGAAACTCCCCAAAGCGCAACGTGGACACATCCAAATTTTTGAAAGAAAACAGAGGTGTTTTTTGCAAAGTGCCTACCTGTAGATTTTGGCCTGTAGATCAGCCGGCACCTAGGGAAACCTACCAAACCTGTGCATTTCTGACAACTAGAGACCTAGGGGAATCCAAGATGGGGTGACTTGTGTGGCTCGGACCAGGTTCTGTTACCCAGAATCCTTTGCAAACCTCACAATTTGGCTAAAAAAACACATGTTCCTCACATTTCTGTGGAAGAAAGTTCTGGAATCTGAGAGGAGCCACAAATTTCCTTCCACCCAGCGTTCCCCCAAGTCTCCCGATAAAAATGATACCTCACTTGTGTGGGTAGGCCTAGCGCCCGCGACAGCAAACGCCCCAAAGCGCAACGTGGACACATCCAATTTTTTTAAAGAAAACAGAAGTGTTTTTTGCAAGGTGCCTACCTGTAGATTTTGGCCTCTAGCTCAGCCGGCACCTAGGGAAACCTACCAAACCTGTGCATTTCTGAAAACTAGAGACCTAGGGGAATCCAAGATGGGGTGACTTGTGTGGCTCGGACCAGGTTCTGTTACCCAGAATCCTTTGCAAACCTCAAAATTTGGCTAAAAAAACACATGTTCCTCACATTTCTGTGGAAGAAAGTTCTGGAATCTGAGAGGAGCCACAAATTTCCTTCCACACAGCGTTCCCCCATGTCTCCCGATACAAATTATACATCACTTGTGTGGGTAGGCCTAGCGCCCGCGACAGGAAACGCCCCAAAGCGCAACGTGGACACATCCAAATTTTTGAAAGAAAACAGAGGTGTTTTTTGCAAAGTGCCTACCTGTAGATTTTGGCCTGTAGATCAGCCGGCACCTAGGGAAACCTACCAAACCTGTGCATTTCTGACAACTAGAGACCTAGGGGAATCCAAGATGGGGTGACTTGTGTGGCTCGGACCAGGTTCTGTTACCCAGAATCCGTTGCAAACCTCACAATTTGGCTAAAAAAACACATGTTCCTCACATTTCTGTGGAAGAAAGTTCTGGAATCTGAGAGGAGCCACAAATTTCCTTCCACCCAGCGTTCCCCCAAGTCTCCCGATAAAAATGATACCTCACTTGTGTGGGTAGGCCTAGCGCCCGCGACAGCAAACGCCCCAAAGCGCAACGTGGACACATCGAATTGTTTGAAAGAAAACAGAAGTGTTTTTTGCAAGGTGCCTACCTGCAGATTTTGGCCTCTAGCTCAGCCGGCACCTAGGGAAACCTACCAAACCTGTGCATTTCTGAAAACTAGAGACCTAGGGGAATCCAAGATGGGGTGACTTGTGTGGCTCGGACCAGGTTCTGTTACCCAGAATCCTTTGCAAACCTCAAAATTTGGCTAAAAAAACACATGTTCCTCACATTTCTGTGGAAGAAAGTTCTGGAATCTGAGAGGAGCCACAAATTTCCTTCCACCCAGCGTTCCCCCAAGTCTCCCGATAAAAATGATACCTCACTTGTGTGGGTAGGCCTAGCGCCGCCGACAGGAAACGCCCCAAAGCGCAACGTGGACACATCCAATTTTTTTAAAGAAAACAGAGGTGTTTTTTGCAAAGTGCCTACCAGCAGATTTTGGCCTCTAGCTCAGCCGGCACCTAGGGAAACCTACCAAACCTGTGCATTTCTGAAAACTAGAGACCTAGGGGAATCCAAGATGGGGTGACTTGTGTGGCTCGGACCAGGTTCTGTTACCCAGAATCCTTTGCAAACCTCAAAATTTGGCTAAAAAAACACATGTTCCTCACATTTCTGTGGCAGAAAGTTCTGGAATCTGAGAGGAGCCACAAATTTCCTTCCACCCAGCGTTCCCCCAAGTCTCCCGATAAAAATGATACCTCACTTGTGTGGGTAGGCCTAGCGCCGGCGACAGGAAACGCCCCACAGCGCAACGTGGACACATCCAATTTTTTTAAAGAAAACAGAGGTGTTTTTTGCAAAGTGCCTACCAGCAGATTTTGGCCTCTAGCTCAGCCGGCACATAGGGAAACCTACCAAACCTGTGCATTTCTGAAAACTAGAGACCTAGGGGAATCCAAGATGGGGGGACTTGTGGGGCTCGGACCAGGTTCTGTTACCCAGAATCCTTTGCAAACCTCAAAATTTGGCTAAAAAAACACATGTTCCTCACATTTCTGTGGCAGAAAGTTCTGGAATCTGAGAGGAGCCACAAATTTCCTTCCACCCAGCGTTCCCCCAAGTCTCCCGATAAAAATGATACCTCACTTGTGTGGGTAGTCCTAGCGCCCGCGACAGGAAACGCCCCAAAGCGCAACGTGGACACATCAAATTGTTTGAAAGAAAACAGAAGTGTTTTTTGCAAGGTGCCTACCTGTAGATTTTGGCCTCTAGCTCAGCCGGCACCTAGGGAAACCTACCAAACCTGTGCATTTCTGAAAACTAGAGACCTAGGGGAATCCAAGATGGGGTGACTTGTGTGGCTCGGACCAGGTTCTGTTACCCAGAATCCTTTGCAAACCTCAAAATTTGGCTAAAAAAACACATGTTCCTCACATTTCTGTGGCAGAAAGTTCTGGAATCTGAGAGGAGCCACAAATTTCCTTCCACCCAGCGTTCCCCCAAGTCTCCCGATAAAAATGATACCTCACTTGTGTGGGTAGGCCTAGCGCCCGCGACAGCAAACGCCCCAAAGCGCAACGTGGACACATCCAATTTTTTTAAAGAAAACAGAAGTGTTTTTTGCAAGGTGCCTACCTGCAGATTTTGGCCTCTAGCTCAGCCGGCACCTAGGGAAACCTACCAAACCTGTGCATTTCTGAAAACTAGAGACCTAGGGGAATCCAAGATGGGGTAACTTGTGTGGCTCGGACCAGGTTCTGTTACCCAGAATCCTTTGCAAACCTCAAAATTTGGCTAAAAAAACACATGTTCCTCACATTTCTGTGGAAGAAAGTTCTGGAATCTGAGAGGAGCCACAAATTTCCTTCCACCCAGCGTTCCCCCATGTCTCCCGATAAAAATTATACATCACTTGTGTGGGTAGGCCTAGCGCCCGCGACAGGAAACGCCCCAAAGCGCAACGTGGACACATCCAAATTTTTGAAAGAAAACAGAGGTGTTTTTTGCAAAGTGCCTACCTGTAGATTTTGGCCTGTAGATCAGCCGGCACCTAGGGAAACCTACCAAACCTGTGCATTTCTGACAACTAGAGACCTAGGGGAATCCAAGATGGGGTGACTTGTGTGGCTCGGACCAGGTTCTGTTACCCAGAATCCTTTGCAAACCTCACAATTTGGCTAAAAAAACACATGTTCCTCACATTTCTGTGGAAGAAAGTTCTGGAATCTGAGAGGAGCCACAAATTTCCTTCCACCCAGCGTTCCCCCAAGTCTCCCGATAAAAATGATACCTCACTTGTGTGGGTAGGCCTAGCGCCCGCGACAGCAAACGCCCCAAAGCGCAACGTGGACACATCCAATTTTTTTAAAGAAAACAGAAGTGTTTTTTGCAAGGTGCCTACCTGTAGATTTTGGCCTGTAGCTCAGCCGGCACCTAGGGAAACCTACCAAACCTGTGCATTTCTGAAAACTAGAGACCTAGGGGAATCCAAGATGGGGTGACTTGTGTGGCTCGGACCAGGTTCTGTTACCCAGAATCCTTTGCAAACCTCAAAATTTGGCTAAAAAAACACATGTTCCTCACATTTCTGTGGCAGAAAGTTTTGGAATCTGAGAGGAGCCACAAATTTCCTTCCACCCAGCGTTCCCCCAAGTCTCCTGATAAAAATGATACCTCACTTGTGTGGGTAGGCCTAGCGCCGCCGACAGGAAACGCCCCAAAGCGCAACGTGGACACATCCAATTTTTTTAAAGAAAACAGAGGTGTTTTTTGCAAAGTGCCTACCAGCAGATTTTGGGCTCTAGCTCAGCCGGCACCTAGGGAAACCTACCAAACCTGTGCATTTCTGAAAACTAGAGACCTAGGGGAATCCAAGATGGGGTGACTTGTGTGGCTCGGACCAGGTTCTGTTACCCAGAATCCTTTGCAAACCTCAAAATTTGGCTAAAAAAACACATGTTCCTCACATTTCTGTGGCAGAAAGTTCTGGAATCTGAGAGGAGCCACAAATTTCCTTCCACCCAGCGTTCCCCCAAGTCTCCCGATAAAAATGATACCTCACTTGTGTGGGTAGGCCTAGCGCCGGCGACAGGAAACGCCCCAAAGCGCAACGTGGATACATCCAATTTTTTTAAAGAAAACAGAGGTGTTTTTTGCAAAGTGCCTACCAGCAGATTTTGGCCTCTAGCTCAGCCGGCACATAGGGAAACCTACCAAACCTGTGCATTTCTGAAAACTAGAGACCTAGGGGAATCCAAGATGGGGGGACTTGTGTGGCTCGGACCAGGTTCTGTTACCCAGAATCCTTTGCAAACCTCAAAATTTGGCTAAAAAAACACATGTTCCTCACATTTCTGTGGCAGAAAGTTCTGGAATCTGAGAGGAGCCACAAATTTCCTTCCACCCAGCGTTCCCCCAAGTCTCCCGATAAAAATGATACCTCACTTGTGTGGGTAGTCCTAGCGCCCGCGACAGGAAACGCCCCAAAGCGCAACGTGGACACATCAAATTGTTTGAAAGAAAACAGAAGTGTTTTTTGCAAGGTGCCTACCTGTAGATTTTGGCCTCTAGCTCAGCCGGCACCTAGGGAAACCTACCAAACCTGTGCATTTCTGAAAACTAGAGACCTAGGGGAATCCAAGATGGGGTGACTTGTGTGGCTCGGACCAGGTTCTGTTACCCAGAATCCTTTGCAAACCTCAAAATTTGGCTAAAAAAACACATGTTCCTCACATTTCTGTGGAAGAAAGTTCTGGAATCTGAGAGGAGCCACCAATTTCCTTCCACCCAGCGTTCCCCCATTTTTTCCGATAAAAATTATACCTCACTTGTGTAGGTAGGCCTAGCGCCCGCGACAGGAAACGCCCCAAAGCGCAACGTGGACACATCCAAATTTTTGAAAGAAAACAGAGGTGTTTTTTGCAAAGTGCCTACCTGTAGATTTTGGCCTGTAGCTCAGCCGGCACCTAGGGAAACCTACCAAACCTGTGCATTTCTGAAAACTAGAGACCTACGGGAATCCAAGATGGGGTGACTTGTGTGGCTCGGACCAGGTTCTGTTACCCAGAATCCTTTGCAAACCTCAAAATTTGGCTAAAAAACACATGTTCCTCACATTTCTGTGGCAGAAAGTTCTGGAATCTGAGAGGAGCCACAAATTTCCTTCCAGCCAGCGTTCCCCCAAGTCTCCCGATAAAAATGATACCTCACTTGTGTGGGTAGGCCTAGCGCTCGCGGCAGGAAACGCCCCAAAGCGCAACGTGGACACATCCAATTTTTTGAAAGAAAACAGAAGTGTTTTTTGCAAGGTGCCTACCTGTAGATTTTGGCCTCTAGCTCAGCCGGCACCTAGGGAAACCTACCAAACCTGTGCATTTCTGAAAACTAGAGACCTAGGGGAATCCAAGATGGGGTGACTTGTGTGGCTCGGACCAGGTTCTGTTACCCAGAATCCTTTGCAAACCTCAAAATTTGGCTAAAAAAACACATGTTCCTCACATTTCTGTGGCAGAAAGTTCTAGAATCTGAGAGGAGCCACAAATTTCCTTCCACCCAGCGTTCACCCAAGTCTCCCGATAAAAATGATACCTCACTTGTGTGGGTAGGCCTAGCGCCGCCGACAGGAAACGCCCCAAAGCGCAACGTGGACACATCCAATTTTTTTAAAGAAAAAAGAGGTGTTTTTTGCAAAGTGCCTACCAGCAGATTTTGGCCTCTAGCTCAGCCGGCACCTAGGGAAACCTACCAAACCTGTGCATTTCTGAAAACTAGAGACCTAGGGGAATCCAAGATGGGGTGACTTGTGTGGCTCGGACCAGGTTCTGTTACCCAGAATCCTTTGCAAACCTCAAAATTTGGCTAAAAAAACACATGTTCCTCACATTTCTGTGGCAGAAAGTTCTGGAATCTGAGAGGAGCCACAAATTTCCTTCCACCCAGCGTTCCCCCAAGTCTCCCGATAAAAATGATACCTCACTTGTGTGGGTAGGCCTTGCGCCCGCGACAGCAAACGCCCCAAAGCGCAACGTGGACACATCCAATTTTTTTAAAGAAAACAGAAGTGTTTTTTGCAAGGTGCCTACCTGCAGATTTTGACCTCTAGCTCAGCCGGCACCTAGGGAAACCTACCAAACCTGTGCATTTCTGAAAACTAGAGACCTAGGGGAATCCAAGATGGGGTGACTTGTGTGGCTCGGACCAGGTTCTGTTACCCAGAATCCTTTGCAAACCTCAAAATTTGGCTAAAAAAACACATGTTCCTCACATTTCTGTGGAAGAAAGTTCTGGAATCTGAGAGGAGCCACAAATTTCCTACCACCCAGCGTTCCCCCAAGTCTCCCAATAAAAATGATACCTCACTTGTGTGGGTAGGCCTAGCGCCTGCGACAGCAAACGCCCCAAAGCGCAACGTGGACACATCAAATTGTTTGAAAGAAAACAGAAGTGTTTTTTGCAAGGTGCCTACTTGTAGATTTTGGCCTCTAGCTCAGCCGGCACCTAGGGAAACCTACCAAACCTGTGCATTTCTGAAAACTAGAGACCTAGGGGAATCCAAGATGGGGTGACTTGTGTGGCTCGGACCAGGTTCTGTTACCCAGAATCCTTTGCAAACCTCAAAATTTGGCTAAAAAAACACATGTTCCTCACATTTCTGTGGAAGAAAGTTCTGGAATCTGAGAGGAGCCACAACTTTCCTTCCACCCAGCGTTCCCCCATGTCTCCCGATAAAAATTATACATCACTTGTGTGGGTAGGCCTAGCGCCCGCGACAGGAAACGCCCCAAAGCGCAACGTGGACACATCTAAATTTTTGTAAGAAAACAGAGGTGTTTTTTGCAAAGTGCCTACCTGTAGATTTTGGCCTGTAGATCAGCCGGCACCTAGGGAAACCTACCAAACCTGTGCATTTCTGACAACTAGAGACCTAGGGGAATCCAAGATGGGGTGACTTGTGTGGCTCGGACCAGGTTCTGTTACCCAGAATCCTTTGCAAACCTCACAATTTGGCTAAAAAAACACATGTTCCTCACATTTCTGTGGAAGAAAGTTCTGGAATCTGAGAGGAGCCACAAATTTCCTTCCACCCAGCGTTCCCCCAAGTCTCCCGATAAAAATGATACCTCACTTGTGTGGGTAGGCCTAGCGCCCGCGACAGCAAACGCCCCAAAGCGCAACGTGGACACATCCAATTTTTTTAAAGAAAACAGAAGTGTTTTTTGCAAGGTGCCTACCTGTAGATTTTGGCCTCTAGCTCAGCCGGCACCTAGGGAAACCTACCAAACCTGTGCATTTCTGAAAACTAGAGACCTAGGGGAATCCAAGATGGGGTGACTTGTGTGGCTCGGACCAGGTTCTGTTACCCAGAATCCTTTGCAAACCTCAAAATTTGGCTAAAAAAACACATGTTCCTCACATTTCTGTGGCAGAAAGTTTTGGAATCTGAGAGGAGCCACAAATTTCCTTCCACCCAGCGTTCCCCCAAGTCTCCCGATAAAAATGATACCTCACTTGTGTGGGTAGGCCTAGCGCCGGCGACAGGAAACGCCCCAAAGCGCAACGTGGACACATCCAATTTTTTTAAAGAAAACAGAGGTGTTTTTTGCAAAGTGCCTACCAGCAGATTTTGGCCTCTAGCTCAGCCGGCACATAGGGAAACCTGCCAAACCTGTGCATTTCTGAAAACTAGAGACCTAGGGGAATCCAAGATTGGGGGACTTTTGTGGCTCGGACCAGGTTCTGTTACCCAGAATCCTTTGCAAACCTCAAAATTTGGCTAAAAAAACACATGTTCCTCACATTTCTGTGGAAGAAAGTTCTGGAATCTGAGAGGAGCCACCAATTTCCTTCCACCCAGCGTTCCCCCATTTTTTCCGATAAAAATTATACCTCACTTGTGTGGGTAGGCCTAGCGCCCGCGACAGGAAACGCCCCAAAGCGCAACGTGGACACATCCAAATGTTTGAAAGAAAACAGAGGTGTTTTTTGCAAAGTGCCTACCTGTAGATTTTGGCCTGTAGCTCAGCCGGCACCTAGGGAAACCTACCAAACCTGTGCATTTCTGAAAACTAGAGACCTACGGGAATCCAAGATGGGGTGACTTGTGTGGCTCGGACCAGGTTCTGTTACCCAGAATCCTTTGCAAACCTCAAAATTTGGCTAAAAAACACATGTTCCTCACATTTCTGTGGCAGAAAGTTCTGGAATCTGAGAGGAGCCACAAATTTCCTTCCAGCCAGCGTTCCCCCAAGTCTCCCGATAAAAATGATACCTCACTTGTGTGGGTAGGCCTAGCGCTCGCGGCAGGAAACGCCCCAAAGCGCAACGTGGACACATCCAATTTTTTGAAAGAAAACAGAAGTGTTTTTTGCAAGGTGCCTACCTGTAGATTTTGGCCTCTAGCTCAGCCGGCACCTAGGGAAACCTACCAAACCTGTGCATTTCTGAAAACTAGAGACCTAGGGGAATCCAAGATGGGGTGACTTGTGTGGCTCGGACCAGGTTCTGTTACCCAGAATCCTTTGCAAACCTCAAAATTTGGCTAAAAAAACACATGTTCCTCACATTTCTGTGGCAGAAAGTTCTAGAATCTGAGAGGAGCCACAAATTTCCTTCCACCCAGCGTTCCCCCAAGTCTCCCGATAAAAATGATACCTCACTTGTGTGGGTAGGCCTAGCGCCGCCGACAGGAAACTCCCCAAAGCGCAACGTGGACACATCCAATTTTTTTAAAGAAAAAAGAGGTGTTTTTTGCAAAGTGCCTACCAGCAGATTTTGGCCTCTAGCTCAGCCGGCACCTAGGGAAACCTACCAAACCTGTGCATTTCTGAAAACTAGAGACCTAGGGGAATCCAAGATGGGGTGACTTGTGTGGCTCGGACCAGGTTCTGTTACCCAGAATCCTTTGCAAACCTCAAAATTTGGCTAAAAAAACACATGTTCCTCACATTTCTGTGGCAGAAAGTTCTGGAATCTGAGAGGAGCCACAAATTTCCTTCCACCCAGCGTTCCCCCAAGTCTCCCGATAAAAATGATACCTCACTTGTGTGGGTAGGCCTAGCGCCCGCGACAGCAAACGCCCCAAAGCGCAACGTGGACACATCCAATTTTTTTAAAGAAAACAGAAGTGTTTTTTGCAAGGTGCCTACCTGCAGATTTTGGCCTCTAGCTCAGCCGGCACCTAGGGAAACCTACCAAACCTGTGCATTTCTGACAACTAGAGACCTAGGGGAATCCAAGATGGGGTGACTTGTGTGGCTCGGACCAGGTTCTGTTACCCAGAATCCTTTGCAAACCTCAAAATTTGGCTAAAAAAACACATGTTCCTCACATTTCTGTGGAAGAAAGTTCTGGAATCTGAGAGGAGCCACAAATTTCCTACCACCCAGCGTTCCCCCAAGTCTCCCGATAAAAATGATACCTCACTTGTGTGGGTAGGCCTAGCGCCTGCGACAGCAAACGCCCCAAAGCGCAACGTGGACACATCAAATTGTTTGAAAGAAAACAGAAGTGTTTTTTGCAAGGTGCCTACTTGTAGATTTTGGCCTCTAGCTCAGCCGGCACCTAGGGAAACCTACCAAACCTGTGCATTTCTGAAAACTAGAGACCTAGGGGAATCCAAGATGGGGTGACTTGTGTGGCTCGGACCAGGTTCTGTTACCCAGAATCCTTTGCAAACCTCACAATTTGGCTAAAAAAACACATGTTCCTCACATTTCTGTGGAAGAAAGTTCTGGAATCTGAGAGGAGCCACAAATTTCCTTCCACCCAGCGTTCCCCCAAGTCTCCCGATAAAAATGATACCTCACTTGTGTGGGTAGGCCTAGCGCCCGCGACAGCAAACGCCCCAAAGCGCAACGTGGACACATCCAATTTTTTTAAAGAAAACAGAAGTGTTTTTTGCAAGGTGCCTACCTGTAGATTTTGGCCTCTAGCTCAGCCGGCACCTAGGGAAACCTACCAAACCTGTGCATTTCTGAAAACTAGAGACCTAGGGGAATCCAAGATGGGGTGACTTGTGTGGCTCGGACCAGGTTCTGTTACCCAGAATCCTTTGCAAACCTCAAAATTTGGCTAAAAAAACACATGTTCCTCACATTTCTGTGGCAGAAAGTTTTGGAATCTGAGAGGAGCCACAAATTTCCTTCCACCCAGCGTTCCCCCAAGTCTCCCGATAAAAATGATACCTCACTTGTGTGGGTAGGCCTAGCGCCGGCGACAGGAAACGCCCCAAAGCGCAACGTGGACACATCCAATTTTTTTAAAGAAAACAGAGGTGTTTTTTGCAAAGTGCCTACCAGCAGATTTTGGCCTCTAGCTCAGCCGGCACATAGGGAAACCTGCCAAACCTGTGCATTTCTGAAAACTAGAGACCTAGGGGAATCCAAGATGGGGGGACTTGTGTGGCTCGGACCAGGTTCTGTTACCCAGAATCCTTTGCAAACCTCAATATTTGGCTAAAAAAACACATGTTCCTCACATTTCTGTGGAAGAAAGTTCTGGAATCTGAGAGGAGCCACCAATTTCCTTCCACCCAGCGTTCCCCCATTTTTTCCGATAAAAATTATACCTCACTTGTGTGGGTAGGCCTAGCGCCCGCGACAGGAAACGCCCCAAAGCGCAACGTGGACACATCCAAATGTTTGAAAGAAAACAGAGGTGTTTTTTGCAAAGTGCCTACCTGTAGATTTTGGCCTGTAGCTCAGCCGGCACCTAGGGAAACCTACCAAACCTGTGCATTTCTGAAAACTAGAGACCTACGGGAATCCAAGATGGGGTGACTTGTGTGGCTCGGACCAGGTTCTGTTACCCAGAATCCTTTGCAAACCTCAAAATTTGGCTAAAAAACACATGTTCCTCACATTTCTGTGGCAGAAAGTTCTGGAATCTGAGAGGAGCCACAAATTTCCTTCCAGCCAGCGTTCCCCCAAGTCTCCCGATAAAAATGATACCTCACTTGTGTGGGTAGGCCTAGCGCTCGCGGCAGGAAGCGCCCCAAAGCGCAACGTGGACACATCCAATTTTTTGAAAGAAAACAGAAGTGTTTTTTGCAAGGTGCCTACCTGTAGATTTTGGCCTCTAGCTCAGCCGGCACCTAGGGAAACCTACCAAACCTGTGCATTTCTGAAAACTAGAGACCTAGGGGAATCCAAGATGGGGTGACTTGTGTGGCTCGGACCAGGTTCTGTTACCCAGAATCCTTTGCAAACCTCAAAATTTGGCTAAAAAAACACATGTTCCTCACATTTCTGTGGAAGAAAGTTCTGGAATCTGAGAGGAGCCACAAATTTCCTTCCACCCAGCGTTCCCCCATGTCTCCCGATAAAAATTATACATCACTTGTGTGGGTAGGCCTAGCGCCCGCGACAGGAAACGCCCCAAAGCGCAACGTGGACACATCAAATTGTTTGAAAGAAAACAGAAGTGTTTTTTGCAAGGTGCCTACTTGTAGATTTTGGCCTCTAGCTCAGCCGGCACCTAGGGAAACCTACCAAACCTGTGCATTTCTGAAAACTAGAGACCTAGGGGAATCCAAGATGGGGTGACTTGTGTGGCTCGGACCAGGTTCTGTTACCCAGAATCCTTTGCAAACCTCAAAATTTGGCTAAAAAAACACATGTTCCTCACATTTCTGTGGAAGAAAGTTCTGGAATCTGAGAGGAGCCACAAATTTCCTTCCACCCAGCGTTCCCCCATGTCTCCCGATAAAAATTATACATCACTTGTGTGGGTAGGCCTAGCGCCCGCGACAGGAAACGCCCCAAAGCGCAACGTGGACACATCTAAATTTTTGTAAGAAAACAGAGGTGTTTTTTGCAAAGTGCCTACCTGTAGATTTTGGCCTGTAGATCAGCCGGCACCTAGGGAAACCTACCAAACCTGTGCATTTCTGACAACTAGAGACCTAGGGGAATCCAAGATGGGGTGACTTGTGTGGCTCGGACCAGGTTCTGTTACCCAGAATCCTTTGCAAACCTCACAATTTGGCTAAAAAAACACATGTTCCTCACATTTCTGTGGAAGAAAGTTCTGGAATCTGAGAGGAGCCACAAATTTCCTTCCACCCAGCGTTCCCCCAAGTCTCCCCATAAAAATGATACCTCACTTGTGTGGGTAGGCCTAGCGCCCGCGACAGCAAACGCCCCAAAGCGCAACGTGGACACATCCAATTTTTTTAAAGAAAACAGAAGTGTTTTTTGCAAGGTGCCTACCTGTAGATTTTGGCCTCTAGCTCAGCCGGCACCTAGGGAAACCTACCAAACCTGTGCATTTCTGAAAACTAGAGACCTAGGGGAATCCAAGATGGGGTGACTTGTGTGGCTCGGACCAGGTTCTGTTACCCAGAATCCTTTGCAAACCTCAAAATTTGGCTAAAAAAACACATGTTCCTCACATTTCTGTGGAAGAAAGTTCTGGAATCTGAGAGGAGCCACAAATTTCCTTCCACCCAGCGTTCCCCCATGTCTCCCGATAAAAATGATACCTCACTTGTGTGGGTAGGCCTAGCGCCCGCGACAGGAAACGCCCCAAAGCGCAACGTGGACACATCTAAATTTTTGTAAGAAAACAGAGGTGTTTTTTGCAAAGTGCCTACCTGTAGATTTTGGCCTGTAGATCAGCCGGCACCTAGGGAAACCTACCAAACCTGTGCATTTCTGACAACTAGAGACCTAGGGGAATCCAAGATGGGGTGACTTGTGTGGCTCGGACCAGGTTCTGTTACCCAGAATCCTTTGCAAACCTCACAATTTGGCTAAAAAAACACATGTTCCTCACATTTCTGTGGAAGAAAGTTCTGGAATCTGAGAGGAGCCACAAATTTCCTTCCACCCAGCGTTCCCCCAAGTCTCCCGATAAAAATGATACCTCACTTGTGTGGGTAGGCCTAGCGCCCGCGACAGCAAACGCCCCAAAGCGCAACGTGGACACATCCAATTTTTTTAAAGAAAACAGAAGTGTTTTTTGCAAGGTGCCTACCTGTAGATTTTGGCCTCTAGCTCAGCCGGCACCTAGGGAAACCTACCACACCTGTGCATTTCTGAAAACTAGAGACCTAGGGGAATCCAAGATGGGGTGACTTGTGTGGCTCGGACCAGGTTCTGTTACCCAGAATCCTTTGCAAACCTCAAAATTTGGCTAAAAAAACACATGTTCCTCACATTTCTGTGGCAGAAAGTTTTGGAATCTGAGAGGAGCCACAAATTTCCTTCCACCCAGCGTTCCCCCAAGTCTCCCGATAAAAATGATACCTCACTTGTGTGGGTAGGCCTAGCGCCGGCGACAGGAAACGCCCCAAAGCGCAACGTGGACACATCCAATTTTTTTAAAGAAAACAGAGGTGTTTTTTGCAAAGTGCCTACCAGCAGATTTTGGCCTCTAGCTCAGCCGGCACATAGGGAAACCTGCCAAACCTGTGCATTTCTGAAAACTAGAGACCTAGGGGAATCCAAGATGGGGGGACTTGTGTGGCTCGGACCAGGTTCTGTTACCCAGAATCCTTTGCAAACCTCAAAATTTGGCTAAAAAAACACATGTTCCTCACATTTCTGTGGAAGAAAGTTCTGGAATCTGAGAGGAGCCACCAATTTCCTTCCACCCAGCGTTCCCCCATTTTTTCCGATAAAAATTATACCTCACTTGTGTGGGTAGGCCTAGCGCCCGCGACAGGAAACGCCCCAAAGCGCAACGTGGACACATCCAAATGTTTGAAAGAAAACAGAGGTGTTTTTTGCAAAGTGCCTACCTGTAGATTTTGGCCTGTAGCTCAGCCGGCACCTAGGGAAACCTACCAAACCTGTGCATTTCTGAAAACTAGAGACCTACGGGAATCCAAGATGGGGTGACTTGTGTGGCTCGGACCAGGTTCTGTTACCCAGAATCCTTTGCAAACCTCAAAATTTGGCTAAAAAACACATGTTCCTCACATTTCTGTGGCAGAAAGTTCTGGAATCTGAGAGGAGCCACAAATTTCCTTCCAGCCAGCGTTCCCCCAAGTCTCCCGATAAAAATGATACCTCACTTGTGTGGGTAGGCCTAGCGCTCGCGGCAGGAAACGCCCCAAAGCGCAACGTGGACACATCCAATTTTTTGAAAGAAAACAGAAGTGTTTTTTGCAAGGTGCCTACCTGTAGATTTTGGCCTCTAGCTCAGCCGGCACCTAGGGAAACCTACCAAACCTGTGCATTTCTGAAAACTAGAGACCTAGGGGAATCCAAGATGGGGTGACTTGTGTGGCTCGGACCAGGTTCTGTTACCCAGAATCCTTTGCAAACCTCAAAATTTGGCTAAAAAAACACATGTTCCTCACATTTCTGTGGCAGAAAGTTCTAGAATCTGAGAGGAGCCACAAATTTCCTTCCACCCAGCGTTCCCCCAAGTCTCCCGATAAAAATGATACCTCACTTGTGTGGGTAGGCCTATCGCCGCCGACAGGAAACGCCCCAAAGCGCAACGTGGACACATCCAATTTTTTTAAATAAAAAAGAGGTTTTTTTTGCTAAGTGCCTACCAGCAGATTTTGGCCTCTAGCTCAGCCGGCACCTAGGGAAACCTACCAAACCTGTGCATTTCTGAAAACTAGAGACCTAGGGGAATCCAAGATGGGGTGACTTGTGTGGCTCGGACCAGGTTCTGTTACCCAGAATCCTTTGCAAACCTCAAAATTTGGCTAAAAAAACACATGTTCCTCACATTTCTGTGGCAGAAAGTTCTGGAATCTGAGAGGAGCCACAAATTTCCTTCCACCCAGCGTTCCCCCAAGTCTCCCGATAAAAATGATACCTCACTTGTGTGGGTAGGCCTAGCGCCCGCGACAGCAAACGCCCCAAAGCACAACGTGGACACATCCAATTTTTTTAAAGAAAACAGAAGTGTTTTTTGCAAGGTGCCTACCTGCAGATTTTGGCCTCTAGCTCAGCCGGCACCTAGGGAAACCTACCAAACCTGTGCATTTCTGAAAACTAGAGACCTAGGGGAATCCAAGATGGGGTGACTTGTGTGGCTCGGACCAGGTTCTGTTACCCAGAATCCTTTGCAAACCTCAAAATTTGGCTAAAAAAACACATGTTCCTCACATTTCTGTGGAAGAAAGTTCTGGAATCTGAGAGGAGCCACAAATTTCCTACCACCCAGCGTTCCCCCAAGTCTCCCGATAAAAATGATACCTCACTTGTGTGGGTAGGCCTAGCGCCTGCGACAGCAAACGCCCCAAAGCGCAACGTGGACACATCAAATTGTTTGAAAGAAAACAGAAGTGTTTTTTGCAAGGTGCCTACTTGTAGATTTTGGCCTCTAGCTCAGCCGGCACCTAGGGAAACCTACCAAACCTGTGCATTTCTGACAACTAGAGACCTAGGGGAATCCAAGATGGGGTGACTTGTGTGGCTCGGACCAGGTTCTGTTACCCAGAATCCTTTGCAAACCTCAAAATTTGGCTAAAAAAACACATGTTCCTCACATTTCTGTGGAAGAAAGTTCTGGAATCTGAGAGGAGCCACAAATTTCCTTCCACCCAGCGTTCCCCCAAGTCTCCCGATAAAAATGATACCTCACTTGTGTGGGTAGGCCTAGCGCCCGCGACAGCAAACGCCCCAAAGCGCAACGTGGACACATCCAATTTTTTTAAAGAAAACAGAAGTGTTTTTTGCAAAGTGCCTACCAGCAGATTTTGGCCTCTAGCTCAGCCGGCACCTAGGGAAACCTACCAAACCTGTGCATTTCTGAAAACTAGAGACCTAGGGGAATCCAAGATGGGGTGACTTGTGTGGCTCGGACCAGGTTCTGTTACCCAGAATCCTTTGCAAACCTCAAAATTTGGCTAAAAAAACACATGTTCCTCACATTTCTGTGGCAGAAAGTTCTGGAATCTGAGAGGAGCCACAAATTTCCTTCCACCCAGCGTTCCCCCAAGTCTCCCGATAAAAATGATACCTCACTTGTGTGGGTAGGCCTAGCACCGCCGACAGGAAACGCCCCAAAGCGCAACGTGGACACATCCAATTTTTTTAAAGAAAACAGAGGTGTTTTTTGCAAAGTGCCTACCAGCAGATTTTGGCCTCTAGCTCAGCCGGCACCTAGGGAAACCTACCAAACCTGTGCATTTCTGAAAACTAGAGACCTAGGGGAATCCAAGATGGGGTGACTTGTGTGGCTCGGACCAGGTTCTGTTACCCAGAATCCTTTGCAAACCTCAAAATTTGGCTAAAAAAACACATGTTCCTCACATTTCTGTGGCAGAAAGTTCTGGAATCTGAGAGGAGCCACAAATTTCCTTCCACCCAGCGTTCCCCCAAGTCTCCCGATAAAAATGATACCTCACTTGTGTGGGTAGGCCTAGCGCCGGCGACAGGAAACTCCCCAAAGCGCAACGTGGACACATCCAATTTTTTTAAAGAAAACAGAGGTGTTTTTTGCAAAGTGCCTACCAGCAGATTTTGGCCTCTAGCTCAGCCGGCACCTAGGGAAACCTACCAAACCTGTGCATTTCTGAAAACTAGAGACCTAGGGGAATCCAAGATGGGGTGACTTGTGTGGCTCGGACCAGGTTCTGTTACCCAGAATCCTTTGCAAACCTCAAAATTTGGCTAAAAAAACACATGTTCCTCACATTTCTGTGGCAGAAAGTTCTAGAATCTGAGAGGAGCCACAAATTTCCTTCCACCCAGCGTTCCCCCAAGTCTCCCGATAAAAATGATACCTCACTTGTGTGGGTAGGCCTAGCGCCGCCGACAGGAAACGCCCCAAAGCGCAACGTGGACCCATCCAATTTTTTTAAAGAAAAAAGAGGTGTTTTTTGCAAAGTGCCTACCAGCAGATTTTGGCCTCTAGCTCAGCCGGCACCTAGGGAAACCTACCAAACCTGTGCGTTTCTGAAAACTAGAGACCTAGGGGAATCCAAGATGGGGTGACTTGTGTGGCTCGGACCAGGTTCTGTTACCCAGAATCCTTTGCAAACCTCAAAATTTGGCTAAAAAAACACATGTTCCTCACATTTCTGTGGCAGAAAGTTCTGGAATCTGAGAGGAGCCACAAATTTCCTTCCACCCAGCGTTCCCCCAAGTCTCCCGATAAAAATGATACCTCACTTGTGTGGGTAGGCCTAGCGCCCGCGACAGCAAACGCCCCAAAGCGCAACGTGGACACATCCAATTTTTTTAAAGAAAACAGAAGTGTTTTTTGCAAGGTGCCTACCTGCAGATTTTGACCTCTAGCTCAGCCGGCACCTAGGGAAACCTACCAAACCTGTGCATTTCTGAAAACTAGAGACCTAGGGGAATCCAAGATGGGGTGACTTGTGTGGCTCGGACCAGGTTCTGTTACCCAGAATCCTTTGCAAACCTCAAAATTTGGCTAAAAAAACACATGTTCCTCACATTTCTGTGGAAGAAAGTTCTGGAATCTGAGAGGAGCCACAAATTTCCTTCCACCCAGCGTTCCCCCATGTCTCCCGATAAAAATTATACATCACTTGTGTGGGTAGGCCTAGCGCCCGCGACAGGAAACGCCCCAAAGCGCAACGTGGACACATCAAATTGTTTGAAAGAAAACAGAAGTGTTTTTTGCAAGGTGCCTACTTGTAGATTTTGGCCTCTAGCTCAGCCGGCACCTAGGGAAACCTACCAAACCTGTGCATTTCTGAAAACTAGAGACCTAGGGGAATCCAAGATGGGGTGACTTGTGTGGCTCGGACCAGGTTCTGTTACCCAGAATCCTTTGCAAACCTCAAAATTTGGCTAAAAAAACACATGTTCCTCACATTTCTGTGGAAGAAAGTTCTGGAATCTGAGAGGAGCCACAAATTTCCTTCCACCCAGCGTTCCCCCATGTCTCCCGATAAAAATTATACATCACTTGTGTGGGTAGGCCTAGCGCCCGCGACAGGAAACGCCCCAAAGCGCAACGTGGACACATCTAAATTTTTGTAAGAAAACAGAGGTGTTTTTTGCAAAGTGCCTACCTGTAGATTTTGGCCTGTAGATCAGCCGGCACCTAGGGAAACCTACCAAACCTGTGCATTTCTGACAACTAGAGACCTAGGGGAATCCAAGATGGGGTGACTTGTGTGGCTCGGACCAGGTTCTGTTACCCAGAATCCTTTGCAAACCTCACAATTTGGCTAAAAAAACACATGTTCCTCACATTTCTGTGGAAGAAAGTTCTGGAATCTGAGAGGAGCCACAAATTTCCTTCCACCCAGCGTTCCCCCAAGTCTCCCGATAAAAATGATACCTCACTTGTGTGGGTAGGCCTAGCGCCCGCGACAGTAAACGCCCCAAAGCGCAACGTGGACACATCCAATTTTTTTAAAGAAAACAGAAGTGTTTTTTGCAAGGTGCCTACCTGTAGATTTTGGCCTCTAGCTCAGCCGGCACCTAGGGAAACCTACCAAACCTGTGCATTTCTGAAAACTAGAGACCTAGGGGAATCCAAGATGGGGTGACTTGTGTGGCTCGGACCAGGTTCTGTTACCCAGAATCCTTTGCAAACCTCAAAATTTGGCTAAAAAAACACATGTTCCTCACATTTCTGTGGCAGAAAGTTTTGGAATCTGAGAGGAGCCACAAATTTCCTTCCACCCAGCGTTCCCCCAAGTCTCCCGATAAAAATGATACCTCACTTGTGTGGGTAGGCCTAGCGCCGGCGACAGGAAACGCCCCAAAGCGCAACGTGGACACATCCAATTTTTTTAAAGAAAACAGAGGTGTTTTTTGCAAAGTGCCTACCAGCAGATTTTGGCCTCTAGCTCAGCCGGCACATAGGGAAACCTGCCAAACCTGTGCATTTCTGAAAACTAGAGACCTAGGGGAATCCAAGATGGGGGGACTTGTGTGGCTCGGACCAGGTTCTGTTACCCAGAATCCTTTGCAAACCTCAAAATTTGGCTAAAAAAACACATGTTCCTCACATTTCTGTGGAAGAAAGTTCTGGAATCTGAGAGGAGCCACCAATTTCCTTCCACCCAGCGTTCCCCCATTTTTTCCGATAAAAATTATACCTCACTTGTGTGGGTAGGCCTAGCGCCCGCGACAGGAAACGCCCCAAAGCGCAACGTGGACACATCCAAATGTTTGAAAGAAAACAGAGGTGTTTTTTGCAAAGTGCCTACCTGTAGATTTTGGCCTGTAGCTCAGCCGGCACCTAGGGAAACCTACCAAACCTGTGCATTTCTGAAAACTAGAGACCTACGGGAATCCAAGATGGGGTGACTTGTGTGGCTCGGACCAGGTTCTGTTACCCAGAATCCTTTGCAAACCTCAAAATTTGGCTAAAAAACACATGTTCCTCACATTTCTGTGGCAGAAAGTTCTGGAATCTGAGAGGAGCCACAAATTTCCTTCCAGCCAGCGTTCCCCCAAGTCTCCCGATAAAAATGATACCTCACTTGTGTGGGTAGGCCTAGCGCTCGCGGCAGGAAACGCCCCAAAGCGCAACGTGGACACATCCAATTTTTTGAAAGAAAACAGAAGTGTTTTTTGCAAGGTGCCTACCTGTAGATTTTGGCCTCTAGCTCAGCCGGCACCTAGGGAAACCTACCAAACCTGTGCATTTCTGAAAACTAGAGACCTAGGGGAATCCAAGATGGGGTGACTTGTGTGGCTCGGACCAGGTTCTGTTACCCAGAATCCTTTGCAAACCTCAAAATTTGGCTAAAAAAACACATGTTCCTCACATTTCTGTGGCAGAAAGTTCTAGAATCTGAGAGGAGCCACAAATTTCCTTCCACCCAGCGTTCCCCCAAGTCTCCCGATAAAAATGATACCTCACTTGTGTGGGTAGGCCTATCGCCGCCGACAGGAAACGCCCCAAAGCGCAACGTGGACACATCCAATTTTTTTAAAGAAAAAAGAGGTGTTTTTTGCAAAGTGCCTACCAGCAGATTTTGGCCTCTAGCTCAGCCGGCACCTAGGGAAACCTACCAAACCTGTGCATTTCTGAAAACTAGAGACCTAGGGGAATCCAAGATGGGGTGACTTGTGTGGCTCGGACCAGGTTCTGTTACCCAGAATCCTTTGCAAACCTCAAAATTTGGCTAAAAAAACACATGTTCCTCACATTTCTGTGGCAGAAAGTTCTGGAATCTGAGAGGAGCCACAAATTTCCTTCCACCCAGCGTTCCCCCAAGTCTCCCGATAAAAATGATACCTCACTTGTGTGGGTAGGCCTAGCGCCCGCGACAGCAAACGCCCCAAAGCACAACGTGGACACATCCAATTTTTTTAAAGAAAACAGAAGTGTTTTTTGCAAGGTGCCTACCTGCAGATTTTGGCCTCTAGCTCAGCCGGCACCTAGGGAAACCTACCAAACCTGTGCATTTCTGACAACTAGAGACCTAGGGGAATCCAAGATGGGGTGACTTGTGTGGCTCGGACCAGGTTCTGTTACCCAGAATCCTTTGCAAACCTCAAAATTTGGCTAAAAAAACACATGTTCCTCACATTTCTGTGGCAGAAAGTTCTAGAATCTGAGAGGAGCCACAAATTTCCTTCCACCCAGCGTTCCCCCAAGTCTCCCGATAAAAATGATACCTCACTTGTGTGGGTAGGCCTAGCGCCGCCGACAGGAAACGCCCCAAAGCGCAACGTGGACACATCCAATTTTTTTAAAGAAAAAAGAGGTGTTTTTTGCAAAGTGCCTACCAGCAGATTTTGGCCTCTAGCTCAGCCGGCACCTAGGGAAACCTACCAAACCTGTGCGTTTCTGAAAACTAGAGACCTAGGGGAATCCAAGATGGGGTGACTTGTGTGGCTCGGACCAGGTTCTGTTACCCAGAATCCTTTGCAAACCTCAAAATTTGGCTAAAAAAACACATGTTCCTCACATTTCTGTGGCAGAAAGTTCTGGAATCTGAGAGGAGCCACAAATTTCCTTCCACCCAGCGTTCCCCCAAGTCTCCCGATAAAAATGATACCTCACTTGTGTGGGTAGGCCTAGCGCCGGCGACAGCAAACGCCCCAAAGCGCAACGTGGACACATCCAATTTTTTTAAAGAAAACAGAAGTGTTTTTTGCAAGGTGCCTACCTGCAGATTTTGACCTCTAGCTCAGCCGGCACCTAGGGAAACCTACCAAACCTGTGCATTTCTGAAAACTAGAGACCTAGGGGAATCCAAGATGGGGTGACTTGTGTGGCTCGGACCAGGTTCTGTTACCCAGAATCCTTTGCAAACCTCAAAATTTGGCTAAAAAAACACATGTTCCTCACATTTCTGTGGAAGAAAGTTCTGGAATCTGAGAGGAGCCACAAATTTCCTTCCACCCAGCGTTCCCCCATGTCTCCCGATAAAAATTATACATCACTTGTGTGGGTAGGCCTAGCGCCCGCGACAGGAAACGCCCCAAAGCGCAACGTGGACACATCAAATTGTTTGAAAGAAAACAGAAGTGTTTTTTGCAAGGTGCCTACTTGTAGATTTTGGCCTCTAGCTCAGCCGGCACCTAGGGAAACCTACCAAACCTGTGCATTTCTGAAAACTAGAGACCTAGGGGAATCCAAGATGGGGTGACTTGTGTGGCTCGGACCAGGTTCTGTTACCCAGAATCCTTTGCAAACCTCAAAATTTGGCTAAAAAAACACATGTTCCTCACATTTCTGTGGAAGAAAGTTCTGGAATCTGAGAGGAGCCACAAATTTCCTTCCACCCAGCGTTCCCCCATGTCTCCCGATAAAAATTATACATCACTTGTGTGGGTAGGCCTAGCGCCCGCGACAGGAAACGCCCCAAAGCGCAACGTGGACACATCTAAATTTTTGTAAGAAAACAGAGGTGTTTTTTGCAAAGTGCCTACCTGTAGATTTTGGCCTGTAGATCAGCCGGCACCTAGGGAAACCTACCAAACCTGTGCATTTCTGACAACTAGAGACCTAGGGGAATCCAAGATGGGGTGACTTGTGTGGCTCGGACCAGGTTCTGTTACCCAGAATCCTTTGCAAACCTCACAATTTGGCTAAAAAAACACATGTTCCTCACATTTCTGTGGAAGAAAGTTCTGGAATCTGAGAGGAGCCACAAATTTCCTTCCACCCAGCGTTCCCCCAAGTCTCCCGATAAAAATGATACCTCACTTGTGTGGGTAGGCCTAGCGCCCGCGACAGCAAACGCCCCAAAGCGCAACGTGGACACATCCAATTTTTTTAAAGAAAACAGAAGTGTTTTTTGCAAGGTGCCTACCTGTAGATTTTGGCCTCTAGCTCAGCCGGCACCTAGGGAAACCTACCAAACCTGTGCATTTCTGAAAACTAGAGACCTAGGGGAATCCAAGATGGGGTGACTTGTGTGGCTCGGACCAGGTTCTGTTACCCAGAATCCTTTGCAAACCTCAAAATTTGGCTAAAAAAACACATGTTCCTCACATTTCTGTGGCAGAAAGTTTTGGAATCTGAGAGGAGCCACAAATTTCCTTCCACCCAGCGTTCCCCCAAGTCTCCCGATAAAAATGATACCTCACTTGTGTGGGTAGGCCTAGCGCCGGCGACAGGAAACGCCCCAAAGCGCAACGTGGACACATCCAATTTTTTTAAAGAAAACAGAGGTGTTTTTTGCAAAGTGTCTACCAGCAGATTTTGGCCTCTAGCTCAGCCGGCACATAGGGAAACCTGCCAAACCTGTGCATTTCTGAAAACTAGAGACCTAGGGGAATCCAAGATGGGGGGACTTGTGTGGCTCGGACCAGGTTCTGTTACCCAGAATCCTTTGCAAACCTCAAAATTTGGCTAAAAAAACACATGTTCCTCACATTTCTGTGGAAGAAAGTTCTGGAATCTGAGAGGAGCCACCAATTTCCTTCCACCCAGCGTTCCCCCATTTTTTCCGATAAAAATTATACCTCACTTGTGTGGGTAGGCCTAGCGCCCGTGACAGGAAACGCCCCAAAGCGCAACGTGGACACATCCAAATGTTTGAAAGAAAACAGAGGTGTTTTTTGCAAAGTGCCTACCTGTAGATTTTGGCCTGTAGCTCAGCCGGCACCTAGGGAAACCTACCAAACCTGTGCATTTCTGAAAACTAGAGACCTACGGGAATCCAAGATGGGGTGACTTGTGTGGCTCGGACCAGGTTCTGTTACCCAGAATCCTTTGCAAACCTCAAAATTTGGCTAAAAAACACATGTTCCTCACATTTCTGTGGCAGAAAGTTCTGGAATCTGAGAGGAGCCACAAATTTCCTTCCAGCCAGCGTTCCCCCAAGTCTCCCGATAAAAATGATACCTCACTTGTGTGGGTAGGCCTAGCGCTCGCGGCAGGAAACGCCCCAAAGCGCAACGTGGACACATCCAATTTTTTGAAAGAAAACAGAAGTGTTTTTTGCAAGGTGCCTACCTGTAGATTTTGGCCTCTAGCTCAGCCGGCACCTAGGGAAACCTACCAAACCTGTGCATTTCTGAAAACTAGAGACCTAGGGGAATCCAAGATGGGGTGACTTGTGTGGCTCGGACCAGGTTCTGTTACCCAGAATCCTTTGCAAACCTCAAAATTTGGCTAAAAAAACACATGTTCCTCACATTTCTGTGGCAGAAAGTTCTAGAATCTGAGAGGAGCCACAAATTTCCTTCCACCCAGCGTTCCCCCAAGTCTCCCGATAAAAATGATACCTCACTTGTGTGGGTAGGCCTATCGCCGCCGACAGGAAACGCCCCAAAGCGCAACGTGGACACATCCAATTTTTTTAAAGAAAAAAGAGGTGTTTTTTGCAAAGTGCCTACCAGCAGATTTTGGCCTCTAGCTCAGCCGGCACCTAGGGAAACCTACCAAACCTGTGCATTTCTGAAAACTAGAGACCTAGGGGAATCCAAGATGGGGTGACTTGTGTGGCTCGGACCAGGTTCTGTTACCCAGAATCCTTTGCAAACCTCAAAATTTGGCTAAAAAAACACATGTTCCTCACATTTCTGTGGCAGAAAGTTCTGGAATCTGAGAGGAGCCACAAATTTCCTTCTACCCAGCGTTCCCCCAAGTCTCCCGATAAAAATGATACCTCACTTGTGTGGGTAGGCCTAGCGCTCGCGACAGCAAACGCCCCAAAGCACAACGTGGACACATCCAATTTTTTTAAAGAAAACAGAAGTGTTTTTTGCAAGGTGCCTACCTGCAGATTTTGGCCTCTAGCTCAGCCGGCACCTAGGGAAACCTACCAAACCTGTGCATTTCTGAAAACTAGAGACCTAGGGGAATCCAAGATGGGGTGACTTGTGTGGCTCGGACCAGGTTCTGTTACCCAGAATCCTTTGCAAACCTCAAAATTTGGCTAAAAAAACACATGTTCCTCACATTTCTGTGGAAGAAAGTTCTAGAATCTGAGAGGAGCCACAAATTTCCTACCACCCAGCGTTCCCCCAAGTCTCCCGATAAAAATGATACCTCAATTGTGTGGGTAGGCCTAGCGCCTGCGACAGCAAACGCCCCAAAGCGCAACGTGGACACATCAAATTGTTTGAAAGAAAACAGAAGTGTTTTTTGCAAGGTGCCTACTTGTAGATTTTGGCCTCTAGCTCAGCCGGCACCTAGGGAAACCTACCAAACCTGTGCATTTCTGACAACTAGAGACCTAGGGGAATCCAAGATGGGGTGACTTGTGTGGCTCGGACCAGGTTCTGTTACCCAGAATCCTTTGCAAACCTCAAAATTTGGCTAAAAAAACACATGTTCCTCACATTTCTGTGGAAGAAAGTTCTGGAATCTGAGAGGAGCCACAAATTTCCTTCCACCCAGCGTTCCCCCAAGTCTCCCGATAAAAATGATACCTCACTTGTGTGGGTAGGCCTAGCGCCCGCGACAGCAAACGCCCCAAAGCGCAACGTGGACACATCCAATTTTTTTAAAGAAAACAGAAGTGTTTTTTGCAAAGTGCCTACCAGCAGATTTTGGCCTCTAGCTCAGCCGGCACCTAGGGAAACCTACCAAACCTGTGCATTTCTGAAAACTAGAGACCTAGGGGAATCCAAGATGGGGTGACTTGTGTGGCTCGGACCAGGTTCTGTTACCCAGAATCCTTTGCAAACCTCAAAATTTGGCTAAAAAAACACATGTTCCTCACATTTCTGTGGCAGAAAGTTCTGGAATCTGAGAGGAGCCACAAATTTCCTTCCACCCAGCGTTCCCCCAAGTCTCCCGATAAAAATGATACCTCACTTGTGTGGGTAGGCCTAGCACCGCCGACAGGAAACGCCCCAAAGCGCAACGTGGACACATCCAATTTTTTTAAAGAAAACAGAGGTGTTTTTTGCAAAGTGCCTACCAGCAGATTTTGGCCTCTAGCTCAGCCGGCACCTAGGGAAACCTACCAAACCTGTGCATTTCTGAAAACTAGAGACCTAGGGGAATCCAAGATGGGGTGACTTGTGTGGCTCGGACCAGGTTCTGTTACCCAGAATCCTTTGCAAACCTCAAAATTTGGCTAAAAAAACACATGTTCCTCACATTTCTGTGGCAGAAAGTTCTGGAATCTGAGAGGAGCCACAAATTTCCTTCCACCCAGCGTTCCCCCAAGTCTCCCGATAAAAATGATACCTCACTTGTGTGGGTAGGCCTAGCGCCGGCGACAGGAAACTCCCCAAAGCGCAACGTGGACACATCCAATTTTTTTAAAGAAAACAGAGGTGTTTTTTGCAAAGTGCCTACCAGCAGATTTTGGCCTCTAGCTCAGCCGGCACCTAGGGAAACCTACCAAACCTGTGCATTTCTGAAAACTAGAGACCTAGGGGAATCCAAGATGGGGTGACTTGTGTGGCTCGGACCAGGTTCTGTTACCCAGAATCCTTTGCAAACCTCAAAATTTGGCTAAAAAAACACATGTTCCTCACATTTCTGTGGCAGAAAGTTCTAGAATCTGAGAGGAGCCACAAATTTCCTTCCACCCAGCGTTCCCCCAAGTCTCCCGATAAAAATGATACCTCACTTGTGTGGGTAGGCCTAGCGCCGCCGACAGGAAACGCCCCAAAGCGCAACGTGGACACATCCAATTTTTTTAAAGAAAAAAGAGGTGTTTTTTGCAAAGTGCCTACCAGCAGATTTTGGCCTCTAGCTCAGCCGGCACCTAGGGAAACCTACCAAACCTGTGCATTTCTGAAAACTAGAGACCTAGGGGAATCCAAGATGGGGTGACTTGTGTGGCTCGGACCAGGTTCTGTTACCCAGAATCCTTTGCAAACCTCAAAATTTGGCTAAAAAAACACATGTTCCTCACATTTCTGTGGCAGAAAGTTCTGGAATCTGAGAGGAGCCACAAATTTCCTTCCACCCAGCGTTCCCCCAAGTCTCCCGATAAAAATGATACCTCACTTGTGTGGGTAGGCCTAGCGCCCGCGACAGCAAACGCCCCAAAGCGCAACGTGGACACATCCAATTTTTTTAAAGAAAACAGAAGTGTTTTTTGCAAGGTGCCTACCTGCAGATTTTGACCTCTTGCTCAGCCGGCACCTAGGGAAACCTACCAAACCTGTGCATTTCTGAAAACTAGAGACCTAGGGGAATCCAAGATGGGGTGACTTGTGTGGCTCGGACCAGGTTCTGTTACCCAGAATCCTTTGCAAACCTCAAAATTTGGCTAAAAAAACACATGTTCCTCACATTTCTGTGGAAGAAAGTTCTGGAATCTGAGAGGAGCCACAAATTTCCTACCACCCAGCGTTCCCCCAAGTCTCCCGATAAAAATGATACCTCACTTGTGTGGGTAGGCCTAGCGCCCGCGACAGCAAACGCCCCAAAGCGCAACGTGGACACATCCAATTTTTTTAAAGAAAACAGAAGTGTTTTTTGCAAGGTGCCTACCTGTAGATTTTGGCCTCTAGCTCAGCCGGCACCTAGGGAAACCTACCAAACCTGTGCATTTCTGAAAACTAGAGACCTAGGGGAATCCAAGATGGGGTGACTTGTGTGGCTCGGACCAGGTTCTGTTACCCAGAATCCTTTGCAAACCTCAAAATTTGGCTAAAAAAACACATGTTCCTCACATTTCTGTGGAAGAAAGTTCTGGAATCTGAGAGGAGCCACAAATTTCCTTCCACCCAGCGTTCCCCCATGTCTCCCGATAAAAATTATACATCACTTGTGTGGGTAGGCCTAGCGCCCGCGACAGGAAACGCCCCAAAGCGCAACGTGGACACATCTAAATTTTTGTAAGAAAACAGAGGTGTTTTTTGCAAAGTGCCTACCTGTAGATTTTGGCCTGTAGATCAGCCGGCACCTAGGGAAACCTACCAAACCTGTGCATTTCTGACAACTAGAGACCTAGGGGAATCCAAGATGGGGTGACTTGTGTGGCTCGGACCAGGTTCTGTTACCCAGAATCCTTTGCAAACCTCACAATTTGGCTAAAAAAACACATGTTCCTCACATTTCTGTGGAAGAAAGTTCTGGAATCTGAGAGGAGCCACAAATTTCCTTCCACCCAGCGTTCCCCCAAGTCTCCCGATAAAAATGATACCTCACTTGTGTGGGTAGGCCTAGCGCCCGCGACAGCAAACGCCCCAAAGCGCAACGTGGACACATCCAATTTTTTTAAAGAAAACAGAAGTGTTTTTTGCAAGGTGCCTACCTGTAGATTTTGGCCTCTAGCTCAGCCGGCACCTAGGGAAACCTACCAAACCTGTGCATTTCTGAAAACTAGAGACCTAGGGGAATCCAAGATGGGGTGACTTGTGTGGCTCGGACCAGGTTCTGTTACCCAGAATCCTTTGCAAACCTCAAAATTTGGCTAAAAAAACACATGTTCCTCACATTTCTGTGGCAGAAAGTTTTGGAATCTGAGAGGAGCCACAAATTTCCTTCCACCCAGCGTTCCCCCAAGTCTCCCGATAAAAATGATACCTCACTTGTGTGGGTAGGCCTAGCGCCGGCGACAGGAAACGCCCCAAAGCGCAACGTGGACACATCCAATTTTTTTAAAGAAAACAGAGGTGTTTTTTGCAAAGTGCCTACCAGCAGATTTTGGCCTCTAGCTCAGCCGGCACATAGGGAAACCTGCCAAACCTGTGCATTTCTGAAAACTAGAGACCTAGGGGAATCCAAGATGGGGTGACTTGTGTGGCTCGGACCAGGTTCTGTTACCCAGAATCCTTTGCAAACCTCAAAATTTGGCTAAAAAAACACATGTTCCTCACATTTCTGTGGAAGAAAGTTCTGGAATCTGAGAGGAGCCACCAATTTCCTTCCACCCAGCGTTCCCCCATTTTTTCCGATTAAAATTATACCTCACTTGTGTGGGTAGGCCTAGCGCCCGCGACAGGAAACGCCCCAAAGCGCAACGTGGACACATCCAAATTTTTGAAAGAAAACAGAGGTGTTTTTTGCAAAGTGCCTACCTGTAGATTTTGGCCTGTAGCTCAGCCGGCACCTAGGGAAACCTACCAAACCTGTGCATTTCTGAAAACTAGAGACCTACGGGAATCCAAGATGGGGTGACTTGTGTGGCTCGGACCAGGTTCTGTTACCCAGAATCCTTTGCAAACCTCAAAATTTGGCTAAAAAACACATGTTCCTCACATTTCTGTGGCAGAAAGTTCTGGAATCTGAGAGGAGCCACAAATTTCCTTCCAGCCAGCGTTCCCCCAAGTCTCCCGATAAAAATGATACCTCACTTGTGTGGGTAGGCCTAGCGCTCGCGGCAGGAAACGCCCCAAAGCGCAACGTGGACACATCCAATTTTTTGAAAGAAAACAGAAGTGTTTTTTGCAAGGTGCCTACCTGTAGATTTTGGCCTCTAGCTCAGCCGGCACCTAGGGAAACCTACCAAACCTGTGCATTTCTGAAAACTAGAGACCTAGGGGAATCCAAGATGGGGTGACTTGTGTGGCTCGGACCAGGTTCTGTTACCCAGAATCCTTTGCAAACCTCAAAATTTGGCTAAAAAAACACATGTTCCTCACATTTCTGTGGCAGAAAGTTCTAGAATCTGAGAGGAGGCACAAATTTCCTTCCACCCAGCGTTCCCCCAAGTCTCCCGATAAAAATGATACCGCACTTGTGTGGGTAGGCCTAGCGCCGCCGACAGGAAACGCCCCAAAGTGCAACGTGGACACATCCAATTTTTTTAAAGAAAAAAGAGGTGTTTTTTGCAAAGTGCCTACCAGCAGATTTTGGCCTCTAGCTCAGCCGGCACCTAGGGAAACCTACCAAACCTGTGCATTTCTGAAAACTAGAGACCTAGGGGAATCCAAGATGGGGTGACTTGTGTGGCTCGGACCAGGTTCTGTTACCCAGAATCCTTTGCAAACCTCAAAATTTGGCTAAAAAAACACATGTTCCTCACATTTCTGTGGCAGAAAGTTCTGGAATCTGAGAGGAGCCACAAATTTCCTTCCACCCAGCGTTCCCCCAAGTCTCCCGATAAAAATGATACCTCACTTGTGTGGGTAGGCCTAGCGCCCGCGACAGCAAACGCCCCAAAGCGCAACGTGGACACATCCAATTTTTTTAAAGAAAACAGAAGTGTTTTTTGCAAGGTGCCTACCTGCAGATTTTGGCCTCTAGCTCAGCCGGCACCTAGGGAAACCTACCAAACCTGTGCATTTCTGAAAACTAGAGACCTAGGGGAATCCAAGATGGGGTGACTTGTGTGGCTCGGACCAGGTTCTGTTACCCAGAATCCTTTGCAAACCTCAAAATTTGGCTAAAAAAACACATGTTCCTCACATTTCTGTGGAAGAAAGTTCTGGAATCAGAGAGGAGCCACAAATTTCCTACCACCCAGCGTTCCCCCAAGTCTCCCGATAAAAATGATACCTCACTTGTGTGGGTAGGCCTAGCGCCTGCGACAGCAAACGCCCCAAAGCGCAACGTGGACACATCAAATTGTTTGAAAGAAAACAGAAGTGTTTTTTGCAAGGTGCCTACTTGTAGATTTTGGCCTCTAGCTCAGCCGGCACCTAGGGAAACCTACCAAACCTGTGCATTTCTGACAACTAGAGACCTAGGGGAATCCAAGATGGGGTGACTTGTGTGGCTCGGACCAGGTTCTGTTACCCAGAATCCTTTGCAAACCTCAAAATTTGGCTAAAAAAACACATGTTCCTCACATTTCTGTGGAAGAAAGTTCTGGAATCTGAGAGGAGCCACAAATTTCCTTCCACCCAGCGTTCCCCCAAGTCTCCCGATAAAAATGATACCTCACTTGTGTGGGTAGGCCTAGCGCCCGCGACAGCAAACGCCCCAAAGCGCAACGTGGACACATCCAATTTTTTTAAAGAAAACAGAAGTGTTTTTTGCAAGGTGCCTACCTGTAGATTTTGGCCTCTAGCTCAGCCGGCACCTAGGGAAACCTACCAAACCTGTGCATTTCTGAAAACTAGAGACCTAGGGGAATCCAAGATGGGGTGACTTGTGTGGCTCGGACCAGGTTCTGTTACCCAGAATCCTTTGCAAACCTCAAAATTTGGCTAAAAAAACACATGTTCCTCACATTTCTGTGGCAGAAAGTTTTGGAATCTGAGAGGAGCCACAAATTTCCTTCCACCCAGCGTTCCCCCAAGTCTCCCGATAAAAATGATACCTCACTTGTGTGGGTAGGCCTAGCGCCGCCGACAGGAAACGCCCCAAAGCGCAACGTGGACACATCCAATTTTTTTAAAGAAAACAGAGGTGTTTTTTGCAAAGTGCCTACCAGCAGATTTTGGCTTCTAGCTCAGCCGGCACCTAGGGAAACCTACCAAACCTGTGCATTTCTGAAAACTAGAGACCTAGGGGAATCCAAGATGGGGTGACTTGTGTGGCTCGGACCAGGTTCTGTTACCCAGAATCCTTTGCAAACCTCAAAATTTGGCTAAAAAAACACATGTTCCTCACATTTCTGTGGCAGAAAGTTTTGGAATCTGAGAGGAGCCACAAATTTCCTTCCACCCAGCGTTCCCCCAAGTCTCCCGATAAAAATGATACCTCACTTGTGTGGGTAGGCCTAGCGCCGGCGACAGGAAACGCCCCAAAGCGCAACGTGGACACATCCAATTTTTTTAAAGAAAACAGAGGTGTTTTTTGCAAAGTGCCTACCAGCAGATTTTGGCCTCTAGCTCAGCCGGCACATAGGGAAACCTGCCAAACCTGTGCATTTCTGAAAACTAGAGACCTAGGGGAATCCAAGATGGGGGGACTTGTGTGGCTCGGACCAGGTTCTGTTACCCAGAATCCTTTGCAAACCTCAAAATTTGGCTAAAAAAACACATGTTCCTCACATTTCTGTGGAAGAAAGTTCTGGAATCTGAGAGGAGCCACCAATTTCCTTCCACCCAGCGTTCCCCCATTTTTTCCGATAAAAATTATACCTCACTTGTGTGGGTAGGCCTAGCGCCCGCGACAGGAAACGCCCCAAAGCGCAACGTGGACACATCCAAATTTTTGAAAGAAAACAGAGGTGTTTTTTGCAAAGTGCCTACCTGTAGATTTTGGCCTGTAGCTCAGCCGGCACCTAGGGAAACCTACCAAACCTGTGCATTTCTGAAAACTAGAGACCTACGGGAATCCAAGATGGGGTGACTTGTGTGGCTCGGACCAGGTTCTGTTACCCAGAATCCTTTGCAAACCTCAAAATTTGGCTAAAAAACACATGTTCCTCACATTTCTGTGGCAGAAAGTTCTGGAATCTGAGAGGAGCCACAAATTTCCTTCCAGCCAGCGTTCCCCCAAGTCTCCCGATAAAAATGATACCTCACTTGTGTGGGTAGGCCTAGCGCTCGCGGCAGGAAACGCCCCAAAGCGCAACGTGGACACATCCAATTTTTTGAAAGAAAACAGAAGTGTTTTTTGCAAGGTGCCTACCTGTAGATTTTGGCCTCTAGCTCAGCCGGCACCTAGGGAAACCTACCAAACCTGTGCATTTCTGAAAACTAGAGACCTAGGGGAATCCAAGATGGGGTGACTTGTGTGGCTCGGACCAGGTTCTGTTACCCAGAATCCTTTGCAAACCTCAAAATTTGGCTAAAAAAACACATGTTCCTCACATTTCTGTGGCAGAAAGTTCTAGAATCTGAGAGGAGCCACAAATTTCCTTCCACCCAGCGTTCCCCCAAGTCTCCCGATAAAAATGATACCTCACTTGTGTGGGTAGGCCTAGCGCCGCCGACAGGAAACGCCCCAAAGCGCAACGTGGACACATCCAATTTTTTTAAAGAAAAAAGAGGTGTTTTTTGCAAAGTGCCTACCAGCAGATTTTGGCCTCTAGCTCAGCCGGCACCTAGGGAAACCTACCAAACCTGTGCATTTCTGAAAACTAGAGACCTAGGGGAATCCAAGATGGGGTGACTTGTGTGGCTCGGACCAGGTTCTGTTACCCAGAATCCTTTGCAAACCTCAAAATTTGGCTAAAAAAACACATGTTCCTCACATTTCTGTGGCAGAAAGTTCTGGAATCTGAGAGGAGCCACAAATTTCCTTCCACCCAGCGTTCCCCCAAGTCTCCCGATAAAAATGATACCTCACTTGTGTGGGTAGGCCTAGCGCCCGCGACAGCAAACGCCCCAAAGCGCAACGTGGACACATCCAATTTTTTTAAAGAAAACAGAAGTGTTTTTTGCAAGGTGCCTACCTGCAGATTTTGACCTCTAGCTCAGCCGGCACCTAGGGAAACCTACCAAACCTGTGCATTTCTGAAAACTAGAGACCTAGGGGAATCCAAGATGGGGTGACTTGTGTGGCTCGGACCAGGTTCTGTTACCCAGAATCCTTTGCAAACCTCAAAATTTGGCTAAAAAAACACATGTTCCTCACATTTCTGTGGAAGAAAGTTCTGGAATCTGAGAGGAGCCACAAATTTCCTACCACCCAGCGTTCCCCCAAGTCTCCCGATAAAAATGATACCTCACTTGTGTGGGTAGGCCTAGCGCCTGCGACAGCAAACGCCCCAAAGCGCAACGTGGACACATCAAATTGTTTGAAAGAAAACAGAAGTGTTTTTTGCAAGGTGCCTACTTGTAGATTTTGGCCTCTAGCTCAGCCGGCACCTAGGGAAACCTACCAAACCTGTGCATTTCTGAAAACTAGAGACCTAGGGAATCCAAGATGGGGTGACTTGTGTGGCTCGGACCAGGTTCTGTTACCCAGAATCCTTTGCAAACCTCAAAATTTGGCTAAAAAAACACATGTTCCTCACATTTCTGTGGAAGAAAGTTCTGGAATCTGAGAGGAGCCACAAATTTCCTTCCACCCAGCGTTCCCCCATGTCTCCCGATAAAAATTATACATCACTTGTGTGGGTAGGCCTAGCGCCCGCGACAGGAAACGCCCCAAAGCGCAACGTGGACACATCTAAATTTTTGTAAGAAAACAGAGGTGTTTTTTGCAAAGTGCCTACCTGTAGATTTTGGCCTGTAGATCAGCCGGCACCTAGGGAAACCTACCAAACCTGTGCATTTCTGACAACTAGAGACCTAGGGGAATCCAAGATGGGGTGACTTGTGTGGCTCGGACCAGGTTCTGTTACCCAGAATCCTTTGCAAACCTCACAATTTGGCTAAAAAAACACATGTTCCTCACATTTCTGTGGAAGAAAGTTCTGGAATCTGAGAGGAGCCACAAATTTCCTTCCACCCAGCGTTCCCCCAAGTCTCCCGATAAAAATGATACCTCACTTGTGTGGGTAGGCCTAGCGCCCGCGACAGCAAACGCCCCAAAGCGCAACGTGGACACATCCAATTTTTTTAAAGAAAACAGAAGTGTTTTTTGCAAGGTGCCTACCTGTAGATTTTGGCCTCTAGCTCAGCCGGCACCTAGGGAAACCTACCAAACCTGTGCATTTCTGACAACTAGAGACCTAGGGGAATCCAAGATGGGGTGACTTGTGTGGCTCGGACCAGGTTCTGTTACCCAGAATCCTTTGCAAACCTCAAAATTTGGCTAAAAAAACACATGTTCCTCACATTTCTGTGGCAGAAAGTTTTGGAATCTGAGAGGAGCCACAAATTTCCTTCCACCCAGCGTTCCCCCAAGTCTCCCGATAAAAATGATACCTCACTTGTGTGGGTAGGCCTAGCGCCGGCGACAGGAAACGCCCCAAAGCGCAACGTGGACACATCCAATTTTTTTAAAGAAAACAGAGGTGTTTTTTGCAAAGTGCCTACCAGCAGATTTTGGCCTCTAGCTCAGCCGGCATAACGAAACCTGCCAAACCTGTGCATTTCTGAAAACTAGAGACCTAGGGGAATCCAAGATGGGGGGACTTGTGTGGCTCGGACCAGGTTCTGTTACCCAGAATCCTTTGCAAACCTCAAAATTTGGCTAAAAAAACACATGTTCCTCACATTTCTGTGGAAGAAAGTTCTGGAATCTGAGAGGAGCCACCAATTTCCTTCCACCCAGCGTTCCCCCATTTTTTCCGATAAAAATTATACCTCACTTGTGTGGGTAGGCCTAGCACCCGCGACAGGAAACGCCCCAAAGCGCAACGTGGACACATCCAAATTTTTGAAAGAAAACAGAGGTGTTTTTGGCAAAGTGCCTACCTGTAGATTTTGGCCTGTAGCTCAGCCGACACCTAGGGAAACCTACCAAACCTGTGCATTTCTGAAAACTAGAGACCTACGGAAATCCAAGATGGGGTGACTTGTGTGGCTCGGACCAGGTTCTGTTACCCAGAATCCTTTGCAAACCTCAAAATTTGGCTAAAAAAACACATGTTCCTCACATTTCTGTGGCAGAAAGTTCTAGAATCTGAGAGGAGCCACAAATTTCCTTCCACCCAGCGTTCCCCCAAGTCTCCCGATAAAAATGATACCTCACTTGTGTGGGTAGGCCTAGCGCCGCCGACAGGAAACGCCCCAAAGCGCAACGTGGACACATCCAATTTTTTTAAAGAAAAAAGAGGTGTTTTTTGCAAAGTGCCTACCAGCAGATTTTGGCCTCTAGCTCAGCCGGCACCTAGGGAAACCTACCAAACCTGTGCATTTCTGAAAACTAGAGACCTAGGGGAATCCAAGATGGGGTGACTTGTGTGGCTCGGACCAGGTTCTGTTACCCAGAATCCTTTGCAAACCTCAAAATTTGGCTAAAAAAACACATGTTCCTCACATTTCTGTGGCAGAAAGTTCTGGAATCTGAGAGGAGCCACAAATTTCCTTCCACCCAGCGTTCCCCCATGTCTCCCGATAAAAATTATACATCACTTGTGTGGGTAGGCCTAGCGCCCGCGACAGGAAACGCCCCAAAGCGCAACGTGGACACATCTAAATTTTTGTAAGAAAACAGAGGTGTTTTTTGCAAAGTGCCTACCTGTAGATTTTGGCCTGTAGATCAGCCGGCACCTAGGGAAACCTACCAAACCTGTGCATTTCTGACAACTAGAGACCTAGGGGAATCCAAGATGGGGTGACTTGTGTGGCTCGGACCAGGTTCTGTTACCCAGAATCCTTTGCAAACCTCACAATTTGGCTAAAAAAACACATGTTCCTCACATTTCTGTGGAAGAAAGTTCTGGAATCTGAGAGGAGCCACAAATTTCCTTCCACCCAGCGTTCCCCCAAGTCTCCCGATAAAAATGATACCTCACTTGTGTGGGTAGGCCTAGCGCCCGCGACAGCAAACGCCCCAAAGCGCAACGTGGACACATCCAATTTTTTTAAAGAAAACAGAAGTGTTTTTTGCAAGGTGCCTACCTGTAGATTTTGGCCTCTAGCTCAGCCGGCACCTAGGGAAACCTACCAAACCTGTGCATTTCTGAAAACTAGAGACCTAGGGGAATCCAAGATGGGGTGACTTGTGTGGCTCGGACCAGGTTCTGTTACCCAGAATCCTTTGCAAACCTCAAAATTTGGCTAAAAAAACACATGTTCCTCACATTTCTGTGGCAGAAAGTTTTGGAATCTGAGAGGAGCCACAAATTTCCTTCCACCCAGCGTTCCCCCAAGTCTCCCGATAAAAATGATACCTCACTTGTGTGGGTAGGCCTAGCGCCGGCGACAGGAAACGCCCCAAAGCGCAACGTGGACACATCCAATTTTTTTAAAGAAAACAGAGGTGTTTTTTGCAAAGTGCCTACCAGCAGATTTTGGCCTCTAGCTCAGCCGGCACATAACGAAACCTGCCAAACCTGTGCATTTCTGAAAACTAGAGACCTAGGGGAATCCAAGATGGGGGGACTTGTGTGGCTCGGACCAGGTTCTGTTACCCAGAATCCTTTGCAAACCTCAAAATTTGGCTAAAAAAACACATGTTCCTCACATTTCTGTGGAAGAAAGTTCTGGAATCTGAGAGGAGCCACCAATTTCCTTCCACCCAGCGTTCCCCCATTTTTTCCGATAAAAATTATACCTCACTTGTGTGGGTAGGCCTAGCACCCGCGACAGGAAACGCCCCAAAGCGCAACGTGGACACATCCAAATTTTTGAAAGAAAACAGAGGTGTTTTTTGCAAAGTGCCTACCAGCAGATTTTGGCCTCTAGCTCAGCCGGCACCTAGGGAAACCTACCAAACCTGTGCATTTCTGAAAACTAGAGACCTAGGGGAATCCAAGATGGGGTGACTTGTGTGGCTCGGACCAGGTTCTGTTACCCAGAATCCTTTGCAAACCTCAAAATTTGGCTAAAAAAACACATGTTCCTCACATTTCTGTGGCAGAAAGTTCTGGAATCTGAGAGGAGCCACAAATTTCCTTCCACCCAGCGTTCCCCCATGTCTCCCGATAAAAATTATACATCACTTGTGTGGGTAGGCCTAGCGCCCGCGACAGGAAACGCCCCAAAGCGCAACGTGGACACATCTAAATTTTTGTAAGAAAACAGAGGTGTTTTTTGCAAAGTGCCTACCTGTAGATTTTGGCCTGTAGATCAGCCGGCACCTAGGGAAACCTACCAAACCTGTGCATTTCTGACAACTAGAGACCTAGGGGAATCCAAGATGGGGTGACTTGTGTGGCTCGGACCAGGTTCTGTTACCCAGAATCCTTTGCAAACCTCACAATTTGGCTAAAAAAACACATGTTCCTCACATTTCTGTGGAAGAAAGTTCTGGAATCTGAGAGGAGCCACAAATTTCCTTCCACCCAGCGTTCCCCCAAGTCTCCCGATAAAAATGATACCTCACTTGTGTGGGTAGGCCTAGCGCCCGCGACAGCAAACGCCCCAAAGCGCAACGTGGACACATCCAATTTTTTTAAAGAAAACAGAAGTGTTTTTTGCAAGGTGCCTACCTGTAGATTTTGGCCTCTAGCTCAGCCGGCACCTAGGGAAACCTACCAAACCTGTGCATTTCTGAAAACTAGAGACCTAGGGGAATCCAAGATGGGGTGACTTGTGTGGCTCGGACCAGGTTCTGTTACCCAGAATCCTTTGCAAACCTCAAAATTTGGCTAAAAAAACACATGTTCCTCACATTTCTGTGGCAGAAAGTTTTGGAATCTGAGAGGAGCCACAAATTTCCTTCCACCCAGCGTTCCCCCAAGTCTCCCGATAAAAATGATACCTCACTTGTGTGGGTAGGCCTAGCGCCGGCGACAGGAAACGCCCCAAAGCGCAACGTGGACACATCCAATTTTTTTAAAGAAAACAGAGGTGTTTTTTGCAAAGTGCCTACCAGCAGATTTTGGCCTCTAGCTCAGCCGGCACATAACGAAACCTGCCAAACCTGTGCATTTCTGAAAACTAGAGACCTAGGGGAATCCAAGATGGGGGGACTTGTGTGGCTCGGACCAGGTTCTGTTACCCAGAATCCTTTGCAAACCTCAAAATTTGGCTAAAAAAACACATGTTCCTCACATTTCTGTGGAAGAAAGTTCTGGAATCTGAGAGGAGCCACCAATTTCCTTCCACCCAGCGTTCCCCCATTTTTTCCGATAAAAATTATACCTCACTTGTGTGGGTAGGCCTAGCACCCGCGACAGGAAACGCCCCAAAGCGCAACGTGGACACATCCAAATTTTTGAAAGAAAACAGAGGTGTTTTTGGCAAAGTGCCTACCTGTAGATTTTGGCCTGTAGCTCAGCCGACACCTAGGGAAACCTACCAAACCTGTGCATTTCTGAAAACTAGAGACCTACGGAAATCCAAGATGGGGTGACTTGTGTGGCTCGGACCAGGTTCTGTTACCCAGAATCCTTTGCAAACCTCAAAATTTGGCTAAAAAACACATGTTCCTCACATTTCTGTGGCAGAAAGTTCTGGAATCTGAGAGGAGCCACAAATTTCCTTCCAGCCAGCGTTCCCCCAAGTCTCCCGATAAAAATGATACCTCACTTGTGTGGGTAGGCCTAGCGCTCGCGGCAGGAAACGCCCCAAAGCGCAACGTGGACACATCCAATTTTTTGAAAGAAAACAGAAGTGTTTTTTGCAAGGTGCCTACCTGTAGATTTTGGCCTCTAGCTCAGCCGGCACCTAGGGAAACCTACCAAACCTGTGCATTTCTGAAAACTAGAGACCTAGGGGAATCCAAGATGGGGTGACTTGTGTGGCTCGGACCAGGTTCTGTTACCCAGAATCCTTTGCAAACCTCAAAATTTGGCTAAAAAAACACATGTTCCTCACATTTCTGTGGCAGAAAGTTCTAGAATCTGAGAGGAGCCACAATTTTCCTTCCACCCAGCGTTCCCCCAAGTCTCCCGATAAAAATGATACCTCACTTGTGTGGGTAGGCCTAGCGCCGCCGACAGGAAACGCCCCAAAGCGCAACGTGGACACATCCAATTTTTTTAAAGAAAAAAGAGGTGTTTTTTGCAAAGTGCCTACCAGCAGATTTTGGCCTCTAGCTCAGCCGGCACCTAGGGAAACCTACCAAACCTGTGCATTTCTGAAAACTAGAGACCTAGGGGAATCCAAGATGGGGTGACTTTTGTGGCTCGGACCAGGTTCTGTTACCCAGAATCCTTTGCAAACCTCAAAATTTGGCTAAAAAAACACATGTTCCTCACATTTCTGTGGCAGAAAGTTCTGGAATCTGAGAGGAGCCACAAATTTCCTTCCACCCAGCGTTCCCCCAAGTCTCCCGATAAAAATGATACCTCACTTGTGTGGGTAGGCCTAGCGCCCGCGACAGCAAACGCCCCAAAGCGCAACGTGGACACATCCAATTTTTTTAAAGAAAACAGAAGTGTTTTTTGCAAGGTGCCTACCTGCAGATTTTGACCTCTAGCTCAGCCGGCACCTAGGGAAACCTACCAAACCTGTGCATTTCTGAAAACTAGAGACCTAGGGGAATCCAAGATGGGGTGACTTGTGTGGCTCGGACCAGGTTCTGTTACCCAGAATCCTTTGCAAACCTCAAAATTTGGCTAAAAAAACACATGTTCCTCACATTTCTGTGGAAGAAAGTTCTGGAATCTGAGAGGAGCCACAAATTTCCTACCACCCAGCGTTCCCCCAAGTCTCCCGATAAAAATGATACCTCACTTGTGTGGGTAGGCCTAGCGCCTGCGACAGCAAATGCCCCAAAGCGCAACGTGGACCCATCAAATTGTTTGAAAGAAAACAGAAGTGTTTTTTGCAAGGTGCCTACTTGTAGATTTTGGCCTCTAGCTCAGCCAGCACCTAGGGAAACCTACCAAACCTGTGCATTTCTGAAAACTAGAGACCTAGGGGAATCCAAGATGGGGTGACTTGTGTGGCTCGGACCAGGTTCTGTTACCCAGAATCCTTTGCAAACCTCAAAATTTGGCTAAAAAAACACATGTTCCTCACATTTCTGTGGAAGAAAGTTCTGGAATCTGAGAGGAGCCACAAATTTCCTTCCACCCAGCGTTCCCCCATGTCTCCCGATAAAAATTATACATCACTTGTGTGGGTAGGCCTAGCGCCCGCGACAGGAAACGCCCCAAAGCGCAACGTGGACACATCTAAATTTTTGTAAGAAAACAGAGGTGTTTTTTGCAAAGTGCCTACCTGTAGATTTTGGCCTGTAGATCAGCCGGCACCTAGGGAAACCTACCAAACCTGTGCATTTCTGACAACTAGAGACCTAGGGGAATCCAAGATGGGGTGACTTGTGTGGCTCGGACCAGGTTCTGTTACCCAGAATCCTTTGCAAACCTCACAATTTGGCTAAAAAAACACATGTTCCTCACATTTCTGTGGAAGAAAGTTCTGGAATCTGAGAGGAGCCACAAATTTCCTTCCACCCAGCGTTCCCCCAAGTCTCCCGATAAAAATGATACCTCACTTGTGTGGGTAGGCCTAGCGCCCGCGACAGCAAACGCCCCAAAGCGCAACGTGGACACATCCAATTTTTTTAAAGAAAACAGAAGTGTTTTTTGCAAGGTGCCTACCTGTAGATTTTGGCCTCTAGCTCAGCCGGCACCTAGGGAAACCTACCAAACATGTGCATTTCTGAAAACTAGAGACCTAGGGGAATCCAAGATGGGGTGACTTGTGTGGCTCGGACCAGGTTCTGTTACCCAGAATCCTTTGCAAACCTCAAAATTTGGCTAAAAAAACACATGTTCCTCACATTTCTGTGGCAGAAAGTTTTGGAATCTGAGAGGAGCCACAAATTTCCTTCCACCCAGCGTTCCCCCAAGTCTCCCGATAAAAATGATACCTCACTTGTGTGGGTAGGCCTAGCGCCGGCGACAGGAAACGCCCCAAAGCGCAACGTGGACACATCCAATTTTTTTTAAGAAAACAGAGGTGTTTTTTGCAAAGTGCCTACCAGCAGATTTTGGCCTCTAGCTCAGCCGGCACATAACGAAACCTGCCAAACCTGTGCATTTCTGAAAACTAGAGACCTAGGGGAATCCAAGATGGGGGGACTTGTGTGGCTCGGACCAGGTTCTGTTACCCAGAATCCTTTGCAAACCTCAAAATTTGGCTAAAAAAACACATGTTCCTCACATTTCTGTGGAAGAAAGTTCTGGAATCTGAGAGGAGCCACCAATTTCCTTCCACCCAGCGTTCCCCCATTTTTTCCGATAAAAATTATACCTCACTTGTGTGGGTAGGCCTAGCGCCCGCGACAGGAAATGCCCCAAAGCGCAACGTGGACACATCCAAATTTTTGAAAGAAAACAGAGGTGTTTTTGGCAAAGTGCCTACCTGTAGATTTTGGCCTGTAGCTCAGCCGACACCTAGGGAAACCTACCAAACCTGTGCATTTCTGAAAACTAGAGACCTACGGGAATCCAAGATGGGGTGACTTGTGTGGCTCGGACCAGGTTCTGTTACCCAGAATCCTTTGCAAACCTCAAAATTTGGCTAAAAAACACATGTTCCTCACATTTCTGTGGCAGAAAGTTCTGGAATCTGAGAGGAGCCACAAATTTCCTTCCAGCCAGCGTTCCCCCAAGTCTCCCGATAAAAATGATACCTCACTTGTGTGGGTAGGCCTAGCGCTCGCGGCAGGAAACGCCCCAAAGCGCAACGTGGACACATCCAATTTTTTGAAAGAAAACAGAAGTGTTTTTTGCAAGGTGCCTACCTGTAGATTTTGGCCTCTAGCTCAGCCGGCACCTAGGGAAACCTACCAAACCTGTGCATTTCTGAAAACTAGAGACCTAGGGGAATCCAAGATGGGGTGACTTGTGTGGCTCGGACCAGGTTCTGTTACCCAGAATCCTTTGCAAACCTCAAAATTTGGCTAAAAAAACACATGTTCCTCCCATTTCTGTGGCAGAAAGTTCTAGAATCTGAGAGGAGCCACAAATTTCCTTCCACCCAGCGTTCCCCCAAGTCTCCCGATAAAAATGATACCTCACTTGTGTGGGTAGGCCTAGCGCCGCCGACAGGAAACGCCCCAAAGCGCAACGTGGACACATCCAATTTTTTTAAAGAAAAAAGAGGTGTTTTTTGCAAAGTGCCTACCAGCAGATTTTGGCCTCTAGCTCAGCCGGCACCTAGGGAAACCTACCAAACCTGTGCATTTCTGAAAACTAGAGACCTAGGGGAATCCAAGATGGGGTGACTTGTGTGGCTCGGACAAGGTTCTGTTACCCAGAATCCTTTGCAAACCTCAAAATTTGGCTAAAAAAACACATGTTCCTCACATTTCTGTGGCAGAAAGTTCTGGAATCTGAGAGGAGCCACAAATTTCCTTCCACCCAGCGTTCCCCCAAGTCTCCCGATAAAAATGATACCTCACTTGTGTGGGTAGGCCTAGCGCCCGCGACAGCAAACGCCCCAAAGCGCAACGTGGACACATCCAATTTTTTGAAAGAAAACAGAAGTGTTTTTTGCAAGGTGCCTACCTGCAGATTTTGACCTCTAGCTCAGCCGGCACCTAGGGAAACCTACCAAACCTGTGCATTTCTGAAAACTAGAGACCTAGGGGAATCCAAGATGGGGTGACTTGTGTGGCTCGGACCAGGTTCTGTTACCCAGAATCCTTTGCAAACCTCAAAATTTGGCTAAAAAAACACATGTTCCTCACATTTCTGTGGAAGAAAGTTCTGGAATCTGAGAGGAGCCACAAATTTCCTTCCACCCAGCGTTCCCCCATGTCTCCCGATAAAAATTATACATCACTTGTGTGGGTAGGCCTAGCGCCCGCGACAGGAAACGCCCCAAAGCGCAACGTGGACACATCTAAATTTTTGTAAGAAAACAGAGGTGTTTTTTGCAAAGTGCCTACCTGTAGATTTTGGCCTGTAGATCAGCCGGCACCTAGGGAAACCTACCAAACCTGTGCATTTCTGACAACTAGAGACCTAGGGGAATCCAAGATGGGGTGACTTGTGTGGCTCGGACCAGGTTCTGTTACCCAGAATCCTTTGCAAACCTCACAATTTGGCTAAAAAAACACATGTTCCTCACATTTCTGTGGAAGAAAGTTCTGGAATCTGAGAGGAGCCACAAATTTCCTTCCACCCAGCGTTCCCCCAAGTCTCCCGATAAAAATGATACCTCACTTGTGTGGGTAGGCCTAGCGCCCGCGACAGCAAACGCCCCAAAGCGCAATGTGGACACATCCAATTTTTTTAAAGAAAACAGAAGTGTTTTTTGCAAGGTGCCTACCTGTAGATTTTGGCCTCTAGCTCAGCCGGCACCTAGGGAAACCTACCAAACCTGTGCATTTCTGAAAACTAGAGACCTAGGGGAATCCAAGATGGGGTGACTTGTGTGGCTCGGACCAGGTTCTGTTACCCAGAATCCTTTGCAAACCTCAAAATTTGGCTAAAAAAACACATGTTCCTCACATTTCTGTGGAAGAAAGTTCTGGAATCTGAGAGGAGCCACCAATTTCCTTCCACCCAGCGTTCCCCCATTTTTTCCGATAAAAATTATACCTCACTTGTGTGGGTAGGCCTAGCACCCGCGACAGGAAACGCCCCAAAGCGCAACGTGGACACATCCAAATTTTTGAAAGAAAACAGAGGTGTTTTTGGCAAAGTGCCTACCTGTAGATTTTGGCCTGTAGCTCAGCCGACACCTAGGGAAACCTACCAAACCTGTGCATTTCTGAAAACTAGAGACCTACGGAAATCCAAGATGGGGTGACTTGTGTGGCTCGGACCAGGTTCTGTTACCCAGAATCCTTTGCAAACCTCAAAATTTGGCTAAAAAACACATGTTCCTCACATTTCTGTGGCAGAAAGTTCTGGAATCTGAGAGGAGCCACAAATTTCCTTCCAGCCAGCGTTCCCCCAAGTCTCCCGATAAAAATGATACCTCACTTGTGTGGGTAGGCCTAGCGCTCGCGGCAGGAAACGCCCCAAAGCGCAACGTGGACACATCCAATTTTTTGAAAGAAAACAGAAGTGTTTTTTGCAAGGTGCCTACCTGTAGATTTTGGCCTCTAGCTCAGCCGGCACCTAGGGAAACCTACCAAACCTGTGCATTTCTGAAAACTAGAGACCTAGGGGAATCCAAGATGGGGTGACTTGTGTGGCTCGGACCAGGTTCTGTTACCCAGAATCCTTTGCAAACCTCAAAATTTGGCTAAAAAAACACATGTTCCTCACATTTCTGTGGCAGAAAGTTCTAGAATCTGAGAGGAGCCACAAATTTCCTTCCACCCAGCGTTCCCCCAAGTCTCCCGATAAAAATGATACCTCACTTGTGTGGGTAGGCCTAGCGCCGCCGACAGGAAACGCCCCAAAGCGCAACGTGGACACATCCAATTTTTTTAAAGAAAAAAGAGGTGTTTTTTGCAAAGTGCCTACCAGCAGATTTTGGCCTCTAGCTCAGCCGGCACCTAGGGAAACCTACCAAACCTGTGCATTTCTGAAAACTAGAGACCTAGGGGAATCCAAGATGGGGTGACTTTTGTGGCTCGGACCAGGTTCTGTTACCCAGAATCCTTTGCAAACCTCAAAATTTGGCTAAAAAAACACATGTTCCTCACATTTCTGTGGCAGAAAGTTCTGGAATCTGAGAGGAGCCACAAATTTCCTTCCACCCAGCGTTCCCCCAAGTCTCCCGATAAAAATGATACCTCACTTGTGTGGGTAGGCCTAGCGCCCGCGACAGCAAACGCCCCAAAGCGCAACGTGGACACATCCAATTTTTTTAAAGAAAACAGAAGTGTTTTTTGCAAGGTGCCTACCTGCAGATTTTGACCTCTAGCTCAGCCGGCACCTAGGGAAACCTACCAAACCTGTGCATTTCTGAAAACTAGAGACCTAGGGGAATCCAAGATGGGGTGACTTGTGTGGCTCGGACCAGGTTCTGTTACCCAGAATCCTTTGCAAACCTCAAAATTTGGCTAAAAAAACACATGTTCCTCACATTTCTGTGGAAGAAAGTTCTGGAATCTGAGAGGAGCCACAAATTTCCTACCACCCAGCGTTCCCCCAAGTCTCCCGATAAAAATGATACCTCACTTGTGTGGGTAGGCCTAGCGCCTGCGACAGCAAATGCCCCAAAGCGCAACGTGGACCCATCAAATTGTTTGAAAGAAAACAGAAGTGTTTTTTGCAAGGTGCCTACTTGTAGATTTTGGCCTCTAGCTCAGCCAGCACCTAGGGAAACCTACCAAACCTGTGCATTTCTGAAAACTAGAGACCTAGGGGAATCCAAGATGGGGTGACTTGTGTGGCTCGGACCAGGTTCTGTTACCCAGAATCCTTTGCAAACCTCAAAATTTGGCTAAAAAAACACATGTTCCTCACATTTCTGTGGAAGAAAGTTCTGGAATCTGAGAGGAGCCACAAATTTCCTTCCACCCAGCGTTCCCCCATGTCTCCCGATAAAAATTATACATCACTTGTGTGGGTAGGCCTAGCGCCCGCGACAGGAAACGCCCCAAAGCGCAACGTGGACACATCTAAATTTTTGTAAGAAAACAGAGGTGTTTTTTGCAAAGTGCCTACCTGTAGATTTTGGCCTGTAGATCAGCCGGCACCTAGGGAAACCTACCAAACCTGTGCATTTCTGACAACTAGAGACCTAGGGGAATCCAAGATGGGGTGACTTGTGTGGCTCGGACCAGGTTCTGTTACCCAGAATCCTTTGCAAACCTCACAATTTGGCTAAAAAAACACATGTTCCTCACATTTCTGTGGAAGAAAGTTCTGGAATCTGAGAGGAGCCACAAATTTCCTTCCACCCAGCGTTCCCCCAAGTCTCCCGATAAAAATGATACCTCACTTGTGTGGGTAGGCCTAGCGCCCGCGACAGCAAACGCCCCAAAGCGCAACGTGGACACATCCAATTTTTTTAAAGAAAACAGAAGTGTTTTTTGCAAGGTGCCTACCTGTAGATTTTGGCCTCTAGCTCAGCCGGCACCTAGGGAAACCTACCAAACATGTGCATTTCTGAAAACTAGAGACCTAGGGGAATCCAAGATGGGGTGACTTGTGTGGCTCGGACCAGGTTCTGTTACCCAGAATCCTTTGCAAACCTCAAAATTTGGCTAAAAAAACACATGTTCCTCACATTTCTGTGGCAGAAAGTTTTGGAATCTGAGAGGAGCCACAAATTTCCTTCCACCCAGCGTTCCCCCAAGTCTCCCGATAAAAATGATACCTCACTTGTGTGGGTAGGCCTAGCGCCGGCGACAGGAAACGCCCCAAAGCGCAACGTGGACACATCCAATTTTTTTTAAGAAAACAGAGGTGTTTTTTGCAAAGTGCCTACCAGCAGATTTTGGCCTCTAGCTCAGCCGGCACATAACGAAACCTGCCAAACCTGTGCATTTCTGAAAACTAGAGACCTAGGGGAATCCAAGATGGGGGGACTTGTGTGGCTCGGACCAGGTTCTGTTACCCAGAATCCTTTGCAAACCTCAAAATTTGGCTAAAAAAACACATGTTCCTCACATTTCTGTGGAAGAAAGTTCTGGAATCTGAGAGGAGCCACCAATTTCCTTCCACCCAGCGTTCCCCCATTTTTTCCGATAAAAATTATACCTCACTTGTGTGGGTAGGCCTAGCGCCCGCGACAGGAAACGCCCCAAAGCGCAACGTGGACACATCCAAATTTTTGAAAGAAAACAGAGGTGTTTTTGGCAAAGTGCCTACCTGTAGATTTTGGCCTGTAGCTCAGCCGACACCTAGGGAAACCTACCAAACCTGTGCATTTCTGAAAACTAGAGACCTACGGGAATCCAAGATGGGGTGACTTGTGTGGCTCGGACCAGGTTCTGTTACCCAGAATCCTTTGCAAACCTCAAAATTTGGCTAAAAAACACATGTTCCTCACATTTCTGTGGCAGAAAGTTCTGGAATCTGAGAGGAGCCACAAATTTCCTTCCAGCCAGCGTTCCCCCAAGTCTCCCGATAAAAATGATACCTCACTTGTGTGGGTAGGCCTAGCGCTCGCGGCAGGAAACGCCCCAAAGCGCAACGTGGACACATCCAATTTTTTGAAAGAAAACAGAAGTGTTTTTTGCAAGGTGCCTACCTGTAGATTTTGGCCTCTAGCTCAGCCGGCACCTAGGGAAACCTACCAAACCTGTGCATTTCTGAAAACTAGAGACCTAGGGGAATCCAAGATGGGGTGACTTGTGTGGCTCGGACCAGGTTCTGTTACCCAGAATCCTTTGCAAACCTCAAAATTTGGCTAAAAAAACACATGTTCCTCCCATTTCTGTGGCAGAAAGTTCTAGAATCTGAGAGGAGCCACAAATTTCCTTCCACCCAGCGTTCCCCCAAGTCTCCCGATAAAAATGATACCTCACTTGTGTGGGTAGGCCTAGCGCCGCCGACAGGAAACGCCCCAAAGCGCAACGTGGACACATCCAATTTTTTTAAAGAAAAAAGAGGTGTTTTTTGCAAAGTGCCTACCAGCAGATTTTGGCCTCTAGCTCAGCCGGCACCTAGGGAAACCTACCAAACCTGTGCATTTCTGAAAACTAGAGACCTAGGGGAATCCAAGATGGGGTGACTTGTGTGGCTCGGACAAGGTTCTGTTACCCAGAATCCTTTGCAAACCTCAAAATTTGGCTAAAAAAACACATGTTCCTCACATTTCTGTGGCAGAAAGTTCTGGAATCTGAGAGGAGCCACAAATTTCCTTCCACCCAGCGTTCCCCCAAGTCTCCCGATAAAAATGATACCTCACTTGTGTGGGTAGGCCTAGCGCCCGCGACAGCAAACGCCCCAAAGCGCAACGTGGACACATCCAATTTTTTGAAAGAAAACAGAAGTGTTTTTTGCAAGGTGCCTACCTGCAGATTTTGACCTCTAGCTCAGCCGGCACCTAGGGAAACCTACCAAACCTGTGCATTTCTGAAAACTAGAGACCTAGGGGAATCCAAGATGGGGTGACTTGTGTGGCTCGGACCAGGTTCTGTTACCCAGAATCCTTTGCAAACCTCAAAATTTGGCTAAAAAAACACATGTTCCTCACATTTCTGTGGAAGAAAGTTCTGGAATCTGAGAGGAGCCACAAATTTCCTTCCACCCAGCGTTCCCCCATGTCTCCCGATAAAAATTATACATCACTTGTGTGGGTAGGCCTAGCGCCCGCGACAGGAAACGCCCCAAAGCGCAACGTGGACACATCTAAATTTTTGTAAGAAAACAGAGGTGTTTTTTGCAAAGTGCCTACCTGTAGATTTTGGCCTGTAGATCAGCCGGCACCTAGGGAAACCTACCAAACCTGTGCATTTCTGACAACTAGAGACCTAGGGGAATCCAAGATGGGGTGACTTGTGTGGCTCGGACCAGGTTCTGTTACCCAGAATCCTTTGCAAACCTCACAATTTGGCTAAAAAAACACATGTTCCTCACATTTCTGTGGAAGAAAGTTCTGGAATCTGAGAGGAGCCACAAATTTCCTTCCACCCAGCGTTCCCCCAAGTCTCCCGATAAAAATGATACCTCACTTGTGTGGGTAGGCCTAGCGCCCGCGACAGCAAACGCCCCAAAGCGCAATGTGGACACATCCAATTTTTTTAAAGAAAACAGAAGTGTTTTTTGCAAGGTGCCTACCTGTAGATTTTGGCCTCTAGCTCAGCCGGCACCTAGGGAAACCTACCAAACCTGTGCATTTCTGAAAACTAGAGACCTAGGGGAATCCAAGATGGGGTGACTTGTGTGGCTCGGACCAGGTTCTGTTACCCAGAATCCTTTGCAAACCTCAAAATTTGGCTAAAAAAACACATGTTCCTCACATTTCTGTGGCAGAAAGTTTTGGAATCTGAGAGGAGCCACAAATTTCCTTCCACCCAGCGTTCCCCCAAGTCTCCCGATAAAAATGATACCTCACTTGTGTGGGTAGGCCTAGCGCCGGCGACAGGAAACACCCCAAAGCGCAACGTGGACACATCCAATTTTTTTAAAGAAAACAGAGGTGTTTTTTGCAAAGTGCCTACCAGCAGATTTTGGCCTCTAGCTCAGCCGGCACATAGGGAAACCTGCCAAACCTGTGCATTTCTGAAAACTAGAGACCTAGGGGAATCCAAGATGGGGGGACTTGTGTGGCTCGGACCAGGTTCTGTTACCCAGAATCCTTTGCAAACCTCAAAATTTGGCTAAAAAAACACATGTTCCTCACATTTCTGTGGAAGAAAGTTCTGGAATCTGAGAGGAGCCACCAATTTCCTTCCACCCAGCGTTCCCCCATTTTTTCCGATAAAAATTATACCTCACTTTTGTGGGTAGGCCTAGCGCCCGCGACAGGAAACGCCCCAAAGCGCAACGTGGACACATCCAAATTTTTGAAAGAAAACAGAGGTGTTTTTTGCAAAGTGCCTACCTGTAGATTTTGGCCTGTAGCTCAGCCGGCACCTAGGGAAACCTACCAAACCTGTGCATTTCTGAAAACTAGAGACCTACGGGAATCCAAGATGGGGTGACTTGTGTGGCTCGGACCAGGTTCTGTTACCCAGAATCCTTTGCAAACCTCAAAATTTGGCTAAAAAACACATGTTCCTCACATTTCTGTGGCAGAAAGTTCTGGAATCTGAGAGGAGCCACAAATTTCCTTCCAGCCAGCGTTCCCCCAAGTCTCCCGATAAAAATGATACCTCACTTGTGTGGGTAGGCCTAGCGCTCGCGGCAGGAAACGCCCCAAAGCGCAACGTGGACACATCCAATTTTTTGAAAGAAAACAGAAGTGTTTTTTGCAAGGTGCCTACCTGTAGATTTTGGCCTCTAGCTCAGCCGGCACCTAGGGAAACCTACCAAACCTGTGCATTTCTGAAAACTAGAGACCTAGGGGAATCCAAGATGGGGTGACTTGTGTGGCTCGGACCAGGTTCTGTTACCCAGAATCCTTTGCAAACCTCAAAATTTGGCTAAAAAAACACATGTTCCTCACATTTCTGTGGCAGAAAGTTCTAGAATCTGAGAGGAGCCACAAATTTCCTTCCACCCAGCGTTCCCCCAAGTCTCCCGATAAAAATGATACCTCACTTGTGTGGGTAGGCCTAGCGCCGCCGACAGGAAACGCCCCAAAGCACAACGTGGACACATCCAATTTTTTTAAAGAAAAAAGAGGTGTTTTTTGCAAAGTGCCTACCAGCAGATTTTGGCCTCTAGCTCAGCCGGCACCTAGGGAAACCTACCAAACCTGTGCATTTCTGAAAACTAGAGACCTAGGGGAATCCAAGATGGGGTGACTTGTGTGGCTCGGACCAGGTTCTGTTACCCAGAATCCTTTGCAAACCTCAAAATTTGGCTAAAAAAACACATGTTCCTCACATTTCTGTGGCAGAAAGTTCTGGAATCTGAGAGGAGCCACAAATTTCCTTCCACCCAGCGTTCCCCCAAGTCTCCCGATAAAAATGATACCTCACTTGTGTGGGTAGGCCTAGCGCCCGCGACAGCAAACGCCCCAAAGCGCAACGTGGACACATCCAATTTTTTTAAAGAAAACAGAAGTGTTTTTTGCAAGGTGCTTACCTGCAGATTTTGGCCTCTAGCTCAGCCGGCACCTAGGGAAACCTACCAAACCTGTGCATTTCTGAAAACTAGAGACGTAGGGGAATCCAAGATGGGGTGACTTGTGTGGCTCGGACCAGGTTCTGTTACCCAGAATCCTTTGCAAACCTCAAAATTTGGCTAAAAAAACACATGTTCCTCACATTTCTGTGGAAGAAAGTTCTGGAATCTGAGAGGAGCCACAAATTTCCTACCACCCAGCGTTCCCCCAAGTCTCCCGATAAAAATGATACCTCACTTGTGTGGGTAGGCCTAGCGCCTGCGACAGCAAACGCCCCAAAGCGCAACGTGGACACATCAAATTGTTTGAAAGAAAACAGAAGTGTTTTTTGCAAGGTGCCTACTTGTAGATTTTGGCCTCTAGCTCAGCCGGCACCTAGGGAAACCTACCAAACCTGTGCATTTCTGACAACTAGAGACCTAGGGGAATCCAAGATGGGGTGACTTGTGTGGCTCGGACCAGGTTCTGTTACCCAGAAAACTTTGCAAACCTCAAAATTTGGCTAAAAAAACACATGTTCCTCACATTTCTGTGGAAGAAAGTTCTGGAATCTGAGAGGAGCCACAAATTTCCTTCCACCCAGCGTTCCCCCAAGTCTCCCGATAAAAATGATACCTCACTTGTGTGGGTAGGCCTAGCGCCCGCGACAGCAAACGCCCCAAAGCGCAACGTGGACACATCCAATTTTTTTAAAGAAAACAGAAGTGTTTTTTGCAAGGTGCCTACCTGTAGATTTTGGCCTCTAGCTCAGCCGGCACCTAGGGAAACCTACCAAACCTGTGCATTTCTGAAAACTAGAGACCTAGGGGAATCCAAGATGGGGTGACTTGTGTGGCTCGGACCAGGTTCTGTTACCCAGAATCCTTTGCAAACCTCAAAATTTGGCTAAAAAAACACATGTTCCTCACATTTCTGTGGCAGAAAGTTTTGGAATCTGAGAGGAGCCACAAATTTCCTTCCACCCAGCGTTCCCCCAAGTCTCCCGATAAAAATGATACCTCACTTGTGTGGGTAGGCCTAGCGCCGCCGACAGGAAACGCCCCAAAGCGCAACGTGGACACATCCAATTTTTTTAAAGAAAACAGAGGTGTTTTTTGCAAAGTGCCTACCAGCAGATTTTGGCCTCTAGCTCAGCCGGCACCTAGGGAAACCTACCAAACCTGTGCATTTCTGAAAACTAGAGACCTAGGGGAATCCAAGATGGGGTGACTTGTGTGGCTCGGACCAGGTTCTGTGACCCAGAATCCTTTGCAAACCTCAAAATTTGGCTAAAAAAACACATGTTCCTCACACTTCTGTGGCAGAAAGTTCTGGAATCTGAGAGGAGCCACAAATTTCCTTCCACCCAGCGTTCCCCCAAGTCTCCCGATAAAAATGATACCTCACTTGTGTGGGTAGGCCTAGCGCCGGCGACAGGACACTCCCCAAAGCGCAACGTGGACACATCCAATTTTTTTAAAGAAAACAGAGGTGTTTTTTGCAAAGTGCCTACCAGCAGATTTTGGCCTCTAGCTCAGCCGGCACATAGGGAAACCTACCAAACCTGTGCATTTCTGAAAACTAGAGACCTAGGGGAATCCAAGATGGGGGGACTTGTGTGGCTCGGACCAGGTTCTGTTACCCAGAATCCTTTGCAAACCTCAAAATGTGGCTAAAAAAACACATGTTCCTCACATTTCTGTGGAACAAAGTTCTGGAATCTGAGAGGAGCCACAAATTTCCTTCCACCCAGCGTTCCCCCAAGTCTCCCGATAAAAATGATACCTCACTTGTGTGGGTAGGCCTAGCGCCCGCGACAGCAAACGCCCCAAAGCGCAACGTGGACACATCCAATTTTTTTAAAGAAAACAGAAGTGTTTTTTGCAAGGTGCCTACCTGTAGATTTTGGCCTCTAGCTCAGCCGGCACCTAGGGAAACCTACCAAACCTGTGCATTTCTGAAAACTAGAGACCTAGGGGAATCCAAGATGGGGTGACTTGTGTGGCTCGGACCAGGTTCTGTTACCCAGAATCCTTTGCAAACCTCAAAATTTGGCTAAAAAAACACATGTTCCTCACATTTCTGTGGCAGAAAGTTTTGGAATCTGAGAGGAGCCACAAATTTCCTTCCACCCAGCGTTCCCCCAAGTCTCCCGATAAAAATGATACCTCACTTGTGTGGGTAGGCCTAGCGCCGCCGACAGGAAACGCCCCAAAGCGCAACGTGGACACATCCAATTTTTTTAAAGAAAACAGAGGTGTTTTTTGCAAAGTGCCTACCAGCAGATTTTGGCCTCTAGCTCAGCCGGCACCTAGGGAAACCTACCAAACCTGTGCATTTCTGAAAACTAGAGACCTAGGGGAATCCAAGATGGGGTGACTTGTGTGGCTCGGACCAGGTTCTGTTACCCACAATCCTTTGCAAACCTCAAAATTTGGCTAAAAAAACACATGTTCCTCACATTTCTGTGGCAGAAAGTTTTGGAATCTGAGAGGAGCCACAAATTTCCTTCCACCCAGCGTTCCCCCAAGTCTCCCGATAAAAATGATACCTCACTTGTGTGGGTAGGCCTAGCGCCGGCGACAGGAAACACCCCAAAGCGCAACGTGGACACATCCAATTTTTTTAAAGAAAACAGAGGTGTTTTTTGCAAAGTGCCTACCAGCAGATTTTGGCCTCTAGCTCAGCCGGCACATAGGGAAACCTGCCAAACCTGTGCATTTCTGAAAACTAGAGACCTAGGGGAATCCAAGATGGGGGGACTTGTGTGGCTCGGACCAGGTTCTGTTACCCAGAATCCTTTGCAAACCTCAAAATTTGGCTAAAAAAACACATGTTCCTCACATTTCTGTGGAAGAAAGTTCTGGAATCTGAGAGGAGCCACCAATTTCCTTCCACCCAGCGTTCCCCCATTTTTTCCGATAAAAATTATACCTCACTTGTGTGGGTAGGCCTAGCGCCCGCGACAGGAAACGCCCCAAAGCGCAACGTGGACACATCCAAATTTTTGAAAGAAAACAGAGGTGTTTTTTGCAAAGTGCCTACCTGTAGATTTTGGCCTGTAGCTCAGCCGGCACCTAGGGAAACCTACCAAACCTGTGCATTTCTGAAAACTAGAGACCTACGGGAATCCAAGATGGGGTGACTTGTGTGGCTCGGACCAGGTTCTGTTACCCAGAATCCTTTGCAAACCTCAAAATTTGGCTAAAAAACACATGTTCCTCACATTTCTGTGGCAGAAAGTTCTGGAATCTGAGAGGAGCCACAAATTTCCTTCCAGCCAGCGTTCCCCCAAGTCTCCCGATAAAAATGATACCTCACTTGTGTGGGTAGGCCTAGCGCTCGCGGCAGGAAACGCCCCAAAGCGCAACGTGGACACATCCAATTTTTTGAAAGAAAACAGAAGTGTTTTTTGCAAGGTGCCTACCTGTAGATTTTGGCCTCTAGCTCAGCCGGCACCTAGGGAAACCTACCAAACCTGTGCATTTCTGAAAACTAGAGACCTAGGGGAATCCAAGATGGGGTGACTTGTGTGGCTCGGACCAGGTTCTGTTACCCAGAATCCTTTGCAAACCTCAAAATTTGGCTAAAAAAACACATGTTCCTCACATTTCTGTGGCAGAAAGTTCTAGAATCTGAGAGGAGCCACAAATTTCCTTCCACCCAGCGTTCCCCCAAGTCTCCCGATAAAAATGATACCTCACTTGTGTGGGTAGGCCTAGCGCCGCCGACAGGAAACGCCCCAAAGCACAACGTGGACACATCCAATTTTTTTAAAGAAAAAAGAGGTGTTTTTTGCAAAGTGCCTACCAGCAGATTTTGGCCTCTAGCTCAGCCGGCACCTAGGGAAACCTACCAAACCTGTGCATTTCTGAAAACTAGAGACCTAGGGGAATCCAAGATGGGGTGACTTGTGTGGCTCGGACCAGGTTCTGTTACCCAGAATCCTTTGCAAACCTCAAAATTTGGCTAAAAAAACACATGTTCCTCACATTTCTGTGGCAGAAAGTTCTGGAATCTGAGAGGAGCCACAAATTTCCTTCCACCCAGCGTTCCCCCAAGTCTCCCGATAAAAATGATACCTCACTTGTGTGGGTAGGCCTAGCGCCCGCGACAGCAAACGCCCCAAAGCGCAACGTGGACACATCCAATTTTTTTAAAGAAAACAGAAGTGTTTTTTGCAAGGTGCTTACCTGCAGATTTTGGCCTCTAGCTCAGCCGGCACCTAGGGAAACCTACCAAACCTGTGCATTTCTGAAAACTAGAGACGTAGGGGAATCCAAGATGGGGTGACTTGTGTGGCTCGGACCAGGTTCTGTTACCCAGAATCCTTTGCAAACCTCAAAATTTGGCTAAAAAAACACATGTTCCTCACATTTCTGTGGAAGAAAGTTCTGGAATCTGAGAGGAGCCACAAATTTCCTACCACCCAGCGTTCCCCCAAGTCTCCCGATAAAAATGATACCTCACTTGTGTGGGTAGGCCTAGCGCCTGCGACAGCAAACGCCCCAAAGCGCAACGTGGACACATCAAATTGTTTGAAAGAAAACAGAAGTGTTTTTTGCAAGGTGCCTACTTGTAGATTTTGGCCTCTAGCTCAGCCGGCACCTAGGGAAACCTACCAAACCTGTGCATTTCTGACAACTAGAGACCTAGGGGAATCCAAGATGGGGTGACTTGTGTGGCTCGGACCAGGTTCTGTTACCCAGAAAACTTTGCAAACCTCAAAATTTGGCTAAAAAAACACATGTTCCTCACATTTCTGTGGAAGAAAGTTCTGGAATCTGAGAGGAGCCACAAATTTCCTTCCACCCAGCGTTCCCCCAAGTCTCCCGATAAAAATGATACCTCACTTGTGTGGGTAGGCCTAGCGCCCGCGACAGCAAACGCCCCAAAGCGCAACGTGGACACATCCAATTTTTTTAAAGAAAACAGAAGTGTTTTTTGCAAGGTGCCTACCTGTAGATTTTGGCCTCTAGCTCAGCCGGCACCTAGGGAAACCTACCAAACCTGTGCATTTCTGAAAACTAGAGACCTAGGGGAATCCAAGATGGGGTGACTTGTGTGGCTCGGACCAGGTTCTGTTACCCAGAATCCTTTGCAAACCTCAAAATTTGGCTAAAAAAACACATGTTCCTCACATTTCTGTGGCAGAAAGTTTTGGAATCTGAGAGGAGCCACAAATTTCCTTCCACCCAGCGTTCCCCCAAGTCTCCCGATAAAAATGATACCTCACTTGTGTGGGTAGGCCTAGCGCCGCCGACAGGAAACGCCCCAAAGCGCAACGTGGACACATCCAATTTTTTTAAAGAAAACAGAGGTGTTTTTTGCAAAGTGCCTACCAGCAGATTTTGGCCTCTAGCTCAGCCGGCACCTAGGGAAACCTACCAAACCTGTGCATTTCTGAAAACTAGAGACCTAGGGGAATCCAAGATGGGGTGACTTGTGTGGCTCGGACCAGGTTCTGTGACCCAGAATCCTTTGCAAACCTCAAAATTTGGCTAAAAAAACACATGTTCCTCACACTTCTGTGGCAGAAAGTTCTGGAATCTGAGAGGAGCCACAAATTTCCTTCCACCCAGCGTTCCCCCAAGTCTCCCGATAAAAATGATACCTCACTTGTGTGGGTAGGCCTAGCGCCGGCGACAGGACACTCCCCAAAGCGCAACGTGGACACATCCAATTTTTTTAAAGAAAACAGAGGTGTTTTTTGCAAAGTGCCTACCAGCAGATTTTGGCCTCTAGCTCAGCCGGCACATAGGGAAACCTACCAAACCTGTGCATTTCTGAAAACTAGAGACCTAGGGGAATCCAAGATGGGGGGACTTGTGTGGCTCGGACCAGGTTCTGTTACCCAGAATCCTTTGCAAACCTCAAAATGTGGCTAAAAAAACACATGTTCCTCACATTTCTGTGGAACAAAGTTCTGGAATCTGAGAGGAGCCACAAATTTCCTTCCACCCAGCGTTCCCCCAAGTCTCCCGATAAAAATGATACCTCACTTGTGTGGGTAGGCCTAGCGCCCGCGACAGCAAACGCCCCAAAGCGCAACGTGGACACATCCAATTTTTTTAAAGAAAACAGAAGTGTTTTTTGCAAGGTGCCTACCTGTAGATTTTGGCCTCTAGCTCAGCCGGCACCTAGGGAAACCTACCAAACCTGTGCATTTCTGAAAACTAGAGACCTAGGGGAATCCAAGATGGGGTGACTTGTGTGGCTCGGACCAGGTTCTGTTACCCAGAATCCTTTGCAAACCTCAAAATTTGGCTAAAAAAACACATGTTCCTCACATTTCTGTGGCAGAAAGTTTTGGAATCTGAGAGGAGCCACAAATTTCCTTCCACCCAGCGTTCCCCCAAGTCTCCCGATAAAAATGATACCTCACTTGTGTGGGTAGGCCTAGCGCCGCCGACAGGAAACGCCCCAAAGCGCAACGTGGACACATCCAATTTTTTTAAAGAAAACAGAGGTGTTTTTTGCAAAGTGCCTACCAGCAGATTTTGGCCTCTAGCTCAGCCGGCACCTAGGGAAACCTACCAAACCTGTGCATTTCTGAAAACTAGAGACCTAGGGGAATCCAAGATGGGGTGACTTGTGTGGCTCGGACCAGGTTCTGTTACCCAGAATCCTTTGCAAACCTCAAAATTTGGCTAAAAAAACACATGTTCCTCACATTTCTGTGGCAGAAAGTTCTGGAATCTGAGAGGAGCCACAAATTTCCTTCCACCCAGCGTTCCCCCAAGTCTCCCGATAAAAATGATACCTCACTTGTGTGGGTAGGCCTAGCGCCGGCGACAGGAAACTCCCCAAAGCGCAACGTGGACACATCCAATTTTTTTAAAGAAAACAGAGGTGTTTTTTGCAAAGTGCCTACCAGCAGATTTTGGCCTCTAGCTCAGCCGGCACATAGGGAAACCTACCAAACCTGTGCATTTCTGAAAACTAGAGACCTAGGGGAATCCAAGATGGGGGGACTTGTGTGGCTCGGACCAGGTTCTGTTACCTAGAATCCTTTGCAAACCTCAAAATTTGGCTAAAAAAACACATGTTCCTCACATTTCTGTGGCAGAAAGTTCTGGAATCTGAGAGGAGCCACAAATTTCCTTCCACCCAGCGTTCCCCCAAGTCTCCCGATAAAAATGATACCTCACTTGTGTGGGTAGTCCTAGCGCCCGCGACAGGAAACGCCCCAAAGCGCAACGTGGACACATCAAATTGTTTGAAAGAAAACAGAAGTGTTTTTTGCAAGGTGCCTACCTGTAGATTTTGGCCTCTAGCTCAGCCGGCACCTAGGGAAACCTACCAAACCTGTGCATTTCTGAAAACTAGAGACCTAGGGGAATCCAAGATGGGGTGACTTGTGTGGCTCGGACCAGGTTCTGTTACCCAGAATCCTTTGCAAACCTCAAAATTTGGCTAAAAAAACACATGTTCCTCACATTTCTGTGGAAGAAAGTTCTGGAATCTGAGAGGAGCCACAAATTTCCTACCACCCAGCGTTCCCCCAAGTCTCCCGATAAAAATGATACCTCACTTGTGTGGGTAGGCCTAGCGCCTGCGACAGCAAACGCCCCAAAGCGCAACGTGGACACATCAAATTGTTTAAAAGAAAACAGAAGTGTTTTTTGCAAGGTGCCTACTTGTAGATTTTGGCCTCTAGCTCAGCCGGCACCTAGGGAAACCTACCAAACCTGTGCATTTCTGACAACTAGAGACCTAGGGGAATCCAAGATGGGGTGACTTGTGTGGCTCGGACCAGGTTCTGTTACCCAGAATCCTTTGCAAACCTCAAAATTTGGCTAAAAAAACACATGTTCCTCACATTTCTGTGGCAGAAAGTTCTGGAATCTGAGAGGAGCCACAAATTTCCTTCCACCCAGCGTTCCCCCACGTCTCCCGATAAAAATTATACATCACTTGTGTGGGTAGGCCTAGCGCCCGCGACAGGAAACGCCCCAAAGCGCAACGTGGACACATCCAAATTTTTGAAAGAAAACAGAGGTGTTTTTTGCAAAGTGCCTACCTGTAGATTTTGGCCTGTAGATCAGCCGGCACCTAGGGAAACCTACCAAACCTGTGCATTTCTGACAACTAGAGACCCAGGGGAATCCAAGATGGGGTGACTTGTGTGGCTCGGACCAGGTTCTGTTACCCAGAATCCTTTGCAAACCTCACAATTTGGCTAAAAAAACACATGTTCCTCACATTTCTGTGGAAGAAAGTTCTGGAATCTGAGAGGAGCCACAAATTTCCTTCCACCCAGCGTTCCCCCAAGTCTCCCGATAAAAATGATACCTCACTTGTGTGGGTAGGCCTAGCGCCCGCGACAGCAAACGCCCCAAAGCGCAACGTGGACACATCCAATTTTTTTAAAGAAAACAGAAGTGTTTTTTGCAAGGTGCCTACCTGTAGATTTTGGCCTCTAGCTCAGCCGGCACCTAGGGAAACCTACCAAACCTGTGCATTTCTGAAAACTAGAGACCTAGGGGAATCCAAGATGGGGTGACTTGTGTGGCTCGGACCAGGTTCTGTTACCCAGAATCCTTTGCAAACCTCAAAATTTGGCTAAAAAAACACATGTTCCTCACATTTCTGTGGCAGAAAGTTTTGGAATCTGAGAGGAGCCACAAATTTCCTTCCACCCAGCGTTCCCCCAAGTCTCCCGATAAAAATGATACCTCACTTGTGTGGGTAGGCCTAGCGCCTGCGACAGCAAACGCCCCAAAGCGCAACGTGGACACATCAAATTGTTTGAAAGAAAACAGAAGTGTTTTTTGCAAGGTGCCTACTTGTAGATTTTGGCCTCTAGCTCAGCCGGCACCTAGGGAAACCTACCAAACGTGTGCATTTCTGACAACTAGAGACCTAGGGGAATCCAAGATGGGGTGACTTGTGTGGCTCGGACCAGATTCTGTTACCCAGAATCCTTTGCAAACCTCAAAATTTGGCTAAAAAAACACATGTTCCTCACATTTCTGTGGCAGAAAGTTCTGGAATCTGAGAGGAGCCACAAATTTCCTTCCACCCAGCGTTCCCCCAAGTCTCCCGATAAAAATGATACCTCACTTGTGTGGGTAGGCCTAGCGCCCGCGACAGCAAACGCCCCAAAGCGCAACGTGGACACATCCAATTTTTTTAAAGAAAACAGAAGAGTTTTTTGCAAGGTGCCTACCTGCAGATTTTGGCCTCTAGCTCAGCCGGCACCTAGGGAAACCTACCAAACCTGTGCATTTCTGAAAACTAGAGACCTAGGGGAATCCAAGATGGGGTGACTTGTGTGGCTCGGACCAGGTTCTGTTACCCAGAATCCTTTGCAAACCTCAAAATTTGGCTAAAAAAACACATGTTCCTCACATTTCTGTGGAAGAAAGTTCTGGAATCTGAGAGGAGCCACAAATTTCCTACCACCCAGCGTTCCCCCAAGTCTCCCGATAAAAATGATACCTCACTTGTGTGGGTAGGCCTAGCGCCTGCGACAGCAAACGCCCCAAAGCGCAACGTGGACACATCAAATTGTTTGAAAGAAAACAGAAGTGTTTTTTGCAAGGTGCCTACTTGTAGATTTTGGCCTCTAGCTCAGCCGGCACCTAGGGAAACCTACCAAACCTGTGCACTTCTGACAACTAGAGACCTAGGGGAATCCAAGATGGGGTGACTTGTGTGGCTCGGACCAGGTTCTGTTACCCAGAATCCTTTGCAAACCTCAAAATTTGGCTAAAAAAACACATGTTCCTCACATTTCTGTGGAAGAAAGTTCTGGAATCTGAGAGGAGCCACAAATTTCCTTCCACCCAGCGTTCCCCCAAGTCTCCCGATAAAAATGATACCTCACTTGTGTGGGTAGGCCTAGCGCCCCCGACAGGAAACGCCCCAAAGCGCAACGTGGACACATCCAATTTTTTTAAAGAAAACAGAGGTGTTTTTTGCAAAGTGCCTACCAGCAGATTTTGGCCTCTAGCTCAGCCGGCACCTAGGGAAACCTTCCAAACCTGTGCATTTCTGAAAACTAGAGACCTAGGGGAATCCAAGATGGGGTGACTTGTGTGGCTCGGACCAGGTTCTGTTACCCAGAATCCTTTGCAAACCTCAAAATTTGGCTAAAAAAACACATGTTCCTCACATTTCTGTGGCAGAAAGTTCTGGAATCTGAGAGGAGCCACAAATTTCCTTCCACCCAGCGTTCCCCCAAGTCTCCCGATAAAAATGATACCTCACTTGTGTGGGTAGGCCTAGCGCCCGCGACAGCAAACGCCCCAAAGCGCAACGTGGACACATCCAATTTTTTTAAAGAAAACAGAAGTGTTTTTTGCAAGGTGCCTACCTGTAGATTTTGGCCTCTAGCTCAGCCGGCACCTAGGGAAACCTACCAAACCTGTGCATTTCTGAAAACTAGAGACCTAGGGGAATCCAAGATGGGGTGACTTGTGTGGCTCGGACCAGGTTCTGTTACCCAGAATCCTTTGCAAACCTCAAAATTTGGCTAAAAAAACACATGTTCCTCACATTTCTGTGGAAGAAAGTTCTGGAATCTGAGAGGAGCCACAAATTTCCTTCCACCCAGCGTTCCCCCAAGTCTCCCGATAAAAATGATACCTCACTTGTGTGGGTAGGCCTAGCGCCCGCGACAGCAAACGCCCCAAAGCGCAACGTGGACACATCCAATTTTTTTAAAGAAAACAGAAGTGTTTTTTGCAAGGTGCCTACCTGCAGATTTTGGCCTCTAGCTCAGCCGGCACCTAGGGAAACCTACCAAACCTGTGCATTTCTGAAAACTAGAGACCTAGGGGAATCCAAGATGGGGTGACTTGTGTGGCTCGGACCAGGTTCTGTTACCCAGAATCCTTTGCAAACCTCAAAATTTGGCTAAAAAAACACATGTTCCTCACATTTCTGTGGAAGAAAGTTCTGGAATCTGAGAGGAGCCACAAATTTCCTACCACCCAGCGTTCCCCCAAGTCTCCCGATAAAAATGATACCTCACTTGTGTGGGTAGGCCTAGCGCCTGCGACAGCAAACGCCCCAAAGCGCAGCGTGAACACATCAAATTGTTTAAAAGAAAACAGAAGTGTTTTTTGCAAGGTGCCTACTTGTAGATTTTGGCCTCTAGCTCAGCCGGCACCTAGGGAAACCTACCAAACCTGTGCATTTCTGACAACTAGAGACCTAGGGGAATCCAAGATGGGGTGACTTGTGTGGCTCGGACCAGGTTCTGTTACCCAGAATCCTTTGCAAACCTCAAAATTTGGCTAAAAAAACACATGTTCCTCACATTTCTGTGGCAGAAAGTTCTGGAATCTGAGAGGAGCCACAAATTTCCTTCCACCCAGCGTTCCCCCACGTCTCCCGATAAAAATTATACATCACTTGTGTGGGTAGGCCTAGCGCCCGCGACAGGAAACGCCCCAAAGCGCAACGTGGACACATCCAAATTTTTGAAAGAAAACAGAGGTGTTTTTTGCAAAGTGCCTACCTGTAGATTTTGGCCTGTAGATCAGCCGGCACCTAGGGAAACCTACCAAACCTGTGCATTTCTGACAACTAGAGACCTAGGGGAATCCAAGATGGGGTGACTTGTGTGGCTCGGACCAGGTTCTGTTACCCAGAATCCTTTGCAAACCTCACAATTTGGCTAAAAAAACACATGTTCCTCACATTTCTGTGGAAGAAAGTTCTGGAATCTGAGAGGAGCCACAAATTTCCTTCCACCCAGCGTTCCCCCAAGTCTCCCGATAAAAATGATACCTCACTTGTGTGGGTAGGCCTAGCGCCCGCGACAGCAAACGCCCCAAAGCGCAACGTGGACACATCCAATTTTTTTAAAGAAAACAGAAGTGTTTTTTGCAAGGTGCCTACCTGTAGATTTTGGCCTCTAGCTCAGCCGGCACCTAGGGAAACCTACCAAACCTGTGCATTTCTGAAAACTAGAGACCTAGGGGAATCCAAGATGGGGTGACTTGTGTGGCTCGGACCAGGTTCTGTTACCCAGAATCCTTTGCAAACCTCAAAATTTGGCTAAAAAAACACATGTTCCTCACATTTCTGTGGCAGAAAGTTTTGGAATCTGAGAGGAGCCACAAATTTCCTTCCACCCAGCGTTCCCCCAAGTCTCCCGATAAAAATGATACCTCACTTGTGTGGGTAGGCCTAGCGCCTGCGACAGCAAACGCCCCAAAGCGCAACGTGGACACATCAAATTGTTTGAAAGAAAACAGACGTGTTTTTTGCAAGGTGCCTACTTGTAGATTTTGGCCTCTAGCTCAGCCGGCACCTAGGGAAACCTACCAAACCTGTGCATTTCTGACAACTAGAGACCTAGGGGAATCCAACATGGGGTGACTTGTGTGGCTCGGACCAGGTTCTGTTACCCAGAATCCTTTGCAAACCTCAAAATTTGGCTAAAAAAACACATGTTCCTCACATTTCTGTGGCAGAAAGTTCTGGAATCTGAGAGGAGCCACAAATTTCCTTCCACCCAGCGTTCCCCCAAGTCTCCCGATAAAAATGATACCTCACTTGTGTGGGTAGGCCTAGCGCCCGCGACAGCAAACGCCCCAAAGCGCAACGTGGACACATCCAATTTTTTTAAAGAAAACAGAAGAGTTTTTTGCAAGGTGCCTACCTGCAGATTTTGGCCTCTAGCTCAGCCGGCACCTAGGGAAACCTACCAAACCTGTGCATTTCTGAAAACTAGAGACCTAGGGGAATCCAAGATGGGGTGACTTGTGTGGCTCGGACCAGGTTCTGTTACCCAGAATCCTTTGCAAACCTCAAAATTTGGCTAAAAAAACACATGTTCCTCACATTTCTGTGGAAGAAAGTTCTGGAATCTGAGAGGAGCCACAAATTTCCTACCACCCAGCGTTCCCCCAAGTCTCCCGATAAAAATGATACCTCACTTGTGTGGGTAGGCCTAGCGCCTGCGACAGCAAACGCCCCAAAGCGCAACGTGGACACATCAAATTGTTTAAAAGAAAACAGAAGTGTTTTTTGCAAGGTGCCTACCTGTAGATTTTGGCCTGTAGATCAGCCGGCACCTAGGGAAACCTACCAAACCTGTGCATTTCTGACAACTAGAGACCCAGGGGAATCCAAGATGGGGTGACTTGTGTGGCTCGGACCAGGTTCTGTTACCCAGAATCCTTTGCAAACCTCACAATTTGGCTAAAAAAACACATGTTCCTCACATTTCTGTGGAAGAAAGTTCTGGAATCTGAGAGGAGCCACAAATTTCCTTCCACCCAGCGTTCCCCCAAGTCTCCCGATAAAAATGATACCTCACTTGTGTGGGTAGGCCTAGCGCCCGCGACAGCAAACGCCCCAAAGCGCAACGTGGACACATCCAATTTTTTTAAAGAAAACAGAAGTGTTTTTTGCAAGGTGCCTACCTGTAGATTTTGGCCTCTAGCTCAGCCGGCACCTAGGGAAACCTACCAAACCTGTGCATTTCTGAAAACTAGAGACCTAGGGGAATCCAAGATGGGGTGACTTGTGTGGCTCGGACCAGGTTCTGTTACCCAGAATCCTTTGCAAACCTCAAAATTTGGCTAAAAAAACACATGTTCCTCACATTTCTGTGGCAGAAAGTTTTGGAATCTGAGAGGAGCCACAAATTTCCTTCCACCCAGCGTTCCCCCAAGTCTCCCGATAAAAATGATACCTCACTTGTGTGGGTAGGCCTAGCGCCTGCGACAGCAAACGCCCCAAAGCGCAACGTGGACACATCAAATTGTTTGAAAGAAAACAGAAGTGTTTTTTGCAAGGTGCCTACTTGTAGATTTTGGCCTCTAGCTCAGCCGGCACCTAGGGAAACCTACCAAACGTGTGCATTTCTGACAACTAGAGACCTAGGGGAATCCAAGATGGGGTGACTTGTGTGGCTCGGACCAGATTCTGTTACCCAGAATCCTTTGCAAACCTCAAAATTTGGCTAAAAAAACACATGTTCCTCACATTTCTGTGGCAGAAAGTTCTGGAATCTGAGAGGAGCCACAAATTTCCTTCCACCCAGCGTTCCCCCAAGTCTCCCGATAAAAATGATACCTCACTTGTGTGGGTAGGCCTAGCGCCCGCGACAGCAAACGCCCCAAAGCGCAACGTGGACACATCCAATTTTTTTAAAGAAAACAGAAGAGTTTTTTGCAAGGTGCCTACCTGCAGATTTTGGCCTCTAGCTCAGCCGGCACCTAGGGAAACCTACCAAACCTGTGCATTTCTGAAAACTAGAGACCTAGGGGAATCCAAGATGGGGTGACTTGTGTGGCTCGGACCAGGTTCTGTTACCCAGAATCCTTTGCAAACCTCAAAATTTGGCTAAAAAAACACATGTTCCTCACATTTCTGTGGAAGAAAGTTCTGGAATCTGAGAGGAGCCACAAATTTCCTACCACCCAGCGTTCCCCCAAGTCTCCCGATAAAAATGATACCTCACTTGTGTGGGTAGGCCTAGCGCCTGCGACAGCAAACGCCCCAAAGCGCAACGTGGACACATCAAATTGTTTGAAAGAAAACAGAAGTGTTTTTTGCAAGGTGCCTACTTGTAGATTTTGGCCTCTAGCTCAGCCGGCACCTAGGGAAACCTACCAAACCTGTGCACTTCTGACAACTAGAGACCTAGGGGAATCCAAGATGGGGTGACTTGTGTGGCTCGGACCAGGTTCTGTTACCCAGAATCCTTTGCAAACCTCAAAATTTGGCTAAAAAAACACATGTTCCTCACATTTCTGTGGAAGAAAGTTCTGGAATCTGAGAGGAGCCACAAATTTCCTTCCACCCAGCGTTCCCCCAAGTCTCCCGATAAAAATGATACCTCACTTGTGTGGGTAGGCCTAGCGCCCCCGACAGGAAACGCCCCAAAGCGCAACGTGGACACATCCAATTTTTTTAAAGAAAACAGAGGTGTTTTTTGCAAAGTGCCTACCAGCAGATTTTGGCCTCTAGCTCAGCCGGCACCTAGGGAAACCTTCCAAACCTGTGCATTTCTGAAAACTAGAGACCTAGGGGAATCCAAGATGGGGTGACTTGTGTGGCTCGGACCAGGTTCTGTTACCCAGAATCCTTTGCAAACCTCAAAATTTGGCTAAAAAAACACATGTTCCTCACATTTCTGTGGCAGAAAGTTCTGGAATCTGAGAGGAGCCACAAATTTCCTTCCACCCAGCGTTCCCCCAAGTCTCCCGATAAAAATGATACCTCACTTGTGTGGGTAGGCCTAGCGCCGGTGACAGGAAACTCCCCAAAGCGCAACGTGGACACATCCAATTTTTTTAAAGAAAACAGAGGTGTTTTTTGCAAAGTGCCTACCAGCAGATTTTGGCCTCTAGCTCAGTCGGCACATAGGGAAACCTACCAAACCTGTGCATTTCTGAAAACTAGAGACCTAGGGGAATCCAAGATGGGGGGACTTGTGTGGCTCGGACCAGGTTCTGTTACCCAGAATCCTTTGCAAACCTCAAAATTTGGCTAAAAAAACACATGTTCCTCACATTTCTGTGGAAGAAAGTTCTGGAATCTGAGAGGAGCCACAAATTTCCTTCCACCCAGCGTTCCCCCAAGTCTCCCGATAAAAATGATACCTCACTTGTGTGGGTAGGCCTTACGCCCGCGACAGCAAACGCCCCAAAGCACAACGTGGACACATCCAATTTTTTTAAAGAAAACAGAAGTGTTTTTTGCAAGGTGCCTACCTGTAGATTTTGGCCTCTAGCTCAGCCGGCACCTAGGGAAACCTACCAAACCTGTGCATTTCTGAAAACTAGAGACCTAGGGGAATCCAAGATGGGGTGACTTGTGTGGCTCGGACCAGGTTCTGTTACCCAGAATCCTTTGCAAACCTCAAAATTTGGCTAAAAAAACACATGTTCCTCACATTTCTGTGGCAGAAAGTTTTGGAATCTGAGAGGAGCCACAAATTTCCTTCCACCCAGCGTTCCCTCAAGTCTCCCGATAAAAATGATACCTCACTTGTGTGGGTAGGCCTAGCGCCGCCGACAGGAAACGCCCCAAAGCGCAACGTGGACACATCCAATTTTTTTAAAGAAAACAGAGGTGTTTTTTGCAAAGTGCCTACCAGCAGATTTTGGCCTCTAGCTCAGCCGGCACCTAGGGAAACCTACCAAACCTGTGCATTTCTGAAAACTAGAGACCTAGGGGAATCCAAGATGGGGTGACTTGTGTGGCTCGGACCAGGTTCTGTTACCCAGAATCCTTTGCAAACCTCAAAATTTGGCTAAAAAAACACATGTTCCTCACATTTCTGTGGCAGAAAGTTCTGGAATCTGAGAGGAGCCACAAATTTCCTACCACCCAGCGTTCCCCCAAGTCTCCCGATAAAAATGATACCTCACTTGTGTGGGTAGGCCTAGCGCCTGCGACAGCAAACGCCCCAAAGCGCAACGTGGACACATCAAATTGTTTGAAAGAAAACAGAAGTGTTTTTTGCAAGGTGCCTACTTGTAGATTTTGGCCTCTAGCTCAGCCGGCACCTAGGGAAACCTACCAAACCTGTGCACTTCTGACAACTAGAGACCTAGGGGAATCCAAGATGGGGTGACTTGTGTGGCTCGGACCAGGTTCTGTTACCCAGAATCCTTTGCAAACCTCAAAATTTGGCTAAAAAAACACATGTTCCTCACATTTCTGTGGAAGAAAGTTCTGGAATCTGAGAGGAGCCACAAATTTCCTTCCACCCAGCGTTCCCCCAAGTCTCCCGATAAAAATGATACCTCACTTGTGTGGGTAGGCCTAGCGCCCGCGACAGCAAACGCCCCAAAGCGCAACGTGGACACATCCAATTTTTTTAAAGAAAACAGAAGTGTTTTTTGCAAGGTGCCTACCTGTAGATTTTGGCCTCTAGCTCAGCCGGCACCTAGGGAAACCTACCAAACCTGTGCATTTCTGAAAACTAAAGACCTAGGGGAATCCAAGATGGGGTGACTTGTGTGGCTCGGACCAGGTTCTGTTACCCAGAATCCTTTGCAAACCTCAAAATTTGGCTAAAAAAACACATGTTCCTCACATTTCTGTGGCAGAAAGTTTTGGAATCTGAGAGGAGCCACAAATTTCCTTCCACCCAGCGTTCCCCCAAGTCTCCCGATAAAAATGATACCTCACTTGTGTGGGTAGGCCTAGCGCCCCCGACAGGAAACGCCCCAAAGCGCAACGTGGACACATCCAATTTTTTTAAAGAAAACAGAGGTGTTTTTTGCAAAGTGCCTACCAGCAGATTTTGGCCTCTAGCTCAGCCGGCACCTAGGGAAACCTTCCAAACCTGTGCATTTCTGAAAACTAGAGACCTAGGGGAATCCAAGATGGGGTGACTTGTGTGGCTCGGACCAGGTTCTGTTACCCAGAATCCTTTGCAAACCTCAAAATTTGGCTAAAAAAACACATGTTCCTCACATTTCTGTGGCAGAAAGTTCTGAAATCTGAGAGGAGCCACAAATTTCCTTCCACCCAGCGTTCCCCCAAGTCTCCCGATAAAAATGATACCTCACTTGTGTGGGTAGGCCTAGCGCCGGCGACAGGAAACTCCCCAAAGCGCAACGTGGACACATCCAATTTTTTTAAAGAAAACAGAGGTGTTTTTTGCAAAGTGCCTACCAGCAGATTTTGGCCTCTAGCTCAGTCGGCACATAGGGAAACCTACCAAACCTGTGCATTTCTGAAAACTAGAGACCTAGGGGAATCCAAGATGGGGGGACTTGTGTGGCTCGGACCAGGTTCTGTTACCCAGAATCCTTTGCAAACCTCAAAATTTGGCTAAAAAAACACATGTTCCTCACATTTCTGTGGAAGAAAGTTCTGGAATCTGAGAGGAGCCACAAATTTCCTTCCACCCAGCGTTCCCCCAAGTCTCCCGATAAAAATGATACCTCACTTGTGTGGGTAGGCCTAGCGCCCGCGACAGCAAACGCCCCAAAGCGCAACGTGGACACATCCAATTTTTTTAAAGAAAACAGAAGTGTTTTTTGCAAGGTGCCTACCTGTAGATTTTGGCCTCTAGCTCAGCCGGCACCTAGGGAAACCTACCAAACCTGTGCATTTCTGACAACTAGAGACCTAGGGGAATCCAAGATGGGGTGACTTGTGTGGCTCGGACCAGGTTCTGTTACCCAGAATCCTTTGCAAACCTCAAAATTTGGCTAAAAAAACACATGTTCCTCACATTTCTGTGGCAGAAAGTTTTGGAATCTGAGAGGAGCCACAAATTTCCTTCCACCCAGCGTTCCCCCAAGTCTCCCGATAAAAATGATACCTCACTTGTGTGGGTAGGCCTAGCGCCGCCGACAGGAAACGCCCCAAAGCGCAACGTGGACACATCCAATTTTTTTAAAGAAAACAGAGGTGTTTTTTGCAAAGTGCCTACCAGCAGATTTTGGCCTCTAGCTCAGCCGGCACCTAGGGAAACCTACCAAACCTGTGCATTTCTGAAAACTAGAGACCTAGGGGAATCCAAGATGGGGTGACTTGTGTGGCTCGGACCAGGTTCTGTTACCCACAATCCTTTGCAAACCTCAAAATTTGGCTAAAAAAACACATGTTCCTCACATTTCTGTGGCAGAAAGTTCTGGAATCTGAGAGGAGCCACAAATTTCCTTCCACCCAGCGTTCCCCCAAGTCTCCCGATAAAAATGATACCTCACTTGTGTGGGTAGGCCTAGCGCCGGCGACAGGAAACTCCCCAAAGCGCAACGTGGACACATCCAATTTTTTTAAAGAAAACAGAGGTGTTTTTTGCAAAGTGCCTACCAGCAGATTTTGGCCTCTAGCTCAGCCGGCACATAGGGAAACCTACCAAACCTGTGCATTTCTGAAAACTAGAGACCTAGGGGAATCCAAGATGGGGGGACTTGTGCGGCTCGGACCAGGTTCTTTTACCCAGAATCCTTTGCAAACCTCAAAATTTGGCTAAAAAAACACATGTTCCTCACATTTCTGTGGCAGAAAGTTCTGGAATCTGAGAGGAGCCACAAATTTCCTTCCACCCAGCGTTCCCCCAAGTCTCCCGATAAAAATGATACCTCACTTGTGTGGGTAGTCCTAGCGCCCGCGACAGGAAACGCCCCAAAGCGCAACGTGGACACATCAAATTGTTTGAAAGAAAACAGAAGTGTTTTTTGCAAGGTGCCTACCTGTAGATTTTGGCCTCTAGCTCAGCCGGCACCTAGGGAAACCTACCAAACCTGTGCATTTCTGAAAACTAGAGACCTAGGGGAATCCAAGATGGGGTGACTTGTGTGGCTCGGACCAGGTTCTGTTACCCAGAATCCTTTGCAAACCTCAAAATTTGGCTAAAAAAACACATGTTCCTCACATTTCTGTGGAAGAAAGTTCTGGAATCTGAGAGGAGCCACAAATTTCCTTCCACCCAGCGTTCCCCCAAGTCTCCCGATAAAAATGATACCTCACTTGTGTGGGTAGGCCTAGCGCCGCCGACAGGAAACGCCCCAAAGCGCAACGTGGACACATCCAATTTTTTTAAAGAAAACAGAGGTGTTTTTTGCAAAGTGCCTACCAGCAGATTTTGGCCTCTAGCTCAGCCGGCACCTAGGGAAACCTACCAAACCTGTGCATTTCTGAAAACTAGAGTCCTAGGGGAATCCAAGATGGGGTGACTTGTGTGGCTCGGACCAGGTTCTGTTACCCAGAATCCTTTGCAAACCTCAAAATTTGGCTAAAAAAACACATGTTCCTCACATTTCTGTGGCAGAAAGTTCTGGAATCTGAGAGGAGCCACAAATTTCCTACCACCCAGCGTTCCCCCAAGTCTCCCGATAAAAATGATACCTCACTTGTGTGGGTAGGCCTAGCGCCTGCGACAGCAAACGCCCCAAAGCGCAACGTGGACACATCAAATTGTTTGAAAGAAAACAGAAGTGTTTTTTGCAAGGTGCCTACTTGTAGATTTTGGCCTCTAGCTCAGCCGGCACCTAGGGAAACCTACCAAACCTGTGCACTTCTGACAACTAGAGACCTAGGGGAATCCAAGATGGGGTGACTTGTGTGGCTCGGACCAGGTTCTGTTACCCAGAATCCTTTGCAAACCTCAAAATTTGGCTAAAAAAACACATGTTCCTCACATTTCTGTGGAAGAAAGTTCTGGAATCTGAGAGGAGCCACAAATTTCCTTCCACCCAGCGTTCCCCCAAGTCTCCCGATAAAAATGATACCTCACTTGTGTGGGTAGGCCTAGCGCCCGCGACAGCAAACGCCCCAAAGCGCAACGTGGACACATCCAATTTTTTTAAAGAAAACAGAAGTGTTTTTTGCAAGGTGCCTACCTGTAGATTTTGGCCTCTAGCTCAGCCGGCACCTAGGGAAACCTACCAAACCTGTGCATTTCTGAAAACTAGAGACCTAGGGGAATCCAAGATGGGGTGACTTGTGTGGCTCGTACCAGGTTCTGTTACCCAGAATCCTTTGCAAACCTCAAAATTTGGCTAAAAAAACACATGTTCCTCACATTTCTGTGGCAGAAAGTTTTGGAATCTGAGAGGAGCCACAAATTTCCTTCCACCCAGCGTTCCCCCAAGTCTCCCGATAAAAATGATACCTCACTTGTGTGGGTAGGCCTAGCGCCCCCGACAGGAAACGCCCCAAAGCGCAACGTGGACACATCCAATTTTTTTAAAGAAAACAGAGGTGTTTTTTGCAAAGTGCCTACCAGCAGATTTTGGCCTCTAGCTCAGCCGGCACCTAGGGAAACCTTCCAAACCTGTGCATTTCTGAAAACTAGAGACCTAGGGGAATCCAAGATGGGGTGACTTGTGTGGCTCGGACCAGGTTCTGTTACCCAGAATCCTTTGCAAACCTCAAAATTTGGCTAAAAAAACACATGTTCCTCACATTTCTGTGGCAGAAAGTTCTGAAATCTGAGAGGAGCCACAAATTTCCTTCCACCCAGCGTTCCCCCAAGTCTCCCGATAAAAATGATACCTCACTTGTGTGGGTAGGCCTAGCGCCGGCGACAGGAAACTCCCCAAAGCGCAACGTGGACACATCCAATTTTTTTAAAGAAAACAGAGGTGTTTTTTGCAAAGTGCCTACCAGCAGATTTTGGCCTCTAGCTCAGTCGGCACATAGGGAAACCTACCAAACCTGTGCATTTCTGAAAACTAGAGACCTAGGGGAATCCAAGATGGGGGGACTTGTGTGGCTCGGACCAGGTTCTGTTACCCAGAATCCTTTGCAAACCTCAAAATTTGGCTAAAAAAACACATGTTCCTCACATTTCTGTGGAAGAAAGTTCTGGAATCTGAGAGGAGCCACAAATTTCCTTCCACCCAGCGTTCCCCCAAGTCTCCCGATAAAAATGATACCTCACTTGTGTGGGTAGGCCTAGCGCCCGTGACAGCAAACGCCCCAAAGCGCAACGTGGACACATCCAATTTTTTTAAAGAAAACAGAAGTGTTTTTTGCAAGGTGCCTACCTGTAGATTTTGGCCTCTAGCTCAGCCGGCACCTAGGGAAACCTACCAAACCTGTGCATTTCTGAAAACTAGAGACCTAGGGGAATCCAAGATGGGGTGACTTGTGTGGCTCGGACCAGGTTCTGTTACCCAGAATCCTTTGCAAACCTCAAAATTTGGCTAAAAAAACACATGTTCCTCACATTTCTGTGGCAGAAAGTTTTGGAATCTGAGAGGAGCCACAAATTTCCTTCCACCCAGCGTTCCCCCAAGTCTCCCGATAAAAATGATACCTCACTTGTGTGGGTAGGCCTAGCGCCGCCGACAGGAAACGCCCCAAAGCGCAACGTGGACACATCCAATTTTTTTAAAGAAAACAGAGGTGTTTTTTGCAAAGTGCCTACCAGCAGATTTTGGCCTCTAGCTCAGCCGGCACCTAGGGAAACCTACCAAACCTGTGCATTTCTGAAAACTAGAGACCTAGGGGAATCCAAGATGGGGTGACTTGTGTGGCTCGGACCAGGTTCTGTTACCCAGAATCCTTTGCAAACCTCAAAATTTGGCTAAAAAAACACATGTTCCTCACATTTCTGTGGCAGAAAGTTCTGGAATCTGAGAGGAGCCACAAATTTCCTTCCACCCAGCGTTCCCCCAAGTCTCCCGATAAAAATGATACCTCACTTGTGTGGGTAGGCCTAGCGCCGGCGACAGGAAACTCCCCAAAGCGCAACGTGGACACATCCAATTTTTTTAAAGAAAACAGAGGTGTTTTTTGCAAAGTGCCTACCAGCAGATTTTGGCCTCTAGCTCAGCCGGCACATAGGGAAACCTACCAAATCTGTGCATTTCTGAAAACTAGAGACCTAGGGGAATCCAAGATGGGGGGACTTGTGTGGCTCGGACCAGGTTCTTTTACCCAGAATCCTTTGCAAACCTCAAAATTTGGCTAAAAAAACACATGTTCCTCACATTTCTGTGGCAGAAAGTTCTGGAATCTGAGAGGAGCCACAAATTTCCTTGCACCCAGCGTTCCCCCAAGTCTCCCGATAAAAATGATACCTCACTTGTGTGGGTAGTCCTAGCGCCCGCGACAGGAAACGCCCCAAAGCGCAACGTGGACACATCAAATTGTTTGAAAGAAAACAGAAGTGTTTTTTGCAAGGTGCCTACCTGTAGATTTTGGCCTCTAGCTCAGCCGGCACCTAGGGAAACCTACCAAACCTGTGCATTTCTGAAAACTAGAGACCTAGGGGAATCCAAGATGGGGTGACTTGTGTGGCTCGGACCAGGTTCTGTTACCCAGAATCCTTTGCAAACCTCAAAATTTGGCTAAAAAAACACATGTTCCTCACATTTCTGTGGAAGAAAGTTCTGGAATCTGAGAGGAGCCACAAATTTCCTTCCACCCAGCGTTCCCCCAAGTCTCCCGATAAAAATGATACCTCACTTGTGTGGGTAGGCCTAGCGCCCGCGACAGCAAACGCCCCAAAGCGCAACGTGGACACATCCAATTTTTTTAAAGAAAACAGAAGTGTTTTTTGCAAGGTGCCTACCTGCAGATTTTGGCCTCTAGCTCAGCCGGCACCTAGGGAAACCTACCAAACCTGTGCATTTCTGAAAACTAGAGACGTAGGGGAATCCAAGATGGGGTGACTTGTGTGGCTCGGACCAGGTTCTGTTACCCAGAATCCTTTGCAAACCTCAAAATTTGGCTAAAAAAACACATGTTCCTCACATTTCTGTGGAAGAAAGTTCTGGAATCTGAGAGGAGCCACAAATTTCCTACCACCCAGCGTTCCCCCAAGTCTCCCGATAAAAATGATACCTCACTTGTGTGGGTAGGCCTAGCGCCTGCGACAGCAAACGCCCCAAAGCGCAGCGTGGACACATCAAATTGTTTAAAAGAAAACAGAAGTGTTTTTTGCAAGGTGCCTACTTGTAGATTTTGGCCTCTAGCTCAGCCGGCACCTAGGGAAACCTACCAAACCTGTGCATTTCTGACAACTAGAGACCTAGGGGAATCCAAGATGGGGTGACTTGTGTGGCTCGGACCAGGTTCTGTTACCCAGAATCCTTTGCAAACCTCAAAATTTGGCTAAAAAAACACATGTTCCTCACATTTCTGTGGCAGAAAGTTCTGGAATCTGAGAGGAGCCACAAATTTCCTTCCACCCAGCGTTCCCCCACGTCTCCCGATAAAAATTATACATCACTTGTGTGGGTAGGCCTAGCGCCCGCGACAGGAAACGCCCCAAAGCGCAACGTGGACACATCCAAATTTTTGAAAGAAAACAGAGGTGTTTTTTGCAAAGTGCCTACCTGTAGATTTTGGCCTGTAGATCAGCCGGCACCTAGGGAAACCTACCAAACCTGTGCATTTCTGACAACTAGAGACCCAGGGGAATCCAAGATGGGGTGACTTGTGTAGCTCGGACCAGGTTCTGTTACCCAGAATCCTTTGCAAACCTCACAATTTGGCTAAAAAAACACATGTTCCTCACATTTCTGTGGAAGAAAGTTCTGGAATCTGAGAGGAGCCACAAATTTCCTTCCACCCAGCGTTCCCCCAAGTCTCCCGATAAAAATGATACCTCACTTGTGTGGGTAGGCCTAGCGCCCGCGACAGCAAACGCCCCAAAGCGCAACGTGGACACATCCAATTTTTTTAAAGAAAACAGAAGTGTTTTTTGCAAGGTGCCTACCTGTAGATTTTGGCCTCTAGCTCAGCCGGCACCTAGGGAAACCTACCAAACCTGTGCATTTCTGAAAACTAGAGACCTAGGGGAATCCAAGATGGGGTGACTTGTGTGGCTCGGACCAGGTTCTGTTACCCAGAATCCTTTGCAAACCTCAAAATTTGGCTAAAAAAACACATGTTCCTCACATTTCTGTGGAAGAAAGTTCTGGAATCTGAGAGGAGCCACAAATTTCCTTCCACCCAGCGTTCCCCCAAGTCTCCCGATAAAAATGATACCTCACTTGTGTGGGTAGGCCTAGCGCCCGCGACAGCAAACGCCCCAAAGCGCAACGTGGACACATCCAATTTTTTTAAAGAAAACAGAAGTGTTTTTTGCAAGGTGCCTACCTGCAGATTTTGGCCTCTAGCTCAGCCGGCACCTAGGGAAACCTACCAAACCTGTGCATTTCTGAAAACTAGAGACCTAGGGGAATCCAAGATGGGGTGACTTGTGTGGCTCGGACCAGGTTCTGTTACCCAGAATCCTTTGCAAACCTCAAAATTTGGCTAAAAAAACACATGTTCCTCACATTTCTGTGGAAGAAAGTTCTGGAATCTGAGAGGAGCCACAAATTTCCTACCACCCAGCGTTCCCCCAAGTCTCCCGATAAAAATGATACCTCACTTGTGTGGGTAGGCCTAGCGCCTGCGACAGCAAACGCCCCAAAGCGCAGCGTGGACACATCAAATTGTTTAAAAGAAAACAGAAGTGTTTTTTGCAAGGTGCCTACTTGTAGATTTTGGCCTCTAGCTCAGCCGGCACCTAGGGAAACCTACCAAACCTGTGCATTTCTGACAACTAGAGACCTAGGGGAATCCAAGATGGGGTGACTTGTGTGGCTCGGACCAGGTTCTGTTACCCAGAATCCTTTGCAAACCTCAAAATTTGGCTAAAAAAACACATGTTCCTCACATTTCTGTGGCAGAAAGTTCTGGAATCTGAGAGGAGCCACAAATTTCCTTCCACCCAGCGTTCCCCCACGTCTCCCGATAAAAATTATACATCACTTGTGTGGGTAGGCCTAGCGCCCGCGACAGGAAACGCCCCAAAGCGCAACGTGGACACATCCAAATTTTTGAAAGAAAACAGAGGTGTTTTTTGCAAAGTGCCTACCTGTAGATTTTGGCCTGTAGATCAGCCGGCACCTAGGGAAACCTACCAAACCTGTGCATTTCTGACAACTAGAGACCCAGGGGAATCCAAGATGGGGTGACTTGTGTGGCTCGGACCAGGTTCTGTTACCCAGAATCCTTTGCAAACCTCACAATTTGGCTAAAAAAACACATGTTCCTCACATTTCTGTGGAAGAAAGTTCTGGAATCTGAGAGGAGCCACAAATTTCCTTCCACCCAGCGTTCCCCCAAGTCTCCCGATAAAAATGATACCTCACTTGTGTGGGTAGGCCTAGCGCCCGCGACAGCAAACGCCCCAAAGCGCAACGTGGACACATCCAATTTTTTTAAAGAAAACAGAAGTGTTTTTTGCAAGGTGCCTACCTGTAGATTTTGGCCTCTAGCTCAGCCGGCACCTAGGGAAACCTACCAAACCTGTGCATTTCTGAAAACTAGAGACCTAGGGGAATCCAAGATGGGGTGACTTGTGTGGCTCGGACCAGGTTCTGTTACCCAGAATCCTTTGCAAACCTCAAAATTTGGCTAAAAAAACACATGTTCCTCACATTTCTGTGGCAGAAAGTTTTGGAATCTGAGAGGAGCCACAAATTTCCTTCCACCCAGCGTTCCCCCAAGTCTCCCGATAAAAATGATACCTCACTTGTGTGGGTAGGCCTAGCGCCTGCGACAGCAAACGCCCCAAAGCGCAACGTGGACACATCAAATTGTTTGAAAGAAAACAGAAGTGTTTTTTGCAAGGTGCCTACTTGTAGATTTTGGCCTCTAGCTCAGCCGGCACCTAGGGAAACCTACCAAACCTGTGCATTTCTGACAACTAGAGACCTAGGGGAATCCAACATGGGGTGACTTGTGTGGCTCGGACCAGGTTCTGTTACCCAGAATCCTTTGCAAACCTCAAAATTTGGCTAAAAAAACACATGTTCCTCACATTTCTGTGGCAGAAAGTTCTGGAATCTGAGAGGAGCCACAAATTTCCTTCCACCCAGCGTTCCCCCAAGTCTCCCGATAAAAATGATACCTCACTTGTGTGGGTAGGCCTAGCGCCCGCGACAGCAAACGCCCCAAAGCGCAACGTGGACACATCCAATTTTTTTAAAGAAAACAGAAGAGTTTTTTGCAAGGTGCCTACCTGCAGATTTTGGCCTCTAGCTCAGCCGGCACCTAGGGAAACCTACCAAACCTGTGCATTTCTGAAAACTAGAGACCTAGGGGAATCCAAGATGGGGTGACTTGTGTGGCTCGGACCAGGTTCTGTTACCCAGAATCCTTTGCAAACCTCAAAATTTGGCTAAAAAAACACATGTTCCTCACATTTCTGTGGAAGAAAGTTCTGGAATCTGAGAGGAGCCACAAATTTCCTACCACCCAGCGTTCCCCCAAGTCTCCCGATAAAAATGATACCTCACTTGTGTGGGTAGGCCTAGCGCCTGCGACAGCAAACGCCCCAAAGCGCAACGTGGACACATCAAATTGTTTGAAAGAAAACAGAAGTGTTTTTTGCAAGGTGCCTACTTGTAGATTTTGGCCTCTAGCTCAGCCGGCACCTAGGGAAACCTACCAAACCTGTGCACTTCTGACAACTAGAGACCTAGGGGAATCCAAGATGGGGTGACTTGTGTGGCTCGGACCAGGTTCTGTTACCCAGAATCCTTTGCAAACCTCAAAATTTGGCTAAAAAAACACATGTTCCTCACATTTCTGTGGAAGAAAGTTCTGGAATCTGAGAGGAGCCACAAATTTCCTTCCACCCAGCGTTCCCCCAAGTCTCCCGATAAAAATGATACCTCACTTGTGTGGGTAGGCCTAGCGCCGGCGACAGGAAACTCCCCAAAGCGCAACGTGGACACATCCAATTTTTTTAAAGAAAACAGAGGTGTTTTTTGCAAAGTGCCTACCAGCAGATTTTGGCCTCTAGCTCAGTCGGCACATAGGGAAACCTACCAAACCTGTGCATTTCTGAAAACTAGAGACCTAGGGGAATCCAAGATGGGGGGACTTGTGTGGCTCGGACCAGGTTCTGTTACCCAGAATCCTTTGCAAACCTCAAAATTTGGCTAAAAAAACACATGTTCCTCACATTTCTGTGGAAGAAAGTTCTGGAATCTGAGAGGAGCCACAAATTTCCTTCACCCAGCGTTCCCCCAAGTCTCCCGATAAAAATGATACCTCACTTGTGTGGGTAGGCCTAGCGCCCGCGACAGCAAACGCCCCAAAGCGCAACGTGGACACATCCAATTTTTTTAAAGAAAACAGAAGTGTTTTTTGCAAGGTGCCTACCTGTAGATTTTGGCCTCTAGCTCAGCCGGCTGCTAGGGAAACCTACCAAACCTGTGCATTTCTGAAAACTAGAGACCTAGGGGAATCCAAGATGGGGTGACTTGTGTGGCTCGGACCAGGTTCTGTTACCCAGAATCCTTTGCAAACCTCAAAATTTGGCTAAAAAAACACATGTTCCTCACATTTCTGTGGCAGAAAGTTTTGGAATCTGAGAGGAGCCACAAATTTCCTTCCACCCAGCGTTCCCCCAAGTCTCCCGATAAAAATGATACCTCACTTGTGTGGGTAGGCCTAGCGCCTGCGACAGCAAACGCCCCAAAGCGCAACGTGGACACATCAAATTGTTTGAAAGAAAACAGAAGTGTTTTTTGCAAGGTGCCTACTTGTAGATTTTGGCCTCTAGCTCAGCCGGCACCTAGGGAAACCTACCAAACCTGTGCATTTCTGACAACTAGAGACCTAGGGGAATCCAAGATGGGGTGACTTGTGTGGCTCGGACCAGGTTCTGTTACCCAGAATCCTTTGCAAACCTCAAAATTTGGCTAAAAAAACACATGTTCCTCACATTTCTGTGGCAGAAAGTTCTGGAATCTGAGAGGAGCCACAAATTTCCTTCCACCCAGCGTTCCCCCAAGTCTCCCGATAAAAATGATACCTCACTTGTGTGGGTAGGCCTAGCGCCCGCGACAGCAAACGCCCCAAAGCGCAACGTGGACACATCCATTTTTTTTAAAGAAAACAGAAGAGTTTTTTGCAAGGTGCCTACCTGCAGATTTTGGCCTCTAGCTCAGCCGGCACCTAGGGAAACCTACCAAACCTGTGCATTTCTGAAAACTAGAGACCTAGGGGAATCCAAGATGGGGTGACTTGTGTGGCTCGGACCAGGTTCTGTTACCCAGAATCCTTTGCAAACCTCAAAATTTGGCTAAAAAAACACATGTTCCTCACATTTCTGTGGAAGAAAGTTCTGGAATCTGAGAGGAGCCACAAATTTCCTACCACCCAGCGTTCCCCCAAGTCTCCCGATAAAAATGATACCTCACTTGTGTGGGTAGGCCTAGCGCCTGCGACAGCAAACGCCCCAAAGCGCAACGTGGACACATCAAATTGTTTGAAAGAAAACAGAAGTGTTTTTTGCAAGGTGCCTACTTGTAGATTTTGGCCTCTAGCTCAGCCGGCACCTAGGGAAACCTACCAAACCTGTGCACTTCTGACAACTAGAGACCTAGGGGAATCCAAGATGGGGTGACTTGTGTGGCTCGGACCAGGTTCTGTTACCCAGAATCCTTTGCAAACCTCAAAATTTGGCTAAAAAAACACATGTTCCTCACATTTCTGTGGAAGAAAGTTCTGGAATCTGAGAGGAGCCACAAATTTCCTTCCACCCAGCGTTCCCCCAAGTCTCCCGATAAAAATGATACCTCACTTGTGTGGGTAGGCCTAGCGCCCGCGTAGCAAACGCCCCAAAGCGCAACGTGGACACATCCAATTTTTTTAAAGAAAACAGAAGTGTTTTTTGCAAGGTGCCTACCTGTAGATTTTGGCCTCTAGCTCAGCCGGCACCTAGGGAAACCTACCAAACCTGTGCATTTCTGAAAACTAGAGACCTAGGGGAATCCAAGATGGGGTGACTTGTGTGGCTCGGACCAGGTTCTGTTAGCCAGAATCCTTTGCAAACCTCAAAATTTGGCTAAAAAAACACATGTTCCTCACATTTCTGTGGCAGAAAGTTTTGGAATCTGAGAGGAGCCACAAATTTCCTTCCACCCAGCGTTCCCCCAAGTCTCCCGATAAAAATGATACCTCACTTGTGTGGGTAGGCCTAGCGCCCCCGACAGGAAACGCCCCAAAGCGCAACGTGGACACATCCAATTTTTTTAAAGAAAACAGAGGTGTTTTTTGCAAAGTGCCTACCAGCAGATTTTGGCCTCTAGCTCAGCCGGCACCTAGGGAAACCTTCCAAACCTGTGCATTTCTGAAAACTAGAGACCTAGGGGAATCCAAGATGGGGTGACTTGTGTGGCTCGGACCAGGTTCTGTTACCCAGAATCCTTTGCAAACCTCAAAATTTGGCTAAAAAAACACATGTTCCTCACATTTCTGTGGCAGAAAGTTCTGGAATCTGAGAGGAGCCACAAATTTCCTTCCACCCAGCGTTCCCCCAAGTCTCCCGATAAAAATGATACCTCACTTGTGTGGGTAGGCCTAGCGCCCGCGACAGCAAACGCCCCAAAGCGCAACGTGGACACATCCAATTTTTTTAAAGAAAACAGAAGAGTTTTTTGCAAGGTGCCTACCTGCAGATTTTGGCCTCTAGCTCAGCCGGCACCTAGGGAAACCTACCAAACCTGTGCATTTCTGAAAACTAGAGACCTAGGGGAATCCAAGATGGGGTGACTTGTGTGGCTCGGACCAGGTTCTGTTACCCAGAATCCTTTGCAAACCTCAAAATTTGGCTAAAAAAACACATGTTCCTCACATTTCTGTGGAAGAAAGTTCTGGAATCTGAGAGGAGCCACAAATTTCCTACCACCCAGCGTTCCCCCAAGTCTCCCGATAAAAATGATACCTCACTTGTGTGGGTAGGCCTAGCGCCTGCGACAGCAAATGCCCCAAAGCGCAACGTGGACACATCAAATTGTTTGAAAGAAAACAGAAGTGTTTTTTGCAAGGTGCCTACTTGTAGATTTTGGCCTCTAGCTCAGCCGGCACCTAGGGAAACCTACCAAACCTGTGCACTTCTGACAACTAGAGACCTAGGGGAATCCAAGATGGGGTGACTTGTGTGGCTCGGACCAGGTTCTGTTACCCAGAATCCTTTGCAAACCTCAAAATTTGGCTAAAAAAACACATGTTCCTCACATTTCTGTGGAAGAAAGTTCTGGAATCTGAGAGGAGCCACAAATTTCCTTCCACCCAGCGTTCCCCCAAGTCTCCCGATAAAAATGATACCTCACTTGTGTGGGTAGGCCTAGCGCCCGCGACAGCAAACGCCCCAAAGCGCAACGTGGACACATCCAATTTTTTTAAAGAAAACAGAAGTGTTTTTTGCAAGGTGCCTACCTGTAGATTTTGGCCTCTAGCTCAGCCGGCACCTAGGGAAACCTACCAAACCTGTGCATTTCTGAAAACTAGAGACCTAGGGGAATCCAAGATGGGGTGACTTGTGTGGCTCGGACCAGGTTCTGTTACCCAGAATCCTTTGCAAACCTCAAAATTTGGCTAAAAAAACACATGTTCCTCACATTTCTGTGGCAGAAAGTTTTGGAATCTGAGAGGAGCCACAAATTTCCTTCCACCCAGCGTTCCCCCAAGTCTCCCGATAAAAATGATACCTCACTTGTGTGGGTAGGCCTAGCGCCCCCGACAGGAAACGCCCCAAAGCGCAACGTGGACACATCCAATTTTTTTAAAGAAAACAGAGGTGTTTTTTGCAAAGTGCCTACCAGCAGATTTTGGCCTCTAGCTCAGCCGGCACCTAGGGAAACCTTCCAAACCTGTGCATTTCTGAAAACTAGAGACCTAGGGGAATCCAAGATGGGGTGACTTGTGTGGCTCGGACCAGGTTCTGTTACCCAGAATCCTTTGCAAACCTCAAAATTTGGCTAAAAAAACACATGTTCCTCACATTTCTGTGGCAGAAAGTTCTGGAATCTGAGAGGAGCCACAAATTTCCTTCCACCCAGCGTTCCCCCAAGTCTCCCGATAAAAATGATACCTCACTTGTGTGGGTAGGCCTAGCGCCCGCGACAGCAAACGCCCCAAAGCGCAACGTGGACACATCCAATTTTTTTAAAGAAAACAGAAGTGTTTTTTGCAAGGTGCCTACCTGTAGATTTTGGCCTCTAGCTCAGCCGGCACCTAGGGAAACCTACCAAACCTGTGCATTTCTGAAAACTAGAGACCTAGGGGAATCCAAGATGGGGTGACTTGTGTGGCTCGGACCAGGTTCTGTTACCCAGAATCCTTTGCAAACCTCAAAATTTGGCTAAAAAAACACATGTTCCTCACATTTCTGTGGCAGAAAGTTTTGGAATCTGAGAGGATCCACAAATTTCCTTCCACCCAGCGTTCCCCCAAGTCTCCCGATAAAAATGATACCTCACTTGTGTGGGTAGGCCTAGCGCCGCCGACAGGAAACGCCCCAAAGCGCAACGTGGACACATCCAATTTTTTTAAAGAAAACAGAGGTGTTTTTTGCAAAGTGCCTACCAGCAGATTTTGGCCTCTAGCTCAGCCGGCACCTAGGGAAACCTACCATACCTGTGCATTTCTGAAAACTAGAGACCTAGGGGAATCCAAGATGGGGTGACTTGTGTGGCTCGGACCAGGTTCTGTTACCCAGAATCCTTTGCAAACCTCAAAATTTGGCTAAAAAAACACATGTTCCTCACATTTCTGTGGCAGAAAGTTCTGGAATCTGAGAGGAGCCACAAATTTCCTACCACCCAGCGTTCCCCCAAGTCTCCCGATAAAAATGATACCTCACTTGTGTGGGTAGGCCTAGCGCCTGTGACAGCAAACGCCCCAAAGCGCAACGTGGACACATCAAATTGTTTGAAAGATTACAGAAGTGTTTTTTGCAAGGTGCCTACTTGTAGATTTTGGCCTCTAGCTCAGCCGGCACCTAGGGAAACCTACCAAACCTGTGCACTTCTGACAACTAGAGACCTAGGGGAATCCAAGATGGGGTGACTTGTGTGGCTCGGACCAGGTTCTGTTACCCAGAATCCTTTGCAAACCTCAAAATTTGGCTAAAAAAACACATGTTCCTCACATTTCTGTGGCAGAAAGTTTTGGAATCTGAGAGGAGCCACAAATTTCCTTCCACCCAGCGTTCCCCCAAGTCTCCCGATAAAAATGATACCTCACTTGTGTGGGTAGGCCTAGCGCCCCCGACAGGAAACGCCCCAAAGCGCAACGTGGACACATCCAATTTTTTTAAAGAAAACAGAGGTGTTTTTTGCAAAGTGCCTACCAGCAGATTTTGGCCTCTAGCTCAGCCGGCACCTAGGGAAACCTTCCAAACCTGTGCATTTCTGAAAACTAGAGACCTAGGGGAATCCAAGATGGGGTGACTTGTGTGGCTCGGACCAGGTTCTGTTACCCAGAATCCTTTGCAAACCTCAAAATTTGGCTAAAAAAACACATGTTCCTCACATTTCTGTGGCAGAAAGTTCTGGAATCTGAGAGGAGCCACAAATTTCCTTCCACCCAGCGTTCCCCCAAGTCTCCCGATAAAAATGATACCTCACTTGTGTGGGTAGGCCTAGCGCCGGCGACAGGAAACTCCCCAAAGCGCAACGTGGACACATCCAATTTTTTTAAAGAAAACAGAGGTGTTTTTTGCAAAGTGCCTACCAGCAGATTTTGGCCTCTAGCTCAGTCGGCACATAGGGAAACCTACCAAACCTGTGCATTTCTGAAAACTAGAGACCTAGGGGAATCCAAGATGGGGGGACTTGTGTGGCTCGGACCAGGTTCTGTTACCCAGAATCCTTTGCAAACCTCAAAATTTGGCTAAAAAAACACATGTTCCTCACATTTCTGTGGAAGAAAGTTCTGGAATCTGAGAGGAGCCACAAATTTCCTTCCACCCAGCGTTCCCCCAAGTCTCCCGATAAAAATGATACCTCACTTGTGTGGGTAGGCCTAGCGCCCGCGACAGCAAACGCCCCAAAGCGCAACGTGGACACATCCAATTTTTTTAAAGAAAACAGAAGTGTTTTTTGCAAGGTGCCTACCTGTAGATTTTGGCCTCTAGCTCAGCCGGCACCTAGGGAAACCTACCAAACCTGTGCATTTCTGAAAACTAGAGACCTAGGGGAATCCAAGATGGGGTGACTTGTGTGGCTCGGACCAGGTTCTGTTACCCAGAATCCTTTGCAAACCTCAAAATTTGGCTAAAAAAACACATGTTCCTCACATTTCTGTGGCAGAAAGTTTTGGAATCTGAGAGGAGCCACAAATTTCCTTCCACCCAGCGTTCCCCCAAGTCTCCCGATAAAAATGATACCTCACTTGTGTGGGTAGGCCTAGCGCCGCCGACAGGAAACGCCCCAAAGCGCAACGTGGACACATCCAATTTTTTTTAAAGAAAACAGAGGTGTTTTTTGCAAAGTGCCTACCAGCAGATTTTGGCCTCTAGCTCAGCCGGCACCTAGGGAAACCTACCATACCTGTGCATTTCTGAAAACTAGAGACCTAGGGGAATCCAAGATGGGGTGACTTGTGTGGCTCGGACCAGGTTCTGTTACCCAGAATCCTTTGCAAACCTCAAAATTTGGCTAAAAAAACACATGTTCCTCACATTTCTGTGGCAGAAAGTTCTGGAATCTGAGAGGAGCCACAAATTTCCTACCACCCAGCGTTCCCCCAAGTCTCCCGATAAAAATGATACCTCACTTGTGTGGGTAGGCCTAGCGCCTGTGACAGCAAACGCCCCAAAGCGCAACGTGGACACATCAAATTGTTTGAAAGAAAACAGAAGTGTTTTTTGCAAGGTGCCTACTTGTAGATTTTGGCCTCTAGCTCAGCCGGCACCTAGGGAAACCTACCAAACCTGTGCACTTCTGACAACTAGAGACCTAGGGGAATCCAAGATGGGGTGACTTGTGTGGCTCGGACCAGGTTCTGTTACCCAGAATCCTTTGCAAACCTCAAAATTTGGCTAAAAAAACACATGTTCCTCACATTTCTGTGGAAGAAAGTTCTGGAATCTGAGAGGAGCCACAAATTTCCTTCCACCCAGCGTTCCCCCAAGTCTCCCGATAAAAATGATACCTCACTTGTGTGGGTAGGCCTAGCGCCCGCGACAGCAAACGCCCCAAAGCGCAACGTGGACACATCCAATTTTTTTAAAGAAAACAGAAGTGTTTTTTGCAAGGTGCCTACCTGTAGATTTTGGCCTCTAGCTCAGCCGGCACCTAGGGAAACCTACCAAACCTGTGCATTTCTGAAAACTAGAGACCTAGGGGAATCCAAGATGGGGTGACTTGTGTGGCTCGGACCAGGTTCTGTTACCCAGAATCCTTTGCAAACCTCAAAATTTGGCTAAAAAAACACATGTTCCTCACATTTCTGTGGCAGAAAGTTTTGGAATCTGAGAGGAGCCACAAATTTCCTTCCACCCAGCGTTCCCCCAAGTCTCCCGATAAAAATGATACCTCACTTGTGTGGGTAGGCCTAGCGCCCCCGACAGGAAACGCCCCAAAGCGCAACGTGGACACATCCAATTTTTTTAAAGAAAACAGAGGTGTTTTTTGCAAAGTGCCTACCAGCAGATTTTGGCCTCTAGCTCAGCCGGCACCTAGGGAAACCTTCCAAACCTGTGCATTTCTGAAAACTAGAGACCTAGGGGAATCCAAGATGGGGTGACTTGTGTGGCTCGGACCAGGTTCTGTTACCCAGAATCCTTTGCAAACCTCAAAATTTGGCTAAAAAAACACATGTTCCTCACATTTCTGTGGCAGAAAGTTCTGGAATCTGAGAGGAGCCACAAATTTCCTTCCACCCAGCGTTCCCCCAAGTCTCCCGATAAAAATGATACCTCACTTGTGTGGGTAGGCCTAGCGCCGGCGACAGGAAACTCCCCAAAGCGCAACGTGGACACATCCAATTTTTTTAAAGAAAACAGAGGTGTTTTTTGCAAAGTGCCTACCAGCAGATTTTGGCCTCTAGCTCAGTCGGCACATAGGGAAACCTACCAAACCTGTGCATTTCTGAAAACTAGAGACCTAGGGGAATCCAAGATGGGGTGACTTGTGTGGCTCGGACCAGGTTCTGTTACCCAGAATCCTTTGCGAACCTCAAAATTTGGCTAAAAAAACACATGTTCCTCACATTTCTGTGGAAGAAAGTTCTGGAATCTGAGAGGAGCCACAAATTTCCTTCCACCCAGCGTTCCCCCAAGTCTCCCGATAAAAATGATACCTCACTTGTGTGGGTAGGCCTAGCGCCCGCGACAGCAAACGCCCCAAAGCGCAACGTGGACACATCCAATTTTTTTAAAGAAAACAGAAGTGTTTGTTTGCAAGGTGCCTACCTGTAGATTTTGGCCTCTAGCTCAGCCGGCACCTAGGGAAACCTACCAAACCTGTGCATTTCTGAAAACTAGAGACCTAGGGGAATCCAAGATGGGGTGACTTGTGTGGCTCGGACCAGGTTCTGTTACCCAGAATCCTTTGCAAACCTCAAAATTTGGCTAAAAAAACACATGTTCCTCACATTTCTGTGGCAGAAAGTTTTGGAATCTGAGAGGAGCCACAAATTTCCTTCCACCCAGCGTTCCCCCAAGTCTCCCGATAAAAATGATACCTCACTTGTGTGGGTAGGCCTAGCGCCGCCGACAGGAAACGCCCCAAAGCGCAACGTGGACACATCCAATTTTTTTAAAGAAAACAGAGGTGTTTTTTGCAAAGTGCCTACCAGCAGATTTTGGCCTCTAGCTCAGCCGGCACCTAGGGAAACCTACCAAACCTGTGCATTTCTGAAAACTAGAGACCTAGGGGAATCCAAGATGGGGTGACTTGTGTGGCTCGGACCAGATTCTGTTACCCAGAATCCTTTGCAAACCTCAAAATTTGGCTAAAAAAACACATGTTCCTCACATTTCTGTGGCAGAAAGTTCTGGAATCTGAGAGGAGCCACAAATTTCCTTCCACCCAGCGTTCCCCCAAGTCTCCCGATAAAAATGATACCTCACTTGTGTGGGTAGGCCTAGCGCCGGCGACAGGAAACTCCCCAAAGCGCAACGTGGACACATCCAATTTTTTTAAAGAAAACAGAGGTGTTTTTTGCAAAGTGCCTACCAGCAGATTTTGGCCTCTAGCTCAGCCGGCACATAGGGAAACCTACCAAACCTGTGCATTTCTGAAAACTAGAGACCTAGGGGAATCCAAGATGGGGGGACTTGTGTGGCTCGGACCAGGTTCTTTTACCCAGAATCCTTTGCAAACCTCAAAATTTGGCTAAAAAAACACATGTTCCTCACATTTCTGTGGCAGAAAGTTCTGGAATCTGAGAGGAGCCACAAATTTCCTTCCACCCAGCGTTCCCCCAAGTCTCCCGATAAAAATGATACCTCACTTGTGTGGGTAGTCCTAGCGCCCGCGACAGGAAACGCCCCAAAGCGCAACGTGGACACATCAAATTGTTTGAAAGAAAACAGAAGTGTTTTTTGCAAGGTGCCTACCTGTAGATTTTGGCCTCTAGCTCAGCCGGCACCTAGGGAAACCTACCAAACCTGTGCATTTCTGAAAACTAGAGACCTAGGGGAATCCAAGATGGGGTGACTTGTGTGGCTCGGACCAGGTTCTGTTACCCAGAATCCTTTGCAAACCTCAAAATTTGGCTAAAAAAACACATGTTCCTCACATTTCTGTGGAAGAAAGTTCTGGAATCTGAGAGGAGCCACAAATTTCCTTCCACCCAGCGTTCCCCCAAGTCTCCCGATAAAAATGATACCTCACTTGTGTGGGTAGGCCTAGCGCCCGCGACAGCAAACGCCCCAAAGCGCAACGTGGACACATCCAATTTTTTTAAAGAAAACAGAAGTGTTTTTTGCAAGGTGCCTACCTGCAGATTTTGGCCTCTAGCTCAGCCGGCACCTAGGGAAACCTACCAAACCTGTGCATTTCTGAAAACTAGAGACCTAGGGGAATCCAAGATGGGGTGACTTGTGTGGCTCGGACCAGGTTCTGTTACCCAGAATCCTTTGCAAACCTCAAAATTTGGCTAAAAAAACACATGTTCCTCACATTTCTGTGGAAGAAAGTTCTGGAATCTGAGAGGAGCCACAAATTTCCTACCACCCAGCGTTCCCCCAAGTCTCCCGATAAAAATGATACCTCACTTGTGTGGGTAGGCCTAGCGCCTGCGACAGCAAACGCCCCAAAGCGCAGCGTGGACACATCAAATTGTTTAAAAGAAAACAGAAGTGTTTTTTGCAAGGTGCCTACTTGTAGATTTTGGCCTCTAGCTCAGCAGGCACCTAGGGAAACCTACCAAACCTGTGCATTTCTGACAACTAGAGACCTAGGGGAATCCAAGATGGGGTGACTTGTGTGGCTCGGACCAGGTTCTGTTACCCAGAATCCTTTGCAAACCTCAAAATTTGGCTAAAAAAACACATGTTCCTCACATTTCTGTGGCAAAAAGTTCTGGAATCTGAGAGGAGCCACAAATTTCCTTCCACCCAGCGTTCCCCCACGTCTCCCGATAAAAATTATACATCACTTGTGTGGGTAGGCCTAGCGCCCGCGACAGGAAACGCCCCAAAGCGCAACGTGGACACATCCAAATTTTTGAAAGAAAACAGAGGTGTTTTTTGCAAAGTGCCTACCTGTAGATTTTGGCCTGTAGATCAGCCGGCACCTAGGGAAACCTACCAAACCTGTGCATTTCTGACAACTAGAGACCCAGGGGAATCCAAGATGGGGTGACTTGTGTGGCTCGGACCAGGTTCTGTTACCCAGAATCCTTTGCAAACCTCACAATTTGGCTAAAAAAACACATGTTCCTCACATTTCTGTGGAAGAAAGTTCTGGAATCTGAGAGGAGCCACAAATTTCCTTCCACCCAGCGTTCCCCCAAGTCTCCCGATAAAAATGATACCTCACTTGTGTGGGTAGGCCTAGCGCCCGCGACAGCAAACGCCCCAAAGCGCAACGTGGACACATCCAATTTTTTTAAAGAAAACAGAAGTGTTTTTTGCAAGGTGCCTACCTGTAGATTTTGGCCTCTAGCTCAGCCGGCACCTAGGGAAACCTACCAAACCTGTGCATTTCTGAAAACTAGAGACCTAGGGGAATCCAAGATGGGGTGACTTGTGTGGCTCGGACCAGGTTCTGTTACCCAGAATCCTTTGCAAACCTCAAAATTTGGCTAAAAAAACACATGTTCCTCACATTTCTGTGGAAGAAAGTTCTGGAATCTGAGAGGAGCCACAAATTTCCTTCCACCCAGCGTTCCCCCAAGTCTCCCGATAAAAATGATACCTCACTTGTGTGGGTAGGCCTAGCGCCCGCGACAGCAAACGCCCCAAAGCGCAACGTGGACACATCCAATTTTTTTAAAGAAAACAGAAGTGTTTTTTGCAAGGTGCCTACCTGCAGATTTTGGCCTCTAGCTCAGCCGGCACCTAGGGAAACCTACCAAACCTGTGCATTTCTGAAAACTAGAGACCTAGGGGAATCCAAGATGGGGTGACTTGTGTGGCTCGGACCAGGTTCTGTTACCCAGAATCCTTTGCAAACCTCAAAATTTGGCTAAAAAAACACATGTTCCTCACATTTCTGTGGAAGAAAGTTCTGGAATCTGAGAGGAGCCACAAATTTCCTACCACCCAGCGTTCCCCCAAGTCTCCCGATAAAAATGATACCTCACTTGTGTGGGTAGGCCTAGCGCCTGCGACAGCAAACGCCCCAAAGCGCAGCGTGAACACATCAAATTGTTTAAAAGAAAACAGAAGTGTTTTTTGCAAGGTGCCTACTTGTAGATTTTGGCCTCTAGCTCAGCCGGCACCTAGGGAAACCTACCAAACCTGTGCATTTCTGACAACTAGAGACCTAGGGGAATCCAAGATGGGGTGACTTGTGTGGCTCGGACCAGGTTCTGTTACCCAGAATCCTTTGCAAACCTCAAAATTTGGCTAAAAAAACACATGTTCCTCACATTTCTGTGGCAGAAAGTTCTGGAATCTGAGAGGAGCCACAAATTTCCTTCCACCCAGCGTTCCCCCACGTCTCCCGATAAAAATTATACATCACTTGTGTGGGTAGGCCTAGCGCCCGCGACAGGAAACGCCCCAAAGCGCAACGTGGACACATCCAAATTTTTGAAAGAAAACAGAGGTGTTTTTTGCAAAGTGCCTACCTGTAGATTTTGGCCTGTAGATCAGCCGGCACCTAGGGAAACCTACCAAACCTGTGCATTTCTGACAACTAGAGACCTAGGGGAATCCAAGATGGGGTGACTTGTGTGGCTCGGACCAGGTTCTGTTACCCAGAATCCTTTGCAAACCTCACAATTTGGCTAAAAAAACACATGTTCCTCACATTTCTGTGGAAGAAAGTTCTGGAATCTGAGAGGAGCCACAAATTTCCTTCCACCCAGCGTTCCCCCAAGTCTCCCGATAAAAATGATACCTCACTTGTGTGGGTAGGCCTAGCGCCCGCGACAGCAAACGCCCCAAAGCGCAACGTGGACACATCCAATTTTTTTAAAGAAAACAGAAGTGTTTTTTGCAAGGTGCCTACCTGTAGATTTTGGCCTCTAGCTCAGCCGGCACCTAGGGAAACCTACCAAACCTGTGCATTTCTGAAAACTAGAGACCTAGGGGAATCCAAGATGGGGTGACTTGTGTGGCTCGGACCAGGTTCTGTTACCCAGAATCCTTTGCAAACCTCAAAATTTGGCTAAAAAAACACATGTTCCTCACATTTCTGTGGCAGAAAGTTTTGGAATCTGAGAGGAGCCACAAATTTCCTTCCACCCAGCGTTCCCCCAAGTCTCCCGATAAAAATGATACCTCACTTGTGTGGGTAGGCCTAGCGCCTGCGACAGCAAACGCCCCAAAGCGCAACGTGGACACATCAAATTGTTTGAAAGAAAACAGACGTGTTTTTTGCAAGGTGCCTACTTGTAGATTTTGGCCTCTAGCTCAGCCGGCACCTAGGGAAACCTACCAAACCTGTGCATTTCTGACAACTAGAGACCTAGGGGAATCCAACATGGGGTGACTTGTGTGGCTCGGACCAGGTTCTGTTACCCAGAATCCTTTGCAAACCTCAAAATTTGGCTAAAAAAACACATGTTCCTCACATTTCTGTGGCAGAAAGTTCTGGAATCTGAGAGGAGCCACAAATTTCCTTCCACCCAGCGTTCCCCCAAGTCTCCCGATAAAAATGATACCTCACTTGTGTGGGTAGGCCTAGCGCCCGCGACAGCAAACGCCCCAAAGCGCAACGTGGACACATCCAATTTTTTTAAAGAAAACAGAAGAGTTTTTTGCAAGGTGCCTACCTGCAGATTTTGGCCTCTAGCTCAGCCGGCACCTAGGGAAACCTACCAAACCTGTGCATTTCTGAAAACTAGAGACCTAGGGGAATCCAAGATGGGGTGACTTGTGTGGCTCGGACCAGGTTCTGTTACCCAGAATCCTTTGCAAACCTCAAAATTTGGCTAAAAAAACACATGTTCCTCACATTTCTGTGGAAGAAAGTTCTGGAATCTGAGAGGAGCCACAAATTTCCTACCACCCAGCGTTCCCCCAAGTCTCCCGATAAAAATGATACCTCACTTGTGTGGGTAGGCCTAGCGCCTGCGACAGCAAACGCCCCAAAGCGCAACGTGGACACATCAAATTGTTTGAAAGAAAACAGAAGTGTTTTTTGCAAGGTGCCTACTTGTAGATTTTGGCCTCTAGCTCAGCCGGCACCTAGGGAAACCTACCAAACCTGTGCACTTCTGACAACTAGAGACCTAGGGGAATCCAAGATGGGGTGACTTGTGTGGCTCGGACCAGGTTCTGTTACCCAGAATCCTTTGCAAACCTCAAAATTTGGCTAAAAAAACACATGTTCCTCACATTTCTGTGGAAGAAAGTTCTGGAATCTGAGAGGAGCCACAAATTTCCTTCCACCCAGCGTTCCCCCAAGTCTCCCGATAAAAATGATACCTCACTTGTGTGGGTAGGCCTAGCGCCGGCGACAGGAAACGCCCCAAAGCGCAACGTGGACACATCCAATTTTTTTAAAGAAAAAAGAGGTGTTTTTTGCAAAGTGCCTACCAGCAGATTTTGGCCTCTAGCTCAGTCGGCACATAGGGAAACCTACCAAACCTGTGCATTTCTGAAAACTAGAGACCTAGGGGAATCCAAGATGGGGGGACTTGTGTGGCTCGGACCAGGTTCTGTTACCCAGAATCCTTTGCAAACCTCAAAATTTGGCTAAAAAAACACATGTTCCTCACATTTCTGTGGAAGAAAGTTCTGGAATCTGAGAGGAGCCACAAATTTCCTTCCACCCAGCGTTCCCCCAAGTCTCCCGATAAAAATGATACCTCACTTGTGTGGGTAGGCCTAGCGCCCGCGACAGCAAACGCCCCAAAGCGCAACGTGGACACATCCAATTTTTTTAAAGAAAACAGAAGTGTTTTTTGCAAGGTGCCTACCTGTAGATTTTGGCCTCTAGCTCAGCCGGCACCTAGGGAAACCTACCAAACCTGTGCATTTCTGAAAACTAGAGACCTAGGGGAATCCAAGATGGGGTGACTTGTGTGGCTCGGACCAGGTTCTGTTACCCAGAATCCTTTGCAAACCTCAAAATTTGGCTAAAAAAACACATGTTCCTCACATTTCTGTGGCAGAAAGTTTTGGAATCTGAGAGGAGCCACAAATTTCCTTCCACCCAGCGTTCCCCCAAGTCTCCCGATAAAAATGATACCTCACTTGTGTGGGTAGGCCTAGCGCCTGCGACAGCAAACGCCCCAAAGCGCAACGTGGACACATCAAATTGTTTGAAAGAAAACAGAAGTGTTTTTTGCAAGGTGCCTACTTGTAGATTTTGGCCTCTAGCTCAGCCGGCACCTAGGGAAACCTACCAAACCTGTGCATTTCTGACAACTAGAGACCTAGGGGAATCCAACATGGGGTGACTTGTGTGGCTCGGACCAGGTTCTGTTACCCAGAATCCTTTGCAAACCTCAAAATTTGGCTAAAAAAACACATGTTCCTCACATTTCTGTGGCAGAAAGTTCTGGAATCTGAGAGGAGCCACAAATTTCCTTCCACCCAGCGTTCCCCCAAGTCTCCCGATAAAAATGATACCTCACTTGTGTGGGTAGGCCTAGCGCCCGCGCAACGTGGACACATCCAATTTTTTTAAAGAAAACAGAAGAGTTTTTTGCAAGGTGCCTACCTGCAGATTTTGGCCTCTAGCTCAGCCGGCACCTAGGGAAACCTACCAAACCTGTGCATTTCTGAAAACTAGAGACCTAGGGGAATCCAAGATGGGGTGACTTGTGTGGCTCGGACCAGGTTCTGTTACCCAGAATCCTTTGCAAACCTCAAAATTTGGCTAAAAAAACACATGTTCCTCACATTTCTGTGGAAGAAAGTTCTGGAATCTGAGAGGAGCCACAAATTTCCTACCACCCAGCGTTCCCCCAAGTCTCCCGATAAAAATGATACCTCACTTGTGTGGGTAGGCCTAGCGCCTGCGACAGCAAACGCCCCAAAGCGCAACGTGGACACATCAAATTGTTTGAAAGAAAACAGAAGTGTTTTTTGCAAGGTGCCTACTTGTAGATTTTGGCCTCTAGCTCAGCCGGCACCTAGGGAAACCTACCAAACCTGTGCACTTCTGACAACTAGAGACCTAGGGGAATCCAAGATGGGGTGACTTGTGTGGCTCGGACCAGGTTCTGTTACCCAGAATCCTTTGCAAACCTCAAAATTTGGCTAAAAAAACACATGTTCCTCACATTTCTGTGGAAGAAAGTTCTGGAATCTGAGAGGAGCCACAAATTTCCTTCCACCCAGCGTTCCCCCAAGTCTCCCGATAAAAATGATACCTCACTTGTGTGGGTAGGCCTAGCGCCCGCGACAGCAAACGCCCCAAAGCGCAACGTGGACACATCCAATTTTTTTAAAGAAAACAGAAGTGTTTTTTGCAAGGTGCCTACCTGTAGATTTTGGCCTCTAGCTCAGCCGGCACCTAGGGAAACCTACCAAACCTGTGCATTTCTGAAAACTAGAGACCTAGGGGAATCCAAGATGGGGTGACTTGTGTGGCTCGGACCAGGTTCTGTTACCCAGAATCCTTTGCAAACCTCAAAATTTGGCTAAAAAAACACATGTTCCTCACATTTCTGTGGCAGAAAGTTTTGGAATCTGAGAGGAGCCACAAATTTCCTTCCACCCAGCGTTCCCCCAAGTCTCCCGATAAAAATGATACCTCACTTGTGTGGGTAGGCCTAGCGCCCCCGACAGGAAACGCCCCAAAGCGCAACGTGGACACATCCAATTTTTTTAAAGAAAACAGAGGTGTTTTTTGCAAAGTGCCTACCAGCAGATTTTGGCCTCTAGCTCAGCCGGCACCTAGGGAAACCTTCCAAACCTGTGCATTTCTGAAAACTAGAGACCTAGGGGAATCCAAGATGGGGTGACTTGTGTGGCTCGGACCAGGTTCTGTTACCCAGAATCCTTTGCAAACCTCAAAATTTGGCTAAAAAAACACATGTTCCTCACATTTCTGTGGCAGAAAGTTCTGGAATCTGAGAGGAGCCACAAATTTCCTTCCACCCAGCGTTCCCCCAAGTCTCCCGATAAAAATGATACCTCACTTGTGTGGGTAGGCCTAGCGCCGGCGACAGGAAACTCCCCAAAGCGCAACGTGGACACATCCAATTTTTTTAAAGAAAACAGAGGTGTTTTTTGCAAAGTGCCTACGAGCAGATTTTGGCCTCTAGCTCAGTCGGCACATAGGGAAACCTACCAAACCTGTGCATTTCTGAAAACTAGAGACCTAGGGGAATCCAAGATGGGGGGACTTGTGTGGCTCGGACCAGGTTCTGTTACCCAGAATCCTTTGCAAACCTCAAAATTTGGCTAAAAAAACACATGTTCCTCACATTTCTGTGGAAGAAAGTTCTGGAATCTGAGAGGAGCCACAAATTTCCTTCCACCCAGCGTTCCCCCAAGTCTCCCGATAAAAATGATACCTCACTTGTGTGGGTAGGCCTAGCGCCCGCGACAGCAAACGCCCCAAAGCGCAACGTGGACACATCCAATTTTTTTAAAGAAAACAGAAGTGTTTTTTGCAAGGTGCCTACCTGTAGATTTTGGCCTCTAGCTCAGCCGGCACCTAGGGAAACCTACCAAACCTGTGCATTTCTGAAAACTAGAGACCTAGGGGAATCCAAGATGGGGTGACTTGTGTGGCTCGGACCAGGTTCTGTTACCCAGAATCCTTTGCAAACCTCAAAATTTGGCTAAAAAAACACATGTTCCTCACATTTCTGTGGCAGAAAGTTTTGGAATCTGAGAGGAGCCACAAATTTCCTTCCACCCAGCGTTCCCCCAAGTCTCCCGATAAAAATGATACCTCACTTGTGTGGGTAGGCCTAGCGCCGCCGACAGGAAACGCCCCAAAGCGCAACGTGGACACATCCAATTTTTTTAAAGAAAACAGAGGTGTTTTTTGCAAAGTGCCTACCAGCAGATTTTGGCCTCTAGCTCAGCCGGCACCTAGGGAAACCTACCATACCTGTGCATTTCTGAAAACTAGAGACCTAGGGGAATCCAAGATGGGGTGACTTGTGTGGCTCGGACCAGGTTCTGTTACCCAGAATCCTTTGCAAACTTCAAAATTTGGCTAAAAAAACACATGTTCCTCACATTTCTGTGGCAGAAAGTTCTGGAATCTGAGAGGAGCCACAAATTTCCTACCACCCAGCGTTCCCCCAAGTCTCCCGATAAAAATGATACCTCACTTGTGTGGGTAGGCCTAGCGCCTGTGACAGCAAACGCCCCAAAGCGCAACGTGGACACATCAAATTGTTTGAAAGAAAACAGAAGTGTTTTTTGCAAGGTGCCTACTTGTAGATTTTGGCCTCTAGCTCAGCCGGCACCTAGGGAAACCTACCAAACCTGTGCACTTCTGACAACTAGAGACCTAGGGGAATCCAAGATGGGGTGACTTGTGTGGCTCGGACCAGGTTCTGTTACCCAGAATCCTTTGCAAACCTCAAAATTTGGCTAAAAAAACACATGTTCCTCACATTTCTGTGGCAGAAAGTTTTGGAATCTGAGAGGAGCCACAAATTTCCTTCCACCCAGCGTTCCCCCAAGTCTCCCGATAAAAATGATACCTCACTTGTGTGGGTAGGCCTAGCGCCCCCGACAGGAAACGCCCCAAAGCGCAACGTGGACACATCCAATTTTTTTAAAGAAAACAGAGGTGTTTTTTGCAAAGTGCCTACCAGCAGATTTTGGCCTCTAGCTCAGCCGGCACCTAGGGAAACCTTCCAAACCTGTGCATTTCTGAAAACTAGAGACCTAGGGGAATCCAAGATGGGGTGACTTGTGTGGCTCGGACCAGGTTCTGTTACCCAGAATCCTTTGCAAACCTCAAAATTTGGCTAAAAAAACACATGTTCCTCACATTTCTGTGGCAGAAAGTTCTGGAATCTGAGAGGAGCCACAAATTTCCTTCCACCCAGCGTTCCCCCAAGTCTCCCGATAAAAATGATACCTCACTTGTGTGGGTAGGCCTAGCGCCGGCGACAGGAAACTCCCCAAAGCGCAACGTGGACACATCCAATTTTTTTAAAGAAAACAGAGGTGTTTTTTGCAAAGTGCCTACCAGCAGATTTTGGCCTCTAGCTCAGTCGGCACATAGGGAAACCTACCAAACCTGTGCATTTCTGAAAACTAGAGACCTAGGGGAATCCAAGATGGGGGGACTTGTGTGGCTCGGACCAGGTTCTGTTACCCAGAATCCTTTGCAAACCTCAAAATTTGGCTAAAAAAACACATGTTCCTCACATTTCTGTGGAAGAAAGTTCTGGAATCTGAGAGGAGCCACAAATTTCCTTCCACCCAGCGTTCCCCCAAGTCTCCCGATAAAAATGATACCTCACTTGTGTGGGTAGGCCTAGCGCCCGCGACAGCAAACGCCCCAAAGCGCAACGTGGACACATCCAATTTTTTTAAAGAAAACAGAAGTGTTTTTTGCAAGGTGCCTACCTGTAGATTTTGGCCTCTAGCTCAGCCGGCACCTAGGGAAACCTACCAAACCTGTGCATTTCTGAAAACTAGAGACCTAGGGGAATCCAAGATGGGGTGACTTGTGTGGCTCGGACCAGGTTCTGTTACCCAGAATCCTTTGCAAACCTCAAAATTTGGCTAAAAAAACACATGTTCCTCACATTTCTGTGGCAGAAAGTTTTGGAATCTGAGAGGAGCCACAAATTTCCTTCCACCCAGCGTTCCCCCAAGTCTCCCGATAAAAATGATACCTCACTTGTGTGGGTAGGCCTAGCGCCGCCGACAGGAAACGCCCCAAAGCGCAACGTGGACACATCCAATTTTTTTAAAGAAAACAGAGGTGTTTTTTGCAAAGTGCCTACCAGCAGATTTTGGCCTCTAGCTCAGCCGGCACCTAGGGAAACCTACCATACCTGTGCATTTCTGAAAACTAGAGACCTAGGGGAATCCAAGATGGGGTGACTTGTGTGGCTCGGACCAGGTTCTGTTACCCAGAATCCTTTGCAAACCTCAAAATTTGGCTAAAAAAACACATGTTCCTCACATTTCTGTGGCAGAAAGTTCTGGAATCTGAGAGGAGCCACAAATTTCCTACCACCCAGCGTTCCCCCAAGTCTCCCGATAAAAATGATACCTCACTTGTGTGGGTAGGCCTAGCGCCTGTGACAGCAAACGCCCCAAAGCGCAACGTGGACACATCAAATTGTTTGAAAGAAAACAGAAGTGTTTTTTGCAAGGTGCCTACTTGTAGATTTTGGCCTCTAGCTCAGCCGGCACCTAGGGAAACCTACCAAACCTGTGCACTTCTGACAACTAGAGACCTAGGGGAATCCAAGATGGGGTGACTTGTGTGGCTCGGACCAGGTTCTGTTACCCAGAATCCTTTGCAAACCTCAAAATTTGGCTAAAAAAACACATGTTCCTCACATTTCTGTGGAAGAAAGTTCTGGAATCTGAGAGGAGCCACAAATTTCCTTCCACCCAGCGTTCCCCCAAGTCTCCCGATAAAAATGATACCTCACTTGTGTGGGTAGGCCTAGCGCCCGCGACAGGAAACGCCCCAAAGCGCAACGTGGACACATCCAATTTTTTTAAAGAAAACAGAAGTGTTTTTTGCAAGGTGCCTACCTGTAGATTTTGGCCTCTAGCTCAGCCGGCACCTAGGGAAACCTACCAAACCTGTGCATTTCTGAAAACTAGAGACCTAGGGGAATCCAAGATGGGGTGACTTGTGTGGCTCGGACCAGGTTCTGTTACCCAGAATCCTTTGCAAACCTCAAAATTTGGCTAAAAAAACACATGTTCCTCACATTTCTGTGGCAGAAAGTTTTGGAATCTGAGAGGAGCCACAAATTTCCTTCCACCCAGCGTTCCCCCAAGTCTCCCGATAAAAATGATACCTCACTTGTGTGGGTAGGCCTAGCGCCGGCGACAGGAAACGCCCCAAAGCGCAACGTGGACACATCCAATTTTTTTAAAGAAAACAGAGGTGTTTTTTGCAAAGTGCCTACCAGCAGATTTTGGCCTCTAGCTCAGCCGGCACCTAGGGAAACCTTCCAAACCTGTGCATTTCTGAAAACTAGAGACCTAGGGGAATCCAAGATGGGGTGACTTGTGTGGCTCGGACCAGGTTCTGTTACCCAGAATCCTTTGCAAACCTCAAAATTTGGCTAAAAAAACACATGTTCCTCACATTTCTGTGGCAGAAAGTTCTGGAATCTGAGAGGAGCCACAAATTTCCTTCCACCCAGCGTTCCCCCAAGTCTCCCGATAAAAATGATACCTCACTTGTGTGGGTAGGCCTAGCGCCGGCGACAGGAAACTCCCCAAAGCGCAACGTGGACACATCCAATTTTTTTTAAGAAAACAGAGGTGTTTTTTGCAAAGTGCCTACCAGCAGATTTTGGCCTCTAGCTCAGTCGGCACATAGGGAAACCTACCAAACCTGTGCATTTCTGAAAACTAGAGACCTAGGGGAATCCAAGATGGGGTGACTTGTGTGGCTCGGACCAGGTTCTGTTACCCAGAATCCTTTGCGAACCTCAAAATTTGGCTAAAAAAACACATGTTCCTCACATTTCTGTGGAAGAAAGTTCTGGAATCTGAGAGGAGCCACAAATTTCCTTCCACCCAGCGTTCCCCCAAGTCTCCCGATAAAAATGATACCTCACTTGTGTGGGTAGGCCTAGCGCCCGCGACAGCAAACGCCCCAAAGCGCAACGTGGACACATCCAATTTTTTTAAAGAAAACAGAAGTGTTTTTTTGCAAGGTGCCTACCTGTAGATTTTGGCCTCTAGCTCAGCCGGCACCTAGGGAAACCTACCAAACCTGTGCATTTCTGAAAACTAGAGACCTAGGGGAATCCAAGATGGGGTGACTTGTGTGGCTCGGACCAGGTTCTGTTACCCAGAATCCTTTGCAAACCTCAAAATTTGGCTAAAAAAACACATGTTCCTCACATTTCTGTGGCAGAAAGTTCTGGAATCTGAGAGGAGCCACAAATTTCCTTCCACCCAGCGTTCCCCCAAGTCTCCCGATAAAAATGATACCTCACTTGTGTGGGTAGGCCTAGCGCCGGCGACAGGAAACTCCCCAAAGCGCAACGTGGACACATCCAATTTTTTTAAAGAAAACAGAGGTGTTTTTTGCAAAGTGCCTACCAGCAGATTTTGGCCTCTAGCTCAGCCGGCACATAGGGAAACCTACCAAACCTGTGCATTTCTGAAAACTAGAGACCTAGGGGAATCCAAGATGGGGGGACTTGTGTGGCTCGGACCAGGTTCTGTTACCCAGAATCCTTTGCAAACCTCAAAATTTGGCTAAAAAAACACATGTTCCTCACATTTCTGTGGCAGAAAGTTCTGGAATCTGAGAGGAGCCACAAATTTCCTTCCACCCAGCGTTCCCCCAAGTCTCCCGATAAAAATGATACCTCACTTGTGTGGGTAGTTCTAGCGCCCGCGACAGGAAACGCCCCAAAGCGCAACGTGGACACATCAAATTGTTTGAAAGAAAACAGAAGTGTTTTTTGCAAGGTGCCTACCTGTAGATTTTGGCCTCTAGCTCAGCCGGCACCTAGGGAAACCTACCAAACCTGTGCATTTCTGAAAACTAGAGACCTAGGGGAATCCAAGATGGGGTGACTTGTGTGGCTCGTACCAGGTTCTGTTACCCAGAATCCTTTGCAAACCTCAAAATTTGGCTAAAAAAACACATGTTCCTCACATTTCTGTTGCAGAAAGTTCTGGAATCTGAGAGGAGCCACAAATTTCCTTCCACCCAGCGTTCCCCCAAGTCTCCCGATAAAAATGATACCTCACTTGTGTGGGTAGGCCTAGCGCCCGCGACAGCAAACGCCCCAAAGCGCAACGTGGACACATCCAATTTTTTTAAAGAAAACAGAAGTGTTTTTTGCAAGGTGCCTACCTGCAGATTTTGGCCTCTAGCTCAGCCGGCACCTAGGGAAACCTACCAAACCTGTGCATTTCTGAAAACTAGAGACCTAGGGGAATCCAAGATGGGGTGACTTGTGTGGCTCGGACCAGGTTCTGTTACCCAGAATCCTTTGCAAACCTCAAAATTTGGCTAAAAAAACACATGTTCCTCACATTTCTGTGGAAGAAAGTTCTGGAATCTGAGAGGAGCCACAAATTTCCTACCACCCAGCGTTCCCCCAAGTCTCCCGATAAAAATGATACCTCACTTGTGTGGGTAGGCCTAGCGCCTGCGACAGCAAACGCCCCAAAGCGCAACGTGGACACATCAAATTGTTTAAAAGAAAACAGAAGTGTTTTTTGCAAGGTGCCTACTTGTAGATTTTGGCCTCTAGCTCAGCCGGCACCTAGGGAAACCTACCAAACCTGTGCATTTCTGACAACTAGAGACCTAGGGGAATCCAAGATGGGGTGACTTGTGTGGCTCGGACCAGGTTCTGTTACCCAGAATCCTTTGCAAACCTCAAAATTTGGCTAAAAAAACACATGTTCCTCACATTTCTGTGGCAGAAAGTTCTGGAATCTGAGAGGAGCCACAAATTTCCTTCCACCCAGCGTTCCCCCAAGTCTCCCGATAAAAATGATACCTCACTTGTGTGGGTAGGCCTAGCGCCCGCGACAGCAAACGCCCCAAAGCGCAACGTGGACACATCCAATTTTTTTAAAGAAAACAGAAGAGTTTTTTGCAAGGTGCCTACCTGCAGATTTTGGCCTCTAGCTCAGCCGGCACCTAGGGAAACCTACCAAACCTGTGCATTTCTGAAAACTAGAGACCTAGGGGAATCCAAGATGGGGTGACTTGTGTGGCTCGGACCAGGTTCTGTTACCCAGAATCCTTTGCAAACCTCAAAATTTGGCTAAAAAAACACATGTTCCTCACATTTCTGTGGAAGAAAGTTCTGGAATCTGAGAGGAGCCACAAATTTCCTACCACCCAGCGTTCCCCCAAGTCTCCCGATAAAAATGATACCTCACTTGTGTGGGTAGGCCTAGCGCCTGCGACAGCAAACGCCCCAAAGCGCAACGTGGACACATCAAATTGTTTGAAAGAAAACAGAAGTGTTTTTTGCAAGGTGCCTACTTGTAGATTTTGGCCTCTAGCTCAGCCGGCACCTAGGGAAACCTACCAAACCTGTGCATTTCTGACAACTAGAGACCTAGGGGAATCCAAGATGGGGTGACTTGTGTGGCTCGGACCAGGTTCTGTTACCCAGAATCCTTTGCAAACCTCAAAATTTGGCTAAAAAAACACATGTTCCTCACATTTCTGTGGAAGAAAGTTCTGGAATCTGAGAGGAGCCACAAATTTCCTTCCACCCAGCGTTCCCCCAAGTCTCCCGATAAAAATGATACCTCACTTGTGTGGGTAGGCCTAGCGCCCGCGACAGCAAACGCCCCAAAGCGCAACGTGGACACATCCAATTTTTTTAAAGAAAACAGAAGTGTTTTTTGCAAGGTGCCTACCTGTAGATTTTGGCCTCTAGCTCAGCCGGCACCTAGGGAAACCTACCAAACCTGTGCATTTCTGAAAACTAGAGACCTAGGGGAATCCAAGATGGGGTGACTTGTGTGGCTCGGACCAGGTTCTGTTAGCCAGAATCCTTTGCAAACCTCAAAATTTGGCTAAAAAAACACATGTTCCTCACATTTCTGTGGCAGAAAGTTTTGGAATCTGAGAGGAGCCACAAATTTCCTTCCACCCAGCGTTCCCCCAAGTCTCCCGATAAAAATGATACCTCACTTGTGTGGGTAGGCCATTCGCCGGCGACAGGAAACTCCCCAAAGCGCAACGTGGACACATACAAATTTTTGAAAGAAAACAGAGGTGTTTTTTGCAAAGTGCCTACCTGTAGATTTTGGCCTGTAGATCAGCTGGCACCTAGGGAAACCTACCAAACCTGTGCATTTCTGACAACTAGAGACCCAGGGGAATCCAAGATGGGGTGACTTGTGTGGCTCGGACCAGGTTCTGTTACCCAGAATCCTTTGCAAACCTCACAATTTGGCTAAAAAAACACATGTTCCTCACATTTCTGTGGCAGAAAGTTCTAGAATCTGAGAGGAGCCACAAATTTCCTTCCACCCAGCGTTCCCCCAAATCTCCCGATAAAAATGATACCTCACTTGTGTGGGTAGGCCTAGCGCCGCCGACAGGAAACGCCCCAAAGCGCAACATGGACACATCCAATTTTTTTAAAGAAAAAAGAGGTGTTTTTTGCAAAGTGCCTACTTGTAGATTTTGGCCTCTAGCTCAGCCGGCACCTAGGGAAACCTACCAAACCTGTGCATTTCTGACAACTAGAGACCTAGGGGAATCCAACATGGGGTGACTTGTGTGGCTCGGACCAGGTTCTGTTACCCAGAATCCTTTGCAAACCTCAAAATTTGGCTAAAAAAACACATGTTCCTCACATTTCTGTGGCAGAAAGTTCTGGAATCTGAGAGGAGCCACAAATTTCCTTCCACCCAGCGTTCCCCCAAGTCTCCCGATAAAAATGATACCTCACTTGTGTGGGTAGGCCTAGCGCCCGCGACAGCAAACGCCCCAAAGCGCAACGTGGACACATCCAATTTTTTTAAAGAAAACAGAAGAGTTTTTTGCAAGGTGCCTACCTGCAGATTTTGGCCTCTAGCTCAGCCGGCACCTAGGGAAACCTACCAAACCTGTGCATTTCTGAAAACTAGAGACCTAGGGGAATCCAAGATGGGGTGACTTGTGTGGCTCGGACCAGGTTCTGTTACCCAGAATCCTTTGCAAACCTCAAAATTTGGCTAAAAAAACACATGTTCCTCACATTTCTGTGGAAGAAAGTTCTGGAATCTGAGAGGAGCCACAAATTTCCTACCACCCAGCGTTCCCCCAAGTCTCCCGATAAAAATGATACCTCACTTGTGTGGGTAGGCCTAGCGCCTGCGACAGCAAACGCCCCAAAGCGCAACGTGGACACATCAAATTGTTTGAAAGAAAACAGAAGTGTTTTTTGCAAGGTGCCTACTTGTAGATTTTGGCCTCTAGCTCAGCCGGCACCTAGGGAAACCTACCAAACCTGTGCACTTCTGACAACTAGAGACCTAGGGGAATCCAAGATGGGGTGACTTGTGTGGCTCGGACCAGGTTCTGTTACCCAGAATCCTTTGCAAACCTCAAAATTTGGCTAAAAAAACACATGTTCCTCACATTTCTGTGGAAGAAAGTTCTGGAATCTGAGAGGAGCCACAAATTTCCTTCCACCCAGCGTTCCCCCAAGTCTCCCGATAAAAATGATACCTCACTTGTGTGGGTAGGCCTAGCGCCGGCGACAGGAAACGCCCCAAAGCGCAACGTGGACACATCCAATTTTTTTAAAGAAAAAAGAGGTGTTTTTTGCAAAGTGCCTACCAGCAGATTTTGGCCTCTAGCTCAGTCGGCACATAGGGAAACCTACCAAACCTGTGCATTTCTGAAAACTAGAGACCTAGGGGAATCCAAGATGGGGGGACTTGTGTGGCTCGGACCAGGTTCTGTTACCCAGAATCCTTTGCAAACCTCAAAATTTGGCTAAAAAAACACATGTTCCTCACATTTCTGTGGAAGAAAGTTCTGGAATCTGAGAGGAGCCACAAATTTCCTTCCACCCAGCGTTCCCCCAAGTCTCCCGATAAAAATGATACCTCACTTGTGTGGGTAGGCCTAGCGCCCGCGACAGCAAACGCCCCAAAGCGCAACGTGGACACATCCAATTTTTTTAAAGAAAACAGAAGTGTTTTTTGCAAGGTGCCTACCTGTAGATTTTGGCCTCTAGCTCAGCCGGCACCTAGGGAAACCTACCAAACCTGTGCATTTCTGAAAACTAGAGACCTAGGGGAATCCAAGATGGGGTGACTTGTGTGGCTCGGACCAGGTTCTGTTACCCAGAATCCTTTGCAAACCTCAAAATTTGGCTAAAAAAACACATGTTCCTCACATTTCTGTGGCAGAAAGTTTTGGAATCTGAGAGGAGCCACAAATTTCCTTCCACCCAGCGTTCCCCCAAGTCTCCCGATAAAAATGATACCTCACTTGTGTGGGTAGGCCTAGCGCCTGCGACAGCAAACGCCCCAAAGCGCAACGTGGACACATCAAATTGTTTGAAAGAAAACAGAAGTGTTTTTTGCAAGGTGCCTACTTGTAGATTTTGGCCTCTAGCTCAGCCGGCACCTAGGGAAACCTACCAAACCTGTGCATTTCTGACAACTAGAGACCTAGGGGAATCCAACATGGGGTGACTTGTGTGGCTCGGACCAGGTTCTGTTACCCAGAATCCTTTGCAAACCTCAAAATTTGGCTAAAAAAACACATGTTCCTCACATTTCTGTGGCAGAAAGTTCTGGAATCTGAGAGGAGCCACAAATTTCCTTCCACCCAGCGTTCCCCCAAGTCTCCCGATAAAAATGATACCTCACTTGTGTGGGTAGGCCTAGCGCCCGCGCAACGTGGACACATCCAATTTTTTTAAAGAAAACAGAAGAGTTTTTTGCAAGGTGCCTACCTGCAGATTTTGGCCTCTAGCTCAGCCGGCACCTAGGGAAACCTACCAAACCTGTGCATTTCTGAAAACTAGAGACCTAGGGGAATCCAAGATGGGGTGACTTGTGTGGCTCGGACCAGGTTCTGTTACCCAGAATCCTTTGCAAACCTCAAAATTTGGCTAAAAAAACACATGTTCCTCACATTTCTGTGGAAGAAAGTTCTGGAATCTGAGAGGAGCCACAAATTTCCTACCACCCAGCGTTCCCCCAAGTCTCCCGATAAAAATGATACCTCACTTGTGTGGGTAGGCCTAGCGCCTGCGACAGCAAACGCCCCAAAGCGCAACGTGGACACATCAAATTGTTTGAAAGAAAACAGAAGTGTTTTTTGCAAGGTGCCTACTTGTAGATTTTGGCCTCTAGCTCAGCCGGCACCTAGGGAAACCTACCAAACCTGTGCACTTCTGACAACTAGAGACCTAGGGGAATCCAAGATGGGGTGACTTGTGTGGCTCGGACCAGGTTCTGTTACCCAGAATCCTTTGCAAACCTCAAAATTTGGCTAAAAAAACACATGTTCCTCACATTTCTGTGGAAGAAAGTTCTGGAATCTGAGAGGAGCCACAAATTTCCTTCCACCCAGCGTTCCCCCAAGTCTCCCGATAAAAATGATACCTCACTTGTGTGGGTAGGCCTAGCGCCCGCGACAGCAAACGCCCCAAAGCGCAACGTGGACACATCCAATTTTTTTAAAGAAAACAGAAGTGTTTTTTGCAAGGTGCCTACCTGTAGATTTTGGCCTCTAGCTCAGCCGGCACCTAGGGAAACCTACCAAACCTGTGCATTTCTGAAAACTAGAGACCTAGGGGAATCCAAGATGGGGTGACTTGTGTGGCTCGGACCAGGTTCTGTTACCCAGAATCCTTTGCAAACCTCAAAATTTGGCTAAAAAAACACATGTTCCTCACATTTCTGTGGCAGAAAGTTTTGGAATCTGAGAGGAGCCACAAATTTCCTTCCACCCAGCGTTCCCCCAAGTCTCCCGATAAAAATGATACCTCACTTGTGTGGGTAGGCCTAGCGCCCCCGACAGGAAACGCCCCAAAGCGCAACGTGGACACATCCAATTTTTTTAAAGAAAACAGAGGTGTTTTTTGCAAAGTGCCTACCAGCAGATTTTGGCCTCTAGCTCAGCCGGCACCTAGGGAAACCTTCCAAACCTGTGCATTTCTGAAAACTAGAGACCTAGGGGAATCCAAGATGGGGTGACTTGTGTGGCTCGGACCAGGTTCTGTTACCCAGAATCCTTTGCAAACCTCAAAATTTGGCTAAAAAAACACATGTTCCTCACATTTCTGTGGCAGAAAGTTCTGGAATCTGAGAGGAGCCACAAATTTCCTTCCACCCAGCGTTCCCCCAAGTCTCCCGATAAAAATGATACCTCACTTGTGTGGGTAGGCCTAGCGCCGGCGACAGGAAACTCCCCAAAGCGCAACGTGGACACATCCAATTTTTTTAAAGAAAACAGAGGTGTTTTTTGCAAAGTGCCTACGAGCAGATTTTGGCCTCTAGCTCAGTCGGCACATAGGGAAACCTACCAAACCTGTGCATTTCTGAAAACTAGAGACCTAGGGGAATCCAAGATGGGGGGACTTGTGTGGCTCGGACCAGGTTCTGTTACCCAGAATCCTTTGCAAACCTCAAAATTTGGCTAAAAAAACACATGTTCCTCACATTTCTGTGGAAGAAAGTTCTGGAATCTGAGAGGAGCCACAAATTTCCTTCCACCCAGCGTTCCCCCAAGTCTCCCGATAAAAATGATACCTCACTTGTGTGGGTAGGCCTAGCGCCCGCGACAGCAAACGCCCCAAAGCGCAACGTGGACACATCCAATTTTTTTAAAGAAAACAGAAGTGTTTTTTGCAAGGTGCCTACCTGTAGATTTTGGCCTCTAGCTCAGCCGGCACCTAGGGAAACCTACCAAACCTGTGCATTTCTGAAAACTAGAGACCTAGGGGAATCCAAGATGGGGTGACTTGTGTGGCTCGGACCAGGTTCTGTTACCCAGAATCCTTTGCAAACCTCAAAATTTGGCTAAAAAAACACATGTTCCTCACATTTCTGTGGCAGAAAGTTTTGGAATCTGAGAGGAGCCACAAATTTCCTTCCACCCAGCGTTCCCCCAAGTCTCCCGATAAAAATGATACCTCACTTGTGTGGGTAGGCCTAGCGCCGCCGACAGGAAACGCCCCAAAGCGCAACGTGGACACATCCAATTTTTTTAAAGAAAACAGAGGTGTTTTTTGCAAAGTGCCTACCAGCAGATTTTGGCCTCTAGCTCAGCCGGCACCTAGGGAAACCTACCATACCTGTGCATTTCTGAAAACTAGAGACCTAGGGGAATCCAAGATGGGGTGACTTGTGTGGCTCGGACCAGGTTCTGTTACCCAGAATCCTTTGCAAACTTCAAAATTTGGCTAAAAAAACACATGTTCCTCACATTTCTGTGGCAGAAAGTTCTGGAATCTGAGAGGAGCCACAAATTTCCTACCACCCAGCGTTCCCCCAAGTCTCCCGATAAAAATGATACCTCACTTGTGTGGGTAGGCCTAGCGCCTGTGACAGCAAACGCCCCAAAGCGCAACGTGGACACATCAAATTGTTTGAAAGAAAACAGAAGTGTTTTTTGCAAGGTGCCTACTTGTAGATTTTGGCCTCTAGCTCAGCCGGCACCTAGGGAAACCTACCAAACCTGTGCACTTCTGACAACTAGAGACCTAGGGGAATCCAAGATGGGGTGACTTGTGTGGCTCGGACCAGGTTCTGTTACCCAGAATCCTTTGCAAACCTCAAAATTTGGCTAAAAAAACACATGTTCCTCACATTTCTGTGGCAGAAAGTTTTGGAATCTGAGAGGAGCCACAAATTTCCTTCCACCCAGCGTTCCCCCAAGTCTCCCGATAAAAATGATACCTCACTTGTGTGGGTAGGCCTAGCGCCCCCGACAGGAAACGCCCCAAAGCGCAACGTGGACACATCCAATTTTTTTAAAGAAAACAGAGGTGTTTTTTGCAAAGTGCCTACCAGCAGATTTTGGCCTCTAGCTCAGCCGGCACCTAGGGAAACCTTCCAAACCTGTGCATTTCTGAAAACTAGAGACCTAGGGGAATCCAAGATGGGGTGACTTGTGTGGCTCGGACCAGGTTCTGTTACCCAGAATCCTTTGCAAACCTCAAAATTTGGCTAAAAAAACACATGTTCCTCACATTTCTGTGGCAGAAAGTTCTGGAATCTGAGAGGAGCCACAAATTTCCTTCCACCCAGCGTTCCCCCAAGTCTCCCGATAAAAATGATACCTCACTTGTGTGGGTAGGCCTAGCGCCGGCGACAGGAAACTCCCCAAAGCGCAACGTGGACACATCCAATTTTTTTAAAGAAAACAGAGGTGTTTTTTGCAAAGTGCCTACCAGCAGATTTTGGCCTCTAGCTCAGTCGGCACATAGGGAAACCTACCAAACCTGTGCATTTCTGAAAACTAGAGACCTAGGGGAATCCAAGATGGGGGGACTTGTGTGGCTCGGACCAGGTTCTGTTACCCAGAATCCTTTGCAAACCTCAAAATTTGGCTAAAAAAACACATGTTCCTCACATTTCTGTGGAAGAAAGTTCTGGAATCTGAGAGGAGCCACAAATTTCCTTCCACCCAGCGTTCCCCCAAGTCTCCCGATAAAAATGATACCTCACTTGTGTGGGTAGGCCTAGCGCCCGCGACAGCAAACGCCCCAAAGCGCAACGTGGACACATCCAATTTTTTTAAAGAAAACAGAAGTGTTTTTTGCAAGGTGCCTACCTGTAGATTTTGGCCTCTAGCTCAGCCGGCACCTAGGGAAACCTACCAAACCTGTGCATTTCTGAAAACTAGAGACCTAGGGGAATCCAAGATGGGGTGACTTGTGTGGCTCGGACCAGGTTCTGTTACCCAGAATCCTTTGCAAACCTCAAAATTTGGCTAAAAAAACACATGTTCCTCACATTTCTGTGGCAGAAAGTTTTGGAATCTGAGAGGAGCCACAAATTTCCTTCCACCCAGCGTTCCCCCAAGTCTCCCGATAAAAATGATACCTCACTTGTGTGGGTAGGCCTAGCGCCGCCGACAGGAAACGCCCCAAAGCGCAACGTGGACACATCCAATTTTTTTAAAGAAAACAGAGGTGTTTTTTGCAAAGTGCCTACCAGCAGATTTTGGCCTCTAGCTCAGCCGGCACCTAGGGAAACCTACCATACCTGTGCATTTCTGAAAACTAGAGACCTAGGGGAATCCAAGATGGGGTGACTTGTGTGGCTCGGACCAGGTTCTGTTACCCAGAATCCTTTGCAAACCTCAAAATTTGGCTAAAAAAACACATGTTCCTCACATTTCTGTGGCAGAAAGTTCTGGAATCTGAGAGGAGCCACAAATTTCCTACCACCCAGCGTTCCCCCAAGTCTCCCGATAAAAATGATACCTCACTTGTGTGGGTAGGCCTAGCGCCTGTGACAGCAAACGCCCCAAAGCGCAACGTGGACACATCAAATTGTTTGAAAGAAAACAGAAGTGTTTTTTGCAAGGTGCCTACTTGTAGATTTTGGCCTCTAGCTCAGCCGGCACCTAGGGAAACCTACCAAACCTGTGCACTTCTGACAACTAGAGACCTAGGGGAATCCAAGATGGGGTGACTTGTGTGGCTCGGACCAGGTTCTGTTACCCAGAATCCTTTGCAAACCTCAAAATTTGGCTAAAAAAACACATGTTCCTCACATTTCTGTGGAAGAAAGTTCTGGAATCTGAGAGGAGCCACAAATTTCCTTCCACCCAGCGTTCCCCCAAGTCTCCCGATAAAAATGATACCTCACTTGTGTGGGTAGGCCTAGCGCCCGCGACAGGAAACGCCCCAAAGCGCAACGTGGACACATCCAATTTTTTTAAAGAAAACAGAAGTGTTTTTTGCAAGGTGCCTACCTGTAGATTTTGGCCTCTAGCTCAGCCGGCACCTAGGGAAACCTACCAAACCTGTGCATTTCTGAAAACTAGAGACCTAGGGGAATCCAAGATGGGGTGACTTGTGTGGCTCGGACCAGGTTCTGTTACCCAGAATCCTTTGCAAACCTCAAAATTTGGCTAAAAAAACACATGTTCCTCACATTTCTGTGGCAGAAAGTTTTGGAATCTGAGAGGAGCCACAAATTTCCTTCCACCCAGCGTTCCCCCAAGTCTCCCGATAAAAATGATACCTCACTTGTGTGGGTAGGCCTAGCGCCGGCGACAGGAAACGCCCCAAAGCGCAACGTGGACACATCCAATTTTTTTAAAGAAAACAGAGGTGTTTTTTGCAAAGTGCCTACCAGCAGATTTTGGCCTCTAGCTCAGCCGGCACCTAGGGAAACCTTCCAAACCTGTGCATTTCTGAAAACTAGAGACCTAGGGGAATCCAAGATGGGGTGACTTGTGTGGCTCGGACCAGGTTCTGTTACCCAGAATCCTTTGCAAACCTCAAAATTTGGCTAAAAAAACACATGTTCCTCACATTTCTGTGACAGAAAGTTCTGGAATCTGAGAGGAGCCACAAATTTCCTTCCACCCAGCGTTCCCCCAAGTCTCCCGATAAAAATGATACCTCACTTGTGTGGGTAGGCCTAGCGCCGGCGACAGGAAACTCCCCAAAGCGCAACGTGGACACATCCAATTTTTTTTAAGAAAACAGAGGTGTTTTTTGCAAAGTGCCTACCAGCAGATTTTGGCCTCTAGCTCAGTCGGCACATAGGGAAACCTACCAAACCTGTGCATTTCTGAAAACTAGAGACCTAGGGGAATCCAAGATGGGGTGACTTGTGTGGCTCGGACCAGGTTCTGTTACCCAGAATCCTTTGCGAACCTCAAAATTTGGCTAAAAAAACACATGTTCCTCACATTTCTGTGGAAGAAAGTTCTGGAATCTGAGAGGAGCCACAAATTTCCTTCCACCCAGCGTTCCCCCAAGTCTCCCGATAAAAATGATACCTCACTTGTGTGGGTAGGCCTAGCGCCCGCGACAGCAAACGCCCCAAAGCGCAACGTGGACACATCCAATTTTTTTAAAGAAAACAGAAGTGTTTTTTTGCAAGGTGCCTACCTGTAGATTTTGGCCTCTAGCTCAGCCGGCACCTAGGGAAACCTACCAAACCTGTGCATTTCTGAAAACTAGAGACCTAGGGGAATCCAAGATGGGGTGACTTGTGTGGCTCGGACCAGGTTCTGTTACCCAGAATCCTTTGCAAACCTCAAAATTTGGCTAAAAAAACACATGTTCCTCACATTTCTGTGGCAGAAAGTTCTGGAATCTGAGAGGAGCCACAAATTTCCTTCCACCCAGCGTTCCCCCAAGTCTCCCGATAAAAATGATACCTCACTTGTGTGGGTAGGCCTAGCGCCGGCGACAGGAAACTCCCCAAAGCGCAACGTGGACACATCCAATTTTTTTAAAGAAAACAGAGGTGTTTTTTGCAAAGTGCCTACCAGCAGATTTTGGCCTCTAGCTCAGCCGGCACATAGGGAAACCTACCAAACCTGTGCATTTCTGAAAACTAGAGACCTAGGGGAATCCAAGATGGGGGGACTTGTGTGGCTCGGACCAGGTTCTGTTACCCAGAATCCTTTGCAAACCTCAAAATTTGGCTAAAAAAACACATGTTCCTCACATTTCTGTGGCAGAAAGTTCTGGAATCTGAGAGGAGCCACAAATTTCCTTCCACCCAGCGTTCCCCCAAGTCTCCCGATAAAAATGATACCTCACTTGTGTGGGTAGTTCTAGCGCCCGCGACAGGAAACGCCCCAAAGCGCAACGTGGACACATCAAATTGTTTGAAAGAAAACAGAAGTGTTTTTTGCAAGGTGCCTACCTGTAGATTTTGGCCTCTAGCTCAGCCGGCACCTAGGGAAACCTACCAAACCTGTGCATTTCTGAAAACTAGAGACCTAGGGGAATCCAAGATGGGGTGACTTGTGTGGCTCGTACCAGGTTCTGTTACCCAGAATCCTTTGCAAACCTCAAAATTTGGCTAAAAAAACACATGTTCCTCACATTTCTGTTGCAGAAAGTTCTGGAATCTGAGAGGAGCCACAAATTTCCTTCCACCCAGCGTTCCCCCAAGTCTCCCGATAAAAATGATACCTCACTTGTGTGGGTAGGCCTAGCGCCCGCGACAGCAAACGCCCCAAAGCGCAACGTGGACACATCCAATTTTTTTAAAGAAAACAGAAGTGTTTTTTGCAAGGTGCCTACCTGCAGATTTTGGCCTCTAGCTCAGCCGGCACCTAGGGAAACCTACCAAACCTGTGCATTTCTGAAAACTAGAGACCTAGGGGAATCCAAGATGGGGTGACTTGTGTGGCTCGGACCAGGTTCTGTTACCCAGAATCCTTTGCAAACCTCAAAATTTGGCTAAAAAAACACATGTTCCTCACATTTCTGTGGAAGAAAGTTCTGGAATCTGAGAGGAGCCACAAATTTCCTACCACCCAGCGTTCCCCCAAGTCTCCCGATAAAAATGATACCTCACTTGTGTGGGTAGGCCTAGCGCCTGCGACAGCAAACGCCCCAAAGCGCAACGTGGACACATCAAATTGTTTAAAAGAAAACAGAAGTGTTTTTTGCAAGGTGCCTACTTGTAGATTTTGGCCTCTAGCTCAGCCGGCACCTAGGGAAACCTACCAAACCTGTGCATTTCTGACAACTAGAGACCTAGGGGAATCCAAGATGGGGTGACTTGTGTGGCTCGGACCAGGTTCTGTTACCCAGAATCCTTTGCAAACCTCAAAATTTGGCTAAAAAAACACATGTTCCTCACATTTCTGTGGCAGAAAGTTCTGGAATCTGAGAGGAGCCACAAATTTCCTTCCACCCAGCGTTCCCCCAAGTCTCCCGATAAAAATGATACCTCACTTGTGTGGGTAGGCCTAGCGCCCGCGACAGCAAACGCCCCAAAGCGCAACGTGGACACATCCAATTTTTTTAAAGAAAACAGAAGAGTTTTTTGCAAGGTGCCTACCTGCAGATTTTGGCCTCTAGCTCAGCCGGCACCTAGGGAAACCTACCAAACCTGTGCATTTCTGAAAACTAGAGACCTAGGGGAATCCAAGATGGGGTGACTTGTGTGGCTCGGACCAGGTTCTGTTACCCAGAATCCTTTGCAAACCTCAAAATTTGGCTAAAAAAACACATGTTCCTCACATTTCTGTGGAAGAAAGTTCTGGAATCTGAGAGGAGCCACAAATTTCCTACCACCCAGCGTTCCCCCAAGTCTCCCGATAAAAATGATACCTCACTTGTGTGGGTAGGCCTAGCGCCTGCGACAGCAAACGCCCCAAAGCGCAACGTGGACACATCAAATTGTTTGAAAGAAAACAGAAGTGTTTTTTGCAAGGTGCCTACTTGTAGATTTTGGCCTCTAGCTCAGCCGGCACCTAGGGAAACCTACCAAACCTGTGCATTTCTGACAACTAGAGACCTAGGGGAATCCAAGATGGGGTGACTTGTGTGGCTCGGACCAGGTTCTGTTACCCAGAATCCTTTGCAAACCTCAAAATTTGGCTAAAAAAACACATGTTCCTCACATTTCTGTGGAAGAAAGTTCTGGAATCTGAGAGGAGCCACAAATTTCCTTCCACCCAGCGTTCCCCCAAGTCTCCCGATAAAAATGATACCTCACTTGTGTGGGTAGGCCTAGCGCCCGCGACAGCAAACGCCCCAAAGCGCAACGTGGACACATCCAATTTTTTTAAAGAAAACAGAAGTGTTTTTTGCAAGGTGCCTACCTGTAGATTTTGGCCTCTAGCTCAGCCGGCACCTAGGGAAACCTACCAAACCTGTGCATTTCTGAAAACTAGAGACCTAGGGGAATCCAAGATGGGGTGACTTGTGTGGCTCGGACCAGGTTCTGTTAGCCAGAATCCTTTGCAAACCTCAAAATTTGGCTAAAAAAACACATGTTCCTCACATTTCTGTGGCAGAAAGTTTTGGAATCTGAGAGGAGCCACAAATTTCCTTCCACCCAGCGTTCCCCCAAGTCTCCCGATAAAAATGATACCTCACTTGTGTGGGTAGGCCTAGCGCCGGCGACAGGAAACTCCCCAAAGCGCAACGTGGACACATACAAATTTTTGAAAGAAAACAGAGGTGTTTTTTGCAAAGTGCCTACCTGTAGATTTTGGCCTGTAGATCAGCTGGCACCTAGGGAAACCTACCAAACCTGTGCATTTCTGACAACTAGAGACCCAGGGGAATCCAAGATGGGGTGACTTGTGTGGCTCGGACCAGGTTCTGTTACCCAGAATCCTTTGCAAACCTCACAATTTGGCTAAAAAAACACATGTTCCTCACATTTCTGTGGCAGAAAGTTCTAGAATCTGAGAGGAGCCACAAATTTCCTTCCACCCAGCGTTCCCCCAAATCTCCCGATAAAAATGATACCTCACTTGTGTGGGTAGGCCTAGCGCCGCCGACAGGAAACGCCCCAAAGCGCAACATGGACACATCCAATTTTTTTAAAGAAAAAAGAGGTGTTTTTTGCAAAGTGCCTACCAGCAGATTTTGGCCTCTAGCTCAGCCGGCACCTAGGGAAACCTACCAAACCTGTGCATTTCTGAAAACTAGAGACCTAGGGGAATCCAAGATGGGGTGACTTGTGTGGCTCGGACCAGGTTCTGTTACCCAGAATCCTTTGCAAACCTCAAAATTTGGCTAAAAAAACACATGTTCCTCACATTTCTGTGGCAGAAAGTTCTGGAATCTGAGAGGAGCCACAAATTTCCTTCCACCCAGCGTTCCCCCAAGTCTCCCGATAAAAATGATACCTCACTTGTGTGGGTAGGCCTAGCGCCCGCGAAAGCAAACGACCCAAAGCGCAACGTGGACACATCCAATTTTTTTAAAGAAAACAGAAGTGTTTTTTGCAAGGTGCCTACCTGCAGATTTTGGCCTCTAGCTCAGCCGGCACCTAGGGAAACCTACCAAACCTGTGCATTTCTGAAAACTAGAGACCTAGGGGAATCCAAGATGGGGTGACTTGTGTGGCTCGGACCAGGTTCTGTTACCCAGAATCCTTTGCAAACCTCAAAATTTGGCTAAAAAAACACATGTTCCTCACATTTCTGTGGAAGAAAGTTCTGGAATCTGAGAGGAGCCACAAATTTCCTACCACCCAGCGTTCCCCCAAGTCTCCCGATAAAAATTATACCTCACTTGTGTGGGTAGGCCTAGCGCCTGCGACAGCAAACGCCCCAAAGCGCAACGTGGACACATCAAATTGTTTGAAAGAAAACAGAAGTGTTTTTTGCAAGGTGCCTACTTGTAGATTTTGGCCTCTAGCTCAGCCGGCACCTAGGGAAACCTACCAAACCTGTGCATTTCTGACAACTAGAGACCTAGGGGAATCCAAGATGGGGTGACTTGTGTGGCTCGGACCAGGTTCTGTTACCCAGAATCCTTTGCAAACCTCAAAATTTGGCTAAAAAAACACATGTTCCTCACATTTCTGTGGAAGAAAGTTCTGGAATCTGAGAGGAGCCACAAATTTCCTTCCACCCAGCGTTCCCCCACGTCTCCCGATAAAAATTATACATCACTTGTGTGGGTAGGCCTAGCGCCCGCGACAGCAAACGCCCCAAAGCGCAACGTGGACACATCCAATTTTTTTAAAGAAAACAGAAGTGTTTTTTGCAAGGTGCCAACCTGTAGATTTTGGCCTCTAGCTCAGCCGGCACCTAGGGAAACCTACCAAACCTGTGCATTTCTGAAAACTAGAGACCTAGGGGAATCCAAGATGGGGTGACTTGTGTGGCTCGGACCAGGTTCTGTTACCCAGAATCCTTTGCAAACCTCAAAATTTGGCTACAAAAACACATGTTCCTCACATTTCTGTGGCAGAAAGTTTTGGAATCTGAGAGGAGCCACAAATTTCCTTCCACCCAGCGTTCCCCCAAGTCTCCCGATAAAAATGATACCTCACTTGTGTGGGTAGGCCTAGCGCCGCCGACAGGAAACGCCCCAAAGCGCAACGTGGACACATCCAATTTTTTTAAAGAAAACAGAGGTGTTTTTTGCAAAGTGCCTACCAGCAGATTTTGGCCTCTAGCTCAGCCGGCACCTAGGGAAACCTACCAAACCTGTTCATTTCTGAAAACTAGAGACCTAGGGGTATCCAAGATGGGGTGACTTGTGTGGCTCGGACCAGGTTCTGTTACCCAGAATCCTTTGCAAACCTCAAAATTTGGCTAAAAAAACCACATGTTCCTCACATTTCTGTGGCAGAAAGTTCTGGAATCTGAGAGGAGCCACAAATTTCCTTCCACCCAGCGTTCCCCCAAGTCTCCCGATAAAAATGATACCTCACTTGTGTGGGTAGGCCTAACCGCCGGCCACAGGAAACGCCCCAAAGCGCAACGTGGACACATCCAATTTTTTTAAAGAAAACAGAGGTGTTTTTTGCAAAGTGCCTACCAGCAGATTTTGGCCTCTAGCTCAGCCGGCACATAGGGAAACCTACCAAACCTGTGCATTTCTGAAAACTAGAGACCTAGGGGAATCCAAGATGGGGTGACTTGTGTGGCTCGGACCAGGTTCTGTTACCCAGAATCCTTTGCAAACCTCAAAATTTGGCTAAAAAAACACATGTTCCTCACATTTCTGTTGCAGAAAGTTCTGGAATCTGAGAGGAGCCACAAATTTCCTTCCACCCAGCGTTCCCCCAAGTCTCCCGATAAAAATGATACCTCACTTGTGTGGGTAGTCCTAGCGCCCGCGACAGGAAACGCCCCAAAGCGCAACGTGGACACATCAAATTGTTTGAAAGAAAACAGAAGTGTTTTTTGCAAGGTGCCTACCTGTAGATTTTGGCCTCTAGCTCAGCCGGCACCTAGGGAAACCTACCAAACCTGTGCATTTCTGAAAACTAGAGACCTAGGGGAATCCAAGATGGGGTGACTTGTGTGGCTCGGACCAGGTTCTGTTACCCAGAATCCTTTGCAAACCTCAAAATTTGGCTAAAAAAACACATGTTCCTCACATTTCTGTGGAAGAAAGTTCTGGAATCTGAGAGGAGACACCAATTTCCTTCCACCCAGCGTTCCCCCATTTTTTCCGATAAAAATTATACCTCACTTGTGTGGGTAGGCGTAGCGCCCGCGACAGGAAACGCCCCAAAGCGCAAAGTGGACACATCCAAATTTTTGAAAGAAAACAGAGGTGTTTTTTGCAAAGTGCCTACCTGTAGATTTTGGCCTGTAGCTCAGCCGGCACCTAGGGAAACCTACCAACCCTGTGCATTTCTGAAAACTAGAGACCTACGGGAATCCAAGATGGGGTGACTTGTGTGGCTCGGACCAGGTTCTGTTACCCAGAATCCTTTGCAAACTTCAAAATTTGGCTAAAAAACACATGTTCCTCACATTTCTGTGGCAGAAAGTTCTGGAATCTGAGAGGAGCCACACATTTCCTTCCAGCCAGCGTTCCCCCAAGTCTCCCGATAAAAATTATACCTCACTTGTGTGGGTAGGCCTAGCGCTCGCGACAGGAAACGCCCCAAAGCGCAACGTGGACACATCCAATTTTTTGAAAGAAAACAGAAGTGTTTTTTGCAAGGTGCCTACCTGTAGATTTTGGCCTCTAGCTCAGCCGGCACCTAGGGAAACCTACCAAACCTGTGCATTTCTGATAACTAGAGACCTAGGGGAATCCAAGATGGGGTGACTTGTGTGGCTCGGACCAGGTTCTGTTACCCAGAATCCTTTGCAAACCTCACAATTTGGCTAAAAAAACACATGTTCCTCACATTTCTGTGGAAGAAAGTTCTGGACTCTGAGAGGAGCCACAAATTTCCTTCCACCCAGCGTTCCCCCACGTCTCCCGATAACAAAATATACATCACTTGTGTGGGTAGGCCTAGCGCCCGCGACAGGAAACGCCCCAAAGAGCAACGTGGACACATCCACATTTTTGAAAGAAAACAGAGGTGTTTTTTGCAAAGTGCCTACCTGTAGATTTTGGCCTGTAGCTCATCCGGCACCTAGGGAAACCTACCAAACCTGTGCATTTCTGAAAACTAGAGACCTAGGGCAATCCAAGATGGGGTGACTTGTGTGGCTCGGACCAGGTTCTGTTACCCAGAATCCTTTGCAAACCTCAAAATTTGGCTAAAAAAACACATGTTCCTCACATTTCTGTGGCAGAAGGTTCTGGAATCTGAGAGGAGCCACAAATTTCCTTCCACCCAGCGTTCCCCCAAGTCTCCCGATAAAAATGATACCTCACTTGTGTGGGTAGGCCTAGCGCCGGCGACAGGAAACGCCCCAAAGCGCAACGTGGACACATCCAATTTTTTTAAAGAAAACAGAGGTGTTTTTTGCAAAGTGCCTACCTGCAGATTTTGGCCTCTAGCTCAGCCGGCACCTAGGGAAACCTACCAAACCTGTGCATTTCTGAAAACTAGAGACCTAGGGGAATCCAAGATGGGGTGACTTGTGTGGCTCGGACCAGGTTCTGTTACCCAGAATCCTTTGCAAACCTCAAAATTTGGCTAAAAAAACACATGTTCCTCACATTTCTGTGGAAGAAAGTTCTGGAATCTGAGAGGAGCCACAAATTTCCTTCCACCCAGCGTTCCCCCAAGTCTCCCGATAAAAATGATACCTCACTTGTGTGGGTAGGCCTAGCTCCCGCAACAGCAAACGCCCCAAAGCGAAACGTGGACACATCCAATTTTTTGAAAGAAAACAGAAGTGTTTTTTGCAAGGTGCCTACCTGTTGATTTTGGCCTCTAGCTCAGCCGCCACCTAGGGAAACCTACCAAACCTGTGCATTTCTGAAACTAGAGACCTAGGGGAATCCAAGATGGGGTGACTTGTGTGGCTCGGACCAGGTTCTGTTACCCAGAATCCTTTGCAAACCTCAAAATGTGGGTAAAAAAACACATGTTCCTCACATTTCTGTGGCAAAAAGTTCTGGAATCTGAGAGGAGCCACAAATTTCCTTCCACCCAGCGTTCCCTCACGTCTCCCGATAAAAATGATACCTCACTTGTGTGGGTAGGCCTAGCGCCCGCGACAGGAAACGCCCCAAAGCGCAACGTGGACACATCCAAATTTTTTAAAGAAAACAGAGATGTTTTTTGCAAAGTGCCTACCTGTAGATTTTGGCCTGTAGCTCAGCCGGCACCTAGGGAAACCTACCAAACCTGTGCATTTCTGAAAACTAGAGACCTAGGGGAATCCAAGATGGGGTGACTTGTGTGGCTCGGACCAGGTTCTGTTACCCAGAATCCTTTGCAAACCTCACAATTTGGCTAAAAAAACACATGTTCCTCACATTTCTGTGGCAGAAAGTTCTGGAATCTGAGAGGAGCCACAAATTTCCTTCCACCCAGCGTTCCCCCACGTCTCCCGATAACAATTATACATCACTTGTGTGGGTAGGCCTAGCGCCCGCGACAGGAAACGCCCCAAAGAGCAACGTGGACACATCCAAATTTTTGAAAGAAAACAGAGGTGTTTTTTGCAAAGTGCCTACCTGTAGATTTTGGCCTGTAGCTCATCTGGCACCTAGGGAAACCTACCAAACCTGTGCATTTCTGAAAACTAGAGACCTAGGGGAATCCAAGATGGGGTGACTTGTGTGGCTCGGACCAGGTTTTGTTACCCAGAATCCTTTGCAAACCTCAAAATTTGGCTAAAAAAACACATGTTCCTCACATTTCTGTGGCAGAAGGTTCTGGAATCTGAGAGGAGTCACAAATTTTCTTCCACCCAGCGTTCCCCCAAGTCTCCCGATAAAAATGATACCTCACTTGTGTGGGTAGGCCTAGCGCCGGCGACAGGAAACGCCCCAAAGCGCAACGTGGACACATCCAATTTTTTTAAAGAAAACAGAGGTGTTTTTTGCAAAGTGCCTACCTGCAGATTTTGGCCTCTAACTCAGCCGGCACCTAGGGAAACCTACCAAACCTGTGCATTTCTGAAAACTAGAGACCTAGGGGAATCCAAGATGGGGTGACTTGTGTGGCTCGGACCAGGTTCTGTTACCCAGAATCCTTTGCAAACCTCAAAATTTGGCTAAAAAAACACATGTTCCTCACATTTCTGTGGAAGAAAGTTCTGGAATCTGAGAGGAGCCACAAATTTCCTTCCACCCAGCGTTCCCCCAAGTCTCCCGATAAAAATGATACCTCACTTGTGTGGGTAGGCCTAGCGCCCGCGACAGCAAACGCCCCAAAGCGCAACGTGGACACATCCAATTTTTTTAAAGAAAACAGAAGTGTTTTTTGCAAGGTGCCTACCTGTAGATTTTGGCCTCTAGCTCAGCCGGCACCTAGGGAAACCTACCAAACCTGTGCATTTCTGAAAACTAGAGACCTAGGGGAATCTAAGATGGGGTGACTTGTGTGGCTCGGACCAGGTTCTGTTACCCAGAATCCTTTGCAAACCTCAAAATTTGGCTAAAAAAACACATGTTCCTCACATTTCTGTGGCAGAAAGTTCTGGAATCTGAGAGGAGCCATAAATTTCCTTCCACCCAGCGTTCCCCCAAGTCTCCCGATAAAAATGATACCTCACTTGTGTGGGTAGGCCTAGCTCCCGCGACAGCAAACGCCCCAAAGCGCAACGTGGACACATCCAATTTTTTGAAAGAAAACAGAAGTGTTTTTTGCAAGGTGCCTACCTGTTGATTTTGGCCTCTAGCTCAGCCGCCACCTAGGGAAACCTACCAAACCTGTGCATTTCTGAAACTAGAGACCTAGGGGAATCCAAGATGGGGTGACTTGTGTGGCTCGGACCAGGTTCTGTTACCCAGAATCCTTTGCAAACCTCAAAATTTGGCTAAAAAAACACATGTTCCTCACATTTCTGTGGAAGAAAGTTCTGGAATCTGAGAGGAGACACCAATTTCCTTCCACCCAGCGTTCCCCCATTTTTTCCGATAAAAATTATACCTCACTTGTGTGGGTAGGCGTAGCGCCCGCGACAGGAAACGCCCCAAAGCGCAAAGTGGACACATCCAAATTTTTGAAAGAAAACAGAGGTGTTTTTTGCAAAGTGCCTACCTGTAGATTTTGGCCTGTAGCTCAGCCGGCACCTAGGGAAACCTACCAACCCTGTGCATTTCTGAAAACTAGAGACCTACGGGAATCCAAGATGGGGTGACTTGTGTGGCTCGGACCAGGTTCTGTTACCCAGAATCCTTTGCAAACTTCAAAATTTGGCTAAAAAACACATGTTCCTCACATTTCTGTGGCAGAAAGTTCTGGAATCTGAGAGGAGCCACACATTTCCTTCCAGCCAGCGTTCCCCCAAGTCTCCCGATAAAAATTATACCTCACTTGTGTGGGTAGGCCTAGCGCTCGCGACAGGAAACGCCCCAAAGCGCAACGTGGACACATCCAATTTTTTGAAAGAAAACAGAAGTGTTTTTTGCAAGGTGCCTACCTGTAGATTTTGGCCTCTAGCTCAGCCGGCACCTAGGGAAACCTACCAAACCTGTGCATTTCTGATAACTAGAGACCTAGGGGAATCCAAGATGGGGTGACTTGTGTGGCTCGGACCAGGTTCTGTTACCCAGAATCCTTTGCAAACCTCACAATTTGGCTAAAAAAACACATGTTCCTCACATTTCTGTGGAAGAAAGTTCTGGACTCTGAGAGGAGCCACAAATTTCCTTCCACCCAGCGTTCCCCCACGTCTCCCGATAACAAAATATACATCACTTGTGTGGGTAGGCCTAGCGCCCGCGACAGGAAACGCCCCAAAGAGCAACGTGGACACATCCACATTTTTGAAAGAAAACAGAGGTGTTTTTTGCAAAGTGCCTACCTGTAGATTTTGGCCTGTAGCTCATCCGGCACCTAGGGAAACCTACCAAACCTGTGCATTTCTGAAAACTAGAGACCTAGGGCAATCCAAGATGGGGTGACTTGTGTGGCTCGGACCAGGTTCTGTTACCCAGAATCCTTTGCAAACCTCAAAATTTGGCTAAAAAAACACATGTTCCTCACATTTCTGTGGCAGAAGGTTCTGGAATCTGAGAGGAGCCACAAATTTCCTTCCACCCAGCGTTCCCCCAAGTCTCCCGATAAAAATGATACCTCACTTGTGTGGGTAGGCCTAGCGCCGGCGACAGGAAACGCCCCAAAGCGCAACGTGGACACATCCAATTTTTTTAAAGAAAACAGAGGTGTTTTTTGCAAAGTGCCTACCTGCAGATTTTGGCCTCTAGCTCAGCCGGCACCTAGGGAAACCTACCAAACCTGTGCATTTCTGAAAACTAGAGACCTAGGGGAATCCAAGATGGGGTGACTTGTGTGGCTCGGACCAGGTTCTGTTACCCAGAATCCTTTGCAAACCTCAAAATTTGGCTAAAAAAACACATGTTCCTCACATTTCTGTGGAAGAAAGTTCTGGAATCTGAGAGGAGCCACAAATTTCCTTCCACCCAGCGTTCCCCCAAGTCTCCCAATAAAAATGATACCTCACTTGTGTGGGTAGGCCTAGCTCCCGCAACAGCAAACGCCCCAAAGCGAAACGTGGACACATCCAATTTTTTGAAAGAAAACAGAAGTGTTTTTTGCAAGGTGCCTACCTGTTGATTTTGGCCTCTAGCTCAGCCGCCACCTAGGGAAACCTACCAAACCTGTGCATTTCTGAAACTAGAGACCTAGGGGAATCCAAGATGGGGTGACTTGTGTGGCTCGGACCAGGTTCTGTTACCCAGAATCCTTTGCAAACCTCAAAATGTGGGTAAAAAAACACATGTTCCTCACATTTCTGTGGCAAAAAGTTCTGGAATCTGAGAGGAGCCACAAATTTCCTTCCACCCAGCGTTCCCTCACGTCTCCCGATAAAAATGATACCTCACTTGTGTGGGTAGGCCTAGCGCCCGCGACAGGAAACGCCCCAAAGCGCAACGTGGACACATCCAAATTTTTTAAAGAAAACAGAGATGTTTTTTGCAAAGTGCCTACCTGTAGATTTTGGCCTGTAGCTCAGCCGGCACCTAGGGAAACCTACCAAACCTGTGCATTTCTGAAAACTAGAGACCTAGGGGAATCCAAGATGGGGTGACTTGTGTGGCTCGGACCAGGTTCTGTTACCCAGAATCCTTTGCAAACCTCACAATTTGGCTAAAAAAACACATGTTCCTCACATTTCTGTGGCAGAAAGTTCTGGAATCTGAGAGGAGCCACAAATTTCCTTCCACCCAGCGTTCCCCCACGTCTCCCGATAACAATTATACATCACTTGTGTGGGTAGGCCTAGCGCCCGCGACAGGAAACGCCCCAAAGAGCAACGTGGACACATCCAAATTTTTGAAAGAAAACAGAGGTGTTTTTTGCAAAGTGCCTACCTGTAGATTTTGGCCTGTAGCTCATCTGGCACCTAGGGAAACCTACCAAACCTGTGCATTTCTGAAAACTAGAGACCTAGGGGAATCCAAGATGGGGTGACTTGTGTGGCTCGGACCAGGTTTTGTTACCCAGAATCCTTTGCAAACCTCAAAATTTGGCTAAAAAAACACATGTTCCTCACATTTCTGTGGCAGAAGGTTCTGGAATCTGAGAGGAGTCACAAATTTTCTTCCACCCAGCGTTCCCCCAAGTCTCCCGATAAAAATGATACCTCACTTGTGTGGGTAGGCCTAGCGCCGGCGACAGGAAACGCCCCAAAGCGCAACGTGGACACATCCAATTTTTTTAAAGAAAACAGAGGTGTTTTTTGCAAAGTGCCTACCTGCAGATTTTGGCCTCTAACTCAGCCGGCACCTAGGGAAACCTACCAAACCTGTGCATTTCTGAAAACTAGAGACCTAGGGGAATCCAAGATGGGGTGACTTGTGTGGCTCGGACCAGGTTCTGTTACCCAGAATCCTTTGCAAACCTCAAAATTTGGCTAAAAAAACACATGTTCCTCACATTTCTGTGGAAGAAAGTTCTGGAATCTGAGAGGAGCCACAAATTTCCTTCCACCCAGCGTTCCCCCAAGTCTCCCGATAAAAATGATACCTCACTTGTGTGGGTAGGCCTAGCGCCCGCGACAGCAAACGCCCCAAAGCGCAACGTGGACACATCCAATTTTTTTAAAGAAAACAGAAGTGTTTTTTGCAAGGTGCCTACCTGTAGATTTTGGCCTCTAGCTCAGCCGGCACCTAGGGAAACCTACCAAACCTGTGCATTTCTGAAAACTAGAGACCTAGGGGAATCTAAGATGGGGTGACTTGTGTGGCTCGGACCAGGTTCTGTTACCCAGAATCCTTTGCAAACCTCAAAATTTGGCTAAAAAAACACATGTTCCTCACATTTCTGTGGCAGAAAGTTCTGGAATCTGAGAGGAGCCATAAATTTCCTTCCACCCAGCGTTCCCCCAAGTCTCCCGATAAAAATGATACCTCACTTGTGTGGGTAGGCCTAGCTCCCGCGACAGCAAACGCCCCAAAGCGCAACGTGGACACATCCAATTTTTTGAAAGAAAACAGAAGTGTTTTTTGCAAGGTGCCTACCTGTTGATTTTGGCCTCTAGCTCAGCCGCCACCTAGGGAAACCTACCAAACCTGTGCATTTCTGAAACTAGAGACCTAGGGGAATCCAAGATGGGGTGACTTGTGTGGCTCGGACCAGGTTCTGTTACCCAGAATCCTTTGCAAACCTCAAAATGTGGCTAAAAAAACACATGTTCCTCACATTTCTGTGGCAAAAAGTTCTGGAATCTGAGAGGAGCCACAAATTTCCTTCCACCCAGCGTTCCCTCACGTCTCCCGATAAAAATGATACCTCACTTGTGTGGGTAGGCCTAGCGCCCGCGACAGGAAACGCCCCAAAGCGCAACGTGGACACATCCAAATTTTTGAAAGAAAACAGAGATGTTTTTTGCAAAGTGCCTACCTGTAGATTTTGGCCTGTAGCTCAGCCGGCACCTAGGGAAACCTACCAAACCTGTGCATTTCTGAAAACTAGAGACCTAGGGGAATCCAAGATGGGGTGACTTGTGTGGCTCGGACCAGGTTCTGTTACCCAGAATCCTTTGCAAACCTCAAAATTTGGCTAAAAAAACACATGTTCCTCACATTTCTGTGGAAGAAAGTTCTGGAATCTGAGAGGAGCCACAAATTTCCTTCCACCCAGCGTTCCCCCAAGTCTCCTGATAAAAATGATACCTCACTTGTGTGGGTAGGCCTAGCGCCCGCGACAGCAAACGCCCCAAAGCGCAACGTGGACACATCCAATTTTTTGAAAGAAAACAGAAGTGTTTTTTGCAAAGTGCCTACCTGTAGATTTTGGCCTGTAGCTCAGCCGGCACCTAGGGAAACCTACCAAACCTGTGCATTTCTGAAAACTAGAGACCTAGGGGAATCCAAGATGGGGTGACTTGTGTGGCTCGGACCAGGTTCTGTGACCCAGAATCCTTTGCAAACCTCACAATTTGGCTAAAAAAACACATGTTCCTCACATTTCTGTGGAAGAAAGTTCTGGAATCTGAGAGGAGCCACAAATTTCCTTCCACCCAGCGTTCCCCCAAGTCTCCCGATAAAAATGATACCTCACTTGTGTGGGTAGGCCTAGCGCCCGCGACAGCAAACGCCCCAAAGCGCAACGTCGACACATCCAATTTTTTTAAAGAAAACAGAGGTGTTTTTTGCAAAGTGCCTACCAGCAGATTTTGGCCTCTAGCTCAGCCGGCACCTAGGGAAACCTACCAAACCTGTGCATTTCTGAAAACTAGAGACCTAGGGGAATCCAAGATGGGGTGACTTGTGTGGCTCGGACCAGGTTCTGTTACCCAGAATCCTTTGCAAACCTCAAAATGTGGCTAAAAAAACACATGTTCCTCACATTTCTGTGGCAAAAATTTCTGGAATCTGAGAGGAACCACAAATTTCCTTCCACCCAGCGTTCCCCCAAGTCTCCCGATAAAAATGATACCTCACTTGTGTGGGTAGGCCTAGCGCCCGTGACAGGAAACGCCCCAAAGCGCAACATGGACACATCCAATTTTTTGAAAGAAAACAGAGGTGTTTTTTTGCAAGGTGCCTACCTGTAGATTTTGGCCTCTAGCTCAGCCGGCATCTAGGGAAACCTACCAAACCTGTGCATTTCTGAAAACTAGAGACCTAGGGGAATCCAAGATGGGGTGACTTGTGTGGCTCGGACCAAGTTCTGTTACCCAGAATCCTTTGCAAACCTCAAAATTTGGCAAAAAAAACACATCTTCCTCACATTTCTGTGGCAGAAAGTTCTGGAATCTGAGAGGAGCCACAAATTTCCTTCCACCCAGCGTTCCCCCAAGTCTCCCGATAAAAATGATACCTCACTTGTGTGGGTAGGCCTAGCGCCGGCGACAGGAAACGCCCCAAAGCGCAACGTGGACACATCCAATTTTTTTAAAGTAAACAGAGGTGTTTTTTGCAAAGTGCCTACCAGCAGATTTTGGCCTCTAGCTCAGCCGGCACCTAGGGAAACCTACCAAACCTGTGCATTTCTGACAACTAGAAACCTAGGGGAATCCAAGATGGGGTGACTTGTGTGGCTCGGACCCGGTTCTGTTACCCAGAATCCTTTGCAAACCTCACAATTTGGCTAAAAAAACACATGTTCCTCACATTTCTGTGGAATAAAGTTCTGGAATCTGAGAGGAGCCACAAATTTCCTTCCACCCAGCGTTCCCCCAAGTCTCCCGATAAAAATGATACCTCACTTGTGTGGGTAGGCCTAGCGCCCGCGACAGCAAACGCCCCAAAGCGCAACGTGGACACATCAAATTGTTTGAAAGAAAACAGAAGTGTTTTTTGCAAGGTGCCTACCTGTAGATTTTGGCCTCTAGCTCAGCCGGCACCTAGGGAAACCTACCAAACCTGTGCATTTCTGAAAACTAGAGACCTAGGGGAATCCAAGATGGGGTGACTTGTGTGGCTCGGACCAGGTTCTGTTACCCAGAATCCTTTGCAAACCTCAAAATTTGGCTAAAAAAACACATGTTCCTCACATTTCTGTGGAAGAAAGTTCTGGAATCTGAGAGGAGCCACCAATTTCCTTCCACCCAGCGTTCCCCCATTTTTTCAGATAAAAATTATACCTCACTTGTGTGGGTAGGCCTAGCGCCCGCGACAGGAAACGCCCCAAAGCGCAACGTGGACACATCCAAATTTTTGAAAGAAAACAGAGGTGTTTTTTGCAAAGTGCCTACCTGTAGATTTTGGCCTGTAGCTCAGCCGGCACCTAGGGAAACCTACCAAACCTGTGCATTTCTGAAAACTAGAGACCTAGGGGAATCCAAGATGGGGTGACTTGTGTGGCTCGGACCAGGTTCTGTGACCCAGAATCCTTTGCAAACCTCACAATTTGGCTAAAAAAACACATGTTCCTCACATTTTTGTGGAAGAAAGTTCTGGAATCTGAGAGGAGCCACAAATTTCCTTCCACCCAGCGTTCCCCCAAGTCTCCCGATAAAAATGATACCTCACTTGTGTGGGTAGGCCTAGCGCCCGCGACAGCAAACGCCCCAAAGCGCAACGTCGACACATCCAATTTTTTTAAAGAAAACAGAGGTGTTTTTTGCAAAGTGCCTACCAGCAGATTTTGGCCTCTAGCTCAGCCGGCACCTAGGGAAACCTACCAAACCTGTGCATTTCTGAAAACTAGAGACCTAGGGGAATCCAAGATGGGGTGACTTGTGTGGCTCGGACCAGGTTCTGTTACCCAGAATCCTTTGCAAACCTCAAAATGTGGCTAAAAAAATACATGTTCCTCACATTTCTGTGGCAAAAAGTTCTGGAATCTGAGAGGAACCACAAATTTCCTTCCACCCAGCGTTCCCCCAAGTCTCCCGATAAAAATGATACCTCACTTGTGTGGGTAGGCCTAGCGCCCGTGACAGGAAACGCCCCAAAGCGCAACATGGACACATCCAATTTTTTGAAAGAAAACAGAGGTGTTTTTTTGCAAGTTGCCTACCTGTAGATTTTGGCCTCTAGCTCAGCCGGCACCTAGGGAAACCTACCAAACCTGTGCATTTCTGAAAACTAGAGACCTAGGGGAATCCTAGATGGGGTGACTTGTGTGGCTCGGACCAAGTTCTGTTACCCAGAATCCTTTGCAAACCTCAAAATTTGGCAAAAAAAACACATCTTCCTCACATTTCTGTGGCAGAAAGTTCTGGAATCTGAGAGGAGCCACAAATTTCCTTCCACCCAGCGTTCCCCCAAGTCTCCCGATAAAAATGATACCTCACTTGTGTGGGTAGGCCTAGCGCCGGCGACAGGAAACGCCCCAAAGCGCAACGTGGACACATCCAATTTTTTTAAAGAAAACAGAGGTGTTTTTTGCAAAGTGCCTACCAGCATATTTTGGCCTCTAGCTCAGCCGGCTCCTAGGGAAACCTACCAAACCTGTGCATTTCTGAAAACTAGAGACCTAGGGGAATCCAAGATGGGGTGACTTGTGTGGCTCGGACCAGGTTCTGTTACCCAGAATCCTTTGCAAACCTCAAAATTTGGCTAAAAAAACACATGTTCCTCATATTTCTGTGGCAGAAAGTTCTGGAATCTGAGAGGAGCCACAAATTTCCTTCCACCCAGCGTTCCCCCAAATCTCCCGATAAAAATGATACCTCACTTGTGTGGGTAGGCCTAGCGCCGCCGACAGGAAACGCCCCAAAGCGCAACGTGGACACATCCAATTTTTTTAAAGAAAAAAGAGGTGTTTTTTGCAAAGTGCCTACCAGCAGATTTTGGCCTCTAGCTCAGCCGGCACCTAGGGAAACCTACCAAACCTGTGCATTTCTGAAAACTAGAGACCTAGGGGAATCCAAGATGGGGTGACTTGTGTGGCTCGGACCACGTTCTGTTACCCAGAATCCTTTGCAAACCTCAAAATTTGGCTAAAAAAACACATGTTCCTCACATTTCTGTGGCAGAAAGTTCTGGAATCTGAGAGGAGCCACAAATTTCCTACCACCCAGCGTTCCCCCAAGTCTCCCGATAAAAATAATACCTCACTTGTGTGGGTAGGCCTAGCGCCTGCGACAGCAAACGCCCCAAAGCGCAACGTGGACACATCAAATTGTTTGAAAGAAAACAGAAGTGTTTTTTGCAAGGTGCCTACTTGTAGATTTTGGCCTCTAGCTCAGCCGGCACCTAGGGAAACCTACCAAACCTGTGCATTTCTGAGAACTAGAGACCTAGGGGAATCTAAGATGGGGTGATTTGTGTGGCTCGGACCAGGTTCTGTTACCCAGAATCCTTTGCAAACCTCAAAATTTGGCTAAAAAAACACATGTTCCTCACATTTCTGTGGAAGAAAGTTGTGGAATCTGAGAGGAGCCACAAATTTCCTTCCACCCAGCGTTCCCCCACGTCACCCGATAAAAATTATACATCACTTGTGTGGGTAGGCCTAGCGCCCGCGACAGGAAACGCCCCAAAGCGCAACGTGGACACATCCAAATTTTTGAAAGAAAACAGAGGTGTTTTTTGCAAAGTGCCTACCTGTAGATTTTGGCCTGTAGTTCAGCCGGCACCTAGGGAAACCTACCAAACCTGTGCATTTCTGACAACTAGAGACCTAGGGGAATCCAAGATGGGGTGACTTGTGTGGCTCGGACCAGGTTCTGTTACCCAGAATCCTTTGCAAACCTCACAATTTGGCTAAAAAAACACATGTTCCTCACATTTCTGTGGAAGAAAGTTCTGGAATCTGAGAGGAGCCACAAATTTCCTTCCACCCAGCGTTCCCCCAAGTCTCCCGATAAAAATGATACCTCACTTGTGTGGGTAGGCCTAGCGCCCGCGACAGCAAACGCCCCAAAGCGCAACGTGGACACATCAAATTGTTTGAAAGAAAACAGAAGTGTTTTTTGCAAGGTGCCTACCTGTAGATTTTGGCCTCTAGCTCAGCCGGCACCTAGGGAAACCTACCAAACCTGTGCATTTCTGAAAACTAGAGACCTAGGGGAATCCAAGATGGGGTGACTTGTGTGGCTCGGACCAGGTTCTGTTACCCAGAATCCTTTGCAAACCTCAAAATTTGGCTAAAAAAACACATGTTCCTCACATTTCTGTGGAAGAAAGTTCTGGAATCTGAGAGGAGCCACCAATTTCCTTCCACCCAGCGTTCCCCCATTTTTTCCGATAAAAATTATACCTCACTTGTGTGGGTAGGCCTAGCGCCCGCGACAGGAAACGCCCCAAAGCGCAACGTGGACACATCCAAATTTTTGAAAGAAAACAGAGGTGTTTTTTGCAAAGTGCCTACCTGTAGATTTTGGCCTGTAGCTCAGCCGGCACCTAGGGAAACCTACCAAACCTGTGCATTTCTGAAAACTAGAGACCTACGGGAATCCAAGATGGGGTGACTTGTGTGGCTCGGACCAGGTTCTGTTACCCAGAATCCTTTGCAAACCTCAAAATTTGGCTAAAAAACACATGTTCCTCACATTTCTGTGGCAGAAAGTTCTGGAATCTGAGAGGAGCCACAAATTTCCTTCCAGCCAGCGTTCCCCCAAGTCTCCCGATAAAAATGATACCTCACTTGTGTGGGTAGGCCTAGCGCTCGCGGCAGGAAACGCCCCAAAGCGCAACGTGGACACATCCAATTTTTTGAAAGAAAACAGAAGTGTTTTTTGCAAGGTGCCTACCTGTAGATTTTGGCCTCTAGCTCAGCCGGCACCTAGGGAAACCTACCAAACCTGTGCATTTCTGAAAACTAGAGACCTAGGGGAATCCAAGATGGGGTGACTTGTGTGGCTCGGACCGGTTCTGTTACCCAGAATCCTTTGCAAACCTCAAAATTTGGCTAAAAAAACACATGTTCCTCACATTTCTGTGGCAGAAAGTTCTAGAATCTGAGAGGAGCCACAAATTTCCTTCCACCCAGCGTTCCCCCAAGTCTCCCGATAAAAATGATACCTCACTTGTGTGGGTAGGCCTAGCGCCGCCGACAGGAAACGCCCCAAAGCGCAACGTGGACACATCCAATTTTTTTTAAAGAAAAAAGAGGTGTTTTTTGCAAAGTGCCTACCAGCAGATTTTGGCCTCTAGCTCAGCCGGCACCTAGGGAAACCTACCAAACCTGTGCATTTCTGAAAACTAGAGACCTAGGGGAATCCAAGATGGGGTGACTTGTGTGGCTCGGACCAGGTTCTGTTACCCAGAATCCTTTGCAAACCTCAAAATTTGGCTAAAAAAACACATGTTCCTCACATTTCTGTGGCAGAAAGTTCTGGAATCTGAGAGGAGCCACAAATTTCCTTCCACCCAGCGTTCCCCCAAGTCTCCCGATAAAAATGATACCTCACTTGTGTGGGTAGGCCTAGCGCCCGCGACAGCAAACGCCCCAAAGCGCAACGTGGACACATCCAATTTTTTTAAAGAAAACAGAAGTGTTTTTTGCAAGGTGCCTACCTGCAGATTTTGGCCTCTAGCTCAGCCGGCACCTAGGGAAACCTACCAAACCTGTGCATTTCTGAAAACTAGAGACCTAGGGGAATCCAAGATGGGGTGACTTGTGTGGCTCGGACCAGGTTCTGTTACCCAGAATCCTTTGCAAACCTCAAAATTTGGCTAAAAAAACACATGTTCCTCACATTTCTGTGGAAGAAAGTTCTGGAATCTGAGAGGAGCCACAAATTTCCTACCACCCAGCGTTCCCCCAAGTCTCCCGATAAAAATGATACCTCACTTGTGTGGGTAGGCCTAGCGCCTGCGACAGCAAACGCCCCAAAGCGCAACGTGGACACATCAAATTGTTTGAAAGAAAACAGAAGTGTTTTTTGCAAGGTGCCTACTTGTAGATTTTGGCCTCTAGCTCAGCCGGCACCTAGGGAAACCTACCAAACCTGTGCATTTCTGACAACTAGAGACCTAGAGGAATCCAAGATGGGGTGACTTGTGTGGCTCGGACCAGGTTCTGTTACCCAGAATCCTTTGCAAACCTCAAAATTTGGCTAAAAAAACACATGTTCCTCACATTTCTGTGGAAGAAAGTTCTGGAATCTGAGAGGAGCCACAAATTTCCTTCCACCCAGCGTTCCCCCACGTCTCCCGATAAAAATTATACATCACTTGTGTGGGTAGGCCTAGCGCCCGCAACAGCAAACGCCCCAAAGCGCAACGTGGACACATCCAATTTTTTTAAAGAAAACAGAAGTGTTTTTTGCAAGGTGCCTACCTGTAGATTTTGGCCTCTAGCTCAGCCGGCACCTAGGGAAACCTACCAAACCTGTGCATTTCTGAAAACTAGAGACCTAGGGGAATCCAAGATGGGGTGACTTGTGTGGCTCGGACCAGGTTCTGTTACCCAGAATCCTTTGCAAACCTCAAAATTTGGCTAAAAAAACACATGTTCCTCACATTTCTGTGGCAGAAAGTTTGGGAATCTGAGAGGAGCCACAAATTTCCTTCCACCCAGCGTTCCCCCAAGTCTCCCGATAAAAATGATACCTCACTTGTGTGGGTAGGCCTAGCGCCGCCGACAGGAAACGCCCCAAAGCGCAACGTGGACACATCCAATTTTTTTAAAGAAAACAGAGGTGTTTTTTGCAAAGTGCCTACCAGCAGATTTTGGCCTCTAGCTCAGCCGGCACCTAGGGAAACCTACCAAACCTGTGCATTTCTGAAAACTAGAGACCTAGGGGAATCCAAGATGGGGTGACTTGTGTGGCTCGGACCAGGTTCTGTTACCCAGAATCCTTTGCAAACCTCAAAATTTGGCTAAAAAAACACATGTTCCTCACATTTCTGTGGCAGAAAGTTCTGGAATCTGAGAGGAGCCACAACTTTCCTTCCACCCAGCGTTCCCCCAAGTCTCCCGATAAAAATGATACCTCACTTGTGTGGGTAGGCCTAGCGCCGGCGACAGGAAACGCCCCAAAGCGCAACGTGGACACATCCAATTTTTTTAAAGAAAACAGAGGTGTTTTTTGCAAAGTGCCTACCAGCAGATTTTGGCCTCTAGCTCAGCCGGCACATAGGGAAACCTACCAAACCTGTGCATTTCTGAAAACTAGAGACCTAGGGGAATCCAAGATGGGGTGACTTGTGTGGCTCGGACCAGGTTCTGTTACCCAGAATCCTTTGCAAACCTCAAAATTTGGCTAAAAAAACACATGTTCCTCACATTTCTGTGGAAGAAAGTTGTGGAATCTGAGAGGAGCCACAAATTTCCTTCCACCCAGCGTTCCCCCACGTCACCCGATAAAAATGATACATCACTTGTGTGGGTAGGCCTAGCGCCCGCGACAGGAAACGCCCCAAAGCGCAACGTGGACACATCCAAATTTTTGAAAGAAAACAGAGGTGTTTTTTGCAAGGTGCCTACCTGTAGATTTTGGCCTGTAGTTCAGCCGGCACCTAGGGAAACCTACCAAACCTGTGCATTTCTGACAACTAGAGACCTAGGGGAATCCAAGATGGGGTGACTTGTGTGGCTCGGACCAGGTTCTGTTACCCAGAATCCTTTGCAAACCTCACAATTTGGCTAAAAAAACACATGTTCCTCACATTTCTGTGGAAGAAAGTTCTGGAATCTGAGAGGAGCCACAAATTTCCTTCCACCCAGCGTTCCCCCAAGTCTCCCGATAAAAATGATACCTCACTTGTGTGGGTAGGCCTAGCGCCCGCGACAGCAAACGCCCCAAAGCGCAACGTGGACACATCAAATTGTTTGAAAGAAAACAGCAGTGTTTTTTGCAAGGTGCCTACCTGTAGATTTTGGCCTCTAGCTCAGCCGGCACCTAGGGAAACCTACCAAACCTGTGCATTTCTGAAAACTAGAGACCTAGGGGAATCCAAGATGGGGTGACTTGTGTGGCTCGGACCAGGTTCTGTTACCCAGAATCCTTTGCAAACCTCAAAATTTGGCTAAAAAAACACATGTTCCTCACATTTCTGTGGAAGAAAGTTCTGGAATCTGAGAGGAGCCACCAATTTCCTTCCACCCAGCGTTCCCCCATTTTTTCCGATAAAAATTATACCTCACTTGTGTGGGTAGGCCTAGCGCCCGCGACAGGAAACGCCCCAAAGCGCAACGTGGACACATCCAAATTTTTGAAAGAAAACAGAGGTGTTTTTTGCAAAGTGCCTACCTGTAGATTTTGGCCTGTAGCTCAGCCGGCACCTAGGGAAACCTACCAAACCTGTGCATTTCTGAAAACTAGAGACCTACGGGAATCCAAGATGGGGTGACTTGTGTGGCTCGGACCAGGTTCTGTTACCCAGAATCCTTTGCAAACCTCAAAATTTGGCTAAAAAACACATGTTCCTCACATTTCTGTGGCAGAAAGTTCTGGAATCTGAGAGGAGCCACAAATTTCCTTCCAGCCAGCGTTCCCCCAAGTCTCCCGATAAAAATGATACCTCACTTGTGTGGGTAGGCCTAGCGCTCGCGGCAGGAAACGCCCCAAAGCGCAACGTGGACACATCCAATTTTTTGAAAGAAAACAGAAGTGTTTTTTGCAAGGTGCCTACCTGTAGATTTTGGCCTCTAGCTCAGCCGGCACCTAGGGAAACCTACCAAACCTGTGCATTTCTGAAAACTAGAGACCTAGGGGAATCCAAGATGGGGTGACTTGTGTGGCTCGGACCAGGTTCTGTTTCCCAGAATCCTTTGCAAACCTCAAAATTTGGCTAAAAAAACACATGTTCCTCACATTTCTGTGGCAGAAAGTTCTAGAATCTGAGAGGAGCCACAAATTTCCTTCCACCCAGCGTTCCCCCAAGTCTCCCGATAAAAATGATACCTCACTTGTGTGGGTAGGCCTAGCGCCGCCGACAGGAAACGCCCCAAAGCGCAACGTGGACACATCCAATTTTTTTTAAAGAAAAAAGAGGTGTTTTTTGCAAAGTGCCTACCAGCAGATTTTGGCCTCTAGCTCAGCCGGCACCTAGGGAAACCTACCAAACCTGTGCATTTCTGAAAACTAGAGACCTAGGGGAATCCAAGATGGGGTGACTTGTGTGGCTCGGACCAGGTTCTGTTACCCAGAATCCTTTGCAAACCTCAAAATTTGGCTAAAAAAACACATGTTCCTCACATTTCTGTGGCAGAAAGTTCTGGAATCTGAGAGGAGCCACAAATTTCCTTCCACCCAGCGTTCCCCCAAGTCTCCCGATAAAAATGATACCTCACTTGTGTGGGTAGGCCTAGCGCCCGCGACAGCAAACGCCCCAAAGCGCAACGTGGACACATCCAATTTTTTTAAAGAAAACAGAAGTGTTTTTTGCAAGGTGCCTACCTGCAGATTTTGGCCTCTAGCTCAGCCGGCACCTAGGGAAACCTACCAAACCTGTGCATTTCTGAAAACTAGAGACCTAGGGGAATCCAAGATGGGGTAACTTGTGTGGCTCGGACCAGGTTCTGTTACCCAGAATCCTTTGCAAACCTCAAAATTTGGCTAAAAAAACACATGTTCCTCACATTTCTGTGGAAGAAAGTTCTGGAATCTGAGAGGAGCCACAAATTTCCTACCACCCAGCGTTCCCCCAAGTCTCCCGATAAAAATGATACCTCACTTGTGTGGGTAGGCCTAGCGCCTGCGACAGCAAACGCCCCAAAGCGCAACGTGGACACATCAAATTGTTTGAAAGAAAACAGAAGTGTTTTTTGCAAGGTGCCTACTTGTAGATTTTGGCCTCTAGCTCAGCCGGCACCTAGGGAAACCTACCAAACCTGTGCATTTCTGACAACTAGAGACCTAGAGGAATCCAAGATGGGGTGACTTGTGTGGCTCGGACCAGGTTCTGTTACCCAGAATCCTTTGCAAACCTCACAATTTGGCTAAAAAAACACATGTTCCTCACATTTCTGTGGCAGAAAGTTCTGGAATCTGAGAGGAGCCACAAATTTCCTTCCACCCAGCGTTCCCCCACGTCTCCCGATAACAATTATACATCACTTGTGTGGGTAGGCCTAGCGCCCGCGACAGGAAACGCCCCAAAGAGCAACGTGGACACATCCAAATTTTTGAAAGAAAACAGAGGTGTTTTTTGCAAAGTGCCTACCTGTAGATTTTGGCCTGTAGCTCATCTGGCACCTAGGGAAACCTACCAAACCTGTGCATTTCTGAAAACTAGAGACCTAGGGGAATCCAAGATGGGGTGACTTGTGTGGCTCGGACCAGGTTTTGTTACCCAGAATCCTTTGCAAACCTCAAAATTTGGCTAAAAAAACACATGTTCCTCACATTTCTGTGGCAGAAGGTTCTGGAATCTGAGAGGAGTCACAAATTTTCTTCCACCCAGCGTTCCCCCAAGTCTCCCGATAAAAATGATACCTCACTTGTGTGGGTAGGCCTAGCGCCGGCGACAGGAAACGCCCCAAAGCGCAACGTGGACACATCCAATTTTTTTAAAGAAAACAGAGGTGTTTTTTGCAAAGTGCCTACCTGCAGATTTTGGCCTCTAACTCAGCCGGCACCTAGGGAAACCTACCAAACCTGTGCATTTCTGAAAACTAGAGACCTAGGGGAATCCAAGATGGGGTGACTTGTGTGGCTCGGACCAGGTTCTGTTACCCAGAATCCTTTGCAAACCTCAAAATTTGGCTAAAAAAACACATGTTCCTCACATTTCTGTGGAAGAAAGTTCTGGAATCTGAGAGGAGCCACAAATTTCCTTCCACCCAGCGTTCCCCCAAGTCTCCCGATAAAAATGATACCTCACTTGTGTGGGTAGGCCTAGCGCCCGCGACAGCAAACGCCCCAAAGCGCAACGTGGACACATCCAATTTTTTTAAAGAAAACAGAAGTGTTTTTTGCAAGGTGCCTACCTGTAGATTTTGGCCTCTAGCTCAGCCGGCACCTAGGGAAACCTACCAAACCTGTGCATTTCTGAAAACTAGAGACCTAGGGGAATCTAAGATGGGGTGACTTGTGTGGCTCGGACCAGGTTCTGTTACCCAGAATCCTTTGCAAACCTCAAAATTTGGCTAAAAAAACACATGTTCCTCACATTTCTGTGGCAGAAAGTTCTGGAATCTGAGAGGAGCCATAAATTTCCTTCCACCCAGCGTTCCCCCAAGTCTCCCGATAAAAATGATACCTCACTTGTGTGGGTAGGCCTAGCTCCCGCGACAGCAAACGCCCCAAAGCGCAACGTGGACACATCCAATTTTTTGAAAGAAAACAGAAGTGTTTTTTGCAAGGTGCCTACCTGTTGATTTTGGCCTCTAGCTCAGCCGCCACCTAGGGAAACCTACCAAACCTGTGCATTTCTGAAACTAGAGACCTAGGGGAATCCAAGATGGGGTGACTTGTGTGGCTCGGACCAGGTTCTGTTACCCAGAATCCTTTGCAAACCTCAAAATGTGGCTAAAAAAACACATGTTCCTCACATTTCTGTGGCAAAAAGTTCTGGAATCTGAGAGGAGCCACAAATTTCCTTCCACCCAGCGTTCCCTCACGTCTCCCGATAAAAATGATACCTCACTTGTGTGGGTAGGCCTAGCGCCCGCGACAGGAAACGCCCCAAAGCGCAACGTGGACACATCCAAATTTTTGAAAGAAAACAGAGATGTTTTTTGCAAAGTGCCTACCTGTAGATTTTGGCCTGTAGCTCAGCCGGCACCTAGGGAAACCTACCAAACCTGTGCATTTCTGAAAACTAGAGACCTAGGGGAATCCAAGATGGGGTGACTTGTGTGGCTCGGACCAGGTTCTGTTACCCAGAATCCTTTGCAAACCTCAAAATTTGGCTAAAAAAACACATGTTCCTCACATTTCTGTGGAAGAAAGTTCTGGAATCTGAGAGGAGCCACAAATTTCCTTCCACCCAGCGTTCCCCCAAGTCTCCTGATAAAAATGATACCTCACTTGTGTGGGTAGGCCTAGCGCCCGCGACAGCAAACGCCCCAAAGCGCAACGTGGACACATCCAATTTTTTGAAAGAAAACAGAAGTGTTTTTTGCAAAGTGCCTACCTGTAGATTTTGGCCTGTAGCTCAGCCGGCACCTAGGGAAACCTACCAAACCTGTGCATTTCTGAAAACTAGAGACCTAGGGGAATCCAAGATGGGGTGACTTGTGTGGCTCGGACCAGGTTCTGTGACCCAGAATCCTTTGCAAACCTCACAATTTGGCTAAAAAAACACATGTTCCTCACATTTCTGTGGAAGAAAGTTCTGGAATCTGAGAGGAGCCACAAATTTCCTTCCACCCAGCGTTCCCCCAAGTCTCCCGATAAAAATGATACCTCACTTGTGTGGGTAGGCCTAGCGCCCGCGACAGCAAACGCCCCAAAGCGCAACGTCGACACATCCAATTTTTTTAAAGAAAACAGAGGTGTTTTTTGCAAAGTGCCTACCAGCAGATTTTGGCCTCTAGCTCAGCCGGCACCTAGGGAAACCTACCAAACCTGTGCATTTCTGAAAACTAGAGACCTAGGGGAATCCAAGATGGGGTGACTTGTGTGGCTCGGACCAGGTTCTGTTACCCAGAATCCTTTGCAAACCTCAAAATGTGGCTAAAAAAACACATGTTCCTCACATTTCTGTGGCAAAAAGTTCTGGAATCTGAGAGGAACCACAAATTTCCTTCCACCCAGCGTTCCCCCAAGTCTCCCGATAAAAATGATACCTCACTTGTGTGGGTAGGCCTAGCGCCCGTGACAGGAAACGCCCCAAAGCGCAACATGGACACATCCAATTTTTTGAAAGAAAACAGAGGTGTTTTTAATGCAAGGTGCCTACCTGTAGATTTTGGCCTCTAGCTCAGCCGGCATCTAGGGAAACCTACCAAACCTGTGCATTTCTGAAAACTAGAGACCTAGGGGAATCCAAGATGGGGTGACTTGTGTGGCTCGGACCAAGTTCTGTTACCCAGAATCCTTTGCAAACCTCAAAATTTGGCAAAAAAAACACATCTTCCTCACATTTCTGTGGCAGAAAGTTCTGGAATCTGAGAGGAGCCACAAATTTCCTTCCACCCAGCGTTCCCCCAAGTCTCCCGATAAAAATGATACCTCACTTGTGTGGGTAGGCCTAGCGCCGGCGACAGGAAACGCCCCAAAGCGCAACGTGGACACATCCAATTTTTTTAAAGAAAACAGAGGTGTTTTTTGCAAAGTGCCTACCAGCAGATTTTGGCCTCTAGCTCAGCCGGCACCTAGGGAAACCTACCAAACCTGTGCATTTCTGACAACTAGAGACCTAGGGGAATCCAAGATGGGGTGACTTGTGTGGCTCGGACCCGGTTCTGTTACCCAGAATCCTTTGCAAACCTCACAATTTGGCTAAAAAAACACATGTTCCTCACATTTCTGTGGAAGAAAGTTCTGGAATCTGAGAGGAGCCACAAATTTCCTTCCACCCAGCGTTCCCCCAAGTCTCCCGATAAAAATGATACCTCACTTGTGTGGGTAGGCCTAGCGCCCGCGACAGCAAACGCCCCAAAGCGCAACGTGGACACATCAAATTGTTTGAAAGAAAACAGAAGTGTTTTTTGCAAGGTGCCTACCTGTAGATTTTGGCCTCTAGCTCAGCCGGCACCTAGGGAAACCTACCAAACCTGTGCATTTCTGAAAACTAGAGACCTAGGGGAATCCAAGATGGGGTGACTTGTGTGGCTCGGACCAGGTTCTGTTACCCAGAATCCTTTGCAAACCTCAAAATTTGGCTAAAAAAACACATGTTCCTCACATTTCTGTGGAAGAAAGTTCTGGAATCTGAGAGGAGCCACCAATTTCCTTCCACCCAGCGTTCCCCCATTTTTTCAGATAAAAATTATACCTCACTTGTGTGGGTAGGCCTAGCGCCCGCGACAGGAAACGCCCCAAAGCGCAACGTGGACACATCCAAATTTTTGAAAGAAAACAGAGGTGTTTTTTGCAAAGTGCCTACCTGTAGATTTTGGCCTGTAGCTCAGCCGGCACCTAGGGAAACCTACCAAACCTGTGCATTTCTGAAAACTAGAGACCTAGGGGAATCCAAGATGGGGTGACTTGTGTGGCTCGGACCAGGTTCTGTGACCCAGAATCCTTTGCAAACCTCACAATTTGGCTAAAAAAACACATGTTCCTCACATTTTTGTGGAAGAAAGTTCTGGAATCTGAGAGGAGCCACAAATTTCCTTCCACCCAGCGTTCCCCCAAGTCTCCCGATAAAAATGATACCTCACTTGTGTGGGTAGGCCTAGCGCCCGCGACAGCAAACGCCCCAAAGCGCAACGTCGACACATCCAATTTTTTTAAAGAAAACAGAGGTGTTTTTTGCAAAGTGCCTACCAGCAGATTTTGGCCTCTAGCTCAGCCGGCACCTAGGGAAACCTACCAAACCTGTGCATTTCTGAAAACTAGAGACCTAGGGGAATCCAAGATGGGGTGACTTGTGTGGCTCGGACCAGGTTCTGTTACCCAGAATCCTTTGCAAACCTCAAAATGTGGCTAAAAAAATACATGTTCCTCACATTTCTGTGGCAAAAAGTTCTGGAATCTGAGAGGAACCACAAATTTCCTTCCACCCAGCGTTCCCCCAAGTCTCCCGATAAAAATGATACCTCACTTGTGTGGGTAGGCCTAGCGCCCGCGACAGCAAACGCCCCAAAGCGCAACGTGGACACATCCAATTTTTTGAAAGAAAACAGAAGTGTTTTTTGCAAAGTGCCTACCTGTAGATTTTGGCCTGTAGCTCAGCCGGCACCTAGGGAAACCTACCAAACCTGTGCATTTCTGAAAACTAGAGACCTAGGGGAATCCAAGATGGGGTGACTTGTGTGGCTCGGACCAGGTTCTGTGACCCAGAATCCTTTGCAAACCTCACAATTTGGCTAAAAAAACACATGTTCCTCACATTTCTGTGGAAGAAAGTTCTGGAATCTGAGAGGAGCCACAAATTTCCTTCCACCCAGCGTTCCCCCAAGTCTCCCGATAAAAATGATACCTCACTTGTGTGGGTAGGCCTAGCGCCCGCGACAGCAAACGCCCCAAAGCGCAACGTCGACACATCCAATTTTTTTAAAGAAAACAGAGGTGTTTTTTGCAAAGTGCCTACCAGCAGATTTTGGCCTCTAGCTCAGCCGGCACCTAGGGAAACCTACCAAACCTGTGCATTTCTGAAAACTAGAGACCTAGGGGAATCCAAGATGGGGTGACTTGTGTGGCTCGGACCAGGTTCTGTTACCCAGAATCCTTTGCAAACCTCAAAATGTGGCTAAAAAAACACATGTTCCTCACATTTCTGTGGCAAAAAGTTCTGGAATCTGAGAGGAACCACAAATTTCCTTCCACCCAGCGTTCCCCCAAGTCTCCCGATAAAAATGATACCTCACTTGTGTGGGTAGGCCTAGCGCCCGTGACAGGAAACGCCCCAAAGCGCAACATGGACACATCCAATTTTTTGAAAGAAAACAGAGGTGTTTTTTTGCAAGGTGCCTACCTGTAGATTTTGGCCTCTAGCTCAGCCGGCATCTAGGGAAACCTACCAAACCTGTGCATTTCTGAAAACTAGAGACCTAGGGGAATCCAAGATGGGGTGACTTGTGTGGCTCGGACCAAGTTCTGTTACCCAGAATCCTTTGCAAACCTCAAAATTTGGCAAAAAAAACACATCTTCCTCACATTTCTGTGGCAGAAAGTTCTGGAATCTGAGAGGAGCCACAAATTTCCTTCCACCCAGCGTTCCCCCAAGTCTCCCGATAAAAATGATACCTCACTTGTGTGGGTAGGCCTAGCGCCGGCGACAGGAAACGCCCCAAAGCGCAACGTGGACACATCCAATTTTTTTAAAGAAAACAGAGGTGTTTTTTGCAAAGTGCCTACCAGCAGATTTTGGCCTCTAGCTCAGCCGGCACCTAGGGAAACCTACCAAACCTGTGCATTTCTGACAACTAGAGACCTAGGGGAATCCAAGATGGGGTGACTTGTGTGGCTCGGACCCGGTTCTGTTACCCAGAATCCTTTGCAAACCTCACAATTTGGCTAAAAAAACACATGTTCCTCACATTTCTGTGGAAGAAAGTTCTGGAATCTGAGAGGAGCCACAAATTTCCTTCCACCCAGCGTTCCCCCAAGTCTCCCGATAAAAATGATACCTCACTTGTGTGGGTAGGCCTAGCGCCCGCGACAGCAAACGCCCCAAAGCGCAACGTGGACACATCAAATTGTTTGAAAGAAAACAGAAGTGTTTTTTGCAAGGTGCCTACCTGTAGATTTTGGCCTCTAGCTCAGCCGGCACCTAGGGAAACCTACCAAACCTGTGCATTTCTGAAAACTAGAGACCTAGGGGAATCCAAGATGGGGTGACTTGTGTGGCTCGGACCAGGTTCTGTTACCCAGAATCCTTTGCAAACCTCAAAATTTGGCTAAAAAAACACATGTTCCTCACATTTCTGTGGAAGAAAAATCTGGAATCTGAGAGGAGCCACCAATTTCCTTCCACCCAGCGTTCCCCCATTTTTTCAGATAAAAATTATACCTCACTTGTGTGGGTAGGCCTAGCGCCCGCGACAGGAAACGCCCCAAAGCGCAACGTGGACACATCCAAATTTTTGAAAGAAAACAGAGGTGTTTTTTGCAAAGTGCCTACCTGTAGATTTTGGCCTGTAGCTCAGCCGGCACCTAGGGAAACCTACCAAACCTGTGCATTTCTGAAAACTAGAGACCTAGGGGAATCCAAGATGGGGTGACTTGTGTGGCTCGGACCAGGTTCTGTGACCCAGAATCCTTTGCAAACCTCACAATTTGGCTAAAAAAACACATGTTCCTCACATTTTTGTGGAAGAAAGTTCTGGAATCTGAGAGGAGCCACAAATTTCCTTCCACCCAGCGTTCCCCCAAGTCTCCCGATAAAAATGATACCTCACTTGTGTGGGTAGGCCTAGCGCCCGCGACAGCAAACGCCCCAAAGCGCAACGTCGACACATCCAATTTTTTTAAAGAAAACAGAGGTGTTTTTTGCAAAGTGCCTACCAGCAGATTTTGGCCTCTAGCTCAGCCGGCACCTAGGGAAACCTACCAAACCTGTGCATTTCTGAAAACTAGAGACCTAGGGGAATCCAAGATGGGGTGACTTGTGTGGCTCGGACCAGGTTCTGTTACCCAGAATCCTTTGCAAACCTCAAAATGTGGCTAAAAAAATACATGTTCCTCACATTTCTGTGGCAAAAAGTTCTGGAATCTGAGAGGAACCACAAATTTCCTTCCACCCAGCGTTCCCCCAAGTCTCCCGATAAAAATGATACCTCACTTGTGTGGGTAGGCCTAGCGCCCGTGACAGGAAACGCCCCAAAGCGCAACATGGACACATCCAATTTTTTGAAAGAAAACAGAGGTGTTTTTTTGCAAGTTGCCTACCTGTAGATTTTGGCCTCTAGCTCAGCCGGCACCTAGGGAAACCTACCAAACCTGTGCATTTCTGAAAACTAGAGACCTAGGGGAATCCTAGATGGGGTGACTTGTGTGGCTCGGACCAAGTTCTGTTACCCAGAATCCTTTGCAAACCTCAAAATTTGGCAAAAAAAACACATCTTCCTCACATTTCTGTGGCAGAAAGTTCTGGAATCTGAGAGGAGCCACAAATTTCCTTCCACCCAGCGTTCCCCCAAGTCTCCCGATAAAAATGATACCTCACTTGTGTGGGTAGGCCTAGCGCCGGCGACAGGAAACGCCCCAAAGCGCAACGTGGACACATCCAATTTTTTTAAAGAAAACAGAGGTGTTTTTTGCAAAGTGCCTACCAGCATATTTTGGCCTCTAGCTCAGCCGGCTCCTAGGGAAACCTACCAAACCTGTGCATTTCTGAAAACTAGAGACCTAGGGGAATCCAAGATGGGGTGACTTGTGTGGCTCGGACCAGGTTCTGTTACCCAGAATCCTTTGCAAACCTCAAAATTTGGCTAAAAAAACACATGTTCCTCATATTTCTGTGGCAGAAAGTTCTGGAATCTGAGAGGAGCCACAAATTTCCTTCCACCCAGCGTTCCCCCAAATCTCCCGATAAAAATGATACCTCACTTGTGTGGGTAGGCCTAGCGCCGCCGACAGGAAACGCCCCAAAGCGCAACGTGGACACATCCAATTTTTTTAAAGAAAAAAGAGGTGTTTTTTGCAAAGTGCCTACCAGCAGATTTTGGCCTCTAGCTCAGCCGGCACCTAGGGAAACCTACCAAACCTGTGCATTTCTGAAAACTAGAGACCTAGGGGAATCCAAGATGGGGTGACTTGTGTGGCTCGGACCACGTTCTGTTACCCAGAATCCTTTGCAAACCTCAAAATTTGGCTAAAAAAACACATGTTCCTCACATTTCTGTGGCAGAAAGTTCTGGAATCTGAGAGGAGCCACAAATTTCCTACCACCCAGCGTTCCCCCAAGTCTCCCGATAAAAATGATACCTCACTTGTGTGGGTAGGCCTAGCGCCTGCGACAGCAAACGCCCCAAAGCGCAACGTGGACACATCAAATTGTTTGAAAGAAAACAGAAGTGTTTTTTGCAAGGTGCCTACTTGTAGATTTTGGCCTCTAGCTCAGCCGGCACCTAGGGAAACCTACCAAACCTGTGCATTTCTGAGAACTAGAGACCTAGGGGAATCTAAGATGGGGTGATTTGTGTGGCTCGGACCAGGTTCTGTTACCCAGAATCCTTTGCAAACCTCAAAATTTGGCTAAAAAAACACATGTTCCTCACATTTCTGTGGAAGAAAGTTGTGGAATCTGAGAGGAGCCACAAATTTCCTTCCACCCAGCGTTCCCCCACGTCACCCGATAAAAATTATACATCACTTGTGTGGGTAGGCCTAGCGCCCGCGACAGGAAACGCCCCAAAGCGCAACGTGGACACATCCAAATTTTTGAAAGAAAACAGAGGTGTTTTTTGCAAAGTGCCTACCTGTAGATTTTGGCCTGTAGTTCAGCCGGCACCTAGGGAAACCTACCAAACCTGTGCATTTCTGACAACTAGAGACCTAGGGGAATCCAAGATGGGGTGACTTGTGTGGCTCGGACCAGGTTCTGTTACCCAGAATCCTTTGCAAACCTCACAATTTGGCTAAAAAAACACATGTTCCTCACATTTCTGTGGAAGAAAGTTCTGGAATCTGAGAGGAGCCACAAATTTCCTTCCACCCAGCGTTCCCCCAAGTCTCCCGATAAAAATGATACCTCACTTGTGTGGGTAGGCCTAGCGCCCGCGACAGCAAACGCCCCAAAGCGCAACGTGGACACATCAAATTGTTTGAAAGAAAACAGAAGTGTTTTTTGCAAGGTGCCTACCTGTAGATTTTGGCCTCTAGCTCAGCCGGCACCTAGGGAAACCTACCAAACCTGTGCATTTCTGAAAACTAGAGACCTAGGGGAATCCAAGATGGGGTGACTTGTGTGGCTCGGACCAGGTTCTGTTACCCAGAATCCTTTGCAAACCTCAAAATTTGGCTAAAAAAACACATGTTCCTCACATTTCTGTGGAAGAAAGTTCTGGAATCTGAGAGGAGCCACCAATTTCCTTCCACCCAGCGTTCCCCCATTTTTTCCGATAAAAATTATACCTCACTTGTGTGGGTAGGCCTAGCGCCCGCGACAGGAAACGCCCCAAAGCGCAACGTGGACACATCCAAATTTTTGAAAGAAAACAGAGGTGTTTTTTGCAAAGTGCCTACCTGTAGATTTTGGCCTGTAGCTCAGCCGGCACCTAGGGAAACCTACCAAACCTGTGCATTTCTGAAAACTAGAGACCTACGGGAATCCAAGATGGGGTGACTTGTGTGGCTCGGACCAGGTTCTGTTACCCAGAATCCTTTGCAAACCTCAAAATTTGGCTAAAAAACACATGTTCCTCACATTTCTGTGGCAGAAAGTTCTGGAATCTGAGAGGAGCCACAAATTTCCTTCCAGCCAGCGTTCCCCCAAGTCTCCCGATAAAAATGATACCTCACTTGTGTGGGTAGGCCTAGCGCCCGCGACAGCAAACGCCCCAAAGCGCAACGTGGACACATCAAATTGTTTGAAAGAAAACAGAAGTGTTTTTTGCAAGGTGCCTACCTGTAGATTTTGGCCTCTAGCTCAGCCGGCACCTAGGGAAACCTACCAAACCTGTGCATTTCTGAAAACTAGAGACCTAGGGGAATCCAAGATGGGGTGACTTGTGTGGCTCGGACCAGGTTCTGTTACCCAGAATCCTTTGCAAACCTCAAAATTTGGCTAAAAAAACACATGTTCCTCACATTTCTGTGGAAGAAAGTTCTGGAATCTGAGAGGAGCCACCAATTTCCTTCCACCCAGCGTTCCCCCATTTTTTCCGATAAAAATTATACCTCACTTGTGTGGGTAGGCCTAGCGCCCGCGACAGGAAACGCCCCAAAGCGCAACGTGGACACATCCAAATTTTTGAAAGAAAACAGAGGTGTTTTTTGCAAAGTGCCTACCTGTAGATTTTGGCCTGTAGCTCAGCCGGCACCTAGGGAAACCTACCAAACCTGTGCATTTCTGAAAACTAGAGACCTACGGGAATCCAAGATGGGGTGACTTGTGTGGCTCGGACCAGGTTCTGTTACCCAGAATCCTTTGCAAACCTCAAAATTTGGCTAAAAAACACATGTTCCTCACATTTCTGTGGCAGAAAGTTCTGGAATCTGAGAGGAGCCACAAATTTCCTTCCAGCCAGCGTTCCCCCAAGTCTCCCGATAAAAATGATACCTCACTTGTGTGGGTAGGCCTAGCGCTCGCGGCAGGAAACGCCCCAAAGCGCAACGTGGACACATCCAATTTTTTGAAAGAAAACAGAAGTGTTTTTTGCAAGGTGCCTACCTGTAGATTTTGGCCTCTAGCTCAGCCGGCACCTAGGGAAACCTACCAAACCTGTGCATTTCTGAAAACTAGAGACCTAGGGGAATCCAAGATGGGGTGACTTGTGTGGCTCGGACCAGGTTCTGTTACCCAGAATCCTTTGCAAACCTCAAAATTTGGCTAAAAAAACACATGTTCCTCACATTTCTGTGGCAGAAAGTTCTAGAATCTGAGAGGAGCCACAAATTTCCTTCCACCCAGCGTTCCCCCAAGTCTCCCGATAAAAATGATACCTCACTTGTGTGGGTAGGCCTAGCGCCGCCGACAGGAAACGCCCCAAAGCGCAACGTGGACACATCCAATTTTTTTTAAAGAAAAAAGAGGTGTTTTTTGCAAAGTGCCTACCAGCAGATTTTGGCCTCTAGCTCAGCCGGCACCTAGGGAAACCTACCAAACCTGTGCATTTCTGAAAACTAGAGACCTAGGGGAATCCAAGATGGGGTGACTTGTGTGGCTCGGACCAGGTTCTGTTACCCAGAATCCTTTGCAAACCTCAAAATTTGGCTAAAAAAACACATGTTCCTCACATTTCTGTGGCAGAAAGTTCTGGAATCTGAGAGGAGCCACAAATTTCCTTCCACCCAGCGTTCCCCCAAGTCTCCCGATAAAAATGATACCTCACTTGTGTGGGTAGGCCTAGCGCCCGCGACAGCAAACGCCCCAAAGCGCAACGTGGACACATCCAATTTTTTTAAAGAAAACAGAAGTGTTTTTTGCAAGGTGCCTACCTGCAGATTTTGGCCTCTAGCTCAGCCGGCACCTAGGGAAACCTACCAAACCTGTGCATTTCTGAAAACTAGAGACCTAGGGGAATCCAAGATGGGGTGACTTGTGTGGCTCGGACCAGGTTCTGTTACCCAGAATCCTTTGCAAACCTCAAAATTTGGCTAAAAAAACACATGTTCCTCACATTTCTGTGGAAGAAAGTTCTGGAATCTGAGAGGAGCCACAAATTTCCTACCACCCAGCGTTCCCCCAAGTCTCCCGATAAAAATGATACCTCACTTGTGTGGGTAGGCCTAGCGCCTGCGACAGCAAACGCCCCAAAGCGCAACGTGGACACATCAAATTGTTTGAAAGAAAACAGAAGTGTTTTTTGCAAGGTGCCTACTTGTAGATTTTGGCCTCTAGCTCAGCCGGCACCTAGGGAAACCTACCAAACCTGTGCATTTCTGACAACTAGAGACCTAGAGGAATCCAAGATGGGGTGACTTGTGTGGCTCGGACCAGGTTCTGTTACCCAGAATCCTTTGCAAACCTCAAAATTTGGCTAAAAAAACACATGTTCCTCACATTTCTGTGGAAGAAAGTTCTGGAATCTGAGAGGAGCCACAAATTTCCTTCCACCCAGCGTTCCCCCACGTCTCCCGATAAAAATTATACATCACTTGTGTGGGTAGGCCTAGCGCCCGCAACAGCAAACGCCCCAAAGCGCAACGTGGACACATCCAATTTTTTTAAAGAAAACAGAAGTGTTTTTTGCAAGGTGCCTACCTGTAGATTTTGGCCTCTAGCTCAGCCGGCACCTAGGGAAACCTACCAAACCTGTGCATTTCTGAAAACTAGAGACCTAGGGGAATCCAAGATGGGGTGACTTGTGTGGCTCGGACAAGGTTCTGTTACCCAGAATCCTTTGCAAACCTCAAAATTTGGCTAAAAAAACACATGTTCCTCACATTTCTATGGCAGAAAGTTTGGGAATCTGAGAGGAGCCACAAATTTCCTTCCACCCAGCGTTCCCCCAAGTCTCCCGATAAAAATGATACCTCACTTGTGTGGGTAGGCCTAGCGCCGCCGACAGGAAACGCCCCAAAGCGCAACGTGGACACATCCAATTTTTTAAAAGAAAACAGAGGTGTTTTTTGCAAAGTGCCTACCAGCAGATTTTGGCCTCTAGCTCAGCCGGCACCTAGGGAAACCTACCAAACCTGTGCATTTCTGAAAACTAGAGACCTAGGGGAATCCAAGATGGGGTGACTTGTGTGGCTCGGACCAGGTTCTGTTACCCAGAATCCTTTGCAAACCTCAAAATTTGGCTAAAAAAACACATGTTCCTCACATTTCTGTGGCAGAAAGTTCTGGAATCTGAGAGGAGCCACAACTTTCCTTCCACCCAGCGTTCCCCCAAGTCTCCCGATAAAAATGATACCTCACTTGTGTGGGTAGGCCTAGCGCCGGCGACAGGAAACGCCCCAAAGCGCAACGTGGACACATCCAATTTTTTTAAAGAAAACAGAGGTGTTTTTTGCAAAGTGCCTACCAGCAGATTTTGGCCTCTAGCTCAGCCGGCACATAGGGAAACCTACCAAACCTGTGCATTTCTGAAAACTAGAGACCTAGGGGAATCCAAGATGGGGTGACTTGTGTGGCTCGGACCAGGTTCTGTTACCCAGAATCCTTTGCAAACCTCAAAATTTGGCTAAAAAAACACATGTTCCTCACATTTCTGTGGAAGAAAGTTGTGGAATCTGAGAGGAGCCACAAATTTCCTTCCACCCAGCGTTCCCCCACGTCACCCGATAAAAATGATACATCACTTGTGTGGGTAGGCCTAGCGCCCGCGACAGGAAACGCCCCAAAGCGCAACGTGGACACATCCAAATTTTTGAAAGAAAACAGAGGTGTTTTTTGCAAGGTGCCTACCTGTAGATTTTGGCCTGTAGTTCAGCCGGCACCTAGGGAAACCTACCAAACCTGTGCATTTCTGACAACTAGAGACCTAGGGGAATCCAAGATGGGGTGACTTGTGTGGCTCGGACCAGGTTCTGTTACCCAGAATCCTTTGCAAACCTCACAATTTGGCTAAAAAAACACATGTTCCTCACATTTCTGTGGAAGAAAGTTCTGGAATCTGAGAGGAGCCACAAATTTCCTTCCACCCAGCGTTCCCCCAAGTCTCCCGATAAAAATGATACCTCACTTGTGTGGGTAGGCCTAGCGCCCGCGACAGCAAACGCCCCAAAGCGCAACGTGGACACATCAAATTGTTTGAAAGAAAACAGCAGTGTTTTTTGCAAGGTGCCTACCTGTAGATTTTGGCCTCTAGCTCAGCCGGCACCTAGGGAAACCTACCAAACCTGTGTATTTCTGAAAACTAGAGACCTAGGGGAATCCAAGATGGGGTGACTTGTGTGGCTCGGACCAGGTTCTGTTACCCAGAATCCTTTGCAAACCTCAAAATTTGGCTAAAAAAACACATGTTCCTCACATTTCTGTGGAAGAAAGTTCTGGAATCTGAGAGGAGCCACCAATTTCCTTCCACCCAGCGTTCCCCCATTTTTTCCGATAAAAATTATACCTCACTTGTGTGGGTAGGCCTAGCGCCCGCGACAGGAAACGCCCCAAAGCGCAACGTGGACACATCCAAATTTTTGAAAGAAAACAGAGGTGTTTTTTGCAAAGTGCCTACCTGTAGATTTTGGCCTGTAGCTCAGCCGGCACCTAGGGAAACCTACCAAACCTGTGCATTTCTGAAAACTAGAGACCTACGGGAATCCAAGATGGGGTGACTTGTGTGGCTCGGACCAGGTTCTGTTACCCAGAATCCTTTGCAAACCTCAAAATTTGGCTAAAAAACACATGTTCCTCACATTTCTGTGGCAGAAAGTTCTGGAATCTGAGAGGAGCCACAAATTTCCTTCCAGCCAGCGTTCCCCCAAGTCTCCCGATAAAAATGATACCTCACTTGTGTGGGTAGGCCTAGCGCTCGCGGCAGGAAACGCCCCAAAGCGCAACGTGGACACATCCAATTTTTTGAAAGAAAACAGAAGTGTTTTTTGCAAGGTGCCTACCTGTAGATTTTGGCCTCTAGCTCAGCCGGCACCTAGGGAAACCTACCAAACCTGTGCATTTCTGAAAACTAGAGACCTAGGGGAATCCAAGATGGGGTGACTTGTGTGGCTCGGACCAGGTTCTGTTACCCAGAATCCTTTGCAAACCTCAAAATTTGGCTAAAAAAACACATGTTCCTCACATTTCTGTGGCAGAAAGTTCTAGAATCTGAGAGGAGCCACAAATTTCCTTCCACCCAGCGTTCCCCCAAGTCTCCCGATAAAAATGATACCTCACTTGTGTGGGTAGGCCTAGCGCCGCCGACAGGAAACGCCCCAAAGCGCAACGTGGACACATCCAATTTTTTTTAAAGAAAAAAGAGGTGTTTTTTGCAAAGTGCCTACCAGCAGATTTTGGCCTCTAGCTCAGCCGGCACCTAGGGAAACCTACCAAACCTGTGCATTTCTGAAAACTAGAGACCTAGGGGAATCCAAGATGGGGTGACTTGTGTGGCTCGGACCAGGTTCTGTTACCCAGAATCCTTTGCAAACCTCAAAATTTGGCTAAAAAAACACATGTTCCTCACATTTCTGTGGCAGAAAGTTCTGGAATCTGAGAGGAGCCACAAATTTCCTTCCACCCAGCGTTCCCCCAAGTCTCCCGATAAAAATGATACCTCACTTGTGTGGGTAGGCCTAGCGCCCGCGACAGCAAACGCCCCAAAGCGCAACGTGGACACATCCAATTTTTTTAAAGAAAACAGAAGTGTTTTTTGCAAGGTGCCTACCTGCAGATTTTGGCCTCTAGCTCAGCCGGCACCTAGGGAAACCTACCAAACCTGTGCATTTCTGAAAACTAGAGACCTAGGGGAATCCAAGATGGGGTGACTTGTGTGGCTCGGACCAGGTTCTGTTACCCAGAATCCTTTGCAAACCTCAAAATTTGGCTAAAAAAACACATGTTCCTCACATTTCTGTGGAAGAAAGTTCTGGAATCTGAGAGGAGCCACAAATTTCCTACCACCCAGCGTTCCCCCAAGTCTCCCGATAAAAATGATACCTCACTTGTGTGGGTAGGCCTAGCGCCTGCGACAGCAAACGCCCCAAAGCGCAACGTGGACACATCAAATTGTTTGAAAGAAAACAGAAGTGTTTTTTGCAAGGTGCCTACTTGTAGATTTTGGCCTCTAGCTCAGCCGGCACCTAGGGAAACCTACCAAACCTGTGCATTTCTGACAACTAGAGACCTAGAGGAATCCAAGATGGGGTGACTTGTGTGGCTCGGACCAGGTTCTGTTACCCAGAATCCTTTGCAAACCTCAAAATTTGGCTAAAAAAACACATGTTCCTCACATTTCTGTGGAAGAAAGTTCTGGAATCTGAGAGGAGCCACAAATTTCCTTCCACCCAGCGTTCCCCCACGTCTCCCGATAAAAATTATACATCACTTGTGTGGGTAGGCCTAGCGCCCGCAACAGCAAACGCCCCAAAGCGCAACGTGGACACATCCAATTTTTTTAAAGAAAACAGAAGTGTTTTTTGCAAGGTGCCTACCTGTAGATTTTGGCCTCTAGCTCAGCCGGCACCTAGGGAAACCTACCAAACCTGTGCATTTCTGAAAACTAGAGACCTAGGGGAATCCAAGATGGGGTGACTTGTGTGGCTCGGACCAGGTTCTGTTACCCAGAATCCTTTGCAAACCTCAAAATTTGGCTAAAAAAACACATGTTCCTCACATTTCTGTGGCAGAAAGTTTGGGAATCTGAGAGGAGCCACAAATTTCCTTCCACCCAGCGTTCCCCCAAGTCTCCCGATAAAAATGATACCTCACTTGTGTGGGTAGGCCTAGCGCCGCCGACAGGAAACGCCCCAAAGCGCAACGTGGACACATCCAATTTTTTTAAAGAAAACAGAGGTGTTTTTTGCAAAGTGCCTACCAGCAGATTTTGGCCTCTAGCTCAGCCGGCACCTAGGGAAACCTACCAAACCTGTGCATTTCTGAAAACTAGAGACCTAGGGGAATCCAAGATGGGGTGACTTGTGTGGCTCGGACCAGGTTCTGTTACCCAGAATCCTTTGCAAACCTCAAAATTTGGCTAAAAAAACACATGTTCCTCACATTTCTGTGGCAGAAAGTTCTGGAATCTGAGAGGAGCCACAAATTTCCTTCCACCCAGCGTTCCCCAAAGTCTCCCGATAAAAATGATACCTCACTTGTGTGGGTAGGCCTAGCGCCGGCGACAGGAAACGCCCCAAAGCGCAACGTGGACACATCCAATTTTTTTAAAGAAAACAGAGGTGTTTTTTGCAAAGTGCCTACCAGCAGATTTTGGCCTCTAGCTCAGCCGGCACATAGGGAAACCTACCAAACCTGTGCATTTCTGAAAACTAGAGACCTAGGGGAATCCAAGATGGGGTGACTTGTGTGGCTCGGACCAGGTTCTGTTACCCAGAATCCTTTGCAAACCTCAAAATTTGGCTAAAAAAACACATGTTCCTCACATTTCTGTGGCAGAAAGTTCTGGAATCTGAGAGGAGCCACAAATTTCCTTCCACACAGCGTTCCCCCAAGTCTCCCGATAAAAATTATACCTCACTTGTGTGGGTAGTCCTAGCGCCCGCGACAGGAAACGCCCCAAAGCGCAACGTGGACACATCAAATTGTTTGAAAGAAAACAGAAGTGTTTTTTGCAAGGTGCCTACCTGTAGATTTTGGCCTCTAGCTCAGCCGGCACCTAGGGAAACCTACCAAACCTGTGCATTTCTGAAAACTAGAGACCTAGGGGAATCCAAGATGGGGTGACTTGTGTGGCTCGGACCAGGTTCTGTTACCCAGAATCCTTTGCAAACCTCAAAATTTGGCTAAAAAAACACATGTTCCTCACATTTCTGTGGAAGAAAGTTCTGGAATCTGAGAGGAGCCACCAATTTCCTTCCACCCAGCGTTCCCCCATTTTTTCCGATAAAAATTATACCTCACTTGTGTGGGTAGGCGTAGCGCCCGCGACAGGAAACGCCCCAAAGCGCAACGTGGACACATCCAAATTTTTGAAAGAAAACAGAGGTGTTTTTTGCAAAGTGCCTACCTGTAGATTTTGGCCTATAGCTCAGCCGGCACCTAGGGAAACCTACCAAACCTGTGCATTTCTGAAAACTAGAGACCTACGGGAATCCAAGATGGGGTGACTTGTGTGGCTCGGACCAGGTTCTGTTACCCAGAATCCTTTGCAAACCTCAAAATTTGGCTAAAAAACACATGTTCCTCACATTTCTGTGGCAGAAAGTTCTGGAATCTGAGAGGAGCCACAAATTTCCTTCCAGCCAGCGTTCCCCCAAGTCTCCCGATAAAAATGATACCTCACTTGTGTGGGTAGGCCTAGCGCTCGCGACAGGAAACGCCCCAAAGCGCAACGTGGACACATCCAATTTTTAGAAAGAAAACAGAAGTGTTTTTTGCAAGGTGCCTACCTGTAGATTTTGGCCTCTAGCTCAGCCGGCACCTAGGGAAACCTACCAAACCTGTGCATTTCTGAAAACTAGAGACCTAGGGGAATCCAAGATGGGGTGACTTGTGTGGCTCGGACCAGGTTCTGTTACCCAGAATCCTTTGCAAACCTCAAAATTTGGCTAAAAAAACACATGTTCCTCACATTTCTGTGGAAGAAAGTTCTGGAATCTGAGAGGAGCCACAAATTTCCTACCACCCAGCGTTCCCCCAAGTCTCCCAATAAAAATGATACATCACTTGTGTGGGTAGGCCTAGCGCCTGCGACAGCAAACGCCCCAAAGCGCAACGTGGACACATCAAATTGTTTGAAAGAAAACAGAAGTGTTTTTTGCAAGGTGCCTACTTGTAGATTTTGGCCTCTAGCTCAGCCGGCACCTAGGGAAACCTACCAAACCTGTGCATTTCTGAAAACTAGAGACCTAGGGGAATCCAAGATGGGGTGACTTGTGTGGCTCGGACCAGGTTCTGTTACCCAGAATCCTTTGCAAACCTCAAAATTTGGCTAAAAAAACACATGTTCCTCACATTTCTGTGGAAGAAAGTTCTGGAATCTGAGAGGAGCCACAACTTTCCTTCCACCCAGCGTTCCCCCATGTCTCCCGATAAAAATTATACATCACTTGTGTGGGTAGGCCTAGCGCCCGCGACAGGAAACGCCCCAAAGCGCAACGTGGACACATCTAAATTTTTGTTTATAAAACAGAGGTGTTTTTTGCAAAGTGCCTACCTGTAGATTTTGGCCTGTAGATCAGCCGGCACCTAGGGAAACCTACCAAACCTGTGCATTTCTGACAACTAGAGACCTAGGGGAATCCAAGATGGGGTGACTTGTGTGGCTCGGACCAGGTTCTGTTACCCAGAATCCTTTGCAAACCTCACAATTTGGCTAAAAAAACACATGTTCCTCACATTTCTGTGGAAGAAAGTTCTGGAATCTGAGAGGAGCCACAAATTTCCTTCCACCCAGCGTTCCCCCAAGTCTCCCGATAAAAATGATACCTCACTTGTGTGGGTAGGCCTAGCGCCCGCGACAGCAAACGCCCCAAAGCGCAACGTGGACACATCCAATTTTTTTAAAGAAAACAGAAGTGTTTTTTGCAAGGTGCCTACCTGTAGATTTTGGCCTCTAGCTCAGCCGGCACCTAGGGAAACCTACCAAACCTGTGCATTTCTGAAAACTAGAGACCTAGGGGAATCCAAGATGGGGTGACTTGTGTGGCTCGGACCAGGTTCTGTTACCCAGAATCCTTTGCAAACCTCAAAATTTGGCTAAAAAAACACATGTTCCTCACATTTCTGTGGCAGAAAGTTCTGGAATCTGAGAGGAGCCACAAATTTCCTTCCACCCAGCGTTCCCCCAAGTCTCCCGATAAAAATGATACCTCACTTGTGTGGGTAGGCCTAGCGCCCGCGACAGCAAACGCCCCAAAGCGCAACGTGGACACATCCAATTTTTTTAAAGAAAACAGAAGTGTTTTTTGCAAGGTGCCTACCTGCAGATTTTGGCCTCTAGCTCAGCCGGCACCTAGGGAAACCTACCAAACCTGTGCATTTCTGAAAACTAGAGACCTAGGGGAATCCAAGATGGGGTGACTTGTGTGGCTCGGACCAGGTTCTGTTACCCAGAATCCTTTGCAAACCTCAAAATTTGGCTAAAAAAACACATGTTCCTCACATTTCTGTGGAAGAAAGTTCTGGAATCTGAGAGGAGCCACAAATTTCCTACCACCCAGCGTTCCCCCAAGTCTCCCGATAAAAATGATACCTCACTTGTGTGGGTAGGCCTAGCGCCTGCGACAGCAAACGCCCCAAAGCGCAACGTGGACACATCAAATTGTTTGAAAGAAAACAGAAGTGTTTTTTGCAAGGTGCCTACTTGTAGATTTTGGCCTCTAGCTCAGCCGGCACCTAGGGAAACCTACCAAACCTGTGCATTTCTGACAACTAGAGACCTAGAGGAATCCAAGATGGGGTGACTTGTGTGGCTCGGACCAGGTTCTGTTACCCAGAATCCTTTGCAAACCTCAAAATTTGGCTAAAAAAACACATGTTCCTCACATTTCTGTGGAAGAAAGTTCTGGAATCTGAGAGGAGCCACAAATTTCCTTCCACCCAGCGTTCCCCCACGTCTCCCGATAAAAATTATACATCACTTGTGTGGGTAGGCCTAGCGCCCGCAACAGCAAACGCCCCAAAGCGCAACGTGGACACATCCAATTTTTTTAAAGAAAACAGAAGTGTTTTTTGCAAGGTGCCTACCTGTAGATTTTGGCCTCTAGCTCAGCCGGCACCTAGGGAAACCTACCAAACCTGTGCATTTCTGAAAACTAGAGACCTAGGGGAATCCAAGATGGGGTGACTTGTGTGGCTCGGACCAGGTTCTGTTACCCAGAATCCTTTGCAAACCTCAAAATTTGGCTAAAAAAACACATGTTCCTCACATTTCTGTGGCAGAAAGTTTGGGAATCTGAGAGGAGCCACAAATTTCCTTCCACCCAGCGTTCCCCCAAGTCTCCCGATAAAAATGATACCTCACTTGTGTGGGTAGGCCTAGCGCCGCCGACAGGAAACGCCCCAAAGCGCAACGTGGACACATCCAATTTTTTTAAAGAAAACAGAGGTGTTTTTTGCAAAGTGCCTACCAGCAGATTTTGGCCTCTAGCTCAGCCGGCACCTAGGGAAACCTACCAAACCTGTGCATTTCTGAAAACTAGAGACCTAGGGGAATCCAAGATGGGGTGACTTGTGTGGCTCGGACCAGGTTCTGTTACCCAGAATCCTTTGCAAACCTCAAAATTTGGCTAAAAAAACACATGTTCCTCACATTTCTGTGGCAGAAAGTTCTGGAATCTGAGAGGAGCCACAAATTTCCTTCCACCCAGCGTTCCCCCAAGTCTCCCGATAAAAATGATACCTCACTTGTGTGGGTAGGCCTAGCGCCGGCGACAGGAAACGCCCCAAAGCGCAACGTGGACACATCCAATTTTTTTAAAGAAAACAGAGGTGTTTTTTGCAAAGTGCCTACCAGCAGATTTTGGCCTCTAGCTCAGCCGGCACATAGGGAAACCTACCAAACCTGTGCATTTCTGAAAACTAGAGACCTAGGGGAATCCAAGATGGGGTGACTTGTGTGGCTCGGACCAGGTTCTGTTACCCAGAATCCTTTGCAAACCTCAAAATTTGGCTAAAAAAACACATGTTCCTCACATTTCTGTGGCAGAAAGTTCTGGAATCTGAGAGGAGCCACAAATTTCCTTCCACACAGCGTTCCCCCAAGTCTCCCGATAAAAATGATACCTCACTTGTGTGGGTAGTCCTAGCGCCCGCGACAGGAAACGCCCCAAAGCGCAACGTGGACACATCAAATTGTTTGAAAGAAAACAGAAGTGTTTGTTGCAAGGTGCCTACCTGTAGATTTTGGCCTCTAGCTCAGCCGGCACCTAGGGAAACCTACCAAACCTGTGCATTTCTGAAAACTAGAGACCTAGGGGAATCCAAGATGGGGTGACTTGTGTGGCTCGGACCAGGTTCTGTTACCCAGAATCCTTTGCAAACCTCAAAATTTGGCTAAAAAAACACATGTTCCTCACATTTCTGTGGAAGAAAGTTCTGGAATCTGAGAGGAGCCACCAATTTCCTTCCACCCAGCGTTCCCCCATTTTTTCCGATAAAAATTATACCTCACTTGTGTGGGTAGGCGTAGCGCCCGCGACAGGAAACGCCCCAAAGCGCAACGTGGACACATCCAAATTTTTGAAAGAAAACAGAGGTGTTTTTTGCAAAGTGCCTACCTGTAGATTTTGGCCTATAGCTCAGCCGGCACCTAGGGAAACCTACCAAACCTGTGCATTTCTGAAAACTAGAGACCTACGGGAATCCAAGATGGGGTGACTTGTGTGGCTCGGACCAGGTTCTGTTACCCAGAATCCTTTGCAAACCTCAAAATTTGGCTAAAAAACACATGTTCCTCACATTTCTGTGGCAGAAAGTTCTGGAATCTGAGAGGAGCCACAAATTTCCTTCCAGCCAGCGTTCCCCCAAGTCTCCCGATAAAAATGATACCTCACTTGTGTGGGTAGGCCTAGCGCTCGCGACAGGAAACGCCCCAAAGCGCAACGTGGACACATCCAATTTTTAGAAAGAAAACAGAAGTGTTTTTTGCAAGGTGCCTACCTGTAGATTTTGGCCTCTAGCTCAGCCGGCACCTAGGGAAACCTACCAAACCTGTGCATTTCTGACAACTAGAGACCTAGGGGAATCCAAAATGGGGTGACTTGTGTGGCTCGGACCAGGTTCTGTTACCCAGAATCCTTTGCAAACCTCAAAATTTGGCTAAAAAAACACATGTTCCTCACATTTCTGTGGAAGAAAGTTCTGGAATCTGAGAGGAGCCACAAATTTCCTTCCACCCAGCGTTCCCCCACGTCTCCCGATAAAAATTATACATCACTTGTGTGGGTAGGCCTAGCGCCCGCGACAGGAAACGCCCCAAAGCGCAAAGTGGACACATCCAAATTTTTGAAAGAAAACAGAGGTGTTTTTTGCAAAGTGCCTACCTGTAGATTTTGGCCTGTAGCTCAGCCGGCACCTAGGGAAACCTACCAAACCTGTGCATTTCTGAAAACTAGAGACCTAGGGGAATCCAAGATGGGGTGACTTGTGTGGCTCGGACCAGGTTCTGTTACCCAGAATCCTTTGCAAACCTCAAAATTTGGCTAAAAAAACACATGTTCCTCACATTTCTGTGGAAGAAAGTTCTGGAATCTGAGAGGAGCCACAAATTTCCTACCACCCAGCGTTCCCCCAAGTCTCCCGATAAAAATGATACCTCACTTGTGTGGGTAGGCCTAGCGCCTGCGACAGCAAACGCCCCAAAGCGCAACATGGACACATCAAATTGTTTGAAAGAAAACAGAAGTGTTTTTTGCAAGGTGCCTACTTGTAGATTTTGGCCTCTAGCTCAGCCGGCACCTAGGGAAACCTACCAAACCTGTGCATTTCTGAGAACTAGAGACCTAGGGGAATCTAAGATGGGGTGACTTGTGTGGCTCGGACCAGGTTCTGTTACCCAGAATCCTTTGCAAACCTCAAAATTTGGCTAAAAAAACACATGTTCCTCACATTTCTGTGGAAGAAAGTTGTGGAATCTGAGAGGAGCCACAAATTTCCTTCCACCCAGCGTTCCCCCACGTCTCCCGATAAAAATTATACATCACTTGTGTGGGTAGGCCTAGCGCCCGCGACAGGAAACGCCCCAAAGCGCAACGTGGACACATCCAAATTTTTGAAAGAAAACAGAGGTGTTTTTTGCAAAGTGCCTACCTGTAGATTTTGGCCTGTAGTTCAGCCGGCACCTAGGGAAACCTACCAAACCTGTGCATTTCTGACAACTAGAGACCTAGGGGAATCCAAGATGGGGTGACTTGTGTGGCTCGGACCAGGTTCTGTTACCCAGAATCCTTTGTAAACCTCACAATTTGGCTAAAAAAACACATGTTCCTCACATTTCTGTGGAAGAAAGTTCTGGAATCTGAGAGGAGCCACAAATTTCCTTCCACCCAACGTTCCCCCAAGTCTCCCGATAAAAATGATACCTCACTTGTGTGGGTAGGCCTAGCGCCCGCGACAGCAAACGCCCCAAAGCGCAACGTGGACACATCAAATTGTTTGAAAGAAAACAGAAGTGTTTTTTGCAAGGTGCCTACCTGTAGATTTTGGCCTCTAGCTCAGCCGGCACCTAGGGAAACCTACCAAACCTGTGCATTTCTGAAAACTAGAGACCTAGGGGAATCCAAGATGGGGTGACTTGTGTGGCTCGGACCAGGTTCTGTTACCCAGAATCCTTTGCAAACCTCAAAATTTGGCTAAAAAAACACATGTTCCTCACATTTCTGTGGAAGAAAGTTCTGGAATCTGAGAGGAGCCACCAATTTCCTTCCACCCAGCGTTCCCCCATTTTTTCCGATAAAAATTATACCTCACTTGTGTGGGTAGGCCTAGCGCCCGCGACAGGAAACGCCCCAAAGAGCAACGTGGACACATCCAAATTTTTGAAAGAAAACAGAGGTGTTTTTTGCAAAGTGCCTACCTGTAGATTTTGGCCTGTAGCTCAGCCGGCACCTAGGGAAACCTACCAAACCTGTGCATTTCTGAAAACTAGAGACCTACGGGAATCCAAGATGGGGTGACTTGTGTGGCTCGGACCAGGTTCTGTTACCCAGAATCCTTTGCAAACCTCAAAATTTGGCTAAAAAACACATGTTCCTCACATTTCTGTGGCAGAAAGTTCTGGAATCTGAGAGGAGCCACAAATTTCCTTCCGCCCAGCGTTCCCCCAAGTCTCCCGATAAAAATGATACCTCACTTGTGTGGGTAGGCCTAGCGCTCGCGGCAGGAAACGCCCCAAAGCGCAACGTGGACACATCCAATTTTTTGAAAGAAAACAGAAGTGTTTTTTGCAAGGTGCCTACCTGTAGATTTTGGCCTCTAGCTCAGCCGGCACCTAGGGAAACCTACCAAACCTGTGCATTTCTGAAAACTAGAGACCTAGGGGAATCCAAGATGGGGTGACTTGTGTGGCTCGGACCAGGTTCTGTTACCCAGAATCCTTTGCAAACCTCAAAATTTGGCTAAAAAAACACATGTTCCTCACATTTCTGTGGCAGAAAGTTCTAGAATCTGAGAGGAGCCACAAATTACCTTCCACCCAGCGTTCCCCCAAGTCTCCCGATAAAAATGATACCTCACTTGTGTGGGTAGGCCTAGCGCCGCCTACAGGAAACGCCCCAAAGCGCAACGTGGACACATCCAATTTTTTTTAAAGGATAAAGAGGTGTTTTTTGCAAAGTGCCTACCAGCAGATTTTGGCCTCTAGCTCAGCCGGCACCTAGGGAAACCTACCAAACCTGTGCATTTCTGAAAACTAGAGACCTAGGGGAATCCAAGATGGGGTGACTTGTGTGGCTCGGACCAGGTTCTGTTACCCAGAATCCTTTGCAAACCTCAAAATTTGGCTAAAAAAACACATGTTCCTCACATTTCTGTGGCAGAAAGTTCTGGAATCTGAGAGGAGCCACAAATTTCCTTCCACCCAGCGTTCCCCCAAGTCTCCCGATAAAAATGATACCTCACTTGTGTGGGTAGGCCTAGCGCCTGCGACAGCAAACGCCCCAAAGCGCAACGTGGACACATCCAATTTTTTTAAAGAAAACAGAAGTGTTTTTTGCAAGGTGCCTACCTGCAGATTTTGGCCTCTAGCTCAGCCGGCACCTAGGGAAACCTACCAAACCTGTGCATTTCTGAAAACTAGAGACCTAGGGGAATCCAAGATGGGGTGACTTGTGTGGCTCGGACCAGGTTCTGTTACCCAGAATCCTTTGCAAACCTCAAAATTTGGCTAAAAAAACACATGTTCCTCACATTTCTGTGGAAGAAAGTTCTGGAATCTGAGAGGAGCCACAAATTTCCTACCACCCAGCGTTCCCCCAAGTCTCCCGATAAAAATGATACCTCACTTGTGTGGGTAGGCCTAGCGCCTGCGACAGCAAACGCCCCAAAGCGCAACGTGGACACATCAAATTGTTTGAAAGAAAACAGAAGTGTTTTTTGCAAGGTGCCTACTTGTAGATTTTGGCCTCTAGCTCAGCCGGCACCTAGGGAAACCTACCAAACCTGTGCATTTCTGACAACTAGAGACCTAGAGGAATCCAAGATGGGGTGACTTGTGTGGCTCGGACCAGGTACTGTTACCCAGAATCCTTTGCAAACCTCAAAATTTGGCTAAAAAAACACATGTTCCTCACATTTCTGTGGAAGAAAGTTCTGGAATCTGAGAGGAGCCACAAATTTCCTTCCACCCAGCGTTCCCCCACGTCTCCCGATAAAAATTATACATCACTTGTGTGGGTAGGCCTAGCGCCCGCGACAGCAAACGCCCCAAAGCGCAACGTGGACACATCCAATTTTTTTAAAGAAAACAGAAGTGTTTTTTGCAAGGTGCCTACCTGTAGATTTTGGCCTCTAGCTCAGCCGGCACCTAGGGAAACCTACCAAACCTGTGCATTTCTGAAAACTAGAGACCTAGGGGAATCCAAGATGGGGTGACTTGTGTGGCTCGGACCAGGTTCTGTTACCCAGAATCCTTTGCAAACCTCAAAATTTGGCTAAAAAAACACATGTTCCTCACATTTCTGTGGCAGAAAGTTCTGGAATCTGAGAGGAGCCACAAATTTCCTTCCACCCAGCGTTCCCCCAAGTCTCCCGATAAAAATGATACCTCACTTGTGTGGGTAGGCCTAGCGCCGCCGACAGGAAACGCCCCAAAGCGCAACGTGGACACATCCAATTTTTTTAAAGAAAACAGAGGTGTTTTTGCAAAGTGCCTACCAGCAGATTTTGGCCTCTAGCTCAGCCGGCACCTAGGGAAACCTACCAAACCTGTGCATTTCTGAAAACTAGAGACCTAGGGGAATCCAAGATGGGGTGACTTGTGTGGCTCGGACCAGGTTCTGTTACCCAGAATCCTTTGCAAACCTCAAAATTTGGCTAAAAAAACACATGTTCCTCACATTTCTGTGGCAGAAAGTTCTGGAATCTGAGAGGAGCCACAAATTTCCTTCCACCCAGCGTTCCCCCAAGTCTCCCGATAAAAATGATACCTCTCTTGTGTGGGTAGGCCTAGCGCCGGCGACAGGAAACGCCCCAAAGCGCAACGTGGACACATCCAATTTTTTTAAAGAAAACAGAGGTGTTTTTTGCAAAGTGCCTACCAGCAGATTTTGGCCTCTAGCTCAGCCGGCACATAGGGAAACCTACCAAACCTGTGCATTTCTGAAAACTAGAGACCTAGGGGAATCCAAGATGGGGTGACTTGTGTGGCTCGGACCAGGTTCTGTTACCCAGAATCCTTTGCAAACCTCAAAATTTGGCTAAAAAAACACATGTTCCTCACATTTCTGTGGCAGAAAGTTCTGGAATCTGAGAGGAGCCACAAATTTCCTTCCACACAGCGTTCCCCCAAGTCTCCCGATAAAAATAATACCTCACTTGTGTGGGTAGTCCTAGCGCCCGCGACAGGAAACGCCCCAAAGCGCAACGTGGACACATCAAATTGTTTGAAAGAAAACAGAAGTGTTTTTTGCAAGGTGCCTACCTGTAGATTTTGGCCTCTAGCTCAGCCGGCACCTAGGGAAACCTACCAAACCTGTGCATTTCTGAAAACTAGAGACCTAGGGGAATCCAAGATGGGGTGACTTGTGTGGCTCGGACCAGGTTCTGTTACCCAGAATCCTTTGCAAACCTCAAAATTTGGCTAAAAAAACACATGTTCCTCACATTTCTGTGGAAGAAAGTTCTGGAATCTGAGAGGAGACACCAATTTCCTTCCACCCAGCGTTCCCCCATTTTTTCCGATAAAAATTATACCTCACTTGTGTGGGTAGGCGTAGCGCCCGCGACAGGAAACGCCCCAAAGCGCAACGTGGACACATCCAAATTTTTGAAAGAAAACAGAGGTGTTTTTTGCAAAGTGCCTACCTGTAGATTTTGGCCTGTAGCTCAGCGGCACCTAGGGAAACCTACCAAACCTGTGCATTTCTGAAAACTAGAGACCTACGGGAATCCAAGATGGGGTGACTTGTGTGGCTCGGACCAGGTTCTGTTACCCAGAATCCTTTGCAAACCTCAAAATTTGGCTAAAAAACACATGTTCCTCACATTTCTGTGGCAGAAAGTTCTGGAATCTGAGAGGAGCCACAAATTTCCTTCCAGCCAGCGTTCCCCCAAGTCTCCCGATAAAAATGATACCTCACTTGTGTGGGTAGGCCTAGCGCTCGCGACAGGAAACGCCCCAAAGCGCAACGTGGACACATCCAATTTTTTGAAAGAAAACAGAAGTGTTTTTTGCAAGGTGCCTACCTGTAGATTTTGGCCTCTAGCTCAGCCGGCACCTAGGGAAACCTACCAAACCTGTGCATTTCTGACAACTAGAGACCTAGGGGAATCCAAAATGGGGTGACTTGTGTGGCTCGGACCAGGTTCTGTTACCCAGAATCCTTTGCAAACCTCAAAATTTGGCTAAAAAAACACATGTTCCTCACATTTCTGTGGAAGAAAGTTCTGGAATCTGAGAGGAGCCACAAATTTCCTTCCACCCAGCGTTCCCCCACGTCTCCCGATAAAAATTATACATCACTTGTGTGGGTAGGCCTAGCGCCCGCGACAGGAAACGCCCCAAAGCGCAAAGTGGACACATCCAAATTTTTGAAAGAAAACAGAGGTGTTTTTTGCAAAGTGCCTACCTGTAGATTTTGGCCTGTAGCTCAGCCGGCACCTAGGGAAACCTACCAAACCTGTGCATTTCTGACAACTAGAGACCTAGGGGAATTCAAGATGGGGTGACTTGTGTGGCTCGGACCAGGTTCTGTTACCCAGAATCCTTTGCAAACCTCACAATTTGGCTAAAAAAACACATGTTCCTCACATTTCTGTGGAAGAAAGTTCTGGACTCTGAGAGGAGCCACAAATTTCCTTCCACCCAGCGTTCCCCCACGTCTCCCGATAACAAAATATACATCACTTGTGTGGGTAGGCCTAGCGCCCGCGACAGGAAACGCCCCAAAGAGCAACGTGGACACATCCACATTTTTTAAAGAAAACAGAGGTGTTTTTTGCAAAGTGCCTACCTGTAGATTTTGGCCTGTAGCTCATCCGGCACCTAGGGAAACCTACCAAACCTGTGCATTTCTGAAAACTAGAGACCTAGGGGAATCCAAGATGGGGTGACTTGTGTGGCTCGGACCAGGTTCTGTTACCCAGAATCCTTTGCAAACCTCACAATTTGGCTAAAAAAACACATGTTCCTCACATTTCTGTGGAAGAAAGTTCTGGAATCTGAGAGGAGCCACAAATTTCCTTCCACCCAGCGTTCCCCCAAGTCTCCCGATAAAAATGATACCTCACTTGTGTGGGTAGGCCTAGCGCCCGCGACAGCAAACGCCCCAAAGCGCAACGTGGACACATCAAATTGTTTGAAAGAAAACAGAAGTGTTTTTTGCAAGGTGCCTACCTGTAGATTTTGGCCTCTAGCTCAGCCGGCACCTAGGGAAACCTACCAAACCTGTGCATTTCTGAAAACTAGAGACCTAGGGGAATCCAAGATGGGGTGACTTGTGTGGCTCGGACCAGGTTCTGTTACCCAGAATCCTTTGCAAACCTCAAAATTTGGCTAAAAAAACACATGTTCCTCACATTTCTGTGGAAGAAAGTTCTGGAATCTGAGAGGAGCCACCAATTTCCTTCCACCCAGCGTTCCCCCATTTTTTCCGATAAAAATTATACCTCACTTGTGTGGGTAGGCCTAGCGCCCGCGACAGGAAACGCCCCAAAGCGCAACGTGGACACATCCAAATTTTTGAAAGAAAACAGAGGTGTTTTTTGCAAAGTGCCTACCTGTAGATTTTGGCCTGTAGCTCAGCCGGCACCTAGGGAAACCTACCAAACCTGTGCATTTCTGAAAACTAGAGACCTACGGGAATCCAAGATGGGGTGACTTGTGTGGCTCGGACCAGGTTCTGTTACCCAGAATCCTTTGCAAACCTCAAAATTTGGCTAAAAAACACATGTTCCTCACATTTCTGTGGCAGAAAGTTCTGGAATCTGAGAGGAGCCACAAATTTCCTTCCAGCCAGCGTTCCCCCAAGTCTCCCGATAAAAATGATACCTCACTTGTGTGGGTAGGCCTAGCGCTCGCGACAGGAAACGCCCCAAAGCGCAACGTGGACACATCCAAATTTTTGAAAGAAAACAGAGGTGTTTTTTGCAAAGTGCCTACCTGTAGATTTTGGCCTGTAGCTCAGCCGGCACCTAGGGAAACCTACCAAACCTGTGCATTTCTGACAACTAGAGACCTAGGGGAATCCAAAATGGGGTGACTTGTGTGGCTCGGACCAGGTTCTGTTACCCAGAATCCTTTGCAAACCTCAAAATTTGGCTAAAAAAACACATGTTCCTCACATTTCTGTGGAAGAAAGTTCTGGAATCTGAGAGGAGCCACAAATTTCCTTCCACCCAGCGTTCCCCCACGTCTCCCGATAAAAATTGTACATCACTTGTGTGGGTAGGCCTAGCGCCCGCGACAGGAAACGCCCCAAAGCGCAAAGTGGACACATCCAAATTTTTGAAAGAAAACAGAGGTGTTTTTTGCAAAGTGCCTACCTGTAGATTTTGGCCTGTAGCTCAGCCGGCACCTAGGGAAACCTACCAAACCTGTGCATTTCTGACAACTAGAGACCTAGGGGAATTCAAGATGGGGTGACTTGTGTGGCTCGGACCAGGTTCTGTTACCCAGAATCCTTTGCAAACCTCACAATTTGGCTAAAAAAACACATGTTCCTCACATTTCTGTGGAAGAAAGTTCTGGACTCTGAGAGGAGCCACAAATTTCCTTCCACCCAGCGTTCCCCCACGTCTCCCGATAACAAAATATACATCACTTGTGTGGGTAGGCCTAGCGCCCGCGACAGGAAACGCCCCAAAGAGCAACGTGGACACATCCACATTTTTGAAAGAAAACAGAGGTGTTTTTTGCAAAGTGCCTACCTGTAGATTTTGGCCTGTAGCTCATCCGGCACCTAGGGAAACCTACCAAACCTGTGCATTTCTGAAAACTAGAGACCTAGGGGAATCCAAGATGGGGTGACTTGTGTGGCTCGGACCAGGTTCTGTTACCCAGAATCCTTTGCAAACCTCACAATTTGGCTAAAAAAACACATGTTCCTCACATTTCTGTGGAAGAAAGTTCTGGAATCTGAGAGGAGCCACAAATTTCCTTCCACCCAGCGTTCCCCCAAGTCTCCCGATAAAAATGATACCTCACTTGTGTGGGTAGGCCTAGCGCCCGCGACAGCAAACGCCCCAAAGCGCAACGTGGACACATCAAATTGTTTGAAAGAAAACAGAAGTGTTTTTTGCAAGGTGCCTACCTGTAGATTTTGGCCTCTAGCTCAGCCGGCACCTAGGGAAACCTACCAAACCTGTGCATTTCTGAAAACTAGAGACCTAGGGGAATCCAAGATGGGGTGACTTGTGTGGCTCGGACCAGGTTCTGTTACCCAGAATCCTTTGCAAACCTCAAAATTTGGCTAAAAAAACACATGTTCCTCACATTTCTGTGGAAGAAAGTTCTGGAATCTGAGAGGAGCCACCAATTTCCTTCCACCCAGCGTTCCCCCATTTTTTCCGATAAAAATTATACCTCACTTGTGTGGGTAGGCCTAGCGCCCGCGACAGGAAACGCCCCAAAGCGCAACGTGGACACATCCAAATTTTTGAAAGAAAACAGAGGTGTTTTTTGCAAAGTGCCTACCTGTAGATTTTGGCCTGTAGCTCAGCCGGCACCTAGGGAAACCTACCAAACCTGTGCATTTCTGAAAACTAGAGACCTACGGGAATCCAAGATGGGGTGACTTGTGTGGCTCGGACCAGGTTCTGTTACCCAGAATCCTTTGCAAACCTCAAAATTTGGCTAAAAAACACATGTTCCTCACATTTCTGTGGCAGAAAGTTCTGGAATCTGAGAGGAGCCACAAATTTCCTTCCAGCCAGCGTTCCCCCAAGTCGCCCGATAAAAATGATACCTCACTTGTGTGGGTAGGCCTAGCGCTCGCGGCAGGAAACGCCCCAAAGCGCAACGTGGACACATCCAATTTTTTGAAAGAAAACAGAAGTGTTTTTTGCAAGGTGCCTACCTGTAGATTTTGGCCTCTAGCTCAGCCGGCACCTAGGGAAACCTACCAAACCTGTGCATTTCTGAAAACTAGAGACCTAGGGGAATCCAAGATGGGGTGACTTGTGTGGCTCGGACCAGGTTCTGTTACCCAGAATCCTTTGCAAACCTCAAAATTTGGCTAAAAAAACACATGTTCCTCACATTTCTGTGGCAGAATTTTCTAGAATCTGAGAGGAGCCACAAATTTCCTTCCACCCAGCGTTCCCCCAAGTCTCCCGATAAAAATGATACCTCACTTGTGTGGGTAGGCCTAGCGCCGCCTACAGGAAACGCCCCAAAGCGCAACGTGGACACATCCAATTTTTTTTAAAGGATAAAGAGGTGTTTTTTGCAAAGTGCCTACCAGCAGATTTTGGCCTCTAGCTCAGCCGGCACCTAGGGAAACCTACCAAACCTGTGCATTTCTGAAAACTAGAGACCTAGGGGAATCCAAGATGGGGTGACTTGTGTGGCTCGGACCAGGTTCTGTTACCCAGAATCCTTTGCAAACCTCAAAATTTGGCTAAAAAAACACATGTTCCTCACATTTCTGTGGCAGAAAGTTCTGGAATCTGAGAGGAGCCACAAATTTCCTTCCACCCAGCGTTCCCCCAAGTCTCCCGATAAAAATGATACCTCACTTGTGTGGGTAGGCCTAGCGCCCGCGACAGCAAACGCCCCAAAGCGCAACGTGGACACATCCAATTTTTTTAAAGAAAACAGAAGTGTTTTTTGCAAGGTGCCTACCTGCAGATTTTGGCCTCTAGCTCAGCCGGCACCTAGGGAAACCTACCAAACCTGTGCATTTCTGAAAACTAGAGACCTAGGGGAATCCAAGATGGGGTGACTTGTGTGGCTCGGACCAGGTTCTGTTACCCAGAATCCTTTGCAAACCTCAAAATTTGGCTAAAAAAACACATGTTCCTCACATTTCTGTGGAAGAAAGTTCTGGAATCTGAGAGGAGCCACAAATTTCCTACCACCCAGCGTTCCCCCAAGTCTCCCGATAAAAATGATACCTCACTTGTGTGGGTAGGCCTAGCGCCTGCGACAGCAAACGCCCCAAAGCGCAACGTGGACACATCAAATTGTTTGAAAGAAAACAGAAGTGTTTTTTGCAAGGTGCCTACTTGTAGATTTTGGCCTCTAGCTCAGCCGGCACCTAGGGAAACCTACCAAACCTGTGCATTTCTGACAACTAGAGACCTAGAGGAATCCAAGATGGGGTGACTTGTGTGGCTCGGACCAGGTTCTGTTACCCAGAATCCTTTGCAAACATCAAAATTTGGCTAAAAAAACACATGTTCCTCACATTTCTGTGGAAGAAAGTTCTGGAATCTGAGAGGAGCCACAAATTTCCTTCCACCCAGCGTTCCCCCACGTCTCCCGATAAAAATTATACATCACTTGTGTGGGTAGGCCTAGCGCCCGCGACAGCAAACGCCCCAAAGCGCAACGTGGACACATCCAATTTTTTTAAAGAAAACAGAAGTGTTTTTTGCAAGGTGCCTACCTGTAGATTTTGGCCTCTAGCTCAGCCGGCACCTAGGGAAACCTACCAAACCTGTGCATTTCTGAAAACTAGAGACCTAGGGGAATCCAAGATGGGGTGACTTGTGTGGCTCGGACCAGGTTCTGTTACCCAGAATCCTTTGCAAACCTCAAAATTTGGCTAAAAAAACACATGTTCCTCACATTTCTGTGGCAGAAAGTTTGGGAATCTGAGAGGAGCCACAAATTTCCTTCCACCCAGCGTTCCCCCAAGTCTCCCGATAAAAATGATACCTCACTTGTGTGGGTAGGCCTAGCGCCGCCGACAGGAAACGCCCCAAAGCGCAACGTGGACACATCCAATTTTTTTAAAGAAAACAGAGGTGTTTTTTGCAAAGTGCCTACCAGCAGATTTTGGCCTCTAGCTCAGCCGGCACCTAGGGAAACCTACCAAACCTGTGCATTTCTGAAAACTAGAGACCTAGGGGAATCCAAGATGGGGTGACTTGTGTGGCTCGGACCAGGTTCTGTTACCCAGAATCCTTTGCAAACCTCAAAATTTGGCTAAAAAAACACATGTTCCTCACATTTCTGTGGCAGAAAGTTCTGGAATCTGAGAGGAGCCACAAATTTCCTTCCACCCAGCGTTCCCCCAAGTCTCCCGATAAAAATGATACCTCACTTGTGTGGGTAGGCCTAGCGCCGGCGACAGGAAACGCCCCAAAGCGCAACGTGGACACATCCAATTTTTTTAAAGAAAACAGAGGTGTTTTTTGCAAAGTGCCTACCAGCAGATTTTGGCCTCTAGCTCAGCCGGCACATAGGGAAACCTACCAAATCTGTGCATTTCTGAAAACTAGAGACCTAGGGGAATCCAAGATGGGGTGACTTGTGTGGCTCGGACCAGGTTCTGTTACCCAGAATCCTTTGCAAACCTCAAAATTTGGCTAAAAAAACACATGTTCCTCACATTTCTGTGGCAGAAAGTTCTGGAATCTGAGAGGAGCCACAAATTTCCTTCCACACAGCGTTCCCCCAAGTCTCCCGATAAAAATAATACCTCACTTGTGTGGGTAGTCCTAGCGCCCGCGACAGGAAACGCCCCAAAGCGCAACGTGGACACATCAAATTGTTTGAAAGAAAACAGAAGTGTTTTTTGCAAGGTGCCTACCTGTAGATTTTGGCCTCTAGCTCAGCCGGCACCTAGGGAAACCTACCAAACCTGTGCATTTCTGAAAACTAGAGACCTAGGGGAATCCAAGATGGGGTGACTTGTGTGGCTCGGACCAGGTTCTGTTACCCAGAATCCTTTGCAAACCTCAAAATTTGGCTAAAAAAACACATGTTCCTCACATTTCTGTGGAAGAAAGTTCTGGAATCTGAGAGGAGCCACCAATTTCCTTCCACCCAGCGTTCCCCCATTTTTTCCGATAAAAATTATACCTCACTTGTGTGGGTAGGCGTAGCGCCCGCGACAGGAAACGCCCCAAAGCGCAACGTGGACACATCCAAATTTTTGAAAGAAAACAGAGGTGTTTTTTGCAAAGTGCCTACCTGTAGATTTTGGCCTGTAGCTCAGCCGGCACCTAGGGAAACCTACCAAACCAGTGCATTTCTGAAAACTAGAGACCTACGGGAATCCAAGATGGGGTGACTTGTGTGGCTCGGACCAGGTTCTGTTACCCAGAATCCTTTGCAAACCTCAAAATTTGGCTAAAAAACACATGTTCCTCACATTTCTGTGGCAGAAAGTTCTGGAATCTGAGAGGAGCCACAAATTTCCTTCCAGCCAGCGTTCCCCCAAGTCTCCCGATAAAAATGATACCTCACTTGTGTGGGTAGGCCTAGCGCTCGCGACAGGAAACGCCCCAAAGCGCAACGTGGACACATCCAATTTTTTGAAAGAAAACAGAAGTGTTTTTTGCAAGGTGCCTACCTGTAGATTTTGGCCTCTAGCTCAGCCGGCACCTAGGGAAACCTACCAAACCTGTGCATTTCTGACAACTAGAGACCTAGGGGAATCCAAAATGAGGTGACTTGTGTGGCTCGGACCAGGTTCTGTTACCCAGAATCCTTTGCAAACCTCAAAATTTGGCTAAAAAAACACATGTTCCTCACATTTCTGTGGAAGAAAGTTCTGGAATCTGAGAGGAGCCACAAATTTCCTTCCACCCAGCGTTCCCCCACGTCTCCCGATAAAAATTATACATCACTTGTGTGGGTAGGCCTAGCGCCCGCGACAGGAAACGCCCCAAAGCGCAAAGTGGACACATCCAAATTTTTGAAAGAAAACAGAGGTGTTTTTTGCAAAGTGCCTACCTGTAGATTTTGGCCTGTAGCTCAGCCGGCACCTAGGGAAACCTACCAAACCTGTGCATTTCTGACAACTAGAGACCTAGGGGAATTCAAGATGGGGTGACTTGTGTGGCTCGGACCAGGTTCTGTTACCCAGAATCCTTTGCAAACCTCACAATTTGGCTAAAAAAACACATGTTCCTCACATTTCTGTGGAAGAAAGTTCTGGACTCTGAGAGGAGCCACAAATTTCCTTCCACCCAGCGTTCCCCCACGTCTCCCGATAACAAAATATACATCACTTGTGTGGGTAGGCCTAGCGCCTGCGACAGGAAACGCCCCAAAGAGCAACGTGGACACATCCACATTTTTGAAAGAAAACAGAGGTGTTTTTTGCAAAGTGCCTACCTGTAGATTTTGGCCTGTAGCTCATCCGGCACCTAGGGAAACCTACCAAACCTGTGCATTTCTGAAAACTAGAGACCTAGGGGAATCCAAGATGGGGTGACTTGTGTGGCTCGGACCAGGTTCTGTTACCCAGAATCCTTTGCAAACCTCAAAATTTGGCTAAAGAAACACATGTTCCTCACATTTCTGTGGCAGAAGGTTCTGGAATCTGAGAGGAGCCACAAATTTCCTTCCACCCAGCGTTCCCCCAAGTCTCCCGATAAAAATGATACCTCACTTGTGTGGGTAGGCCTAGCGCCGGCGACAGGAAATGCCCCAAAGCGCAACGTGGACACATCCAATTTTTTTAAAGAAAACAGAGGTGTTTTTTGCAAAGTGCCTACCTGCAGATTTTGGCCTCTAGCTCAGCCGGCACCTAGGGAAACCTACCAAACCTGTGCATTTCTGAAAACTAGAGACCTAGGGGAATCCAAGATGGGGTAACTTGTGTGGCTCGGACCAGGTTCTGTTACCCAGAATCCTTTGCAAACCTCAAAATTTGGCTAAAAAAACACATGTTCCTCACATTTCTGTGGAAGAAAGTTCTGGAATCTGAGAGGAGCCACAAATTTCCTTCCACCCAGCGTTCCCCCAAGTCTCCCGATAAAAATGATACCTCACTTGTGTGGGTAGGCCTAGCTCCCGCAACAGCAAACGCCCCAAAGCGCAACGTGGACACATCCAATTTTTTGAAAGAAAACAGAAGTGTTTTTTGCAAGATGCCTACCTGTTGATTTTGGCCTCTAGCTCAGCCGCCACCTAGGGAAACCTACCAAACCTGTGCATTTCTGAAACTAGAGACCTAGGGGAATCCAAGATGGGGTGACTTGTGTGGCTCGGACCAGGTTCTGTTACCCAGAATCCTTTGCAAACCTCAAAATGTGGCTAAAAAAACACATGTTCCTCACATTTCTGTGGCAAAAAGTTCTGGAATCTGAGAGGAGCCACAAATTTCCTTCCACCCAGCGTTTCCTCACGTCTCCCGATAAAAATGATACCTCACTTGTGTGGGTAGGCCTAGCGCCCGCGACAGGAAACGCCCCAAAGCGCAACGTGGACACATCCAAATTTTTGAAAGAAAACAGAGATGTTTTTTGCAAAGTGCCTACCTGTAGATTTTGGCCTGTAGCTCAGCCGGCACCTAGGGAAACCTACCAAACCTGTGCATTTCTGAAAACTAGAGACCTAGGGGAATCCAAGATGGGGTGACTTGTGTGGCTCGGACCAGGTTCTGTTACCCAGAATCCTTTGCAAACCTCAAAATTTGGCTAAAAAAACACATGTTCCTCACATTTCTGTGGAAGAAAGTTCTGGAATCTGAGAGGAGCCACAAACTTCCTTCCACCCAGCGTTCCCCCAAGTCTCCTGATAAAAATGATACCTCACTTGTGTGGGTAGGCCTAGTGCCCGCGACAGCAAACACCCCAAAGAGCAACGTGGACACATCCAATTTTTTGAAAGAAAACAGAAGTGTTTTTTGCAAGGTGCCTACCTGTTGATTTTGGCCTCTAGCTCAGCCGCCACCTAGGGAAACTTACCAAACCTGTGCATTTCTGAAACTAGAGACCTAGGGGAATCCAAGATGGGGTGATTTGTGTGGCTCGGACCAGGCACTGTTACCCAGAACCCTTTGCAAACCTCAAAATGTGGCTAAAAAAACACATGTTCCTCACATTTCTGTGGCAAAAAGTTCTGGAATCTGAGAGGAGCCACAAATTTCCTTCCACCCAGCGTTCCCTCACGTCTCCCGATAAAAATGATACCTCACTTGTGTGGGTAGGCCTAGCGCCCGCGACAGGAAACGCCCCAAAGCGCAACGTGGACACATCCAATTTTTTTAAAGAAAACAGAGGTGTTTTTTGCAAAGTGCCTACCTGCAGATTTTGGCCTCTAGCTCAGCCGGCACATAGGGAAACCTACCAAACCTGTGCATTTCTGAAAACTAGAGACCTAGGGGAATCCAAGATGGGGTGACTTGTGTGGCTCGGACCAGGTTCTGTTACCCAGAATCCTTTGCAAACCTCAAAATTTGGCTAAAAAAACACATGTTCCTCACATTTCTGTGGCAGAAAGTTCTGGAATCTGAGAGGAGCCACAAATTTCCTTCCGCCCAGCGTTCCCCCAAGTCTCCCGATAAAAATGATACCTCACTTGTGTGGGTAGGCCTAGCGCCGGCGACAGGAAACGCCCCAAAGCGCAACGTGGACACATCCAATTTTTTTAAAGAAAACAGAGGTGTTTTTTGCAAAGTGCCTACCAGCAGATTTTGGCCTCTAGCTCAGCCGGCACATAGGGAAACCTACCAAACCTGTGCATTTCTGAAAACTACAGACCTAGGGGAATCCAAGATGGGGTGACTTGTGTGGCTCGGACCAGGTTCTGTTACCCAGAATCCTTTGCAAACCTCAAAATTTGGCTAAAAAAACACATGTTCCTCACATTTCTGTGGCAGAAAGTTCTGGAATCTGAAAGGAGCCACAAATTTCCTTCCACCCAGTGTTCCCCCAAGTCTCCCGATAAAAATGATACCTCACTTGTGTGGGTAGTCCTAGCGCCCGCGACAGGAAACGCCCCAAAGCGCAACGTGGACACATCAAATTGTTTGAAAGAAAACAGAAGTGTTTTTTGCAAGGTGCCTACCTGTAGATTTTGGACTCTAGCTCAGCCGGCACCTAGGGAAACCTACCAAACCTGTGCATTTCTGAAAACTAGAGACCTAGGGGAATCCAAGATGGGGTGACTTGTGTGGCTCGGACCAGGTTCTGTTACCCCGAATCCTTTGCAAACCTCAAAATTTGGCTAAAAAAACACATGTTCCTCACATTTCTGTGGAAGAAAGTTCTGGAATCTGAGAGGAGCCACCAATTTCCTTCCACCCAGCGTTCCCCCATTTTTTCCGATAAAAATTATACCTCACTTGTGTGGGTAGGCGTAGCGCCCGCGACAGGAAACGCCCCAAAGCGCAACGTGGACACATCCAAATTTTTGAAAGAAAACAGAGGTGTTTTTTGCAAGGTGCCTACCTGTAGATTTTGGCCTCTAGCTCAGCCGGCACCTAGGGAAACCTACCAAACCTGTGCATTTCTGAAAACTAGAGACCTACGGGAATCCAAGATGGGGTGACTTGTGTGGCTCGGACCAGGTTCTGTTACCCAGAATCCTTTGCAAACCTCAAAATTTGGCTAAAAAACACATGTTCCTCACATTTCTGTGGCAGAAAGTTCTGGAATCTGAGAGGAGCCACAAATTTCCTTCCAGCCAGCGTTCCCCCAAGTCTCCCGATAAAAATGATACCTCACTTGTGTGGGTAGGCCTAGCGCTCGCGACAGGAAACACCCCAAAGCGCAACGTGGACACATCCAATTTTTTGAAAGAAAACAGAAGTGTTTTTTGCAAGGTGCCTACCTGTAGATTTTGGCCTCTAGCTCAGCCGGCACCTAGGGAAACCTACCAAACCTGTGCATTTCTGACAACTAGAGACCTAGGGGAATCCAAAATGGGGTGACTTGTGTGGCTCGGACCAGGTTCTGTTACCCAGAATCCTTTGCAAACCTCACAATTTGGCTAAAAAAACACATGTTCCTCACATTTCTGTGGAAGAAAGTTCTGGACTCTGAGAGGAGCCACAAATTTCCTTCCACCCAGCGTTCCCCCACGTCTCCCGATAACAAAATATACATCACTTGTGTGGGTAGGCCTAGCGCCCGCGACAGGAAACGCCCCAAAGAGCAACGTGGACACATCCACATTTTTGAAAGAAAACAGAGGTGTTTTTTGCAAAGTGCCTACCTGTAGATTTTGGCCTGTAGCTCATCCGGCACCTAGGGAAACCTACCAAACCTGTGCATTTCTGAAAACTAGAGACCTAGGGGAATCCAAGATGGGGTGACTTGTGTGGCTCGGACCAGGTTCTGTTACCCATAATCCTTTGCAAACCTCAAAATTTGGCTAAAAAAACACATGTTCCTCACATTTCTGTGGCAGAAGGTTCTGGAATCTGAGAGGAGCCACAAATTTCCTTCCACCCAGCGTTCCCCCAAGTCTCCCGATAAAAATGATACCTCACTTGTGTGGGTAGGCCTAGCGCCGGCGACAGGAAACGCCCCAAAGCGCAACGTGGACACATCCAATTTTTTTAAAGAAAACAGAGGTGTTTTTTGCAAAGTGCCTACCTGCAGATTTTGGCCTCTAGCTCAGCCGGCACCTAGGGAAACCTACCAAACCTGTGCATTTCTGAAAACTAGAGACCTAGGAGAATCCAAGATGGGGTGACTTGTGTGGCTCGGACCAGGTTCTGTTACCCAGAATCCTTTGCAAACCTCATAATTTGGCTAAAAAAACACATGTTCCTCACATTTCTGTGGAAGAAAGTTCTGGAATCTGAGAGGAGCCACAAATTTCCTTCCACCCAGCGTTCCCCCAAGTCTCCCGATAAAAATGATACCTCACTTGTGTGGGTAGGCCTAGCTCCCGCAACAGCAAACGCCCCAAAGCGCAACGTGGACACATCCAATTTTTTGAAAGAAAACAGAAGTGTTTTTTGCAAGGTGCCTACCTGTTGATTTTGGCCTCTAGCTCAGCCGCCACCTAGGGAAACCTACCAAACCTGTGCATTTCTGAAACTAGAGACCTAGGGGAATCCAAGATGGGGTGACTTGTGTGGCTCGGACCAGGTTCTGTTACCCAGAATCCTTTGCAAACCTCAAAATGTGGCTAAAAAAACACATGTTCCTCACATTTCTGTGGCAAAAAGTTCTGGAATCTGAGAGGAGCCACAAATTTCCTTCCACCCAGCGTTCCCTCACGTCTCCCGATAAAAATGATACCTCACTTGTGTGGGTAGGCCTAGCGCCCGCGACAGGAAACGCCCCAAAGCGCAACGTGGACACATCCAAATTTTTGAAAGAAAACAGAGATGTTTTTTGCAAAGTGCCTACCTGTAGATTTTGGCCTGTAGCTCAGCCGGCACCTAGGGAAACCTACCAAACCTGTGCATTTCTGAAAACTAGAGACCTAGGGGAATCCAAGATGGGGTGACTTGTGTGGCTCGGACCAGGATCTGTTACCCAGAATGCTTTGCAAACCTCAAAATTTGGCTAAAAAAACACATGTTCCTCACATTTCTGTGGAAGAAAGTTCTGGAATCTGAGAGGAGCCACAAATTTCCTTCCACCCAGCGTTCCCCCAAGTCTCCTGATAAAAATGATACCTCACTTGTGTGGGTAGGCCTAGCGCCCGCGACAGCAAACGCCCCAAAGCGCAACGTGGACACATCCAATTTTTTGAAAGAAAACAGAAGTGTTTTTTGCAAGGTGCCTACCTGTTGATTTTGGCCTCTAGCTCAGCCGCCACCTAGGGAAACTTACCAAACCTGTGCATTTCTGAAACTAGAGACCTAGGGGAATCCAAGATGGGGTGACTTGTGTGGCTCGGACCAGGCACTGTTACCCAGAACCCTTTACAAACCTCAAAATGTGGCTAAAAAAACACATGTTCCTCACATTTCTGTGGCAAAAAGTTCTGGAATCTGAGAGGAGCCACAAATTTCCTTCCACCCAGCGTTCCCTCACGTCTCCCGATAAAAATGATACCTCACTTGTGTGGGTAGGCCTAGCGCCCGCGACAGCAAACGCCCCAAAGCGCAACGTGGACACATCCAATTTTTTGAAAGAAAACAGAAGTGTTTTTTGCAAGGTGCCTACCTGTTGATTTTGGCCTCTAGCTCAGCCGCCACCTAGGGAAACCTACCAAACCTGTGCATTTCTGAAACTAGAGACCTAGGGGAATCCAAGATGGGGTGACTTGTGTGGCTCGGACCAGGTTCTGTTACCCAGAATCCTTTGCAAACCTCAAAATTTGGCTAAAAAAACACATGTTCCTCACATTTCTGTGGCAGAAAGTTTTGGAATCTGAGAGGAGCCACAAATTTCCTTCCACCCAGCGTTCCCCCAAGTCTCCCGATAAAAATGATACCTCACTTGTGTGGGTAGGCCTAGCGCCGCCGACAGGAAACGCCCCAAAGCGCAACGTGGACACATCCAATTTTTTTAAAGAAAACAGAAGTGTTTTTTGCAAAGTGCCTACCTGTAGATTTTGGCCTGTAGCTCAGCCGGCACCTAGGGAAACCTACCAAACCTGTGCATTTCTGAAAACTAGAGACCTAGGGGAATCCAAGATGGGGTGACTTGTGTGGCTCGGACCAGGTTCTGTGACCCAGAATCCTTTGCAAACCTCAAAATTTGGCTAAAAAAACACATGTTCCTCACATTTCTGTGGCAGAAAGTTCTGGAATCTGAGAGGAGCCACAAATTTCCTTCCACCCAGCGTTCCCCCAAGTCTCCCGATAAAAATGATACCTCACTTGTGTGGGTAGGCCTAGCGCCGGCGACAGCAAACGCCCCAAAGCGCAACGTCGACACATCCAATTTTTTTAAAGAAAACAGAGGTGTTTTTTGCAAATTGCCTACCAGCAGATTTTGGCCTCTAGCTCAGCCGGCACCTAGGGAAACCTACCAAACCTGTGCATTTCTGAAAACTAGAGACCTAGGGGAATCCAAGATGGGGTGACTTGTGTGGCTCGGACCAGGTTCTGTTACCCAGAATCCTTTGCAAACCTCAAAATGTGGCTAAAAAAACACATGTTCCTCACATTTCTGTGGCAAAAAGTTCTGGAATCTGAGAGGAGCCACAAATTTCCTTCCACCCAGCGTTCCCCCAAGTCTCCCGATAAAAATGATACATCACTTGTGTGGGTAGGCCTAGCGCCCGTGACAGGAAACGCCCCAAAGCGCAACATGGACACATCCAATTTATTGAAAGAAAACAGAGGTGTTTTTTTGCAAGGTGCCTACCTGTAGATTTTGGCCTCTAGCTCAGCCGGCACCTAGGGAAACCTACCAAACCTGTGCATTTCTGAAAACTAGAGACCTAGGGGAATCCAAGATGGGGTGACTTGTGTGGCTCGGACCAAGTTCTGTTACCCAGAATCCTTTGCAAACCTCAAAATTTGGCTAAAAAAACACATCTTCCTCACATTTCTGTGGCAGAAAGTTCTGGAATCTGAGAGGAGCCACAAATTTCCTTCCACCCAGCGTTCCCCCAAGTCTCCCGATAAAAATGATACCTCACTTGTGTGGGTAGGCCTAGCGCCGGCGACAGGAAACGCCCCAAAGCGCAACGTGGACACATCCAATTTTTTTAAAGAAAACAGAGGTGTTTTTTGCAAAGTGCCTACCAGCATATTTTGGCCTCTAGCTCAGCCGGCACCTAGGGAAACCTACCAAACCTGTGCATTTCTGAAAACTAGAGACCTAGGGGAATCCAAGATGGGGTGACTTGTGTGGCTCGGACCAGGTTCTGTTACCCAGAATCCTTTGCAAACCTCAAAATTTGGCTAAAAAACCACATGTTCCTCATATTTCTGTGGCAGAAAGTTCTGGAATCTGAGAGGAGCCACAAATTTCCTTCCACCCAGCGTTCCCCCAAGTCTCCCGATAAAAATGATACCTCACTTGTGTGGGTAGGCCTAGCGCCGCCGACAGGAAACGCCCCAAAGCGCAACGTGGACACATCCAATTTTTTTAAAGAAAAAAGAGGTGTTTTTTGCAAAGTGCCTACTAGCAGATTTTGGCCTCTAGCTCAGCCGGCACCTAGGGAAACCTACCAAACCTGTGCATTTCTGAAAACTAGAGACCTAGGGGAATCCAAGATGGGGTGACTTGTGTGGCTCGGACCAGGTTCTGTTACCCAGAATCCTTTGCAAACCTCAAAATTTGGCTAAAAAAACACATGTTCCTCACATTTCTGTGGAAGAAAGGTCTGGAATCTGAGAGGAGCCACAAATTTCCTACCACCCAGCGTTGCCCCAAGTCTCCCGATAAAAATGATACCTCACTTGTGTGGGTAGGCCTAGCGCCTGCGACAGCAAACGCCCCAAAGCGCAACGTGGACACATCAAATTGTTTGAAAGAAAACAGAAGTGTTTTTTGCAAGGTGCCTACTTGTAGATTTTGGCCTCTAGCTCAGCCGGCACCTAGGGAAACCTACCAAACCTGTGCATTTCTGAGAACTAGAGACCTAGGGGAATCTAAGATGGGGTGACTTGTGTGGGTCGGACCAGGTTCTGTTACCCAGAATCCTTTGCAAACCTCAAAATTTGGCTTAAAAAACACATGTTCCTCACATTTCTGTGGAAGAAAGTTCTGGAATCTGAGAGGAGCCACAAATTTCCTTCCACCCAGCGTTCCCCCACGTCTCCCGATAAAAATTATACATCACTTGTGTGGGTAGGCCTAGCGCCCGCGACAGGAAACGCCCCAAAGCGCAACGTGGACACATCCAAATTTTTGAAAGAAAACAGAGGTGTTTTTTGCAAAGTGCCTACCTGTACATTTTGGCCTGTAGTTCAGCCGGCACCTAGGGAAACCTACCAAACCTGTGCATTTCTGACAACTAGAGACCTAGGGGAATCCAAGATGGGGTGACTTGTGTGGCTCGGACCAGGTTCTGTTACCCAGAATCCTTTGCAAACCTCACAATTTGGCTAAAAAAACACATGTTCCTCACATTTCTGTGGAAGAAAGTTCTGGAATCTGAGAGGAGCCACAAATTTCCTTCCACCCAGCGTTCCCCCAAGTCTCCCGATAAAAATGATACCTCACTTGTGTGGGTAGGCCTAGCGCCCGCGACAGCAAACGCCCCAAAGCGCAACGTGGACACATCCAATTTTTTTAAAGAAAACAGAAGTGTTTTTTGCAAGGTGCCTACCTGTAGATTTTGGCCTCTAGCTCAGCCGGCACCTAGGGAAACCTACCAAACCTGTGCATTTCTGAAAACTAGAGACCTAGGGGAATCCAAGATGGGGTGACTTGTGTGGCTCGGACCAGGTTCTGTTACCCAGAATCCTTTGCAAACCTCAAAATTTGGCTAAAAAAACACATGTTCCTCACATTTCTGTGGCAGAAAGTTTTGGAATCTGAGAGGAGCCACAAATTTCCTTCCACCCAGCGTTCCCCCAAGTCTCCCGATAAAAATGATACCTCACTTGTGTGGGTAGGCCTAGCGCCGCCGACAGGAAACGCCCCAAAGCGCAACGTGGACACATCCAATTTTTTTAAAGAAAACAGAGGTGTTTTTTGCAAAGTGCCTACCAGCAGATTTTGGCCTCTAGCTCAGCCGGCACCTAGGGAAACCTACCAAACCTGTGCATTTCTGAAAACTAGAGACCTAGGGGAATCCAAGATGGGGTGACTTGTGTGGCTCGGACCAGGTTCTGTTACCCAGAATCCTTTGCAAACCTCAAAATTTGGCTAAAAAAACACATGTTCCTCACATTTCTGTGGCAGAAAGTTCTGGAATCTGAGAGGAGCCACAAATTTCCTTCCACCCAGCGTTCCCCCAAGTCTCCCGATAAAAATGATACCTCACTTGTGTGGGTAGGCCTAGCGCCTGCGACAGCAAACGCCCCAAAGCGCAACGTGGACACATCAAATTGTTTGAAAGAAAACAGAAGTGTTTTTTGCAAGGTGCCTACTTGTAGATTTTGGCCTCTAGCTCAGCCGGCACCTAGGGAAACCTACCAAACCTGTGCATTTCTGAGAACTAGAGACCTAGGGGAATCTAAGATGGGGTGACTTGTGTGGCTCGGACCAGGTTCTGTTACCCAGAATCCTTTGCAAACCTCAAAATTTGGCTTAAAAAACACATGTTCCTCACATTTCTGTGGAAGAAAGTTCTGGAATCTGAGAGGAGCCACAAATTTCCTTCCACCCAGCGTTCCCCCACGTCTCCCGATAAAAATTATACATCACTTGTGTGGGTAGGCCTAGCGCCCGCGACAGGAAACGCCCCAAAGCGCAACGTGGACACATCCAAATTTTTGAAAGAAAACAGAGGTGTTTTTTGCAAAGTGCCTACCTGTAGATTTTGGCCTGTAGTTCAGCCGGCACCTAGGGAAACCTACCAAACCTGTGCATTTCTGACAACTAGAGACCTAGGGGAATCCAAGATGGGGTGACTTGTGTGGCTCGGACCAGGTTCTGTTACCCAGAATCCTTTGCAAACCTCACAATTTGGCTAAAAAAACACATGTTCCTCACATTTCTGTGGAAGAAAGTTCTGGAATCTGAGAGGAGCCACAAATTTCCTTCCACCCAGCGTTCCCCCAATAAAATAAAAATGATACCTCACTTGTGTGGGTAGGCCTAGCGCCCGCGACAGCAAACGCCCCAAAGCGCAACGTGGACACATCCAATTTTTTTAAAGAAAACAGAAGTGTTTTTTGCAAGGTGCCTACCTGTAGATTTTGGCCTCTAGCTCAGCCGGCACCTAGGGAAACCTACCAAACCTGTGCATTTCTGAAAACTAGAGACCTAGGGGAATCCAAGATGGGGTGACTTGTGTGGCTCGGACCAGGTTCTGTTACCCAGAATCCTTTGCAAACCTCAAAATTTGGCTAAAAAAACACATGTTCCTCACATTTCTGTGGCAGAAAGTTTTGGAATCTGAGAGGAGCCACAAATTTCCTTCCACCCAGCGTTCCCCCAAGTCTCCCGATAAAAATGATACCTCACTTGTGTGGGTAGGCCTAGCGCCGCCGACAGGAAACGCCCCAAAGCGCAACGTGGACACATCCAATTTTTTTAAAGAAAACAGAGGTGTTTTTTGCAAAGTGCCTACCAGCAGATTTTGGCCTCTAGCTCAGCCGGCACCTAGGGAAACCTACCAAACCTGTGCATTTCTGAAAACTAGAGACCTAGGGGAATCCAAGATGGGGTGACTTGTGTGGCTCGGACCAGGTTCTGTTACCCAGAATCCTTTGCAAACCTCAAAATTTGGCTAAAAAAACACATGTTCCTCACATTTCTGTGGCAGAAAGTTCTGGAATCTGAGAGGAGCCACAAATTTCCTTCCACCCAGCGTTCCCCCAAGTCTCCCGATAAAAATGATACCTCACTTGTGTGGGTAGGCCTAGCGCCGGCGACAGGAAACGCCCCAAAGCGCAACGTGGACACATCCAATTTTTTTAAAGAAAACAGAGGTGTTTTTTGCAAAGTGCCTACCAGCAGATTTTGGCCTCTAGCTCAGCCGGCACCTAGGGAAACCTACCAAACCTGTGCATTTCTGAAAACTAGAGACCTAGGGGAATCCAAGATGGGGTGACTTGTGTGGCTCGGACCAGGTTCTGTTACCCAGAATCCTTTGCAAACCTCAAAATGTGGCTAAAAAAACACATGTTCCTCACATTTCTGTGGCAAAAAGTTCTGGAATCTGAGAGGAGCCACAAATTTCCTTCCACCCAGCGTTCCCCCAAGTCTCCCGATAAAAATGATACCTCACTTGTGTGGGTAGGCCTAGCGCCGGCGACAGGAAACGCCCCAAAGCGCAACGTGGACACATCCAATTTTTTTAAAGAAAACAGAGGTGTTTTTTGCAAAGTGCCTACCAGCATATTTTGGCCTCTAGCTCAGCCGGCACCTAGGGAAACCTACCAAACCTGTGCATTTCTGAAAACTAGAGACCTAGGGGAATCCAAGATGGGGTGACTTGTGTGGCTCGGACCAGGTTCTGTTACCCAGAATCCTTTGCAAACCTCAAAATTTGGCTAAAAAACCACATGTTCCTCATATTTCTGTGGCAGAAAGTTCTGGAATCTGAGAGGAGCCACAAATTTCCTTCCACCCAGCGTTCCCCCAAGTCTCCCGATAAAAATGATACCTCACTTGTGTGGGTAGGCCTAGCGCCGCCGACAGGAAACGCCCCAAAGCGCAACGTGGACACATCCAATTTTTTTAAAGAAAAAAGAGGTGTTTTTTGCAAAGTGCCTACTAGCAGATTTTGGCCTCTAGCTCAGCCGGCACCTAGGGAAACCTACCAAACCTGTGCATTTCTGAAAACTAGAGACCTAGGGGAATCCAAGATGGGGTGACTTGTGTGGCTCGGACCAGGTTCTGTTACCCAGAATCCTTTGCAAACCTCAAAATTTGGCTAAAAAAACACATGTTCCTCACATTTCTGTGGCAGAAAGTTCTGGAATCTGAGAGGAGCCACAAATTTCCTTCCACCCAGCGTTCCCCCAAGTCTCCCGATAAAAATGATACCTCACTTGTGTGGGTAGGCCTAGCGCCCGCGACAGCAAACGCCCCAAAGCGCAACGTGGACACATCCAATTTTTTTAAAGAAAACAGAAGTGTTTTTTGCAAGGTGCCTACCTGCAGATTTTGGCCTCTAGCTCAGCCGGCACCTAGGGAAACCTACCAAACCTGTGCATTTCTGAAAACTAGAGACCTAGGGGAATCCAAGATGGGGTGACTTGTGTGGCTCGGACCAGGTTCTGTTACCCAGAATCCTTTGCAAACCTCAAAATTTGGCTAAAAAAACACATGTTCCTCACATTTCTGTGGAAGAAAGGTCTGGAATCTGAGAGGAGCCACAAATTTCCTACCACCCAGCGTTCCCCCAAGTCTCCCGATAAAAATGATACCTCACTTGTGTGGGTAGGCCTAGCGCCTGCGACAGCAAACGCCCCAAAGCGCAACGTGGACACATCAAATTGTTTGAAAGAAAACAGAAGTGTTTTTTGCAAGGTGCCTACTTGTAGATTTTGGCCTCTAGCTCAGCCGGCACCTAGGGAAACCTACCAAACCTGTGCATTTCTGAGAACTAGAGACCTAGGGGACTCTAAGATGGGGTGACTTGTGTGGCTCGGACCAGGTTATGTTACCCAGAATCCTTTGCAAACCTCAAAATTTGGCTAAAAAAACACATGTTCCTCACATTTCTGTGGAAGAAAGTTCTGGAATCTGAGAGGAGCCACAAATTTCCTTCCACCCAGCGTTCCCCCACGTCTCCCGATAAAAATTATACATCACTTGTGTGGGTAGGCCTAGCGCCCGCGACAGGAAACGCCCCAAAGCGCAACGTGGACACATCCAAATTTTTGAAAGAAAACAGAGGTGTTTTTTGCAAAGTGCCTACCTGTAGATTTTGGCCTGTAGTTCAGCCGGCACCTAGGGAAACCTACCAAACCTGTGCATTTCTGACAACTAGAGACCTAGGGGAATCCAAGATGGGGTGACTTGTGTGGCTCGGACCAGGTTCTGTTACCCAGAATCCTTTGCAAACCTCACAATTTGGCTAAAAAAACACATGTTCCTCACATTTCTGTGGAAGAAAGTTCTGGAATCTGAGAGGAGCCACAAATTTCCTTCCACCCAGCGTTCCCCCAAGTCTCCCGATAAAAATGATACCTCACTTGTGTGGGTAGGCCTAGCGCCCGCGACAGCAAACGCCCCAAAGCGCAACGTGGACACATCCAATTTTTTTAAAGAAAACAGAAGTGTTTTTTGCAAGGTGCCTACCTGTAGATTTTGGCCTCTAGCTCAGCCGGCACCTAGGGAAACCTACCAAACCTGTGCATTTCTGAAAACTAGAGACCTAGGGGAATCCAAGATGGGGTGACTTGTGTGGCTCGGACCAGGTTCTGTTACCCAGAATCCTTTGCAAACCTCAAAATTTGGCTAAAAAAACACATGTTCCTCACATTTCTGTGGCAGAAAGTTTTGGAATCTGAGAGGAGCCACAAATTTCCTTCCACCCAGCGTTCCCCCAAGTCTCCCGATAAAAATGATACCTCACTTGTGTGGGTAGGCCTAGCGCCGCCGACAGGAAACGCCCCAAAGCGCAACGTGGACACATCCAATTTTTTTAAAGAAAACAGAGGTGTTTTTTGCAAAGTGCCTACCAGCAGATTTTGGCCTCTAGCTCAGCCGGCACCTAGGGAAACCTACCAAACCTGTGCATTTCTGAAAACTAGAGACCTAGGGGAATCCAAGATGGGGTGACTTGTGTGGCTCGGACCAGGTTCTGTTACCCAGAATCCTTTGCAAACCTCAAAATTTGGCTAAAAAAACACATGTTCCTCACATTTCTGTGGCAGAAAGTTCTGGAATCTGAGAGGAGCCACAAATTTCCTTCCACCCAGCGTTCCCCCAAGTCTCCCGATAAAAATGATACCTCACTTGTGTGGGTAGGCCTAGCGCCGGCGACAGGAAACGCCCCAAAGCGCAACGTGGACACATCCAATTTTTTTAAAGAAAACAGAGGTGTTTTTTGCAAAGTGCCTACCAGCAGATTTTGGCCTCTAGCTCAGCCGGCACCTAGGGAAACCTACCAAACCTGTGCATTTCTGAAAACTAGAGACCTAGGGGAATCCAAGATGGGGTGACTTGTGTGGCTCGGACCAGGTTCTGTTACCCAGAATCCTTTGCAAACCTCAAAATGTGGCTAAAAAAACACATGTTCCTCACATTTCTGTGGCAAAAAGTTCTGGAATCTGAGAGGAGCCACAAATTTCCTTCCACCCAGCGTTCCCCCAAGTCTCCCGATAAAAATGATACCTCACTTGTGTGGGTAGGCCTAGCGCCCGTGACAGGAAACGCCCCAAAGCGCAACATGGACACATCCAATTTTTTAAAAGAAAACAGAGGTGTTTTTTTGCAAGGTGCCTACCTGTAGATTTTGGCCTCTAGCTCAGCCGGCACCTAGGGAAACCTACCAAACCTGTGCATTTCTGAAAACTAGAGACCTAGGGGAATCCAAGATGGGGTGACTTGTGTGGCTCGGACCAGGTTCTGTTACCCAGAATCCTTTGCAAACCTCAAAATTTGGCTAAAAAAACACATCTTCCTCACATTTCTGTGGCAGAAAGTTCTGGAATCTGAGAGGAGCCACAAATTTCCTTCCACCCAGCGTTCCCCCAAGTCTCCCGATAAAAATGATACCTCACTTGTGTGGGTAGGCCTAGCGCCGGCGACAGGAAACGCCCCAAAGCGCAACGTGGACACATCCAATTTTTTTAAAGAAAACAGAGGTGTTTTTTGCAAAGTGCCTACCAGCAGATTTTGGCCTCTAGCTCAGCCGGCACCTAGGGAAACCTACCAAACCTGTGCATTTCTGAAAACTAGAGACCTAGGGGAATCCAAGATGGGGTGACTTGTGTGGCTCGGACCAGGTTCTGTTACCCAGAATCCTTTGCAAACCTCAAAATTTGGCTAAAAAAACACATGTTCCTCACATTTCTGTGGCAGAAAGTTCTGGAATCTGAGAGGAGCCACAAATTTCCTTCCACCCAGCGTTCCCCCAAGTCTCCCGATAAAAATGATACCTCACTTGTGTGGGTAGGCCTAGCGCCGCCGACAGGAAACGCCCCAAAGCGCAACGTGGACACATCCAATTTTTTTAAAGAAAAAAGAGGTGTTTTTTGCAAAGTGCCTACCAGCAGATTTTGGCCTCTAGCTCAGCCGGCACCTAGGGAAACCTACCAAACCTGTGCATTTCTGAAAACTAGAGACCTAGGGGAATCCAAGATGGGGTGACTTGTGTGGCTCGGACCAGGTTCTGTTACCCAGAATCCTTTGCAAACCTCAAAATTTGGCTAAAAAAACACATGTTCCTCACATTTCTGTGGCAGAAAGTTCTGGAATCTGAGAGGAGCCACAAATTTCCTTCCACCCAGCGTTCCCCCACGTCTCCCGATAAAAATTATACATCACTTGTGTGGGTAGGCCTAGCGCCCGCGACAGGAAACGCCCCAAAGCGCAACGTGGACACATCCAAATTTTTGAAAGAAAACAGAGGTGTTTTTTGCAAAGTGCCTAACTGTAGATTTTGGCCTGTAGATCAGCCGGCACCTAGGGAAACCTACCAAACCTGTGCATTTCTGACAACTAGAGACCTAGGGGAATCCAAGATGGGGTGACTTGTGTGGCTCGGACCAGGTTCTGTTACCCAGAATCCTTTGCAAACCTCACAATTTGGCTAAAAAAACACATGTTCCTCACATTTCTGTGCAAGAAAGTTCTGGAATCTGAGAGGAGCCACAAATTTCCTTCCACCCAGCGTTCCCCCAAGTCTCCCGATAAAAATGATACCTCACTTGTGTGGGTAGGCCTAGCGCCCGCGACAGCAAACGCCCCAAAGCGCAACGTGGACACATCCAATTTTTTTAAAGAAAACAGAAGTGTTTTTTGCAAGGTGCCTACCTGTAGATTTTGGCCTCTAGCTCAGCCGGCACCTAGGGAAACCTACCAAACCTGTGCATTTCTGAAAACTAGAGACCTAGGGGAATCCAAGATGGGGTGACTTGTGTGGCTCGGACCAGGTTCTGTTACCCAGAATCCTTTGCAAACCTCAAAATTTGGCTAAAAAAACACATGTTCCTCACATTTCTGTGGCAGAAAGTTTTGGAATCTGAGAGGAGCCACAAATTTCCTTCCACCCAGCGTTCCCCCAAGTCTCCCGATAAAAATGATACCTCACTTGTGTGGGTAGGCCTAGCGCCGCCGACAGGAAACGCCCCAAAGCGCAACGTGGACACATCCAATTTTTTAAAAGAAAACAGAGGTGTTTTTTGCAAAGTGCCTACCAGCAGATTTTGGCCTCTAGCTCAGCCGGCACCTAGGGAAACCTACCAAACCTGTGCATTTCTGAAAACTAGAGACCTAGGGGAATCCAAGATGGGGTGACTTGTGTGGCTCGGACCAGGTTCTGTTACCCAGAATCCTTTGCAAACCTCAAAATGTGGCTAAAAAAACACATGTTCCTCACATTTCTGTGGCAAAAAGTTCTGGAATCTGAGAGGAGCCACAAATTTCCTTCCACCCAGCGTTCCCCCAAGTCTCCCGATAAAAATGATACCTCACTTGTGTGGGTAGGCCTAGCGCCCGTGACAGGAAACGCCCCAAAGCGCAACATGGACACATCCAATTTTTTGAAAGAAAACAGAGGTGTTTTTTTGCAAGGTGCCTACCTGTAGATTTTGGCCTCTAGCTCAGCCGGCACCTAGGGAAACCTACCAAACCTGTGCATTTCTGAAAACTAGAGACCTAGGGGAATCCAAGATGGGGTGACTTGTGTGGCTCGGACCAAGTTCTGTTACACAGAATCCTTTGCAAACCTCAAAATTTGGCTAAAAAAACACATCTTCCTCACATTTCTGTGGCAGAAAGTTCTGGAATCTGAGAGGAGCCACAAATTTCATTCCACCCAGCGTTCCCCCAAGTCTCCCGATAAAAATGATACCTCACTTGTGTGGGTAGGCCTAGCGCCGGCGACAGGAAACGCCCCAAAGCGCAACGTGGACACATCCAATTTTTTTAAAGAAAACAGAGGTGTTTTTTGCAAAGTGCCTACCAGCAGATTTTGGCCTCTAGCTCAGCCGGCACCTAGGGAAACCTACCAAACCTGTGCATTTCTGAAAACTAGAGACCTAGGGGAATCCAAGATGGGGTGACTTGTGTGGCTCGGACCAGGTTCTGTTACCCAGAATCCTTTGCAAACCTCAAAATTTGGCTAAAAAACCACATGTTCCTCATATTTCTGTGGCAGAAAGTTCTGGAATCTGAGAGGAGCCACAAATTTCCTTCCACCCAGCGTTCCCCCAAGTCTCCCGATAAAAATGATACCTCACTTGTGTGGGTAGGCCTAGCGCCGCCGACAGGAAACGCCCCAAAGCGCAACGTGGACACATCCAATTTTTTTAAAGAAAAAAGAGGTGTTTTTTGCAAAGTGCCTACTAGCAGATTTTGGCCTCTAGCTCAGCCGGCACCTAGGGAAACCTACCAAACCTGTGCATTTCTGAAAACTAGAGACCTAGGGGAATCCAAGATGGGGTGACTTGTGTGGCTCGGACCAGGTTCTGTTACCCAGAATCCTTTGCAAACCTCAAAATTTGGCTAAAAAAACACATGTTCCTCACATTTCTGTGGCAGAAAGTTCTGGAATCTGAGAGGAGCCACAAATTTCCTTCCACCCAGCGTTCCCCCAAGTCTCCCGATAAAAATGATACCTCACTTGTGTGGGTAGGCCTAGCGCCCGCGACAGCAAACGCCCCAAAGCGCAACGTGGACACATCCAATTTTTTTAAAGAAAACAGAAGTGTTTTTTGCAAGGTGCCTACCTGCAGATTTTGGCCTCTAGCTCAGCCGGCACCTAGGGAAACCTACCAAACCTGTGCATTTCTGAAAACTAGAGACCTAGGGGAATCCAAGATGGGGTGACTTGTGTGGCTCAGACCAGGTTCTGTTACCCAGAATCCTTTGCAAACCTCAAGATTTGGCTAAAAAAACACATGTTCCTCACATTTCTGTGGAAGAAAGGTCTGGAATCTGAGAGGAGCCACAAATTTCCTACCACCCAGCGTTCCCCCAAGTCTCCCGATAAAAATGATACCTCACTTGTGTGGGTAGGCCTAGCGCCTGCGACAGCAAACGCCCCAAAGCGCAACGTGGACACATCAAATTGTTTGAAAGAAAACAGAAGTGTTTTTTGCAAGGTGCCTACTTGTAGATTTTGGCCTCTAGCTCAGCCGGCACCTAGGGAAACCTACCAAACCTGTGCATTTCTGAGAACTAGAGACCTAGGGGAATCTAAGATGGGGTGACTTGTGTGGCTCGGACCAGGTTCTGTTACCCAGAATCCTTTGCAAACCTCAAAATTTGGCTAAAAAAACACATGTTCCTCACATTTCTGTGGAAGAAAGTTCTGGAATCTGAGAGGAGCCACAAATTTCCTTCCACCCAGCGTTCCCCCACGTCTCCCGATAAAAATTATACATCACTTGTGTGGGTAGGCCTAGCGCCCGCGACAGGAAACGCCCCAAAGCGCAACGTGGACACATCCAAATTTTTGAAAGAAAACAGAGGTGTTTTTTGCAAAGTGCCTACCTGTAGATTTTGGCCTGTAGTTCAGCCGGCACCTAGGGAAACCTACCAAACCTGTGCATTTCTGACAACTAGAGACCTAGGGGAATCCAAGATGGGGTGACTTGTGTGGCTCGGACCAGGTTCTGTTACCCAGAATCCTTTGCAAACCTCACAATTTGGCTAAAAAACCACATGTTCCTCATATTTCTGTGGCAGAAAGTTCTGGAATCTGAGAGGAGCCACAAATTTCCTTCCACCCAGCGTTCCCCCAAGTCTCCCGATAAAAATGATACCTCACTTGTGTGGGTAGGCCTAGCGCCGCCGACAGGAAACGCCCCAAAGCGCAACGTGGACACATCCAATTTTTTTAAAGAAAAAAGAGGTGTTTTTTGCAAAGTGCCTACTAGCAGATTTTGGCCTCTAGCTCAGCCGGCACCTAGGGAAACCTACCAAACCTGTGCATTTCTGAAAACTAGAGACCTAGGGGAATCCAAGATGGGGTGACTTGTGTGGCTCGGACCAGGTTCTGTTACCCAGAATCCTTTGCAAACCTCAAAATTTGGCTAAAAAAACACATGTTCCTCACATTTCTGTGGCAGAAAGTTCTGGAATCTGAGAGGAGCCACAAATTTCCTTCCACCCAGCGTTCCCCCAAGTCTCCCGATAAAAATGATACCTCACTTGTGTGGGTAGGCCTAGCGCCGGCGACAGGAAACGCCCCAAAGCGCAACGTGGACACATCCAATTTTTTTAAAGAAAACAGAGGTGTTTTTTGCAAAGTGCCTACCAGCAGATTTTGGCCTCTAGCTCAGCCGGCACCTAGGGAAACCTACCAAACCTGTGCATTTCTGAAAACTAGAGACCTAGGGGAATCCAAGATGGGGTGACTTGTGTGGCTCGGACCAGGTTCTGTTACCCAGAAACCTTTGCAAACCTCAAAATTTGGCTAAAAAAACACATGTTCCTCACATTTCTGTGGCAGAAAGTTCTGGAATCTGAGAGGAGCCACAAATTTCCTTCCACCCAGCGTTCCCCCACGTCTCCCGATAAAAATTATACATCACTTGTGTGGGTAGGCCTAGCGCCCGCGACAGGAAACGCCCCAAAGAGCAACGTGGACACATCCAATATTTTGAAAGAAAACAGAGGTGTTTTTTGCAAAGTGCCTACCTGTAGATTTTGGCCTGTAGATCAGCCGGCACCTAGGGAAACCTACCAAACCTGTGAATTTCTGACAACTAGAGACCTAGGGGAATCCAAGATGGGGTGACTTGTGTGGCTCGGACCAGGTTCTGTTACCCAGAATCCTTTGCAAACCTCACAATTTGGCTAAAAAAACACATGTTCCTCACATTTCTGTGCAAGAAAGTTCTGGAATCTGAGAGGAGCCACAAATTTCCTTCCACCCAGCGTTCCCCCAAGTCTCCCGATAAAAATGATACCTCACTTGTGTGGGTAGGCCTAGCGCCCGCGACAGCAAACGCCCCAAAGCGCAACGTGGACACATCCAATTTTTTTAAAGAAAACAGAAGTGTTTTTTGCAAGGTGCCTACCTGTAGATTTTGGCCTCTAGCTCAGCCGGCACCTAGGGAAACCTACCAAACCTGTGCATTTCTGAAAACTAGAGACCTAGGGGAATCCAAGATGGGGTGACTTGTGTGGCTCGGACCAGGTTCTGTTACCCAGAATCCTTTGCAAACCTCAAAATTTGGCTAAAAAAACACATGTTCCTCACATTTCTGTGGCAGAAAGTTTTGGAATCTGAGAGGAGCCACAAATTTCCTTCCACCCAGCGTTCCCCCAAGTCTCCCGATAAAAATGATACCTCACTTGTGTGGGTAGGCCTAGCGCCGCCGACAGGAAACGCCCCAAAGCGCAACGTGGACACATCCAATTTTTTAAAAGAAAACAGAGGTGTTTTTTGCAAAGTGCCTACCAGCAGATTTTGGCCTCTAGCTCAGCCGGCACCTAGGGAAACCTACCAAACCTGTGCATTTCTGAAAACTAGAGACCTAGGGGAATCCAAGATGGGGTGACTTGTGTGGCTCGGACCAGGTTCTGTTACCCAGAATCCTTTGCAAACCTCAAAATTTGGCTAAAAAAACACATGTTCCTCACATTTCTGTGGCAGAAAGTTCTGGAATCTGAGAGTAGCCACAAATTTCCTTCCACCCAGCGTTCCCCCAAGTCTCCCGATAAAAATGATACCTCACTTGTGTGGGTAGGCCTAGCGCCGGCGACAGGAAACGCCCCAAAGCGCAACGTGGACACATCCAATTTTTTTAAAGAAAACAGAGGTGTTTTTTGCAAAGTGCCTACCAGCAGATTTTGGCCTCTAGCTCAGCCGGCACCTAGGGAAACCTACCAAACCTGTGCATTTCTGAAAACTAGAGACCTAGGGGAATCCAAGATGGGGTGACTTGTGTGGCTCGGACCAGGTTCTGTTACCCAGAATCCTTTGCAAACCTCAAAATGTGGCTAAAAAAACACATGTTCCTCACATTTCTGTGGCAAAAAGTTCTGGAATCTGAGAGGAGCCACAAATTTCCTTCCACCCAGCGTTCCCCCAAGTCTCCCGATAAAAATGATACCTCACTTGTGTGGGTAGGCCTAGCGCCCGTGACAGGAAACGCCCCAAAGCGCAACATGGACACATCCAATTTTTTGAAAGAAAACAGAGGTGTTTTTTTGCAAGGTGCCTACCTGTAGATTTTGGCCTCTAGCTCAGCCGGCACCTAGGGAAACCTACCAAACCTGTGCATTTCTGAAAACTAGAGACCTAGGGGAATCCAAGATGGGGTGACTTGTGTGGCTCGGACCAGGTTCTGTTACCCAGAATCCTTTGCAAACCTCAAAATTTGGCTAAAAAAACACATCTTCCTCACATTTCTGTGGCAGAAAGTTCTGGAATCTGAGAGGAGCCACAAATTTCCTTCCACCCAGCGTTCCCCCAAGTCTCCCGATAAAAATGATACCTCACTTGTGTGGGTAGGCCTAGCGCCGGCGACAGGAAACGCCCCAAAGCGCAACGTGGACACATCCAATTTTTTTAAAGAAAACAGAGGTGTTTTTTGCAAAGTGCCTACCAGCAGATTTTGGCCTCTAGCTCAGCCGGCACCTAGGGAAACCTACCAAACCTGTGCATTTCTGAAAACTAGAGACCTAGGGGAATCCAAGATGGGGTGACTTGTGTGGCTCGGACCAGGTTCTGTTACCCAGAATCCTTTGCAAACCTCAAAATGTGGCTAAAAAAACACATGTTCCTCACATTTCTGTGGCAAAAAGTTCTGGAATCTGAGAGGAGCCACAAATTTCCTTCCACCCAGCGTTCCCCCAAGTCTCCCGATAAAAATGATACCTCACTTGTGTGGGTAGGCCTAGCGCCCGTGACAGGAAACGCCCCAAAGCGCAACATGGACACATCCAATTTTTTGAAAGAAAACAGAGGTGTTTTTTTGCAAGGTGCCTACCTGTAGATTTTGGCCTCTAGCTCAGCCGGCACCTAGGGAAACCTACCAAACCTGTGCATTTCTGAAAACTAGAGACCTAGGGGAATCCAAGATGGGGTGACTTGTGTGGCTCGGACCAGGTTCTGTTACCCAGAATCCTTTGCAAACCTCAAAATTTGGCTAAAAAAACACATCTTCCTCACATTTCTGTGGCAGAAAGTTCTGGAATCTGAGAGGAGCCACAAATTTCCTTCCACCCAGCGTTCCCCCAAGTCTCCCGATAAAAATGATACCTCACTTGTGTGGGTAGGCCTAGCGCCGGCGACAGGAAACGCCCCAAAGCGCAACGTGGACACATCCAATTTTTTTAAAGAAAACAGGTGTTTTTTGCAAAGTGCCTACCAGCAGATTTTGGCCTCTAGCTCAGCCGGCACCTAGGGAAACCCACCAAACCTGTGCATTTCTGAAAACTAGAGACCTAGGGGAATCCAAGATGGGGTGACTTGTGTGGCTCGGACCAGGTTCTGTTACCCAGAATCCTTTGCAAACCTCAAAATTTGGCTAAAAAAACACATGTTCCTCACATTTCTGTGGCAGAAAGTTCTGGAATCTGAGACGAGCCACAAATTTCCTTCCACCCAGCGTTCCCCCAAGTCTCCCGATAAAAATGATACCTCACTTGTGTGGGTAGGCCTAGCGCCGCCGACAGGAAACGCCCCAAAGCGCAACGTGGACACATCCAATTTTTTTAAAGAAAAAAGAGTTGTTTTTTGCAAAGTGCCTACCAGCAGATTTTGGCCTCTAGCTCAGCCGGCACCTAGGGAAACCTACCAAACCTGTGCATTTCTGAAAACTAGAGACCTAGGGGAATCCAAGATGGGGTGACTTGTGTGGCTCGGACCAGGTTCTGTTACCCAGAATCCTTTGCAAACCTCAAAATTTGGCTAAAAAAACACATGTTCCTCACATTTCTGTGGCAGAAAGTTCTGGAATCTGAGAGGAGCCACAAATTTCCTTCCACCCAGCGTTCCCCCACGTCTCCCGATAAAAATGATACATCACTTGTGTGGGTAGGCCTAGCGCCCGCGACAGGAAACGCCCCAAAGCGCAACGTGGACACATCCAAATTTTTGAAAGAAAACAGAGGTGTTTTTTGCAAAGTGCCTACCTGTAGATTTTGGCCTGTAGATCAGCCGGCACCTAGGGAAACCTACCAAACCTGTGCATTTCTGACAACTAGAGACCTAGGGGAATCCAAGATGGGGTGACTTGTGTGGCTCGGACCAGGTTCTGTTACCCAGAATCCTTTGCAAACCTCACAATTTGGCTAAAAAAACACATGTTCCTCACATTTCTGTGGAAGAAAGTTCTGGAATCTGAGAGGAGCCACAAATTTCCTTCCACCCAGCGTTCCCCCAAGTCTCCCGATAAAAATGATACCTCACTTGTGTGGGTAGGCCTAGCGCCCGCGACAGCAAACGCCCCAAAGCGCAACGTGGACACATCCAATTTTTTTAAAGAAAACAGAAGTGTTTTTTGCAAGGTGCCTACCTGTAGATTTTGGCCTCTAGCTCAGCCGGCACCTAGGGAAACCTACCAAACCTGTGCATTTCTGAAAACTAGAGACCTAGGGGAATCCAAGATGGGGTGACTTGTGTGGCTCGGACCAGGTTCTGTTACCCAGAATCCTTTGCAAACCTCAAAATTTGGCTAAAAAAACACATGTTCCTCACATTTCTGTTTCAGAAAGTTTTGGAATCTGAGAGGAGCCACAAATTTCCTTCCACCCAGCGTTCCCCCAAGTCTCCCGATAAAAATGATACCTCACTTGTGTGGGTAGGCCTAGCGCCGCCGACAGGAAACGCCCCAAAGCGCAACGTGGACACATCCAATTTTTTAAAAGAAAACAGAGGTGTTTTTTGCAAAGTGCCTACCAGCAGATTTTGGCCTCTAGCTCAGCCGGCACCTAGGGAAACCTACCAAACCTGTGCATTTCTGAAAACTAGAGACCTAGGGGAATCCAAGATGGGGTGACTTGTGTGGCTCGGACCAGGTTCTGTTACCCAGAATCCTTTGCAAACCTCAAAATTTGGCTAAAAAAACACATGTTCCTCACATTTCTGTGGCAGAAAGTTCTGGAATCTGAGAGGAGCCACAAATTTCCTTCCACCCAGCGTTCCCCCAAGTCTCCCGATAAAAATGATACCTCACTTGTGTGGGTAGGCCTAGCGCCGGCGACAGGAAACGCCCCAAAGCGCAACGTGGACACATCCAATTTTTTAAAAGAAAACAGAGGTGTTTTTTGCAAAGTGCCTACCAGCAGATTTTGGCCTCTAGCTCAGCCGGCACCTAGGGAAACCTACCAAACCTGTGCATTTCTGAAAACTAGAGACCTAGGGGAATCCAAGATGGGGTGACTTGTGTGGCTCGGACCAGGTTCTGTTACCCAGAATCCTTTGCAAACCTCAAAATGTGGCTAAAAAAACACATGTTCCTCACATTTCTGTGGCACAAAGTTCTGGAATCTGAGAGGAGCCACAAATTTCCTTCCACCCAGCGTTCCCCCACGTCTCCCGATAAAAATTATACATCACTTGTGTGGGTAGGCCTAGCGCCCGCGACAGGAAACGCCCCAAAGCGCAACGTGGACACATCCAAATTTTTGAAAGAAAACAGAGGTGTTTTTTGCAAAGTGCCTACCTGTAGATTTTGGCCTGTAGATCAGCCGGCACCTAGGGAAACCTACCAAACCTGTGCATTTCTGACAACTAGAGACCTAGGGGAATCCAAGATGGGGTGACTTGTGTGGCTCGGACCAGGTTCTGTTACCCAGAATCCTTTGCAAACCTCACAATTTGGCTAAAAAAACACATGTTCCTCACATTTCTGTGCAAGAAAGTTCTGGAATCTGAGAGGAGCCACAAATTTCCTTCCACCCAGCGTTCCCCCAAGTCTCCCGATAAAAATGATACCTCACTTGTGTGGGTAGGCCTAGCGCCCGCGACAGCAAACGCCCCAAAGCGCAACGTGGACACATCCAATTTTTTTAAAGAAAACAGAAGTGTTTTTTGCAAGGTGCCTACCTGTAGATTTTGGCCTCTAGCTCAGCCGGCACCTAGGGAAACCTACCAAACCTGTGCATTTCTGAAAACTAGAGACCTAGGGGAATCCAAGATGGGGTGACTTGTGTGGCTCGGACCAGGTTCTGTTACCCAGAATCCTTTGCAAACCTCAAAATTTGGCTAAAAAAACACATGTTCCTCACATTTCTGTGGCAGAAAGTTTTGGAATCTGAGAGGAGCCACAAATTTCCTTCCACCCAGCGTTCCCCCAAGTCTCCCGATAAAAATGATACCTCACTTGTGTGGGTAGGCCTAGCGCCGCCGACAGGAAACGCCCCAAAGCGCAACGTGGACACATCCAATTTTTTAAAAGAAAACAGAGGTGTTTTTTGCAAAGTGCCTACCAGCAGATTTTGGCCTCTAGCTCAGCCGGCACCTAGGGAAACCTACCAAACCTGTGCATTTCTGAAAACTAGAGACCTAGGGGAATCCAAGATGGGGTGACTTGTGTGGCTCGGACCAGGTTCTGTTACCCAGAATCCTTTGCAAACCTCAAAATGTGGCTAAAAAAACACATGTTCCTCACATTTCTGTGGCAAAAAGTTCTGGAATCTGAGAGGAGCCACAAATTTCCTTCCACCCAGCGTTCCCCCAAGTCTCCCGATAAAAATGATACCTCACTTGTGTGGGTAGGCCTAGCGCCCGTGACAGGAAACGCCCCAAAGCGCAACATGGACACATCCAATTTTTTGAAAGAAAACAGAGGTGTTTTTTTGCAAAGTGCCTACCTGTAGATTTTGGCCTCTAGCTCAGCCGGCACCTAAGGAAACCTACCAAACCTGTGCATTTCTGAAAACTAGAGACCTAGGGGAATCCAAGATGGGGTGACTTGTGTGGCTCGGACCAAGTTCTGTTACACAGAATCCTTTGCAAACCTCAAAATTGGGCTAAAAAAACACATCTTCCTCACATTTCTGTGGCAGAAAGTTCTGGAATCTGAGAGGAGCCACAAATTTCCTTCCACCCAGCGTTCCCCCAAGTCTCCCGATAAAAATGATACCTCACTTGTGTGGGTAGGCCTAGCGCCGGCGACAGGAAACGCCCCAAAGCGCAACGTGGACACATCCAATTTTTTTAAAGAAAACAGAGGTGTTTTTTGCAAAGTGCCTACCAGCAGATTTTGGCCTCTAGCTCAGCCGGCACCTAGGGAAACCTACCAAACCTGTGCATTTCTGAAAACTAGAGACCTAGGGGAATCCAAGATGGGGTGACTTGTGTGGCTCGGACCAGGTTCTGTTACCCAGAATCCTTTGCAAACCTCAAAATTTGGCTAAAAAACCACATGTTCCTCATATTTCTGTGGCAGAAAGTTCTGGAATCTGAGAGGAGCCACAAATTTCCTTCTACCCAGCGTTCCCCCAAGTCTCCCGATAAAAATGATACCTCACTTGTGTGGGTAGGCCTAGCGCCGCCGACAGGAAACGCCCCAAAGCGCAACGTGGACACATCCAATTTTTTTAAAGAAAAAAGAGGTGTTTTTTGCAAAGTGCCTACTAGCAGATTTTGGCCTCTAGCTCAGCCGGCACCTAGGGAAACCTACCAAACCTGTGCATTTCTGAAAACTAGAGACCTAGGGGAATCCAAGATGGGGTGACTTGTGTGGCTCGGACCAGGTTCTGTTACCCAGAATCCTTTGCAAACCTCAAAATTTGGCTAAAAAAACACATGTTCCTCACATTTCTGTGGCAGAAAGTTCTGGAATCTGAGAGGAGCCACAAATTTCCTTCCACCCAGCGTTCCCCCAAGTCTCCCGATAAAAATGATACCTCACTTGTGTGGGTAGGCCTAGCGCCCGCGACAGCAAACGCCCCAAAGCGCAACGTGGACACATCCAATTTTTTTAAAGAAAACAGAAGTGTTTTTTGCAAGGTGCCTACCTGCAGATTTTGGCCTCTAGCTCAGCCGGCACCTAGGGAAACCTACCAAACCTGTGCATTTCTGAAAACTAGAGACCTAGGGGAATCCAAGATGGGGTGACTTGTGTGGCTCAGACCAGGTTCTGTTACCCAGAATCCTTTGCAAACCTCAAGATTTGGCTAAAAAAACACATGTTCCTCACATTTCTGTGGAAGAAAGGTCTGGAATCTGAGAGGAGCCACAAATTTCCTACCACCCAGCGTTCCCCCAAGTCTCCCGATAAAAATGATACCTCACTTGTGTGGGTAGGCCTAGCGCCTGCGACAGCAAACGCCCCAAAGCGCAACGTGGACACATCAAATTGTTTGAAAGAAAACAGAAGTGTTTTTTGCAAGGTGCCTACTTGTAGATTTTGGCCTCTAGCTCAGCCGGCACCTAGGGAAACCTACCAAACCTGTGCATTTCTGAGAACTAGAGACCTAGGGGAATCTAAGATGGGGTGACTTGTGTGGCTCGGACCAGGTTCTGTTACCCAGAATCCTTTGCAAACCTCAAAATTTGGCTAAAAAAACACATGTTCCTCACATTTCTGTGGAAGAAAGTTCTGGAATCTGAGAGGAGCCACAAATTTCCTTCCACCCAGCGTTCCCCCACGTCTCCCGATAAAAATTATACATCACTTGTGTGGGTAGGCCTAGCGCCCGCGACAGGAAACGCCCCAAAGCGCAACGTGGACACATCCAAATTTTTGAAAGAAAACAGAGGTGTTTTTTGCAAAGTGCCTACCTGTAGATTTTGGCCTGTAGTTCAGCCGGCACCTAGGGAAACCTACCAAACCTGTGCATTTCTGACAACTAGAGACCTAGGGGAATCCAAGATGGGGTGACTTGTGTGGCTCGGACCAGGTTCTGTTACCCAGAATCCTTTGCAAACCTCACAATTTGGCTAAAAAACCACATGTTCCTCATATTTCTGTGGCAGAAAGTTCTGGAATCTGAGAGGAGCCACAAATTTCCTTCCACCCAGCGTTCCCCCAAGTCTCCCGATAAAAATGATACCTCACTTGTGTGGGTAGGCCTAGCGCCGCCGACAGGAAACGCCCCAAAGCGCAACGTGGACACATCCAATTTTTTTAAAGAAAAAAGAGGTGTTTTTTGCAAAGTGCCTACTAGCAGATTTTGGCCTCTAGCTCAGCCGGCACCTAGGGAAACCTACCAAACCTGTGCATTTCTGAAAACTAGAGACCTAGGGGAATCCAAGATGGGGTGACTTGTGTGGCTCGGACCAGGTTCTGTTACCCAGAATCCTTTGCAAACCTCAAAATTTGGCTAAAAAAACACATGTTCCTCACATTTCTGTGGCAGAAAGTTCTGGAATCTGAGAGGAGCCACAAATTTCCTTCCACCCAGCGTTCCCCCAAGTCTCCCGATAAAAATGATACCTCACTTGTGTGGGTAGGCCTAGCGCCGGCGACAGGAAACGCCCCAAAGCGCAACGTGGACACATCCAATTTTTTTAAAGAAAACAGAGGTGTTTTTTGCAAAGTGCCTACCAGCAGATTTTGGCCTCTAGCTCAGCCGGCACCTAGGGAAACCTACCAAACCTGTGCATTTCTGAAAACTAGAGACCTAGGGGAATCCAAGATGGGGTGACTTGTGTGGCTCGGACCAGGTTCTGTTACCCAGAATCCTTTGCAAACCTCAAAATTTGGCTAAAAAAACACATGTTCCTCACATTTCTGTGGCAGAAAGTTCTGGAATCTGAGAGGAGCCACAAATTTCCTTCCACCCAGCGTTCCCCCACGTCTCCCGATAAAAATTATACATCACTTGTGTGGGTAGGCCTAGCGCCCGCGACAGGAAACGCCCCAAAGCGCAACGTGGACACATCCAATATTTTGAAAGAAAACAGAGGTGTTTTTTGCAAAGTGCCTACCTGTAGATTTTGGCCTGTAGATCAGCCGGCACCTAGGGAAACCTACCAAACCTGTGCATTTCTGACAACTAGAGACCTAGGGGAATCCAAGATGGGGTGACTTGTGTGGCTCGGACCAGGTTCTGTTACCCAGAATCCTTTGCAAACCTCACAATTTGGCTAAAAAAACACATGTTCCTCACATTTCTGTGCAAGAAAGTTCTGGAATCTGAGAGGAGCCACAAATTTCCTTCCACCCAGCGTTCCCCCAAGTCTCCCGATAAAAATGATACCTCACTTGTGTGGGTAGGCCTAGCGCCCGCGACAGCAAACGCCCCAAAGCGCAACGTGGACACATCCAATTTTTTTAAAGAAAACAGAAGTGTTTTTTGCAAGGTGCCTACCTGTAGATTTTGGCCTCTAGCTCAGCCGGCACCTAGGGAAACCTACCAAACCTGTGCATTTCTGAAAACTAGAGACCTAGGGGAATCCAAGATGGGGTGACTTGTGTGGCTCGGACCAGGTTCTGTTACCCAGAATCCTTTGCAAACCTCAAAATTTGGCTAAAAAAACACATGTTCCTCACATTTCTGTGGCAGAAAGTTTTGGAATCTGAGAGGAGCCACAAATTTCCTTCCACCCAGCGTTCCCCCAAGTCTCCCGATAAAAATGATACCTCACTTGTGTGGGTAGGCCTAGCGCCGCCGACAGGAAACGCCCCAAAGCGCAACGTGGACACATCCAATTTTTTAAAAGAAAACAGAGGTGTTTTTTGCAAAGTGCCTACCAGCAGATTTTGGCCTCTAGCTCAGCCGGCACCTAGGGAAACCTACCAAACCTGTGCATTTCTGAAAACTAGAGACCTAGGGGAATCCAAGATGGGGTGACTTGTGTGGCTCGGACCAGGTTCTGTTACCCAGAATCCTTTGCAAACCTCAAAATTTGGCTAAAAAAACACATGTTCCTCACATTTCTGTGGCAGAAAGTTCTGGAATCTGAGAGGAGCCACAAATTTCCTTCCACCCAGCGTTCCCCCAAGTCTCCCGATAAAAATGATACCTCACTTGTGTGGGTAGGCCTAGCGCCGGCGACAGGAAACGCCCCAAAGCGCAACGTGGACACATCCAATTTTTTTAAAGAAAACAGAGGTGTTTTTTGCAAAGTGCCTACCAGCAGATTTTGGCCTCTAGCTCAGCCGGCACCTAGGGAAACCTACCAAACCTGTGCATTTCTGAAAACTAGAGACCTAGGGGAATCCAAGATGGGGTGACTTGTGTGGCTCGGACCAGGTTCTGTTACCCAGAATCCTTTGCAAACCTCAAAATGTGGCTAAAAAAACACATGTTCCTCACATTTCTGTGGCAAAAAGTTCTGGAATCTGAGAGGAGCCACAAATTTCCTTCCACCCAGCGTTCCCCCAAGTCTCCCGATAAAAATGATACCTCACTTGTGTGGGTAGGCCTAGCGCCCGTGACAGGAAACGCCCCAAAGCGCAACATGGACACATCCAATTTTTTGAAAGAAAACAGAGGTGTTTTTTTGCGAGGTGCCTACCTGTAGATTTTGGCCTCTAGCTCAGCCGGCACCTAGGGAAACCTACCAAACCTGTGCATTTCTGAAAACTAGAGACCTAGGGGAATCCAAGATGGGGTGACTTGTGTGGCTCGGACCAGGTTCTGTTACCCAGAATCCTTTGCAAACCTCAAAATTTGGCTAAAAAAACACATCTTCCTCACATTTCTGTGGCAGAAAGTTCTGGAATCTGAGAGGAGCCACAAATTTCCTTCCACCCAGCGTTCCCCCAAGTCTCCCGATAAAAATGATACCTCACTTGTGTGGGTAGGCCTAGCGCCGGCGACAGGAAACGCCCCAAAGCGCAACGTGGACACATCCAATTTTTTTAAAGAAAACAGAGGTGTTTTTTGCAAAGTGCCTACCAGCAGATTTTGGCCTCTAGCTCAGCCGGCACCTAGGGAAACCTACCAAACCTGTGCATTTCTGAAAACTAGAGACCTAGGGGAATCCAAGATGGGGTGACTTGTGTGGCTCGGACCAGGTTCTGTTACCCAGAATCCTTTGCAAACCTCAAAATGTGGCTAAAAAAACACATGTTCCTCACATTTCTGTGGCAAAAAGTTCTGGAATCTGAGAGGAGCCACAAATTTCCTTCCACCCAGCGTTCCCCCAAGTCTCCCGATAAAAATGATACCTCACTTGTGTGGGTAGGCCTAGCGCCCGTGACAGGAAACGCCCCAAAGCGCAACATGGACACATCCAATTTTTTGAAAGAAAACAGAGGTGTTTTTTTGCAAGGTGCCTACCTGTAGATTTTGGCCTCTAGCTCAGCCGGCACCTAGGGAAACCTACCAAACCTGTGCATTTCTGAAAACTAGAGACCTAGGGGAATCCAAGATGGGGTGACTTGTGTGGCTCGGACCAGGTTCTGTTACCCAGAATCCTTTGCAAACCTCAAAATTTGGCTAAAAAAACACATCTTCCTCACATTTCTGTGGCAGAAAGTTCTGGAATCTGAGAGGAGCCACAAATTTCCTTCCACCCAGCGTTCCCCCAAGTCTCCCGATAAAAATGATACCTCACTTGTGTGGGTAGGCCTAGCGCCGGCGACAGGAAACGCCCCAAAGCGCAACGTGGACACATCCAATTTTTTTAAAGAAAACAGAGGTGTTTTTTGCAAAGTGCCTACCAGCAGATTTTGGCCTCTAGCTCAGCCGGCACCTAGGGAAACCCACCAAACCTGTGCATTTCTGAAAACTAGAGACCTAGGGGAATCCAAGATGGGGTGACTTGTGTGGCTCGGACCAGGTTCTGTTACCCAGAATCCTTTGCAAACCTCAAAATTTGGCTAAAAAAACACATGTTCCTCACATTTCTGTGGCAGAAAGTTCTGGAATCTGAGACGAGCCACAAATTTCCTTCCACCCAGCGTTCCCCCAAGTCTCCCGATAAAAATGATACCTCACTTGTGTGGGTAGGCCTAGCGCCGCCGACAGGAAACGCCCCAAAGCGCAACGTGGACACATCCAATTTTTTTAAAGAAAAAAGAGGTGTTTTTTGCAAAGTGCCTACCAGCAGATTTTGGCCTCTAGCTCAGCCGGCACCTAGGGAAACCTACCAAACCTGTGCATTTCTGAAAACTAGAGACCTAGGGGAATCCAAGATGGGGTGACTTGTGTGGCTCGGACCAGGTTCTGTTACCCAGAATCCTTTGCAAACCTCAAAATTTGGCTAAAAAAACACATGTTCCTCACATTTCTGTGGCAGAAAGTTCTGGAATCTGAGAGGAGCCACAAATTTCCTTCCACCCAGCGTTCCCCCACGTCTCCCGATAAAAATTATACATCACTTGTGTGGGTAGGCCTAGCGCCCGCGACAGGAAACGCCCCAAAGCGCAACGTGGACACATCCAAATTTTTGAAAGAAAACAGAGGTGTTTTTTGCAAAGTGCCTACCTGTAGATTTTGGCCTGTAGTTCAGCCGGCACCTAGGGAAACCTACCAAACCTGTGCATTTCTGACAACTAGAGACCTAGGGGAATCCAAGATGGGGTGACTTGTGTGGCTCGGACCAGGTTCTGTTACCCAGAATCCTTTGCAAACCTCAAAATTTGGCTAAAAAAACACATCTTCCTCACATTTCTGTGGCAGAAAGTTCTGGAATCTGAGAGGAGCCACAAATTTCCTTCCACCCAGCGTTCCCCCAAGTCTCCCGATAAAAATGATACCTCACTTGTGTGGGTAGGCCTAGCGCCCGTGACAGGAAACGCCCCAAAGCGCAACATGGACACATCCAATTTTTTGAAAGAAAACAGAGGTGTTTTTTTGCAAGGTGCCTACCTGTAGATTTTGGCCTCTAGCTCAGCCGGCACCTAGGGAAACCTACCAAACCTGTGCATTTCTGAAAACTAGAGACCTAGGGGAATCCAAGATGGGGTGACTTGTGTGGCTCGGACCAGGTTCTGTTACCCAGAATCCTTTGCAAACCTCAAAATTTGGCTAAAAAAACACATCTTCCTCACATTTCTGTGGCAGAAAGTTCTGGAATCTGAGAGGAGCCACAAATTTCCTTCCACCCAGCGTTCCCCCAAGTCTCCCGATAAAAATGATACCTCACTTGTGTGGGTAGGCCTAGCGCCGGCGACAGGAAACGCCCCAAAGCGCAACGTGGACACATCCAATTTTTTTAAAGAAAACAGAGGTGTTTTTTGCAAAGTGCCTACCAGCAGATTTTGGCCTCTAGCTCAGCCGGCACCTAGGGAAACCCACCAAACCTGTGCATTTCTGAAAACTAGAGACCTAGGGGAATCCAAGATGGGGTGACTTGTGTGGCTCGGACCAGGTTCTGTTACCCAGAATCCTTTGCAAACCTCAAAATTTGGCTAAAAAAACACATGTTCCTCACATTTCTGTGGCAGAAAGTTCTGGAATCTGAGACGAGCCACAAATTTCCTTCCACCCAGCGTTCCCCCAAGTCTCCCGATAAAAATGATACCTCACTTGTGTGGGTAGGCCTAGCGCCGCCGACAGGAAACGCCCCAAAGCGCAACGTGGACACATCCAATTTTTTTAAAGAAAAAAGAGGTGTTTTTTGCAAAGTGCCTACCAGCAGATTTTGGCCTCTAGCTCAGCCGGCACCTAGGGAAACCTACCAAACCTGTGCATTTCTGAAAACTAGAGACCTAGGGGAATCCAAGATGGGGTGACTTGTGTGGCTCGGACCAGGTTCTGTTACCCAGAATCCTTTGCAAACCTCAAAATTTGGCTAAAAAAACACATGTTCCTCACATTTCTGTGGCAGAAAGTTCTGGAATCTGAGAGGAGCCACAAATTTCCTTCCACCCAGCGTTCCCCCACGTCTCCCGATAAAAATGATACATCACTTGTGTGGGTAGGCCTAGCGCCCGCGACAGGAAACGCCCCAAAGCGCAACGTGGACACATCCAAATTTTTGAAAGAAAACAGAGGTGTTTTTTGCAAAGTGCCTACCTGTAGATTTTGGCCTGTAGATCAGCCGGCACCTAGGGAAACCTACCAAACCTGTGCATTTCTGACAACTAGAGACCTAGGGGAATCCAAGATGGGGTGACTTGTGTGGCTCGGACCAGGTTCTGTTACCCAGAATCCTTTGCAAACCTCACAATTTGGCTAAAAAAACACATGTTCCTCACATTTCTGTGGAAGAAAGTTCTGGAATCTGAGAGGAGCCACAAATTTCCTTCCACCCAGCGTTCCCCCAAGTCTCCCGATAAAAATGATACCTCACTTGTGTGGGTAGGCCTAGCGCCCGCGACAGCAAACGCCCCAAAGCGCAACGTGGACACATCCAATTTTTTTAAAGAAAACAGAAGTGTTTTTTGCAAGGTGCCTACCTGTAGATTTTGGCCTCTAGCTCAGCCGGCACCTAGGGAAACCTACCAAACCTGTGCATTTCTGAAAACTAGAGACCTAGGGGAATCCAAGATGGGGTGACTTGTGTGGCTCGGACCAGGTTCTGTTACCCAGAATCCTTTGCAAACCTCAAAATTTGGCTAAAAAAACACATGTTCCTCACATTTCTGTTTCAGAAAGTTTTGGAATCTGAGAGGAGCCACAAATTTCCTTCCACCCAGCGTTCCCCCAAGTCTCCCGATAAAAATGATACCTCACTTGTGTGGGTAGGCCTAGCGCCGCCGACAGGAAACGCCCCAAAGCGCAACGTGGACACATCCAATTTTTTAAAAGAAAACAGAGGTGTTTTTTGCAAAGTGCCTACCAGCAGATTTTGGCCTCTAGCTCAGCCGGCACCTAGGGAAACCTACCAAACCTGTGCATTTCTGAAAACTAGAGACCTAGGGGAATCCAAGATGGGGTGACTTGTGTGGCTCGGACCAGGTTCTGTTACCCAGAATCCTTTGCAAACCTCAAAATTTGGCTAAAAAAACACATGTTCCTCACATTTCTGTGGCAGAAAGTTCTGGAATCTGAGAGGAGCCACAAATTTCCTTCCACCCAGCGTTCCCCCAAGTCTCCCGATAAAAATGATACCTCACTTGTGTGGGTAGGCCTAGCGCCGGCGACAGGAAACGCCCCAAAGCGCAACGTGGACACATCCAATTTTTTTAAAGAAAACAGAGGTGTTTTTTGCAAAGTGCCTACCAGCAGATTTTGGCCTCTAGCTCAGCCGGCACCTAGGGAAACCTACCAAACCTGTGCATTTCTGAAAACTAGAGACCTAGGGGAATCCAAGATGGGGTGACTTGTGTGGCTCGGACCAGGTTCTGTTACCCAGAATCCTTTGCAAACCTCAAAATGTGGCTAAAAAAACACATGTTCCTCACATTTCTGTGGCACAAAGTTCTGGAATCTGAGAGGAGCCACAAATTTCCTTCCACCCAGCGTTCCCCCACGTCTCCCGATAAAAATTATACATCACTTGTGTGGGTAGGCCTAGCGCCCGCGACAGGAAACGCCCCAAAGCGCAACGTGGACACATCCAAATTTTTGAAAGAAAACAGAGGTGTTTTTTGCAAAGTGCCTACCTGTAGATTTTGGCCTGTAGATCAGCCGGCACCTAGGGAAACCTACCAAACCTGTGCATTTCTGACAACTAGAGACCTAGGGGAATCCAAGATGGGGTGACTTGTGTGGCTCGGACCAGGTTCTGTTACCCAGAATCCTTTGCAAACCTCACAATTTGGCTAAAAAAACACATGTTCCTCACATTTCTGTGCAAGAAAGTTCTGGAATCTGAGAGGAGCCACAAATTTCCTTCCACCCAGCGTTCCCCCAAGTCTCCCGATAAAAATGATACCTCACTTGTGTGGGTAGGCCTAGCGCCCGCGACAGCAAACGCCCCAAAGCGCAACGTGGACACATCCAATTTTTTTAAAGAAAACAGAAGTGTTTTTTGCAAGGTGCCTACCTGTAGATTTTGGCCTCTAGCTCAGCCGGCACCTAGGGAAACCTACCAAACCTGTGCATTTCTGAAAACTAGAGACCTAGGGGAATCCAAGATGGGGTGACTTGTGTGGCTCGGACCAGGTTCTGTTACCCAGAATCCTTTGCAAACCTCAAAATTTGGCTAAAAAAACACATGTTCCTCACATTTCTGTGGCAGAAAGTTTTGGAATCTGAGAGGAGCCACAAATTTCCTTCCACCCAGCGTTCCCCCAAGTCTCCCGATAAAAATGATACCTCACTTGTGTGGGTAGGCCTAGCGCCGCCGACAGGAAACGCCCCAAAGCGCAACGTGGACACATCCAATTTTTTAAAAGAAAACAGAGGTGTTTTTTGCAAAGTGCCTACCAGCAGATTTTGGCCTCTAGCTCAGCCGGCACCTAGGGAAACCTACCAAACCTGTGCATTTCTGAAAACTAGAGACCTAGGGGAATCCAAGATGGGGTGACTTGTGTGGCTCGGACCAGGTTCTGTTACCCAGAATCCTTTGCAAACCTCAAAATGTGGCTAAAAAAACACATGTTCCTCACATTTCTGTGGCAAAAAGTTCTGGAATCTGAGAGGAGCCACAAATTTCCTTCCACCCAGCGTTCCCCCAAGTCTCCCGATAAAAATGATACCTCACTTGTGTGGGTAGGCCTAGCGCCCGTGACAGGAAACGCCCCAAAGCGCAACATGGACACATCCAATTTTTTGAAAGAAAACAGAGGTGTTTTTTTGCAAAGTGCCTACCTGTAGATTTTGGCCTCTAGCTCAGCCGGCACCTAGGGAAACCTACCAAACCTGTGCATTTCTGAAAACTAGAGACCTAGGGGAATCCAAGATGGGGTGACTTGTGTGGCTCGGACCAAGTTCTGTTACACAGAATCCTTTGCAAACCTCAAAATTGGGCTAAAAAAACACATCTTCCTCACATTTCTGTGGCAGAAAGTTCTGGAATCTGAGAGGAGCCACAAATTTCCTTCCACCCAGCGTTCCCCCAAGTCTCCCGATAAAAATGATACCTCACTTGTGTGGGTAGGCCTAGCGCCGGCGACAGGAAACGCCCCAAAGCGCAACGTGGACACATCCAATTTTTTTAAAGAAAACAGAGGTGTTTTTTGCAAAGTGCCTACCAGCAGATTTTGGCCTCTAGCTCAGCCGGCACCTAGGGAAACCTACCAAACCTGTGCATTTCTGAAAACTAGAGACCTAGGGGAATCCAAGATGGGGTGACTTGTGTGGCTCGGACCAGGTTCTGTTACCCAGAATCCTTTGCAAACCTCAAAATTTGGCTAAAAAACCACATGTTCCTCATATTTCTGTGGCAGAAAGTTCTGGAATCTGAGAGGAGCCACAAATTTCCTTCCACCCAGCGTTCCCCCAAGTCTCCCGATAAAAATGATACCTCACTTGTGTGGGTAGGCCTAGCGCCGCCGACAGGAAACGCCCCAAAGCGCAACGTGGACACATCCAATTTTTTTAAAGAAAAAAGAGGTGTTTTTTGCAAAGTGCCTACTAGCAGATTTTGGCCTCTAGCTCAGCCGGCACCTAGGGAAACCTACCAAACCTGTGCATTTCTGAAAACTAGAGACCTAGGGGAATCCAAGATGGGGTGACTTGTGTGGCTCGGACCAGGTTCTGTTACCCAGAATCCTTTGCAAACCTCAAAATTTGGCTAAAAAAACACATGTTCCTCACATTTCTGTGGCAGAAAGTTCTGGAATCTGAGAGGAGCCACAAATTTCCTTCCACCCAGCGTTCCCCCAAGTCTCCCGATAAAAATGATACCTCACTTGTGTGGGTAGGCCTAGCGCCCGCGACAGCAAACGCCCCAAAGCGCAACGTGGACACATCCAATTTTTTTAAAGAAAACAGAAGTGTTTTTTGCAAGGTGCCTACCTGCAGATTTTGGCCTCTAGCTCAGCCGGCACCTAGGGAAACCTACCAAACCTGTGCATTTCTGAAAACTAGAGACCTAGGGGAATCCAAGATGGGGTGACTTGTGTGGCTCAGACCAGGTTCTGTTACCCAGAATCCTTTGCAAACCTCAAGATTTGGCTAAAAAAACACATGTTCCTCACATTTCTGTGGAAGAAAGGTCTGGAATCTGAGAGGAGCCACAAATTTCCTACCACCCAGCGTTCCCCCAAGTCTCCCGATAAAAATGATACCTCACTTGTGTGGGTAGGCCTAGCGCCTGCGACAGCAAACACCCCAAAGCGCAACGTGGACACATCAAATTGTTTGAAAGAAAACAGAAGTGTTTTTTGCAAGGTGCCTACTTGTAGATTTTGGCCTCTAGCTCAGCCGGCACCTAGGGAAACCTACCAAACCTGTGCATTTCTGAGAACTAGAGACCTAGGGGAATCTAAGATGGGGTGACTTGTGTGGCTCGGACCAGGTTCTGTTACCCAGAATCCTTTGCAAACCTCAAAATTTGGCTAAAAAAACACATGTTCCTCACATTTCTGTGGAAGAAAGTTCTGGAATCTGAGAGGAGCCACTAATTTCCTTCCACCCAGCGTTCCCCCAAGTCTCCCGATAAAAATGATACCTCACTTGTGTGGGTAGGCCTAGCGCCCGCGACAGGAAACGCCCCAAAGCGCAACGTGGACACATCCAAATTTTTGAAAGAAAACAGAGGTGTTTTTTGCAAAGTGCCTACCTGTAGATTTTGGCCTGTAGTTCAGCCGGCACCTAGGGAAACCTACCAAACCTGTGCATTTCTGACAACTAGAGACCTAGGGGAATCCAAGATGGGGTGACTTGTGTGGCTCGGACCAGGTTCTGTTACCCAGAATCCTTTGCAAACCTCACAATTTGGCTAAAAAACCACATGTTCCTCATATTTCTGTGGCAGAAAGTTCTGGAATCTGAGAGGAGCCACAAATTTCCTTCCACCCAGCGTTCCCCCAAGTCTCCCGATAAAAATGATACCTCACTTGTGTGGGTAGGCCTAGCGCCGCCGACAGGAAACGCCCCAAAGCGCAACGTGGACACATCCAATTTTTTTAAAGAAAAAAGAGGTGTTTTTTGCAAAGTGCCTACTAGCAGATTTTGGCCTCTAGCTCAGCCGGCACCTAGGGAAACCTACCAAACCTGTGCATTTCTGAAAACTAGAGACCTAGGGGAATCCAAGATGGGGTGACTTGTGTGGCTCGGACCAGGTTCTGTTACCCAGAATCCTTTGCAAACCTCAAAATTTGGCTAAAAAAACACATGTTCCTCACATTTCTGTGGCAGAAAGTTCTGGAATCTGAGAGGAGCCACAAATTTCCTTCCACCCAGCGTTCCCCCAAGTCTCCCGATAAAAATGATACCTCACTTTTGTGGGTAGGCCTAGCGCCGGCGACAGGAAACGCCCCAAAGCGCAACGTGGACACATCCAATTTTTTTAAAGAAAACAGAGGTGTTTTTTGCAAAGTGCCTACCAGCAGATTTTGGCCTCTAGCTCAGCCGGCACCTAGGGAAACCTACCAAACCTGTGCATTTCTGAAAACTAGAGACCTAGGGGAATCCAAGATGGGGTGACTTGTGTGGCTCGGACCAGGTTCTGTTACCCAGAATCCTTTGCAAACCTCAAAATTTGGCTAAAAAAACACATGTTCCTCACATTTCTGTGGCAGAAAGTTCTGGAATCTGAGAGGAGCCACAAATTTCCTTCCACCCAGCGTTCCCCCACGTCTCCCGATAAAAATTATACATCACTTGTGTGGGTAGGCCTAGCGCCCGCGACAGGAAACGCCCCAAAGCGCAACGTGGACACATCCAATATTTTGAAAGAAAACAGAGGTGTTTTTTGCAAAGTGCCTACCTGTAGATTTTGGCCTGTAGATCAGCCGGCACCTAGGGAAACCTACCAAACCTGTGCATTTCTGACAACTAGAGACCTAGGGGAATCCAAGATGGGGTGACTTGTGTGGCTCGGACCAGGTTCTGTTACCCAGAATCCTTTGCAAACCTCACAATTTGGCTAAAAAAACACATGTTCCTCACATTTCTGTGCAAGAAAGTTCTGGAATCTGAGAGGAGCCACAAATTTCCTTCCACCCAGCGTTCCCCCAAGTCTCCCGATAAAAATGATACCTCACTTGTGTGGGTAGGCCTAGCGCCCGCGACAGCAAACGCCCCAAAGCGCAACGTGGACACATCCAATTTTTTTAAAGAAAACAGAAGTGTTTTTTGCAAGGTGCCTACCTGTAGATTTTGGCCTCTAGCTCAGCCGGCACCTAGGGAAACCTACCAAACCTGTGCATTTCTGAAAACTAGAGACCTAGGGGAATCCAAGATGGGGTGACTTGTGTGGCTCGGACCAGGTTCTGTTACCCAGAATCCTTTGCAAACCTCAAAATTTGGCTAAAAAAACACATGTTCCTCACATTTCTGTGGCAGAAAGTTTTGGAATCTGAGAGGAGCCACAAATTTCCTTCCACCCAGCGTTCCCCCAAGTCTCCCGATAAAAATGATACCTCACTTGTGTGGGTAGGCCTAGCGCCGCCGACAGGAAACGCCCCAAAGCGCAACGTGGACACATCCAATTTTTTAAAAGAAAACAGAGGTGTTTTTTGCAAAGTGCCTACCAGCAGATTTTGGCCTCTAGCTCAGCCGGCACCTAGGGAAACCTACCAAACCTGTGCATTTCTGAAAACTAGAGACCTAGGGGAATCCAAGATGGGGTGACTTGTGTGGCTCGGACCAGGTTCTGTTACCCAGAATCCTTTGCAAACCTCAAAATTTGGCTAAAAAAACACATGTTCCTCACATTTCTGTGGCAGAAAGTTCTGGAATCTGAGAGGAGCCACAAATTTCCTTCCACCCAGCGTTCCCCCAAGTCTCCCGATAAAAATGATACCTCACTTGTGTGGGTAGGCCTAGCGCCGGCGACAGGAAACGCCCCAAAGCGCAACGTGGACACATCCAATTTTTTTAAAGAAAACAGAGGTGTTTTTTGCAAAGTGCCTACCAGCAGATTTTGGCCTCTAGCTCAGCCGGCACCTAGGGAAACCTACCAAACCTGTGCATTTCTGAAAACTAGAGACCTAGGGGAATCCAAGATGGGGTGACTTGTGTGGCTCGGACCAGGTTCTGTTACCCAGAATCCTTTGCAAACCTCAAAATGTGGCTAAAAAAACACATGTTCCTCACATTTCTGTGGCAAAAAGTTCTGGAATCTGAGAGGAGCCACAAATTTCCTTCCACCCAGCGTTCCCCCAAGTCTCCCGATAAAAATGATACCTCACTTGTGTGGGTAGGCCTAGCGCCCGTGACAGGAAACGCCCCAAAGCGCAACATGGACACATCCAATTTTTTGAAAGAAAACAGAGGTGTTTTTTTTGCGAGGTGCCTACCTGTAGATTTTGGCCTCTAGCTCAGCCGGCACCTAGGGAAACCTACCAAACCTGTGCATTTCTGAAAACTAGAGACCTAGGGGAATCCAAGATGGGGTGACTTGTGTGGCTCGGACCAGGTTCTGTTACCCAGAATCCTTTGCAAACCTCAAAATTTGGCTAAAAAAACACATCTTCCTCACATTTCTGTGGCAGAAAGTTCTGGAATCTGAGAGGAGCCACAAATTTCCTTCCACCCAGCGTTCCCCCAAGTCTCCCGATAAAAATGATACCTCACTTGTGTGGGTAGGCCTAGCGCCGGCGACAGGAAACGCCCCAAAGCGCAACGTGGACACATCCAATTTTTTTAAAGAAAACAGAGGTGTTTTTTGCAAAGTGCCTACCAGCAGATTTTGGCCTCTAGCTCAGCCGGCACCTAGGGAAACCTACCAAACCTGTGCATTTCTGAAAACTAGAGACCTAGGGGAATCCAAGATGGGGTGACTTGTGTGGCTCGGACCAGGTTCTGTTACCCAGAATCCTTTGCAAACCTCAAAATGTGGCTAAAAAAACACATGTTCCTCACATTTCTGTGGCAAAAAGTTCTGGAATCTGAGAGGAGCCACAAATTTCCTTCCACCCAGCGTTCCCCCAAGTCTCCCGATAAAAATGATACCTCACTTGTGTGGGTAGGCCTAGCGCCCGTGACAGGAAACGCCCCAAAGCGCAACATGGACACATCCAATTTTTTGAAAGAAAACAGAGGTGTTTTTTTGCAAGGTGCCTACCTGTAGATTTTGGCCTCTAGCTCAGCCGGCACCTAGGGAAACCTACCAAACCTGTGCATTTCTGAAAACTAGAGACCTAGGGGAATCCAAGATGGGGTGACTTGTGTGGCTCGGACCAGGTTCTGTTACCCAGAATCCTTTGCAAACCTCAAAATTTGGCTAAAAAAACACATCTTCCTCACATTTCTGTGGCAGAAAGTTCTGGAATCTGAGAGGAGCCACAAATTTCCTTCCACCCAGCGTTCCCCCAAGTCTCCCGATAAAAATGATACCTCACTTGTGTGGGTAGGCCTAGCGCCGGCGACAGGAAACGCCCCAAAGCGCAACGTGGACACATCCAATTTTTTTAAAGAAAACAGAGGTGTTTTTTGCAAAGTGCCTACCAGCAGATTTTGGCCTCTAGCTCAGCCGGCACCTAGGGAAACCCACCAAACCTGTGCATTTCTGAAAACTAGAGACCTAGGGGAATCCAAGATGGGGTGACTTGTGTGGCTCGGACCAGGTTCTGTTACCCAGAATCCTTTGCAAACCTCAAAATTTGGCTAAAAAAACACATGTTCCTCACATTTCTGTGGCAGAAAGTTCTGGAATCTGAGACGAGCCACAAATTTCCTTCCACCCAGCGTTCCCCCAAGTCTCCCGATAAAAATGATACCTCACTTGTGTGGGTAGGCCTAGCGCCGCCGACAGGAAACGCCCCAAAGCGCAACGTGGACACATCCAATTTTTTTAAAGAAAAAAGAGGTGTTTTTTGCAAAGTGCCTACCAGCAGATTTTGGCCTCTAGCTCAGCCGGCACCTAGGGAAACCTACCAAACCTGTGCATTTCTGAAAACTAGAGACCTAGGGGAATCCAAGATGGGGTGACTTGTGTGGCTCGGACCAGGTTCTGTTACCCAGAATTCTTTGCAAACCTCAAAATTTGGCTAAAAAAACACATGTTCCTCACATTTCTGTGGCAGAAAGTTCTGGAATCTGAGAGGAGCCACAAATTTCCTTCCACCCAGCGTTCCCCCACGTCTCCCGATAAAAATTATACATCACTTGTGTGGGTAGGCCTAGCGCCCGCGACAGGAAACGCCCCAAAGCGCAACGTGGACACATCCAAATTTTTGAAAGAAAACAGAGGTGTTTTTTGCAAAGTGCCTACCTGTAGATTTTGGCCTGTAGATCAGCCGGCACCTAGGGAAACCTACCAAACCTGTGCATTTCTGACAACTAGAGACCTAGGGGAATCCAAGATGGGGTGACTTGTGTGGCTCGGACCAGGTTCTGTTACCCATAATCCTTTGCAAACCTCACAATTTGGCTAAAAAAACACATGTTCCTCACATTTCTGTGGAAGAAAGTTCTGGAATCTGAGAGGAGCCACAAATTTCCTTCCACCCAGCGTTCCCCCAAGTCTCCCGATAAAAATGATACCTCACTTGTGTGGGTAGGCCTAGCGCCCGCGACAGCAAACGCCCCAAAGCGCAACGTGGACACATCCAATTTTTTTAAAGAAAACAGAAGTGTTTTTTGCAAGGTGCCTACCTGTAGATTTTGGCCTCTAGCTCAGCCGGCACCTAGGGAAACCTACCAAACCTGTGCATTTCTGAAAACTAGAGACCTAGGGGAATCCAAGATGGGGTGACTTGTGTGGCTCGGACCAGGTTCTGTTACCCAGAATCCTTTGCAAACCTCAAAATTTGGCTAAAAAAACACATGTTCCTCACATTTCTGTGGCAGAAAGTTTTGGAATCTGAGAGGAGCCACAAATTTCATTCCACCCAGCGTTCCCCCAAGTCTCCCGATAAAAATGATACCTCACTTGTGTGGGTAGGCCTAGCGCCGCCGACAGGAAACGCCCCAAAGCGCAACGTGGACACATCCAATTTTTTAAAAGAAAACAGAGGTGTTTTTTGCAAAGTGCCTACCAGCAGATTTTGGCCTCTAGCTCAGCCGGCACCTAGGGAAACCTACCAAACCTGTGCATTTCTGAAAACTAGAGACCTAGGGGAATCCAAGATGGGGTGACTTGTGTGGCTCGGACCAGGTTCTGTTACCCAGAATCCTTTGCAAACCTCAAAATTTGGCTAAAAAAACACATGTTCCTCACATTTCTGTGGCAGAAAGTTCTGGAATCTGAGAGGAGCCACAAATTTCCTTCCACCCAGCGTTCCCCCAAGTCTCCCGATAAAAATGATACCTCACTTGTGTGGGTAGGCCTAGCGCCGGCGACAGGAAACGCCCCAAAGCGCAACGTGGACACATCCAATTTTTTTAAAGAAAACAGAGGTGTTTTTTGCAAAGTGCCTACCAGCAGATTTTGGCCTCTAGCTCAGCCGGCACCTAGGGAAACCTACCAAACCTGTGCATTTCTGAAAACTAGAGACCTAGGGGAATCCAAGATGGGGTGACTTGTGTGGCTCGGACCAGGTTCTGTTACCCAGAATCCTTTGCAAACCTCAAAATGTGGCTAAAAAAACACATGTTCCTCACATTTCTGTGGCACAAAGTTCTGGAATCTGAGAGGAGCCACAAATTTCCTTCCACCCAGCGTTCCCCCAAGTCTCCCGATAAAAATGATACCTCACTTGTGTGGGTAGGCCTAGCGCCCGTGACAGGAAACGCCCCAAAGCGCAACATGGACACATCCAATTTTTTGAAAGAAAACAGAGGTGTTTTTTTGCAAGGTGCCTACCTGTAGATTTTGGCCTCTAGCTCAGCCGGCACCTAGGGAAACCTACCAAACCTGTGCATTTCTGAAAACTAGAGACCTAGGGGAATCCAAGATGGGGTGACTTGTGTGGCTCGGACCAGGTTCTGTTACCCAGAATCCTTTGCAAACCTCAAAATTTGGCTAAAAAAACACATCTTCCTCACATTTCTGTGGCAGAAAGTTCTGGAATCTGAGAGGAGCCACAAATTTCCTTCCACCCAGCGTTCCCCCAAGTCTCCCGATAAAAATGATACCTCACTTGTGTGGGTAGGCCTAGCGCCGCCGACAGGAAACGCCCCAAAGCGCAACGTGGACACATCCAATTTTTTAAAAGAAAACAGAGGTGTTTTTTGCAAAGTGCCTACCAGCAGATTTTGGCCTCTAGCTCAGCCGGCACCTAGGGAAACCTACCAAACCTGTGCATTTCTGAAAACTAGAGACCTAGGGGAATCCAAGATGGGGTGACTTGTGTGGCTCGGACCAGGTTCTGTTACCCAGAATCCTTTGCAAACCTCAAAATTTGGCTAAAAAAACACATGTTCCTCACATTTCTGTGGCAGAAAGTTCTGGAATCTGAGAGGAGCCACAAATTTCCTTCCACCCAGCGTTCCCCCAAGTCTCCCGATAAAAATGATACCTCACTTGTGTGGGTAGGCCTAGCGCCGCCGACAGGAAACGCCCCAATGCGCAACGTGGACACATCCAATTTTTTTAAAGAAAAAAGAGGTGTTTTTTGCAAAGTGCCTACCAGCAGATTTTGGCCTCTAGCTCAGCCGGCACCTAGGGAAACCTACCAAACCTGTGCATTTCTGAAAACTAGAGACCTAGGGGAATCCAAGATGGGGTGACTTGTGTGGCTCGGACCAGGTTCTGTTACCCAGAATCCTTTGCAAACCTCAAAATTTGGCTAAAAAAACACATGTTCCTCACATTTCTGTGGCAGAAAGTTCTGGAATCTGAGAGGAGCCACAAATTTCCTTCCACCCAGCGTTCCCCCACGTCTCCCGATAAAAATTATACATCACTTGTGTGGGTAGGCCTAGCGCCCGCGACAGGAAACGCCCCAAAGCGCAACGTGGACACATCCAAATTTTTGAAAGAAAACAGAGATGTTTTTTGCAAAGTGCCTACCTGTAGATTTTGGCCTGTAGATCAGCCGGCACCTAGGGAAACCTACCAAACCTGTGCATTTCTGACAACTAGAGACCTAGGGGAATCCAAGATGGGGTGACTTGTGTGGCTCGGACCAGGTTCTGTTACCCAGAATCCTTTGCAAACCTCACAATTTGGCTAAAAAAACACATGTTCCTCACATTTCTGTGGAAGAAAGTTCTGGAATCTGAGAGGAGCCACAAATTTCCTTCCACCCAGCGTTCCCCCAAGTCTCCCGATAAAAATTATACCTCACTTGTGTGGGTAGGCCTAGCGCCCGCGACAGCAAACGCCCCAAAGCGCAACGTGGACACATCCAATTTTTTTAAAGAAAACAGAAGTGTTTTTTGCAAGGTGCCTACCTGTAGATTTTGGCCTCTAGCTCAGCCGGCACCTAGGGAAACCTACCAAACCTGTGCATTTCTGAAAACTAGAGACCTAGGGGAATCCAAGATGGGGTGACTTGTGTGGCTCGGACCAGGTTCTGTTACCCAGAATCCTTTGCAAACCTCAAAATTTGGCTAAAAAAACACATGTTCCTCACATTTCTGTGGCAGAAAGTTTTGGAATCTGAGAGGAGCCACAAATTTCCTTCCACCCAGCGTTCCCCCAAGTCTCCCGATAAAAATGATACCTCACTTGTGTGGGTAGGCCTAGCGCCCGCGACAGCAAACGCCCCAAAGCGCAACGTGGACACATCCAATTTTTTTAAAGAAAACAGATGTGTTTTTTGCAAGGTGCCTACCTGTAGATTTTGGCCTCTAGCTCAGCCGGCACCTAGGGAAACCTACCAAACCTGTGCATTTCTGAAAACTAGAGACCTAGGGGAATCCAAGATGGGGTGACTTGTGTGGCTCGGACCAGGTTCTGTTACCCAGAATCCTTTGCAAACCTCAAAATTTGGCTAAAAAAACACATGTTCCTCACATTTCTGTGGCAGAAAGTTTTGGAATCTGAGAGGAGCCACAAATTTCCTTCCACCCAGCGTTCCCCCAAGTCTCCCGATAAAAATGATACCTCACTTGTGTGGGTAGGCCTAGCGCCGCCGACAGGAAACGCCCCAAAGCGCAACGTAGACACATCCAATTTTTTAAAAGAAAACAGAGGTGTTTTTTGCAAAGTGCCTACCAGCAGATTTTGGCCTCTAGCTCAGCCGGCACCTAGGGAAACCTACCAAACCTGTGCATTTCTGAAAACTAGAGACCTAGGGGAATCCAAGATGGGGTGACTTGTGTGGCTCGGACCAGGTTCTGTTACCCAGAATCCTTTGCAAACCTCAAAATTTGGCTAAAAAAACACATGTTCCTCACATTTCTGTGGCAGAAAGTTCTGGAATCTGAGAGGAGCCACAAATTTCCTTCCACCCAGCGTTCCCCCAAGTCTCCCGATAAAAATGATACCTCACTTGTGTGGGTAGGCCTAGCGCCGGCGACAGGAAACGCCCCAAAGCGCAACGTGGACACATCCAATTTTTTTAAAGAAAACAGAGGTGTTTTTTGCAAAGTGCCTACCAGCAGATTTTGGCCTCTAGCTCAGCCGGCACCTAGGGAAACCTACCAAACCTGTGCATTTCTGAAAACTAGAGACCTAGGGGAATCCAAGATGGGGTGACTTGTGTGGCTCGGACCAGGTTCTGTTACCCAGAATCCTTTGCAAACCTCAAAATGTGGCTAAAAAAACACATGTTCCTCACATTTCTGTGGCACAAAGTTCTGGAATCTGAGAGGAGCCACAAATTTCCTTCCACCCAGCGTTCCCCCAAGTCTCCCGATAAAAATGATACCTCACTTGTGTGGGTAAGCCTAGCGCCCGTGACAGGAAACGCCCCAAAGCGCAACATGGACACATCCAATTTTTTGAAAGAAAACAGAGGTGTTTTTTTGCAAGGTGCCTACCTGTAGATTTTGGCCTCTAGCTCAGCCGGCACCTAGGGAAACCTACCAAACCTGTGCATTTCTGAAAACTAGAGACCTAGGGGAATCCAAGATGGGGTGACTTGTGTGGCTCGGACCAGGTTCTGTTACCCAGAATCCTTTGCAAACCTCAAAATTTGGCTAAAAAAACACATCTTCCTCACATTTCTGTGGCAGAAAGTTCTGGAATCTGAGAGGAGCCACAAATTTCCTTCCACCCAACGTTCCCCCAAGTCTCCCGATAAAAATGATACCTCACTTGTGTGGGTAGGCCTAGCGCCGGTGACAGGAAACGCCCCAAAGCGCAACGTGGACACATCCAATTTTTTTAAAGAAAACAGAGGTGTTTTTTGCAAAGTGCCTACCAGCAGATTTTGGCCTCTAGCTCAGCCGGCACCTAGGGAAACCTACCAAACCTGTGCATTTCTGAAAACTAGAGACCTAGGGGAATCCAAGATGGGGTGACTTGTGTGGCTCGGACCAGGTTCTGTTACCCAGAATCCTTTGCAAACCTCAAAATTTGGCTAAAAAAACACATGTTCCTCACATTTCTGTGGCAGAAAGTTCTGGAATCTGAGAGGAGCCACAAATTTCCTTCCACCCAGCGTTCCCCCAAGTCTCCCGATAAAAATGATACCTCACTTGTGTGGGTAGGCCTAGCGCCGCCGACAGGAAACGCCCCAAAGCGCAACGTGGACACATCCAATTTTTTTAAAGAAAAAAGAGGTGTTTTTTGCAAAGTGCCTACCAGCAGATTTTGGCCTCTAGCTCAGCCGGCACCTAGGGAAACCTACCAAACCTGTGCATTTCTGAAAACTAGAGACCTAGGGGAATCCAAGATGGGGTGACTTGTGTGGCTCGGACCAGGTTCTGTTACCCAGAATCCTTTGCAAACCTCAAAATTTGGCTAAAAAAACACATGTTCCTCACATTTCTGTGGCAGAAAGTTCTGGAATCTGAGAGGAGCCACAAATTTCCTTCCACCCAGCGTTCCCCCACGTCTCCCGATAAAAATTATACATCACTTGTGTGGGTAGGCCTAGCGCCCGCGACAGGAAACGCCCCAAAGAGCTACGTGGACACATCCAAATTTTTTTAAAGAAAACAGAGGTGTTTTTTGCAAAGTGCCTACCTGTAGATTTTGGCCTGTAGATCAGCCGGCACCTAGGGAAACCTACCAAACCTGTGCATTTCTGACAACTAGAGACCTAGGGGAATCCAAGATGGGGTGACTTGTGTGGCTCGGACCAGGTTCTGTTACCCAGAATCCTTTGCAAACCTCACAATTTGGCTAAAAAAACACATGTTCCTCACATTTCTGTGGAAGAAAGTTCTGGAATCTGAGAGGAGCCACAAATTTCCTTCCACCCAGCGTTCCCCCAAGTCTCCCGATAAAAATGATACCTCACTTGTGTGGGTAGGCCTAGCGCCCGCGACAGCAAACGCCCCAAAGCGCAACGTGGACACATCCAATTTTTTTAAAGAAAACAGAAGTGTTTTTTGCAAGGTGCCTACCTGTAGATTTTGGCCTCTAGCTCAGCCGGCACCTAGGGAAACCTACCAAACCTGTGCATTTCTGAAAACTAGAGACCTAGGGGAATCCAAGATGGGGTGACTTGTGTGGCTCGGACCAGGTTCTGTTACCCAGAATCCTTTGCAAACCTCAAAATTTGGCTAAAAAAACACATGTTCCTCACATTTCTGTGGCAGAAAGTTTTGGAATCTGAGAGGAGCCACAAATTTCCTTCCACCCAGCGTTCCCCCAAGTCTCCCGATAAAAATGATACCTCACTTGTGTGGGTAGGCCTAGCGCCGCCGACAGGAAACGCCCCAAAGCGCAGCGTTGACACATCCAATTTTTTTAAAGAAAACAGAGGTGTTTTTTGCAAAGTGCCTACCAGCAGATTTTGGCCTCTAGCTCAGCCGGCACCTAGGGAAACCTACCAAACCTGTGCCTTTCTGAAAACTAGAGACCTAGGGGAATCCAAGATGGGGTGACTTGTGTGGCTCGGACCAGGTTCTGTTACCCAGAATCCTTTGCAAACCTCAAAATTTGGCTAAAAAAACACATGTTCCTCACATTTCTGTGGCAGAAAGTTCTGGAATCTGAGAGGAGCCACAAATTTCCTTCCACCCAGCGTTCCCCCAAGTCTCCCGATAAAAATGATACCTCACTTGTGTGGGTAGGCCTAGCGCCGGCGACAGGAAACGCCCCAAAGCGCAACGTGGACACATCCAATTTTTTTAAAGAAAACAGAGGTGTTTTTTGCAAAGTGCCTACCAGCAGATTTTGGCCTCTAGCTCAGCCGGCACATAGGGAAACCTACCAAACCTGTGCATTTCTGAAAACTAGAGACCTAGGGGAATCCAAGATGGGGTGACTTGTGTGGCTCGGACCAGGTTCTGTTACCCAGAATCCTTTGCAAACCTCAAAATTTGGCTAAAAAAACACATGTTCCTCACATTTCTGTGGCAGAAAGTTCTGGAATCTGAGAGGAGCCACAAATTTCCTTCCACCCAGCGTTCCCCCAAGTCTCCCGATAAAAATGATACCTCACTTGTGTGGGTAGTCCTAGCGCCCGCGACAGGAAACGCCCCAAAGCGCAACGTGGACACATCAAATTGTTTGAAAGAAAACAGAAGTGTTTTTTGCAAGGTGCCTACCTGTAGATTTTGGCCTCTAGCTCAGCCGGAACCTAGGGAAACCTACCAAACCTGTGCATTTCTGAACACTAGAGACCTAGGGGAATCCAAGATGGGGTGACTTGTGTGGCTCGGACCAGGTTCTGTTACCCAGAATCCTTTGCAAACCTCAAAATTTGGCTAAAAAAACACATGTTCCTCACATTTCTGTGGAAGAAAGTTCTGGAATCTGAGAGGAGCCACAAATTTCCTTCCACCCACCGTTCCCCCAAGTCTCCCGATAAAAATGATACCTCACTTGTGTGGGTAGGCCTAGCGCCTGCGACAGCAAACGCCCCAAAGCGCAACGTGGACACAGCCAATTTTTTTTAAAGAAAACAGAAGTGTTTTTTGCAAGGTGCCTACCTGCAGACTTTGGCCTCTAGCTCAGCCGGCACCTAGGGAAACCTACCAAACCTGTGCATTTCTGAAAACTAGAGACCTAGGGGAATCCAAGATGGGGTGACTTGTGTGGCTCGGACCAGGTTCTGTTACCCAGAATCCTTTGAAAACCTCACAATTTGGCTAAAAAAACACATGTTCCTCACATTTCTGTGGAAGAAAGTTCTGGAATCTGAGAGGAGCCACAAATTTCCTTCCACCCAGCGTTCCCCCAAGTCTCCCGATAAAAATGATACCTCACTTGTGTGGGTAGGCCTAGCGCCCGCGACAGCAAACGCCCCAAAGCGCAACGTGGACACATCCAATTTTTTTAAAGAAAACAGAGGTGTTTTTTGCAAAGTGCCTACCAGCAGATTTTGGCCTCTAGCTCAGCCGGCACCTAGGGAAACCTACCAAACCTGTGCATTTCTGAAAACTAGAGACCTAGGGGAATCCAAGATGGGGTGACTTGTGTGGCTCGGACCAGGTTCTGTTACCCAGAATCCTTTGCAAACCTCAAAATTTGGCTAAAAAAACACATGCTCCTCATATTTCTGTGGCAGAAAGTTCTGGAATCTGAGAGGAGCCACAAATTTCCTTCCACCCAGCGTTCCCCCAAGTCTCCCAATAAAAATGATACCTCACTTGTGTGGGTAGGCCTAGCGCCCGTGACAGGAAACGCCCCAAAGCGCAACATGGACACATCCAATTTTTTGAAAGAAAACAGAGGTGTTTTTTTGCAAGGTGCCTACCTGTAGATTTTGGCCTCTAGCTCAGCTGGCACCTAGGGAAACCTACCAAACCTGTGCATTTCTGAAAACTAGAGACCTAGGGGAATCCAAGATGGGGTGACTTGTGTGGCTCGGACCAGGTTCTGTTATCCAGAATCCTTTGCAAACCTCAAAATTTGGCTAAAAAAACACATCTTCCTCACATTTCTGTGGCAGAAAGTTCTGGAATCTGAGAGGAGCCACAAATTTCCTTCCACCCAGCGTTCCCCCAAGTCTCCCGATAAAAATGATACCTCACTTGTGTGGGTAGGCCTAGCGCCGGCGACAGGAAACGCCCCAAAGCGCAACGTGGACACATCCAATTTTTTTAAAGAAAACAGAGGTGTTTTTTGCAAAGTGCCTACCAGCAGATTTTGGCCTCTAGCTCAGCCGGCACCTAGGGAAACCTACCAAACCTGTGCATTTCTGAAAACTAGAGACCTAGGGGAATCCAAGATGGGGTGACTTGTGTGGCTCGGACCAGGTTCTGTTACCCAGAATCCTTTGCAAACCTCAAAATTTGGCTAAAAAAACACATGTTCCTCACATTTCTGTGGCAGAAAGTTCTGGAATCTGAGAGGAGCCACAAATTTCCTTCCACCCAGCGTTCCCCCAAGTCTCCCGATAAAAATGATACCTCACTTGTGTGGGTAGGCTTAGCGCCCGCGACAGCAAACGCCCCAAAGCGCAACGTGGACACATCCAATTTTTTTAAAGAAAACAGAAGTGTTTTTTGCAAGGTGCCTACCTGCAGATTTTGGCCTCTAGCTCAGCCGGCACCTAGGGAAACCTACCAAACCTGTGCATTTCTGAAAACTAGAGACCTAGGGGAATCCAAGATGGGGTGACTTGTGTGGCTCGGACCAGGTTCTGTTACCCAGAATCCTTTGCAAACCTCAAAATTTGGCTAAAAAAACACATGTTCCTCACATTTCTGTGGAAGAAAGTTCTGGAATCTGAGAGGAGCCACAAATTTCCTTCCACCCAGCGTTCCCCCACGTCTCCCGATAAAAATTATACATCACTTGTGTGGGTAGGCCTAGCGCCCGCGACAGGAAACGCCCCAAAGCGCAACGTGGACACATCCAATTTTTTTAAAGAAAACAGAGGTGTTTTTTGCAAAGTGCCTACCAGCAGATTTTGGCCTCTAGCTCAGCCGGCACCTAGGGAAACCTACCAAACCTGTGCATTTCTGAAAACTAGAGACCTAGGGGAATCCAAGATGGGGTGACTTGTGTGGCTCGGACCAGGTTCTGTTACCCAGAATCCTTTGCAAACCTCAAAATTTGGCTAAAAAAACACATGCTCCTCATATTTCTGTGGCAGAAAGTTCTGGAATCTGAGAGGAGCCACAAATTTCCTTCCACCCAGCGTTCCCCCAAGTCTCCCAATAAAAATGATACCTCACTTGTGTGGGTAGGCCTAGCGCCCGTGACAGGAAACGCCCCAAAGCGCAACATGGACACATCCAATTTTTTGAAAGAAAACAGAGGTGTTTTTTTGCAAGGTGCCTACCTGTAGATTTTGGCCTCTAGCTCAGCTGGCACCTAGGGAAACCTACCAAACCTGTGCATTTCTGAAAACTAGAGACCTAGGGGAATCCAAGATGGGGTGACTTGTGTGGCTCGGACCAGGTTCTGTTATCCAGAATCCTTTGCAAACCTCAAAATTTGGCTAAAAAAACACATCTTCCTCACATTTCTGTGGCAGAAAGTTCTGGAATCTGAGAGGAGCCACAAATTTCCTTCCACCCAGCGTTCCCCCAAGTCTCCCGATAAAAATGATACCTCACTTGTGTGGGTAGGCCTAGCGCCGGCGACAGGAAACGCCCCAAAGCGCAACGTGGACACATCCAATTTTTTTAAAGAAAACAGAGGTGTTTTTTGCAAAGTGCCTACCAGCAGATTTTGGCCTCTAGCTCAGCCGGCACCTAGGGAAACCTACCAAACCTGTGCATTTCTGAAAACTAGAGACCTAGGGGAATCCAAGATGGGGTGACTTGTGTGGCTCGGACCAGGTTCTGTTACCCAGAATCCTTTGCAAACCTCAAAATTTGGCTAAAAAAACACATGTTCCTCACATTTCTGTGGCAGAAAGTTCTGGAATCTGAGAGGAGCCACAAATTTCCTTCCACCCAGCGTTCCCCCAAGTCTCCCGATAAAAATGATACCTCACTTGTGTGGGTAGGCTTAGCGCCCGCGACAGCAAACGCCCCAAAGCGCAACGTGGACACATCCAATTTTTTTAAAGAAAACAGAAGTGTTTTTTGCAAGGTGCCTACCTGCAGATTTTGGCCTCTAGCTCAGCCGGCACCTAGGGAAACCTACCAAACCTGTGCATTTCTGAAAACTAGAGACCTAGGGGAATCCAAGATGGGGTGACTTGTGTGGCTCGGACCAGGTTCTGTTACCCAGAATCCTTTGCAAACCTCAAAATTTGGCTAAAAAAACACATGTTCCTCACATTTCTGTGGAAGAAAGTTCTGGAATCTGAGAGGAGCCACAAATTTCCTACCACCCAGCGTTCCCCCAAGTCTCCCGATAAAAATGATACCTCACTTGTGTGGGTAGGCCTAGCGCCTGCGACAGCAAACGCCCCAAAGCGCAACGTGGACACATCAAATTGTTTGAAAGAAAACAGAAGTGTTTTTTGCAAGGTGCCTACTTGTAGATTTTGGCCTCTAGCTCAGCCGGCACCTAGGGAAACCTACCAAACCTGTGCATTTCTGACAACTAGAGACCTAGGGGAATCCAAGATGGGGTGACTTGTGTGGCTCGGACCAGGTTCTGTTACCCAGAATCCTTTGCAAACCTCAAAATTTGGCTAAAAAAACACATGTTCCTCACATTTCTGTGGAAGAAAGTTCTGGAATCTGAGAGGAGCCACTAATTTCCTTCCACCCAGCGTTCCCCCAAGTCTCCCGATAAAAATGATACCTCACTTGTGTGGGTAGGCCTAGCGCCCGCGACAGCAAACGCCCCAAAGCGCAACGTGGACACATCCAATTTTTTTAAAGAAAACAGAAGAGTTTTTTGCAAGGTGCCTACCTGTAGATTTTGGCCTCTAGCTCAGCCGGCACCTAGGGAAACCTACCAAACCTGTGCATTTCTGAAAACTAGAGACCTAGGGGAATCCAAGATGGGGTGACTTGTGTGGCTCGGACCAGGTTCTGTAACCCAGAATCCTTTGCAAACCTCAAAATTTGGCTAAAAAAACACATGTTCCTCACATTTCTGTGGCAGAAAGTTTTGGAATCTGAGAGGAGCCACAAATTTCCTTCCACCCAGCGTTCCCCCAAGTCTCCCGATAAAAATGATACCTCACTTGTGTGGGTAGGCCTAGCGCCGCCGACAGGAAACGCCCCAAAGCGCAACGTGGACACATCCAATTTTTTTAAAGAAAACAGAGGTGTTTTTTGCAAAGTGCCTACCAGCAGATTTTGGCCTCTAGCTCAGCCGGCACCTAGGGAAACCTACCAAACCTGTGCATTTCTGAAAACTAGAGACCTAGGGGAATCCAAGATGGGGTGACTTGTGTGGCTCGGACCAGGTTCTGTTACCCAGAATCCTTTGCAAACCTCAAAATTTGGCTAAAAAAACACATGTTCCTCACATTTCTGTGGCAGAAAGTTCTGGAATCTGAGAGGAGCCACAAATTTCCTTCCACCCAGCGTTCCCCCAAGTCTCCCGATAAAAATGATACCTCACTTGTGTGGGTAGGCCTAGCGCCGGCGACAGGAAACGCCCCAAAGCGCAACGTGGACACATCCAATTTTTTTAAAGAAAACAGAAGTGTTTTTTGCAAGGTGCCTACCTGCAGATTTTGGCCTCTAGCTCAGCCGGCACCTAGGGAAACCTACCAAACCTGTGCATTTCTGAAAACTAGAGACCTAGGGGAATCCAAGATGGGGTGACTTGTGTGGCTCGGACCAGGTTCTGTTACCCAGAATCCTTTGCAAACCTCAAAATTTGGCTAAAAAAACACATGTTCCTCACATTTCTGTGGAAGAAAGTTCTGGAATCTGAGAGGAGCCACAAATTTCCTACCACCCAGCGTTCCCCCAAGTCTCCCGATAAAAATGATACCTCACTTGTGTGGGTAGGCCTAGAGCCTGCGACAGCAAACGCCCCAAAGCGCAACGTGGACACATCAAATTGTTTGAAAGAAAACAGAAGTGTTTTTTGCAAGGTGCCTACTTGTAGATTTTGGCCTCTAGCTCAGCCGGCACCTAGGGAAACCTACCAAACCTGTGCATTTCTGACAACTAGAGACCTAGGGGAATCCAAGATGGGGTGACTTGTGTGGCTCGGACCAGGTTCTGTTACCCAAAATCCTTTGCAAACCTCAAAATTTGGCTAAAAAAACACATGTTCCTCACATTTCTGTGGAAGAAAGTTCTGGAATCTGAGAGGAGCCACAAATTTCCTTCCACCCAGCGTTCCCCCACGTCTCCCGATAAAAATTATACATCACTTGTGTGGGTAGGCCTAGCGCCCGCGACAGCAAACGCCCCAAAGCGCAACGTGGACACATCCAATTTTTTTAAAGAAAACAGAAGTGTTTTTTGCAAGGTGCCTACCTGTAGATTTTGGCCTCTAGCTCAGCCGGCACCTAGGGAAACCTACCAAACCTGTGCATTTCTGAAAACTAGAGACCTAGGGGAATCCAAGATGGGGTGACTTGTGTGGCTCGGACCAGGTTCTGTTACCCAGAATCCTTTGCAAACCTCAAAATTTGGCTAAAAAAACACATGTTCCTCACATTTCTGTGGCAGAAAGTTCTGGAATCTGAGAGGAGCCACAAATTTCCTTCCACCCAGCGTTCCCCCAAGTCTCCCGATAAAAATGATACCTCACTTGTGTGGGTAGGCCTAGCGCCCGCGACAGCAAACGCCCCAAAGCGCAACGTGGACACATCCAATTTTTTTAAAGAAAACAGAAGTGTTTTTTGCAAGGTGCCTACCTGCAGATTTTGGCCTCTAGCTCAGCCGGCACCTAGGGAAACCTACCAAACCTGTGCATTTCTGAAAACTAGAGACCTAGGGGAATCCAAGATGGGGTGACTTGTGTGGCTCGGACCAGGTTCTGTTACCCAGAATCCTTTGCAAACCTCAAAATTTGGCTAAAAAAACACATGTTCCTCACATTTCTGTGGAAGAAAGTTCTGGAATCTGAGAGGAGCCACAAATTTCCTACCACCCAGCGTTCCCCCAAGTCTCCCGATAAAAATGATACCTCACTTGTGTGGGTAGGCCTAGCGCCTGCGACAGCAAACGCCCCAAAGCGCAACGTGGACACATCAAATTGTTTGAAAGAAAACAGAAGTGTTTTTTGCAAGGTGCCTACTTGTAGATTTTGGCCTCTAGCTCAGCCGGCACCTAGGGAAACCTACCAAACCTGTGCATTTCTGACAACTAGAGACCTAGGGGAATCTAAGATGGGGTGACTTGTGTGGCTCGGACCAGGTTCTGTTACCCAGAATCCTTTGCAAACCTCAAAATTTGGCTAGAAAAACACATGTTCCTCACATTTCTGTGGAAGAAAGTTCTGGAATCTGAGAGGAGCCACAAATTTCCTTCCACCCAGCGTTCCCCCACGTCTCCCGATAAAAATTATACATCACTTGTGTGGGTAGGCCTAGCGCCCGCGACAGGAAACGCCCCAAAGCGCAACGTGGACACATCCAAATTTTTGAAAGAAAACAGAGGTGTTTTTTGCAAAGTGCCTACCTGTAGATTTTGGCCTGTAGTTCAGCCGGCACCTAGGGAAACCTACCAAACCTGTGCATTTCTGACAACTAGAGACCTAGGGGAATCCAAGATGGGGTGACTTGTGTGGCTCGGACCAGGTTCTGTTACCCAGAATCCTTTGCAAACCTCACAATTTGGCTAAAAAAACACATGTTCCTCACATTTCTGTGGAAGAAAGTTCTGGAATCTGAGAGGAGCCACAAATTTCCTTCCACCCAGCGTTCCCCCAAGTCTCCCGATAAAAATGATACCTCACTTGTGTGGGTAGGCCTAGCGCCCGCGACAGCAAACGCCCCAAAGCGCAACGTGGACACATCCAATTTTTTTAAAGAAAACAGAAGTGTTTTTTGCAAGGTGCCTACCTGTAGATTTTGGCCTCTAGCTCAGCCGGCACCTAGGGAAACCTACCAAACCTGTGCATTTCTGAAAACTAGAGACCTAGGGGAATCCAAGATGGAGTGACTTGTGTGGCTCGGACCAGGTTCTGTTACCCAGAATCCTTTGCAAACCTCAAAATTTGGCTAAAAAAAACACATGTTCCTCACATTTCTGTGGCAGAAAGTTTTGGAATCTGAGAGGAGCCACAAATTTCCTTCCACCCAGCGTTCCCCCACGTCTCCCGATAAAAATTATACATCACTTGTGTGGGTAGGCCTAGCGCCCGCGACAGCAAACGCCCCAAAGCGCAACGTGGACACATCCAATTTTTTTAAAGAAAACAGAAGTGTTTTTTGCAAGGTGCCTACCTGTAGATTTTGGCCTCTAGCTCAGCCGGCACCTAGGGAAACCTACCAAACCTGTGCATTTCTGAAAACTAGAGACCTAGGGGAATCCAAGATGGGGTGACTTGTGTGGCTCGGACCAGGTTCTGTTACCCAGAATCCTTTGCAAACCTCAAAATTTGGCTAAAAAAACACATGTTCCTCACATTTCTGTGGAAGAAAGTTCTGGAATCTGAGAGGAGCCACAAATTTCCTTCCACCCACCGTTCCCCCAAGTCTCCCGATAAAAATGATACCTCACTTGTGTGGGTAGGCCTAGCGCCTGCGACAGCAAACGCCCCAAAGCGCAACGTGGACACAGCCAATTTTTTTTAAAGAAAACAGAAGTGTTTTTTGCAAGGTGCCTACCTGCAGACTTTGGCCTCTAGCTCAGCCGGCACCTAGGGAAACCTACCAAACCTGTGCATTTCTGAAAACTAGAGACCTAGGGGAATCCAAGATGGGGTGACTTGTGTGGCTCGGACCAGGTTCTGTTACCCAGAATCCTTTGAAAACCTCACAATTTGGCTAAAAAAACACATGTTCCTCACATTTCTGTGGAAGAAAGTTCTGGAATCTGAGAGGAGCCACAAATTTCCTTCCACCCAGCGTTCCCCCAAGTCTCCCGATAAAAATGATACCTCACTTGTGTGGGTAGGCCTAGCGCCCGCGACAGCAAACGCCCCAAAGCGCAACGTGGACACATCCAATTTTTTTAAAGAAAACAGAGGTGTTTTTTGCAAAGTGCCTACCAGCAGATTTTGGCCTCTAGCTCAGCCGGCACCTAGGGAAACCTACCAAACCTGTGCATTTCTGAAAACTAGAGACCTAGGGGAATCCAAGATGGGGTGACTTGTGTGGCTCGGACCAGGTTCTGTTACCCAGAATCCTTTGCAAACCTCAAAATTTGGCTAAAAAAACACATGCTCCTCATATTTCTGTGGCAGAAAGTTCTGGAATCTGAGAGGAGCCACAAATTTCCTTCCACCCAGCGTTCCCCCAAGTCTCCCAATAAAAATGATACCTCACTTGTGTGGGTAGGCCTAGCGCCCGTGACAGGAAACGCCCCAAAGCGCAACATGGACACATCCAATTTTTTGAAAGAAAACAGAGGTGTTTTTTTGCAAGGTGCCTACCTGTAGATTTTGGCCTCTAGCTCAGCTGGCACCTAGGGAAACCTACCAAACCTGTGCATTTCTGAAAACTAGAGACCTAGGGGAATCCAAGATGGGGTGACTTGTGTGGCTCGGACCAGGTTCTGTTATCCAGAATCCTTTGCAAACCTCAAAATTTGGCTAAAAAAACACATCTTCCTCACATTTCTGTGGCAGAAAGTTCTGGAATCTGAGAGGAGCCACAAATTTCCTTCCACCCAGCGTTCCCCCAAGTCTCCCGATAAAAATGATACCTCACTTGTGTGGGTAGGCCTAGCGCCGGCGACAGGAAACGCCCCAAAGCGCAACGTGGACACATCCAATTTTTTTAAAGAAAACAGAGGTGTTTTTTGCAAAGTGCCTACCAGCAGATTTTGGCCTCTAGCTCAGCCGGCACCTAGGGAAACCTACCAAACCTGTGCATTTCTGAAAACTAGAGACCTAGGGGAATCCAAGATGGGGTGACTTGTGTGGCTCGGACCAGGTTCTGTTACCCAGAATCCTTTGCAAACCTCAAAATTTGGCTAAAAAAACACATGTTCCTCACATTTCTGTGGCAGAAAGTTCTGGAATCTGAGAGGAGCCACAAATTTCCTTCCACCCAGCGTTCCCCCAAGTCTCCCGATAAAAATGATACCTCACTTGTGTGGGTAGGCTTAGCGCCCGCGACAGCAAACGCCCCAAAGCGCAACGTAGACACATCCAATTTTTTTAAAGAAAACAGAAGTGTTTTTTGCAAGGTGCCTACCTGCAGATTTTGGCCTCTAGCTCAGCCGGCACCTAGGGAAACCTACCAAACCTGTGCATTTCTGAAAACTAGAGACCTAGGGGAATCCAAGATGGGGTGACTTGTGTGGCTCGGACCAGGTTCTGTTACCCAGAATCCTTTGCAAACCTCAAAATTTGGCTAAAAAAACACATGTTCCTCACATTTCTGTGGAAGAAAGTTCTGGAATCTGAGAGGAGCCACAAATTTCCTTCCACCCAGCGTTCCCCCACGTCTCCCGATAAAAATTATACATCACTTGTGTGGGTAGGCCTAGCGCCCGCGACAGGAAACGCCCCAAAGCGCAACGTGGACACATCCAATTTTTTTAAAGAAAACAGAGGTGTTTTTTGCAAAGTGCCTACCAGCAGATTTTGGCCTCTAGCTCAGCCGGCACCTAGGGAAACCTACCAAACCTGTGCATTTCTGAAAACTAGAGACCTAGGGGAATCCAAGATGGGGTGACTTGTGTGGCTCGGACCAGGTTCTGTTACCCAGAATCCTTTGCAAACCTCAAAATTTGGCTAAAAAAACACATGCTCCTCATATTTCTGTGGCAGAAAGTTCTGGAATCTGAGAGGAGCCACAAATTTCCTTCCACCCAGCGTTCCCCCAAGTCTCCCAATAAAAATGATACCTCACTTGTGTGGGTAGGCCTAGCGCCCGTGACAGGAAACGCCCCAAAGCGCAACATGGACACATCCAATTTTTTGAAAGAAAACAGAGGTGTTTTTTTGCAAGGTGCCTACCTGTAGATTTTGGCCTCTAGCTCAGCTGGCACCTAGGGAAACCTACCAAACCTGTGCATTTCTGAAAACTAGAGACCTAGGGGAATCCAAGATGGGGTGACTTGTGTGGCTCGGACCAGGTTCTGTTATCCAGAATCCTTTGCAAACCTCAAAATTTGGCTAAAAAAACACATCTTCCTCACATTTCTGTGGCAGAAAGTTCTGGAATCTGAGAGGAGCCACAAATTTCCTTCCACCCAGCGTTCCCCCAAGTCTCCCGATAAAAATGATACCTCACTTGTGTGGGTAGGCCTAGCGCCGGCGACAGGAAACGCCCCAAAGCGCAACGTGGACACATCCAATTTTTTTAAAGAAAACAGAGGTGTTTTTTGCAAAGTGCCTACCAGCAGATTTTGGCCTCTAGCTCAGCCGGCACCTAGGGAAACCTACCAAACCTGTGCATTTCTGAAAACTAGAGACCTAGGGGAATCCAAGATGGGGTGACTTGTGTGGCTCGGACCAGGTTCTGTTACCCAGAATCCTTTGCAAACCTCAAAATTTGGCTAAAAAAACACATGTTCCTCACATTTCTGTGGCAGAAAGTTCTGGAATCTGAGAGGAGCCACAAATTTCCTTCCACCCAGCGTTCCCCCAAGTCTCCCGATAAAAATGATACCTCACTTGTGTGGGTAGGCTTAGCGCCCGCGACAGCAAACGCCCCAAAGCGCAACGTGGACACATCCAATTTTTTTAAAGAAAACAGAAGTGTTTTTTGCAAGGTGCCTACCTGCAGATTTTGGCCTCTAGCTCAGCCGGCACCTAGGGAAACCTACCAAACCTGTGCATTTCTGAAAACTAGAGACCTAGGGGAATCCAAGATGGGGTGACTTGTGTGGCTCGGACCAGGTTCTGTTACCCAGAATCCTTTGCAAACCTCAAAATTTGGCTAAAAAAACACATGTTCCTCACATTTCTGTGGAAGAAAGTTCTGGAATCTGAGAGGAGCCACAAATTTCCTACCACCCAGCGTTCCCCCAAGTCTCCCGATAAAAATGATACCTCACTTGTGTGGGTAGGCCTAGCGCCTGCGACAGCAAACGCCCCAAAGCGCAACGTGGACACATCAAATTGTTTGAAAGAAAACAGAAGTGTTTTTTGCAAGGTGCCTACTTGTAGATTTTGGCCTCTAGCTCAGCCGGCACCTAGGGAAACCTACCAAACCTGTGCATTTCTGACAACTAGAGACCTAGGGGAATCCAAGATGGGGTGACTTGTGTGGCTCGGACCAGGTTCTGTTACCCAGAATCCTTTGCAAACCTCAAAATTTGGCTAAAAAAACACATGTTCCTCACATTTCTGTGGAAGAAAGTTCTGGAATCTGAGAGGAGCCACTAATTTCCTTCCACCCAGCGTTCCCCCAAGTCTCCCGATAAAAATGATACCTCACTTGTGTGGGTAGGCCTAGCGCCCGCGACAGCAAACGCCCCAAAGCGCAACGTGGACACATCCAATTTTTTTAAAGAAAACAGAAGTGTTTTTTGCAAGGTGCCTACCTGTAGATTTTGGCCTCTAGCTCAGCCGGCACCTAGGGAAACCTACCAAACCTGTGCATTTCTGAAAACTAGAGACCTAGGGGAATCCAAGATGGGGTGACTTGTGTGGCTCGGACCAGGTTCTGTAACCCAGAATCCTTTGCAAACCTCAAAATTTGGCTAAAAAAACACATGTTCCTCACATTTCTGTGGCAGAAAGTTTTGGAATCTGAGAGGAGCCACAAATTTCCTTCCACCCAGCGTTCCCCCAAGTCTCCCGATAAAAATGATACCTCACTTGTGTGGGTAGGCCTAGCGCCGCCGACAGGAAACGCCCCAAAGCGCAACGTGGACACATCCAATTTTTTTAAAGAAAACAGAGGTGTTTTTTGCAAAGTGCCTACCAGCAGATTTTGGCCTCTAGCTCAGCCGGCACCTAGGGAAACCTACCAAACCTGTGCATTTCTGAAAACTAGAGACCTAGGGGAATCCAAGATGGGGTGACTTGTGTGGCTCGGACCAGGTTCTGTTACCCAGAATCCTTTGCAAACCTCAAAATTTGGCTAAAAAAACACATGTTCCTCACATTTCTGTGGCAGAAAGTTCTGGAATCTGAGAGGAGCCACAAATTTCCTTCCACCCAGCGTTCCCCCAAGTCTCCCGATAAAAATGATACCTCACTTGTGTGGGTAGGCCTAGCGCCGGCGACAGGAAACGCCCCAAAGCGCAACGTGGACACATCCAATTTTTTTAAAGAAAACAGAAGTGTTTTTTGCAAGGTGCCTACCTGCAGATTTTGGCCTCTAGCTCAGCCGGCACCTAGGGAAACCTACCAAACCTGTGCATTTCTGAAAACTAGAGACCTAGGGGAATCCAAGATGGGGTGACTTGTGTGGCTCGGACCAGGTTCTGTTACCCAGAATCCTTTGCAAACCTCAAAATTTGGCTAAAAAAACACATGTTCCTCACATTTCTGTGGAAGAAAGTTCTGGAATCTGAGAGGAGCCACAAATTTCCTACCACCCAGCGTTCCCCCAAGTCTCCCGATAAAAATGATACCTCACTTGTGTGGGTAGGCCTAGAGCCTGCGACAGCAAACGCCCCAAAGCGCAACGTGGACACATCAAATTGTTTGAAAGAAAACAGAAGTGTTTTTTGCAAGGTGCCTACTTGTAGATTTTGGCCTCTAGCTCAGCCGGCACCTAGGGAAACCTACCAAACCTGTGCATTTCTGACAACTAGAGACCTAGGGGAATCCAAGATGGGGTGACTTGTGTGGCTCGGACCAGGTTCTGTTACCCAAAATCCTTTGCAAACCTCAAAATTTGGCTAAAAAAACACATGTTCCTCACATTTCTGTGGAAGAAAGTTCTGGAATCTGAGAGGAGCCACAAATTTCCTTCCACCCAGCGTTCCCCCACGTCTCCCGATAAAAATTATACATCACTTGTGTGGGTAGGCCTAGCGCCCGCGACAGCAAACGCCCCAAAGCGCAACGTGGACACATCCAATTTTTTTAAAGAAAACAGAAGTGTTTTTTGCAAGGTGCCTACCTGTAGATTTTGGCCTCTAGCTCAGCCGGCACCTAGGGAAACCTACCAAACCTGTGCATTTCTGAAAACTAGAGACCTAGGGGAATCCAAGATGGGGTGACTTGTGTGGCTCGGACCAGGTTCTGTTACCCAGAATCCTTTGCAAACCTCAAAATTTGGCTAAAAAAACACATGTTCCTCACATTTCTGTGGCAGAAAGTTCTGGAATCTGAGAGGAGCCACAAATTTCCTTCCACCCAGCGTTCCCCCAAGTCTCCCGATAAAAATGATACCTCACTTGTGTGGGTAGGCCTAGCGCCCGCGACAGCAAACGCCCCAAAGCGCAACGTGGACACATCCAATTTTTTTAAAGAAAACAGAAGTGTTTTTTGCAAGGTGCCTACCTGCAGATTTTGGCCTCTAGCTCAGCCGGCACCTAGGGAAACCTACCAAACCTGTGCATTTCTGAAAACTAGAGACCTAGGGGAATCCAAGATGGGGTGACTTGTGTGGCTCGGACCAGGTTCTGTTACCCAGAATCCTTTGCAAACCTCAAAATTTGGCTAAAAAAACACATGTTCCTCACATTTCTGTGGAAGAAAGTTCTGGAATCTGAGAGGAGCCACAAATTTCCTACCACCCAGCGTTCCCCCAAGTCTCCCGATAAAAATGATACCTCACTTGTGTGGGTAGGCCTAGCGCCTGCGACAGCAAACGCCCCAAAGCGCAACGTGGACACATCAAATTGTTTGAAAGAAAACAGAAGTGTTTTTTGCAAGGTGCCTACTTGTAGATTTTGGCCTCTAGCTCAGCCGGCACCTAGGGAAACCTACCAAACCTGTGCATTTCTGACAACTAGAGACCTAGGGGAATCTAAGATGGGGTGACTTGTGTGGCTCGGACCAGGTTCTGTTACCCAGAATCCTTTGCAAACCTCAAAATTTGGCTAGAAAAACACATGTTCCTCACATTTCTGTGGAAGAAAGTTCTGGAATCTGAGAGGAGCCACAAATTTCCTTCCACCCAGCGTTCCCCCACGTCTCCCGATAAAAATTATACATCACTTGTGTGGGTAGGCCTAGCGCCCGCGACAGGAAACGCCCCAAAGCGCAACGTGGACACATCCAAATTTTTGAAAGAAAACAGAGGTGTTTTTTGCAAAGTGCCTACCTGTAGATTTTGGCCTGTAGTTCAGCCGGCACCTAGGGAAACCTACCAAACCTGTGCATTTCTGACAACTAGAGACCTAGGGGAATCCAAGATGGGGTGACTTGTGTGGCTCGGACCAGGTTCTGTTACCCAGAATCCTTTGCAAACCTCACAATTTGGCTAAAAAAACACATGTTCCTCACATTTCTGTGGAAGAAAGTTCTGGAATCTGAGAGGAGCCACAAATTTCCTTCCACCCAGCGTTCCCCCAAGTCTCCCGATAAAAATGATACCTCACTTGTGTGGGTAGGCCTAGCGCCCGCGACAGCAAACGCCCCAAAGCGCAACGTGGACACATCCAATTTTTTTAAAGAAAACAGAAGTGTTTTTTGCAAGGTGCCTACCTGTAGATTTTGGCCTCTAGCTCAGCCGGCACCTAGGGAAACCTACCAAACCTGTGCATTTCTGAAAACTAGAGACCTAGGGGAATCCAAGATGGAGTGACTTGTGTGGCTCGGACCAGGTTCTGTTACCCAGAATCCTTTGCAAACCTCAAAATTTGGCTAAAAAAAACACATGTTCCTCACATTTCTGTGGCAGAAAGTTTTGGAATCTGAGAGGAGCCACAAATTTCCTTCCACCCAGCGTTCCCCCACGTCTCCCGATAAAAATTATACATCACTTGTGTGGGTAGGCCTAGCGCCCGCGACAGCAAACGCCCCAAAGCGCAACGTGGACACATCCAATTTTTTTAAAGAAAACAGAAGTGTTTTTTGCAAGGTGCCTACCTGTAGATTTTGGCCTCTAGCTCAGCCGGCACCTAGGGAAACCTACCAAACCTGTGCATTTCTGAAAACTAGAGACCTAGGGGAATCCAAGATGGGGTGACTTGTGTGGCTCGGACCAGGTTCTGTTACCCAGAATCCTTTGCAAACCTCAAAATTTGGCTAAAAAAACACATGTTCCTCACATTTCTGTGGAAGAAAGTTCTGGAATCTGAGAGGAGCCACAAATTTCCTTCCACCCACCGTTCCCCCAAGTCTCCCGATAAAAATGATACCTCACTTGTGTGGGTAGGCCTAGCGCCTGCGACAGCAAACGCCCCAAAGCGCAACGTGGACACAGCCAATTTTTTTTAAAGAAAACAGAAGTGTTTTTTGCAAGGTGCCTACCTGCAGACTTTGGCCTCTAGCTCAGCCGGCACCTAGGGAAACCTACCAAACCTGTGCATTTCTGAAAACTAGAGACCTAGGGGAATCCAAGATGGGGTGACTTGTGTGGCTCGGACCAGGTTCTGTTACCCAGAATCCTTTGAAAACCTCACAATTTGGCTAAAAAAACACATGTTCCTCACATTTCTGTGGAAGAAAGTTCTGGAATCTGAGAGGAGCCACAAATTTCCTTCCACCCAGCGTTCCCCCAAGTCTCCCGATAAAAATGATACCTCACTTGTGTGGGTAGGCCTAGCGCCCGCGACAGCAAACGCCCCAAAGCGCAACGTGGACACATCCAATTTTTTTAAAGAAAACAGAGGTGTTTTTTGCAAAGTGCCTACCAGCAGATTTTGGCCTCTAGCTCAGCCGGCACCTAGGGAAACCTACCAAACCTGTGCATTTCTGAAAACTAGAGACCTAGGGGAATCCAAGATGGGGTGACTTGTGTGGCTCGGACCAGGTTCTGTTACCCAGAATCCTTTGCAAACCTCAAAATTTGGCTAAAAAAACACATGCTCCTCATATTTCTGTGGCAGAAAGTTCTGGAATCTGAGAGGAGCCACAAATTTCCTTCCACCCAGCGTTCCCCCAAGTCTCCCAATAAAAATGATACCTCACTTGTGTGGGTAGGCCTAGCGCCCGTGACAGGAAACGCCCCAAAGCGCAACATGGACACATCCAATTTTTTGAAAGAAAACAGAGGTGTTTTTTTGCAAGGTGCCTACCTGTAGATTTTGGCCTCTAGCTCAGCCGGCACCTAGGGAAACCTACCAAACCTGTGCATTTCTGAAAACTAGAGACCTAGGGGAATCCAAGATGGGGTGACTTGTGTGGCTCGGACCAGGTTCTGTTATCCAGAATCCTTTGCAAACCTCAAAATTTGGCTAAAAAAACACATCTTCCTCACATTTCTGTGGCAGAAAGTTCTGGAATCTGAGAGGAGCCACAAATTTCCTTCCACCCAGCGTTCCCCCAAGTCTCCCGATAAAAATGATACCTCACTTGTGTGGGTAGGCCTAGCGCCGGCGACAGGAAACGCCCCAAAGCGCAACGTGGACACATCCAATTTTTTTAAAGAAAACAGAGGTGTTTTTTGCAAAGTGCCTACCAGCAGATTTTGGCCTCTAGCTCAGCCGGCACCTAGGGAAACCTACCAAACCTGTGCATTTCTGAAAACTAGAGACCTAGGGGAATCCAAGATGGGGTGACTTGTGTGGCTCGGACCAGGTTCTGTTACCCAGAATCCTTTGCAAACCTCAAAATTTGGCTAAAAAAACACATGTTCCTCACATTTCTGTGGCAGAAAGTTCTGGAATCTGAGAGGAGCCACAAATTTCCTTCCACCCAGCGTTCCCCCAAGTCTCCCGATAAAAATGATACCTCACTTGTGTGGGTAGGCTTAGCGCCCGCGACAGCAAACGCCCCAAAGCGCAACGTGGACACATCCAATTTTTTTAAAGAAAACAGAAGTGTTTTTTGCAAGGTGCCTACCTGCAGATTTTGGCCTCTAGCTCAGCCGGCACCTAGGGAAACCTACCAAACCTGTGCATTTCTGAAAACTAGAGACCTAGGGGAATCCAAGATGGGGTGACTTGTGTGGCTCGGACCAGGTTCTGTTACCTAGAATCCTTTGCAAACCTCAAAATTTGGCTAGAAAAACACATGTTCCTCACATTTCTGTGGAAGAAAGTTCTGGAATCTGAGAGGAGCCACAAATTTCCTACCACCCAGCGTTCCCCCAAGTCTCCCGATAAAAATGATACCTCACTTGTGTGGGTAGGCCTAGCGCCTGCGACAGCAAACGCCCCAAAGCGCAACGTGGACACATCAAATTGTTTGAAAGAAAACAGAAGTGTTTTTTGCAAGGTGCCTACTTGTAGATTTTGGCCTCTAGCTCAGCCGGCACCTAGGGAAACCTACCAAACCTGTGCATTTCTGACAACTAGAGACCTAGGGGAATCCAAGATGGGGTGACTTGTGTGGCTCGGACCAGGTTCTGTTACCCAGAATCCTTTGCAAACCTCAAAATTTGGCTAAAAAAACACATGTTCCTCACATTTCTGTGGCAGAAAGTTCTGGAATCTGAGAGGAGCCACAAATTTCCTTCCACCCAGCGTTCCCCCAAGTCTCCCGATAAAAATGATACCTCACTTGTGTGGGTAGGCCTAGCGCCCGCGACAGCAAACGCCCCAAAGCGCAACGTGGACACATCCAATTTTTTTAAAGAAAACAGAAGTGTTTTTTGCAAGGTGCCTACCTGTAGATTTTGGCCTCTAGCTCAGCCGGCACCTAGGGAAACCTACCAAACCTGTGCATTTCTGAAAACTAGAGACCTAGGGGAATCCAAGATGGGGTGACTTGTGTGGCTCGGACCAGGTTCTGTTACCCAGAATCCTTTGCAAACCTCAAAATTTGGCTAAAAAAACACATGTTCCTCACATTTCTGTGGCAGAAAGTTCTGGAATCTGAGAGGAGCCACAAATTTCCTTCCACCCAGCGTTCCCCCAAGTCTCCCGATAAAAATGATACCTCACTTGTGTGGGTAGGCTTAGCGCCCGCGACAGCAAACGCCCCAAAGCGCAACGTGGACACATCCAATTTTTTTAAAGAAAACAGAAGTGTTTTTTGCAAGGTGCCTACCTGCAGATTTTGGCCTCTAGCTCAGCCGGCACCTAGGGAAACCTACCAAACCTGTGCATTTCTGAAAACTAGAGACCTAGGGGAATCCAAGATGGGGTGACTTGTGTGGCTTGGACCAGGTTCTGTTACCCAGAATCCTTTGCAAACCTCAAAATTTGGCTAAAAAAACACATGTTCCTCACATTTCTGTGGAAGAAAGTTCTGGAATCTGAGAGGAGCCACAAATTTCCTACCACCCAGCGTTCCCCCAAGTCTCCCGATAAAAATGATACCTCACTTGTGTGGGTAGGCCTAGCGCCTGCGACAGCAAACGCCCCAAAGCGCAACGTGGACACATCAAATTGTTTGAAAGAAAACAGAAGTGTTTTTTGCAAGGTGCCTACTTGTAGATTTTGGCCTCTAGCTCAGCCGGCACCTAGGGAAACCTACCAAACCTGTGCATTTCTGACAACTAGAGACCTAGGGGAATCCAAGATGGGGTGACTTGTGTGGCTCGGACCAGGTTCTGTTACCCAGAATCCTTTGCAAACCTCAAAATTTGGCTAAAAAAACACATGTTCCTCACATTTCTGTGGAAGAAAGTTCTGGAATCTGAGAGGAGCCACTAATTTCCTTCCACCCAGCGTTCCCCCAAGTCTCCCGATAAAAATGATACCTCACTTGTGTGGGTAGGCCTAGCGCCCGCGACAGCAAACGCCCCAAAGCGCAACGTGGACACATCCAATTTTTTTAAAGAAAACAGAAGTGTTTTTTGCAAGGTGCCTACCTGCAGATTTTGGCCTCTAGCTCAGCCGGCACCTAGGGAAACCTACCAAACCTGTGCATTTCTGAAAACTAGAGACCTAGGGGAATCCAAGATGGGGTGACTTGTGTGGCTCGGACCAGGTTCTGTTACCCAGAATCCTTTGCAAACCTCAAAATTTGGCTAAAAAAACACATGTTCCTCACATTTCTGTGGAAGAAAGTTCTGGAATCTGAGAGGAGCCACAAATTTCCTACCACCCAGCGTTCCCCCAAGTCTCCCGATAAAAATGATACCTCACTTGTGTGGGTAGGCCTAGAGCCTGCGACAGCAAACGCCCCAAAGCGCAACGTGGACACATCAAATTGTTTGAAAGAAAACAGAAGTGTTTTTTGCAAGGTGCCTACTTGTAGATTTTGGCCTCTAGCTCAGCCGGCACCTAGGGAAACCTACCAAACCTGTGCATTTCTGACAACTAGAGACCTAGGGGAATCCAAGATGGGGTGACTTGTGTGGCTCGGACCAGGTTCTGTTACCCAGAATCCTTTGCAAACCTCAAAATTTGGCTAAAAAAACACATGTTCCTCACATTTCTGTGGAAGAAAGTTCTGGAATCTGAGAGGAGCCACAAATTTCCTTCCACCCAGCGTTCCCCCACGTCTCCCGATAAAAATTATACATCACTTGTGTGGGTAGGCCTAGCGCCCGCGACAGCAAACGCCCCAAAGCGCAACGTGGACACATCCAATTTTTTTAAAGAAAACAGAAGTGTTTTTTGCAAGGTGCCTACCTGTAGATTTTGGCCTCTAGCTCAGCCGGCACCTAGGGAAACCTACCAAACCTGTGCATTTCTGAAAACTAGAGACCTAGGGGAATCCAAGATGGGGTGACTTGTGTGGCTCGGACCAGGTTCTGTTACCCAGAATCCTTTGCAAACCTCAAAATTTGGCTAAAAAAACACATGTTCCTCACATTTCTGTGGCAGAAAGTTCTGGAATCTGAGAGGAGCCACAAATTTCCTTCCACCCAGCGTTCCCCCAAGTCTCCCGATAAAAATGATACCTCACTTGTGTGGGTAGGCCTAGCGCCCGCGACAGCAAACGCCCCAAAGCGCAACGTGGACACATCCAATTTTTTTAAAGAAAACAGAAGTGTTTTTTGCAAGGTGCCTACCTGCAGATTTTGGCCTCTAGCTCAGCCGGCACCTAGGGAAACCTACCAAACCTGTGCATTTCTGAAAACTAGAGACCTAGGGGAATCCAAGATGGGGTGACTTGTGTGGCTCGGACCAGGTTCTGTTACCCAGAATCCTTTGCAAACCTCAAAATTTGGCTAAAAAAACACATGTTCCTCACATTTCTGTGGAAGAAAGTTCTGGAATCTGAGAGGAGCCACAAATTTCCTACCACCCAGCGTTCCCCCAAGTCTCCCGATAAAAATGATACCTCACTTGTGTGGGTAGGCCTAGCGCCTGCGACAGCAAACGCCCCAAAGCGCAACGTGGACACATCAAATTGTTTGAAAGAAAACAGAAGTGTTTTTTGCAAGGTGCCTACTTGTAGATTTTGGCCTCTAGCTCAGCCGGCACCTAGGGAAACCTACCAAACCTGTGCATTTCTGACAACTAGAGACCTAGGGGAATCTAAGATGGGGTGACTTGTGTGGCTCGGACCAGGTTCTGTTACCCAGAATCCTTTGCAAACCTCAAAATTTGGCTAGAAAAACACATGTTCCTCACATTTCTGTGGAAGAAAGTTCTGGAATCTGAGAGGAGCCACAAATTTCCTTCCACCCAGCGTTCCCCCACGTCTCCCGATAAAAATTATACATCACTTGTGTGGGTAGGCCTAGCGCCCGCGACAGGAAACGCCCCAAAGCGCAACGTGGACACATCCAAATTTTTGAAAGAAAACAGAGGTGTTTTTTGCAAAGTGCCTACCTGTAGATTTTGGCCTGTAGTTCAGCCGGCACCTAGGGAAACCTACCAAACCTGTGCATTTCTGACAACTAGAGACCTAGGGGAATCCAAGATGGGGTGACTTGTGTGGCTCGGACCAGGTTCTGTTACCCAGAATCCTTTGCAAACCTCACAATTTGGCTAAAAAAACACATGTTCCTCACATTTCTGTGGAAGAAAGTTCTGGAATCTGAGAGGAGCCACAAATTTCCTTCCACCCAGCGTTCCCCCAAGTCTCCCGATAAAAATGATACCTCACTTGTGTGGGTAGGCCTAGCGCCCGCGACAGCAAACGCCCCAAAGCGCAACGTGGACACATCCAATTTTTTTAAAGAAAACAGAAGTGTTTTTTGCAAGGTGCCTACCTGTAGATTTTGGCCTCTAGCTCAGCCGGCACCTAGGGAAACCTACCAAACCTGTGCATTTCTGAAAACTAGAGACCTAGGGGAATCCAAGATGGAGTGACTTGTGTGGCTCGGACCAGGTTCTGTTACCCAGAATCCTTTGCAAACCTCAAAATTTGGCTAAAAAAAACACATGTTCCTCACATTTCTGTGTCAGAAAGTTTTGGAATCTGAGAGGAGCCACAAATTTCCTTCCACCCAGCGTTCCCCCACGTCTCCCGATAAAAATTATACATCACTTGTGTGGGTAGGCCTAGCGCCCGCGACAGCAAACGCCCCAAAGCGCAACGTGGACACATCCAATTTTTTTAAAGAAAACAGAAGTGTTTTTTGCAAGGTGCCTACCTGTAGATTTTGGCCTCTAGCTCAGCCGGCACCTAGGGAAACCTACCAAACCTGTGCATTTCTGAAAACTAGAGACCTAGGGGAATCCAAGATGGGGTGACTTGTGTGGCTCGGACCAGGTTCTGTTACCCAGAATCCTTTGCAAACCTCAAAATTTGGCTAAAAAAACACATGTTCCTCACATTTCTGTTGCAGAAAGTTTTGGAATCTGAGAGGAGCCACAAATTTCCTTCCACCCAGCGTTCCCCCACGTCTCCCGATAAAAATTATACATCACTTGTGTGGGTAGGCCTAGCGCCCGCGACAGCAAACGCCCCAAAGCGCAACGTGGACACATCCAATTTTTTTAAAGAAAACAGAAGTGTTTTTTGCAAGGTGCCTACCTGTAGATTTTGGCCTCTAGCTCAGCCGGCACCTAGGGAAACCTACCAAACCTGTGCATTTCTGAAAACTAGAGACCTAGGGGAATCCAAGATGGGGTGACTTGTGTGGCTCGGACCAGGTTCTGTTACCCAGAATCCTTTGCAAACCTCAAAATTTGGCTAAAAAAACACATGTTCCTCACATTTCTGTTGCAGAAAGTTTTGGAATCTGAGAGGAGCCACAAATTTCCTTCCACCCAGCGTTCCCCCAAGTCTCCTGATAAAAATGATACCTCACTTGTGTGGGTAGGCCTAGCGCCGCCGACAGGAAACGCCCCAAAGCGCAACGTGGACACATCCAATTTTTTTAAAGAAAACAGAGGTGTTTTTTGCAAAGTGCCTACCAGCAGATTTTGGCCTCTAGCTCAGCCGGCACCTAGGGAAACCTACCAAACCTGTGCATTTCTGAAAACTAGAGACCTAGGGGAATCCAAGATGGGGTGACTTGTGTGGCTCGGACCAGGTTCTGTTACCCAGAATCCTTTGCAAACCTCAAAATTTGGCTAAAAAAACACATGTTCCTCACATTTCTGTGGCAGAAAGTTCTGGAATCTGAGAGGAGCCACAAATTTCCTTCCACCCAGCGTTCCCCCAAGTCTCCCGATAAAAATGATACCTCACTTGTGTGGGTAGGCCTAGCGCCCGCGACAGCAAACGCCCCAAAGCGCAACGTGGACACATCCAATTTTTTTAAAGAAAACAGAAGTGTTTTTTGCAAGGTGCCTACCTGCAGATTTTGGCCTCTAGCTCAGCCGGCACCTAGGGAAACCTACCAAACCTGTGCATTTCTGAAAACTAGAGACCTAGGGGAATCCAAGTTGGGGTGACTTGTGTGGCTCGGACCAGGTTCTGTTACCCAGAATCCTTTGCAAACCTCAAAATTTGGCTAAAAAAACACATGTTCCTCACATTTCAGTGGAAGAAAGTTCTGGAATCTGAGAGGAGCCACAAATTTCCTACCACCCAGCGTTCCCCCAAGTCTCCCGATAAAAATGATACCTCACTTGTGTGGGTAGGCCTAGCGCCTGCGACAGCAAACGCCCCAAAGCGCAACGTGGACACATCAAATTGTTTGAAAGAAAACAGAAGTGTTTTTTGCAAGGTGCCTACTTGTAGATTTTGGCCTCTAGCTCAGCCGGCACCTAGGGAAACCTACCAAACCTGTGCATTTCTGAGAACTAGAGACCTAGGGGAATCTAAGATGGGGTGACTTGTGTGGCTCGGACCAGGTTCTGTTACCCAGAATCCTTTGCAAACCTCAAAATTTGGCTAAAAAAACACATGTTCCTCACATTTCTGTGGAAGAAAGTTCTGGAATCTGAGAGGAGCCACAAATTTCCTTCCACCCAGCGTTCCCCCACGTCTCCCGATAAAAATTATACATCACTTGTGTGGGTAGGCCTAGCGCCCGCGACAGGAAACGCCCCAAAGCGCAACGTGGACACATCCAAATTTTTGAAAGAAAACAGAGGTGTTTTTTGCAAAGTGCCTACCTGTAGATTTTGGCCTGTAGTTCAGCCGGCACCTAGGGAAACCTACCAAACCTGTGCATTTCTGACAACTAGAGACCTAGGGGAATCCAAGATGGGGTGACTTGTGTGGCTCGGACCAGGTTCTGTTACCCAGAATCCTTTGCAAACCTCACAATTTGGCTAAAAAAACACATGTTCCTCACATTTCTGTGGAAGAAAGTTCTGGAATCTGAGAGGAGCCACAAATTTCCTTCCACCCAGCGTTCCCCCAAGTCTCCCGATAAAAATGATACCTCACTTGTGTGGGTAGGCCTAGCGCCCGCGACAGCAAACGCCCCAAAGCGCAACGTGGACACATCCAATTTTTTTAAAGAAAACAGAAGTGTTTTTTGCAAGGTGCCTACCTGTAGATTTTGGCCTCTAGCTCAACCGGCACCTAGGGAAACCTACCAAACCTGTGCATTTCTGAAAACTAGAGACCTATGGGAATCCAAGATGGGGTGACTTGTGTGGCTCGGACCAGGTTCTGTTACCCAGAATCCTTTGCAAACCTCAAAATTTGGCTAAAAAAACACATGTTCCTCACATTTCTGTGGCAGAAAGTTTTGGAATCTGAGAGGAGCCACAAATTTCCTTCCACCCAGGTTCCCCCAAGTCTCCCGATAAAAATGATACCTCACTTGTGTGGGTAGGCCTAGCGCCGGCGACAGGAAACGCCCCAAAGCGCAACGTGGACACATCCAATTCTTTTAAAGAAAACAGAGGTGTTTTTTGCAAAGTGCCTACCAGCAGATTTTGGCCTCTAGCTCAGCCGGCACCTAGGGAAACCTACCAAACCTGTGCATTTCTGAAAACTAGAGACCTAGGGGAATCCAAGATGGGGTGACTTGTGTGGCTCGGACCAGGTTCTGTTACCCAGAATCCTTTGCAAACCTCAAAATTTGGCTAAAAAAACACATGTTCCTCACATTTCTGTGGCAGAAAGTTCTAGAATCTGAGAGGAGCCACAAATTTCCTTCCACCCAGCGTTCCCCCAAGTCTCCCGATAAAAATGATACCTCACTTGTGTGGGTAGGCCTAGCGCCGGCGACAGGAAACGCCCCAAAGCGCAACGTGGACGCATCCAATTTTTTTAAAGAAAACAGAGGTGTTTTTTGCAAAGTGCCTACCAGCAGATTTTGGCCTCTAGCTCAGCCGGCACCTAGGGAAACCTACCAAACCTGTGCATTTCTGAAAACTAGAGACCTAGGGGAATCCAAGATGTGGTGACTTGTGTGGCTCGGACCAGGTTCTGTTACCCAGAATCCTTTGCAAACCTCAAAATGTGGCTAAAAAAACACATGTTCCTCACATTTCTGTGGCAAAAAGTTCTGGAATCTGAGAGGAGCCACAAATTTCCTTCCACCCAGCGTTCCCCCAAGTCTCCCGATAAAAATGATACCTCACTTGTGTGGGTAGGCCTAGCGCCCGTGACAGGAAACGCCCCAAAGCGCAACATGGACACATCCAATTTTTTGAAAGAAAACAGAGGTGTTTTTTTGCAAGGTGCCTACCTGTAGATTTTGGCCTCTAGCTCAGCCGGCACCTAGGGAAACCTACCAAACCTGTGCATTTCTGAAAACTAGAGACCTAGGGGAATCCAAGATGGGGTGACTTGTGTGGCTCGGACCAGGTTCTGTTACCCAGAATCCTTTGCAAACCTCAAAATTTGGCTAAAAAAACACATCTTCCTCACATTTCTGTGGCAGAAAGTTCTGGAATCTGAGAGGAGCCACAAATTTCCTTCCACCCAGCGTTCCCCCAAGTCTCCCGATAAAAATGATACCTCACTTGTGTGGGTAGGCCTAGCGCCCGCGACAGCAAACGCCCCAAAGCGCAACGTGGACACATCCAATTTTTTTAAAGAAAACAGAAGTGTTTTTTGCAAGGTGCCTACCTGCAGATTTTGGCCTCTAGCTCAGCCGGCACCTAGGGAAACCTACCAAACCTGTGCATTTCTGAAAACTAGAGACCTAGGGGAATCCAAGTTGGGGTGACTTGTGTGGCTCGGACCAGGTTCTGTTACCCAGAATCCTTTGCAAACCTCAAAATTTGGCTAAAAAAACACATGTTCCTCACATTTCTGTGGAAGAAAGTTCTGGAATCTGAGAGGAGCCACAAATTTCCTACCACCCAGCATTCCCCCAAGTCTCCCGATAAAAATGATACCTCACTTGTGTGGGTAGGCCTAGCGCCTGCGACAGCAAACGCCCCAAAGCGCAACGTGGACACATCAAATTGTTTGAAAGAAAACAGAAGTGTTTTTTGCAAGGTGCCTACTTGTAGATTTTGGCCTCTAGCTCAGCCGGCACCTAGGGAAACCTACCAAACCTGTGCATTTCTGAGAACTAGAGACCTAGGGGAATCTAAGATGGGGTGACTTGTGTGGCTCGGACCAGGTTCTGTTACCCAGAATCCTTTGCAAACCTCAAAATTTGGCTAAAAAAACACATGTTCCTCACATTTCTGTGGAAGAAAGTTCTGGAATCTGAGAGGAGCCACAAATTTCCTTCCACCCAGCGTTCCCCCACGTCTCCCGATAAAAATTATACATCACTTGTGTGGGTAGGCCTAGCGCCCGCGACAGGAAACGCCCCAAAGCGCAACGTGGACACATCCAAATTTTTGAAAGAAAACAGAGGTGTTTTTTGCAAAGTGCCTACCTGTAGATTTTGGCCTGTAGTTCAGCCGGCACCTAGGGAAACCTACCAAACCTGTGCATTTCTGACAACTAGAGACCTAGGGGAATCCAAGATGGGGTGACTTGTGTGGCTCGGACCAGGTTCTGTTACCCAGAATCCTTTGCAAACCTCACAATTTGGCTAAAAAAACACATGTTCCTCACATTTCTGTGGAAGAAAGTTCTGGAATCTGAAAGGAGCCACAAATTTCCTTCCACCCAGCGTTCCCCCAAGTCTCCCGATAAAAATGATACCTCACTTGTGTGGGTAGGCCTAGCGCCCGCGACAGCAAACGCCCCAAAGCGCAACGTGGACACATCCAATTTTTTTAAAGAAAACAGAAGTGTTTTTTGCAAGGTGCCTACCTGTAGATTTTGGCCTCTAGCTCAACCGGCACCTAGGGAAACCTACCAAACCTGTGCATTTCTGAAAACTAGAGACCTATGGGAATCCAAGATGGGGTGACTTGTGTGGCTCGGACCAGGTTCTGTTACCCAGAATCCTTTGCAAACCTCAAAATTTGGCTAAAAAAACACATGTTCCTCACATTTCTGTGGCAGAAAGTTTTGGAATCTGAGAGGAGCCACAAATTTCCTTCCACCCAGGTTCCCCCAAGTCTCCCGATAAAAATGATACCTCACTTGTGTGGGTAGGCCTAGCGCCGGCGACAGGAAACGCCCCAAAGCGCAACGTGGACACATCCAATTTTTTTAAAGAAAACAGAGGTGTTTTTTGCAAAGTGCCTACCAGCAGATTTTGGCCTCTAGCTCAGCCGGCACCTAGGGAAACCTACCAAACCTGTGCATTTCTGAAAACTAGAGACCTAGGGGAATCCAAGATGGGGTGACTTGTGTGGCTCGGACCAGGTTCTGTTACCCAGAATCCTTTGCAAACCTCAAAATTTGGCTAAAAAAACACATGTTCCTCATATTTCTGTGGCAGAAAGTTCTAGAATCTGAGAGGAGCCACAAATTTCCTTCCACCCAGCGTTCCCCCAAGTCTCCCGATAAAAATGATACCTCACTTGTGTGGGTAGGCCTAGCGCCGGCGACAGGAAACGCCCCAAAGCGCAACGTGGACGCATCCAATTTTTTTAAAGAAAACAGAGGTGTTTTTTGCAAAGTGCCTACCAGCAGATTTTGGCCTCTAGCTCAGCCGGCACCTAGGGAAACCTACCAAACCTGTGCATTTCTGAAAACTAGAGACCTAGGGGAATCCAAGATGTGGTGACTTGTGTGGCTCGGACCAGGTTCTGTTACCCAGAATCCTTTGCAAACCTCAAAATGTGGCTAAAAAAACACATGTTCCTCACATTTCTGTGGCAAAAAGTTCTGGAATCTGAGAGGAGCCACAAATTTCCTTCCACCCAGCGTTCCCCCAAGTCTCCCGATAAAAATGATACCTCACTTGTGTGGGTAGGCCTAGCGCCCGTGACAGGAAACGCCCCAAAGCGCAACATGGACACATCCAATTTTTTGAAAGAAAACAGAGGTGTTTTTTTGCAAGGTGCCTACCTGTAGATTTTGGCCTCTAGCTCAGCCGGCACCTAGGGAAACCTACCAAACCTGTGCATTTCTGAAAACTAGAGACCTAGGGGAATCCAAGATGGGGTGACTTGTGTGGCTCGGACCAGGTTCTGTTACCCAGAATCCTTTGCAAACCTCAAAATTTGGCTAAAAAAACACATCTTCCTCACATTTCTGTGGCAGAAAGTTCTGGAATCTGAGAGGAGCCACAAATTTCCTTCCACCCAGGTTCCCCCAAGTCTCCCGATAAAAATGATACCTCACTTGTGTGGGTAGGCCTAGCGCCGGCGACAGGAAACGCCCCAAAGCGCAACGTGGACACATCCAATTTTTTTAAAGAAAACAGAGGTGTTTTTTGCAAAGTGCCTACCAGCAGATTTTGGCCTCTAGCTCAGCCGGCACCTAGGGAAACCTACCAAACCTGTGCATTTCTGAAAACTAGAGACCTAGGGGAATCCAAGATGGGGTGACTTGTGTGGCTCGGACCAGGTTCTGTTACCCAGAATCCTTTGCAAACCTCAAAATTTGGCTAAAAAAACACATGTTCCTCACATTTCTGTGGCAGAAAGTTCTAGAATCTGAGAGGAGCCACAAATTTCCTTCCACCCAGCGTTCCCCCAAGTCTCCCGATAAAAATGATACCTCACTTGTGTGGGTAGGCCTAGCGCCGGCGACAGGAAACGCCCCAAAGCGCAACGTGGACGCATCCAATTTTTTTAAAGAAAACAGAGGTGTTTTTTGCAAAGTGCCTACCAGCAGATTTTGGCCTCTAGCTCAGCCGGCACCTAGGGAAACCTACCAAACCTGTGCATTTCTGAAAACTAGAGACCTAGGGGAATCCAAGATGTGGTGACTTGTGTGGCTCGGACCAGGTTCTGTTACCCAGAATCCTTTGCAAACCTCAAAATGTGGCTAAAAAAACACATGTTCCTCACATTTCTGTGGCAAAAAGTTCTGGAATCTGAGAGGAGCCACAAATTTCCTTCCACCCAGCGTTCCCCCAAGTCTCCCGATAAAAATGATACCTCACTTGTGTGGGTAGGCCTAGCGCCCGTGACAGGAAACGCCCCAAAGCGCAACATGGACACATCCAATTTTTTGAAAGAAAACAGAGGTGTTTTTTTGCAAGGTGCCTACCTGTAGATTTTGGCCTCTAGCTCAGCCGGCACCTAGGGAAACCTACCAAACCTGTGCATTTCTGAAAACTAGAGACCTAGGGGAATCCAAGATGGGGTGACTTGTGTGGCTCGGACCAGGTTCTGTTACCCAGAATCCTTTGCAAACCTCAAAATTTGGCTAAAAAAACACATCTTCCTCACATTTCTGTGGCAGAAAGTTCTGGAATCTGAGAGGAGCCACACATTTCCTTCCACCCAGCGTTCCCCCAAGTCTCCCGATAAAAATGATACCTCACTTTTGTGGGTAGGCCTAGCGCCGGCGACAGGAAACGCCCCAAAGCGCAACGTGGACACATCCAATTTTTTTAAAGAAAACAGAGGTGTTTTTTGCAAAGTGCCTACCAGCAGATTTTGGCCTCTAGCTCAGCCGGCACCTAGGGAAACCTACCAAACCTATGCATTTCTGAAAACTAGAGACCTAGGGGAATCCAAGATGGGGTGACTTGTGTGGCTCGGACCAGGTTCTGTTACCCAGAATCCTTTGCAAACCTCAAAATTTGGCTAAAAAAACACATGTTCCTCACATTTCTGTGGCAGAAAGTTCTGGAATCTGAGAGGAGCCACAAATTTCCTTCCACCCAGCGTTCCCCCAAGTCTCCCGATAAAAATGATACCTCACTTGTGTGGGTAGGCCTAGCGCCGCCGACAGGAAACGCCCCAAAGCGCAACGTGGACACATCCAATTTTTTTAAAGAAAAAAGAGGTGTTTTTTGCAAAGTGCCTACCAGCAGATTTTTGCCTCTAGCTCAGCCGGCACCTAGGGAAACCTACCAAACCTGTGCATTTCTGAAAACTAGAGACCTAGGGGAATCCAAGATGGGGTGACTTGTGTGGCTCGGACCAGGTTCTGTTACCCAGAATCCTTTGCAAACCTCAAAATTTGGCTAAAAAAACACATGTTCCTCACATTTCTGTGGCAGAAAGTTCTGGAATCTGAGAGGAGCCACAAATTTCCTTCCACCCAGCGTTCCCCCACGTCTCCCGATAAAAATTATACATCACTTGTGTGGGTAGGCCTAGCGCCCGCGACAGGAAACGCCCCAAAGCGCAACGTGGACACATCCAAATTTTTGAAAGAAAACAGAGGTGTTTTTTGCAAAGTGCCTACCTGTAGATTTTGGCCTGTAGATCAGCCGGCACCTAGGGAAACCTACCAAACCTGTGCATTTCTGACAACTAGAGACCTAGGGGAATCCAAGATGGGGTGACTTGTGTGGCTCGGACCAGGTTCTGTTACCCAGAATCCTTTGCAAACCTCACAATTTGGCTAAAAAAACACATGTTCCTCACATTTCTGTGGAAGAAAGTTCTGGAATCTGAGAGGAGCCACAAATTTCCTTCCACCCAGCGTTCCCCCAAGTCTCCCGATAAAAATGATACCTCACTTGTGTGGGTAGGCCTAGCGCCCGCGACAGCAAACGCCCCAAAGCGCAACGTGGACACATCCAATTTTTTTAAAGAAAACAGAAGTGTTTTTTGCAAGGTGCCTACCTGTAGATTTTGGCATCTAGCTCAGCCGGCACCTAGGGAAACCTACCAAACCTGTGCATTTCTGAAAACTAGAGACCTAGGGGAATCCAAGATGGGGTGACTTGTGTGGCTCGGACCAGGTTCTGTTACCCAGAATCCTTTGCAAACCTCAAAATTTGGCTAAAAAAACACATGTTCCTCACATTTCTGTGGCAGAAAGTTTTGGAATCTGAGAGGAGCCACAAATTTCCTTCCACCCAGCGTTCCCCCAAGTCTCCTGATAAAAATGATACCTCACTTGTGTGGGTAGTCCTAGCGCCCGCGACAGGAAACGCCCCAAAGCGCAACGTGGACACATCAAATTGTTTGAAAGAAAACAGAAGTGTTTTTTGCAAGGTGCCTACCTGTAGATTTTGGCCTCTAGCTCAGCCGGCACCTAGGGAAACCTACCAAACCTGTGCATTTCTGAAAACTAGAGACCTAGGGGAATCCAAGATGGGGTGACTTGTGTGGCTCGGACCAGGTTCTGTTACCCAGAATCCTTTGCAAACCTCAAAATTTGGCTAAAAAAACACATGTTCCTCACATTTCTGTGGAAGAAAGTTCTGGAATCTGAGAGGAGCCACAAATTTCCTTCCACCCACCGTTCCCCCAAGTCTCCCGATAAAAATGATACCTCACTTGTGTGGGTAGGCCTAGCGCCTGCGACAGCAAACGCCCCAAAGCGCAACGTGGACACAGCCAATTTTTTTTAAAGAAAACAGAAGTGTTTTTTGCAAGGTGCCTACCTGCAGACTTTGGCCTCTAGCTCAGCCGGCACCTAGGGAAACCTACCAAACCTGTGCATTTCTGAAAACTAGAGACCTAGGGGAATCCAAGATGGGGTGACTTGTGTGGCTCGGACCAGGTTCTGTTACCCAGAATCCTTTGAAAACCTCACAATTTGGCTAAAAAAACACATGTTCCTCACATTTCTGTGGAAGAAAGTTCTGGAATCTGAGAGGAGCCACAAATTTCCTTCCACCCAGCGTTCCCCCAAGTCTCCCGATAAAAATGATACCTCACTTGTGTGGGTAGGCCTAGCGCCCGCGACAGCAAACGCCCCAAAGCGCATCGTGGACACATCCAATTTTTTTAAAGAAAACAGAGGTGTTTTTTGCCAAGTGCCTACCTGCAGACTTTGGCCTCTAGCTCAGCCGGCACCTATGGAAACCTACCAAACCTGTGCATTTCTGAAAACTAGAGACCTAGGGGAATCCAAGATGGGGTGACTTGTGTGGCTCGGACCAGGTTCTGTTACCCAGAATCCTTTGCAAACCTCAAAATTTGGCTAAAAAAACACATGCTCCTCATATTTCTGTGGCAGAAAGTTCTGGAATCTGAGAGGAGCCACAAATTTCCTTCCACCCAGCGTTCCCCCAAGTCTCCCAATAAAAATTATACCTCACTTGTGTGGGTAGGCCTAGCGCCCGCTACAGCAAACGCCCCAAAGCGCAACGTGGACACATCCAATTTTTTTAAAGAAAACAGAGGTGTTTTTTGCAAAGTGCCTACCAGCAGATTTTGGCCTCTAGCTCAACCGGCACCTAGGGAAACCTACCAAACCTGTGCATTTCTGAAAACTAGAGACCTATGGGAATCCAAGATGGGGTGACTTGTGTGGCTCGGACCAGGTTCTGTTACCCAGAATCCTTTGCAAACCTCAAAATTTGGCTAAAAAAACACATGTTCCTCACATTTCTGTGGCAGAAAGTTTTGGAATCTGAGAGGAGCCACAAATTTCCTTCCACCCAGGTTCCCCCAAGTCTCCCGATAAAAATGATACCTCACTTGTGTGGGTAGGCCTAGCGCCGGCGACAGGAAACGCCCCAAAGCGCAACGTGGACACATCCAATTTTTTTAAAGAAAACAGAGGTGTTTTTTGCAAAGTGCCTACCAGCAGATTTTGGCCTCTAGCTCAGCCGGCACCTAGGGAAACCTACCAAACCTGTGCATTTCTGAAAACTAGAGACCTAGGGGAATCCAAGATGGGGTGACTTGTGTGGCTCGGACCAGGTTCTGTTACCCAGAATCCTTTGCAAACCTCAAAATTTGGCTAAAAAAACACATGTTCCTCACATTTCTGTGGAAGAAAGTTCTGGAATCTGAGAGGAGCCACAAATTTCCTTCCACCCACCGTTCCCCCAAGTCTCCCGATAAAAATGATACCTCACTTGTGTGGGTAGGCCTAGCGCCTGCGACAGCAAACGCCCCAAAGCGCAACGTGGACACAGCCAATTTTTTTTAAAGAAAACAGAAGTGTTTTTTGCAAGGTGCCTACCTGCAGACTTTGGCCTCTAGCTTAGCCGGCACCTAGGGAAACCTACCAAACCTGTGCATTTCTGAAAACTAGAGACCTAGGGGAATCCAAGATGGGGTGACTTGTGTGGCTCGGACCAGGTTCTGTTACCCAGAATCCTTTGAAAACCTCACAATTTGGCTAAAAAAACACATGTTCCTCACATTTCTGTGGAAGAAAGTTCTGGAATCTGAGAGGAGCCACAAATTTCCTTCCACCCAGCGTTCCCCCAAGTCTCCCGATAAAAATGATACCTCACTTGTGTGGGTAGGCCTAGCGCCCGCGACAGCAAACGCCCCAAAGCGCAACGTGGACACATCCAATTTTTTTAAAGAAAACAGAGGTGTTTTTTGCCAAGTGCCTACCAGCAGATTTTGGCCTCTAGCTCAGCCGGCACCTATGGAAACCTACCAAACCTGTGCATTTCTGAAAACTAGAGACCTAGGGGAATCCAAGATGGGGTGACTTGTGTGGCTCGGACCAGGTTCTGTTACCCAGAATCCTTTGCAAACCTCAAAATTTGGCTAAAAAAACACATGCTCCTCATATTTCTGTGGCAGAAAGTTCTGGAATCTGAGAGGAGCCACAAATTTCCTTCCACCCAGCGTTCCCCCAAGTCTCCCAATAAAAATGATACCTCACTTGTGTGGGTAGGCCTAGCGCCCGTGACAGGAAACGCCCCAAAGCGCAACATGGACACATCCAATTTTTTGAAAGAAAACAGAGGTGTTTTTTTGCAAGGTGCCTACCTGTAGATTTTGGCCTCTAGCTCAGCCGGCACCTAGGGAAACCTACCAAACCTGTGCATTTCTGAAAACTAGAGACCTAGGGGAATCCAAGATGGGGTGACTTGTGTGGCTCGGACCAGGTTCTGTTATCCAGAATCCTTTGCAAACCTCAAAATTTGGCTAAAAAAACACATCTTCCTCACATTTCTGTGGCAGAAAGTTCTGGAATCTGAGAGGAGCCACAAATTTCCTTCCACCCAGCGTTCCCCCAAGTCTCCCGATAAAAATGATACCTCACTTGTGTGGGTAGGCCTAGCGCCGGCGACAGGAAACGCCCCAAAGCGCAACGTGGACACATCCAATTTTTTTAAAGAAAACAGAGGTGTTTTTTGCAAAGTGCCTACCAGCAGATTTTGGCCTCTAGCTCAGCCGGCACCTAGGGAAACCTACCAAACCTGTGCATTTCTGAAAACTAGAGACCTAGGGGAATCCAAGATGGGGTGACTTGTGTGGCTCGGACCAGGTTCTGTTACCCAGAATCCTTTGCAAACCTCAAAATGTGGCTAAAAAAACACATGTTCCTCACATTTCTGTGGCAGAAAGTTCTGGAATCTGAGAGGAGCCACAAATTTCCTTCCACCCAGCGTTCCCCCAAGTCTCCCGATAAAAATGATACCTCACTTGTGTGGGTAGGCCTAGCGCCTGCGACAGCAAACGCCCCAAAGCGCAACGTGGACACAGCCAATTTTTTTTAAAGAAAACAGAAGTGTTTTTTGCAAGGTGCCTACCTGCAGACTTTGGCCTCTAGCTCAGCCGGCACCTAGGGAAACCTACCAAACCTGTGCATTTCTGAAAACTAGAGACCTAGGGGAATCCAAGATGGGGTGACTTGTGTGGCTCGGACCAGGTTCTGTTACCCAGAATCCTTTGAAAACCTCACAATTTGGCTAAAAAAACACATGTTCCTCACATTTCTGTGGAAGAAAGTTCTGGAATCTGAGAGGAGCCACAAATTTCCTTCCACCCAGCGTTCCCCCAAGTCTCCCGATAAAAATGATACCTCACTTGTGTGGGTAGGCCTAGCGCCCGCGACAGCAAACGCCCCAAAGCGCAACATGGACACATCCAATTTTTTTAAAGAAAACAGAGGTGTTTTTTGCAAAGTGCCTACCAGCAGATTTTGGCCTCTAGCTCAGCCGGCACCTATGGAAACCTACCAAACCTGTGCATTTCTGAAAACTAGAGACCTAGGGGAATCCAAGATGGGGTGACTTGTGTGGCTCGGACCAGGTTCTGTTACCCAGAATCCTTTGCAAACCTCAAAATTTGGCTAAAAAAACACATGCTCCTCATATTTCTGTGGCAGAAAGTTCTGGAATCTGAGAGGAGCCACAAATTTCCTTCCACCCAGCGTTCCCCCAAGTCTCCCAATAAAAATGATACCTCACTTGTGTGGGTAGGCCTAGCGCCCGTGACAGGAAACGCCCCAAAGCGCAACATGGACACATCCAATTTTTTGAAAGAAAACAGAGGTGTTTTTTTGCAAGGTGCCTACCTGTAGATTTTGGCCTCTAGCTCATCCGGCACCTAGGGAAACCTACCAAACCTGTGCATTTCTGAAAACTAGAGACCTAGGGGAATCCAAGATGGGGTGACTTGTGTGGCTCGGACCAGGTTCTGTTATCCAGAATCCTTTGCAAACCTCAAAATTTGGCTAAAAAAACACATCTTCCTCACATTTCTGTGGCAGAAAGTTCTGGAATCTGAGAGGAGCCACAAATTTCCTTCCACCCAGCGTTCCCCCAAGTCTCCCGATAAAAATGATACCTCACTTGTGTGGGTAGGCCTAGCGCCGGCGACAGGAAACGCCCCAAAGCGCAACGTGGACACATCCAATTTTTTTAAAGAAAACAGAGGTGTTTTTTGCAAAGTGCCTACCAGCAGATTTTGGCCTCTAGATCAGCCGGCACCTGGGAAACCTACCAAACCTGTGCATTTCTGAAAACTAGAGACCTAGGGGAATCCAAGATGGGGTGACTTGTGTGGCTCGGACCAGGTTCTGTTACCCAGAATCCTTTGCAAACCTCAAAATTTGGCTAAAAAAACACATGTTCCTCACATTTCTGTGGCAGAAAGTTCTGGAATCTGAGAGGAGCCACAAATTTCCTTCCACCCAGCGTTCCCCCAAGTCTCCCGATAAAAATGATACCTCACTTGTGTGGGTAGGCCTAGCGCCGCCGACAGGAAACGCCCCAAATCGCAACGTGGACACATCCAATTTTTTTAAAGAAAAAAGAGGTGTTTTTTGCAAAGTGTCTACCAGCAGATTTTGGCCTCTAGCTCAGCCGGCACCTAGGGAAACCTACCAAACCTGTGCATTTCTGAAAACTTGAGACCTAGGGGAATCCAAGATGGGGTGACTTGTGTGGCTCGGACCAGGTTCTGTTACCCAGAATCCTTTGCAAACCTCAAAATTTGGCTAAAAAAACCATGTTCCTCACATTTCTGTGGCAGAAAGTTCTGGAATCTGAGAGGAGCCACAAATTTCCTTCCACCCAGCGTTCCCCCAAGTCTCCCGATAAAAATGATACCTCACTTGTGTGGGTAGGCCTAGCGCCCGCGACAGCAAACGCCCCAAAGCGCAACGTGGACACATCAAATTGTTTGAAAGAAAACAGAAGTGTTTTTTGCAAGGTGCCTACTTGTAGATTTTGGCCTCTAGCTCAGCCGGCACCTAGGGAAACCTACCAAACCTGTGCATTTCTGACAACTAGAGACCTAGGGGAATCCAAGATGGGGTGACTTGTGTGGCTCGGACCAGGTTCTGTTACCCAGAATCCTTTGCAAACCTCAAAATTTGGCTAAAAAAACACATGTTCCTCACATTTCTGTGGAAGAAAGTTCTGGAATCTGAGAGGAGCCACAAATTTCCTTCCACCCAGCGTTCCCCCAAGTCTCCCGATAAAAATGATACCTCACTTGTGTGGGTAGGCCTAGCGCCCGCGACAGCAAACGCCCCAAAGCGCAACGTGGACACATCCAATTTTTTTAAAGAAAACAGAAGTGTTTTTTGCAAGGTGCCTACCTGTAGATTTTGGCCTCTAGCTCAGCCGGCACCTAGGGAAACCTACCAAACCTGTGCATTTCTGAAAACTAGAGACCTAGGGGAATCCAAGATGGGGTGACTTGTGTGGCTCGGACCAGGTTCTGTTACCCAGAATCCTTTGCAAACCTCAAAATTTGGCTAAAAAAACACATGTTCCTCACATTTCTGTGGCAGAAAGTTTTGGAATCTGAGAGGAGCCACAAATTTCCTTCCACCCAGCGTTCCCCCAAGTCTCCCGATAAAAATGATACCTCACTTGTGTGGGTAGGCCTAGCGCCGCCGACAGGAAACGCCCCAAAGCGCAACGTGGACACATCCAATTTTTTTAAAGAAAACATAGGTGTTTTTTGCAAAGTGCCTACCAGCAGATTTTGGCCTCTAGCTCAGCCGGCACCTAGGGAAACCTACCAAACCTGTGCATTTCTGAAAACTAGAGACCTAGGGGAATCCAAGATGGGGTGACTTGTGTGGCTCGGACCAGGTTCTGTTACCCAGAATCCTTTGCAAATCTCAAAATTTGGCTAAAAAAACACATGTTCCTCACATTTCTGTGGCAGAAAGTTCTGGAATCTGAGAGGAGCCACAAATTTCCTTCCACCCAGCGTTCCCCCAAGTCTCCCGATAAAAATGATACCTCACTTGTGTGGGTAGGCCTAGCGCCGGCGACAGGAAACGCCCCAAAGCGCAACGTGGACACATCCAATTTTTTTAAAGAAAACAGAGGTGTTTTTTGCAAAGTGCCTACCAGCAGATTTTGGCCTCTAGCTCAGCCGGCACATAGGGAAACCTACCAAACCTGTGCATTTCTGAAAACTAGAGACCTAGGGGAATCCAAGATGGGGGGACTTGTGTGGCTCGGACCAGGTTCTGTTACCCAGAAACCTTTGCAAACCTCAAAATTTGGCTAAAAAAACACATGTTCCTCACATTTCTGTGGCAGAAAGTTCTGGAATCTGAGAGGAGCCACAAATTTCCTTCCACCCAGCGTTCCCCCAAGTCTCCCGATAAAAATGATACCTCACTTGTGTGGGTAGTCCTAGCGCCCGCGACAGGAAACGCCCCAAAGCGCAACGTGGACACATCAAATTGTTTGAAAGAAAACAGAAGTGTTTTTTGCAAGGTGCCTACCTGTAGATTTTGGCCTCTAGCTCAGCCGGCACCTAGGGAAACCTACCAAACCTGTGCATTTCTGAAAACTAGAGACCTAGGGGAATCCAAGATGGGGTGACTTGTGTGGCTCGGACCAGGTTCTGTTACCCAGAATCCTTTGCAAACCTCAAAATTTGGCTAAAAAAACACATGTTCCTCACATTTCTGTGGAAGAAAGTTCTGGAATCTGAGAGGAGCCACCAATTTCCTTCCACCCAGCGTTCCCCCATTTTTTCCGATACAAAATTATACCTCACTTGTGTGGGTAGGCCTAGCGCCCGCGACAGGAAACGCCCCAAAGCGCAACGTGGACACATCCAAATTTTTGAAAGAAAACAGAGGTGTTTTTTGCAAAGTGCCTACCTGTAGATTTTGGCCTGTAGCTCAGCCGGCACCTAGGGAAACCTACCAAACCTGTGCATTTCTGAAAACTAGAGACCTACGGGAATCCAAGATGGGGTGACTTGTGTGGCTCGGACCAGGTTCTGTTACCCAGAATCCTTTGCAAACCTCAAAATTTGGCTAAAAAACACATGTTCCTCACATTTCTGTGGCAGAAAGTTCTGGAATCTGAGAGGAGCCACAAATTTCCTTCCAGCCAGCGTTCCCCCAAGTCTCCCGATAAAAATGATACCTCACTTGTGTGGGTAGGCCTAGCGCTCGCGGCAGGAAACGCCCCAAAGCGCAACGTGGACACATCCAATTTTTTGAAAGAAAACAGAAGTGTTTTTTGCAAGGTGCCTACCTGTAGATTTTGGCCTCTAGCTCAGCCGGCACCTAGGGAAACCTACCAAACCTGTGCATTTCTGAAAACTAGAGACCTAGGGGAATCCAAGATGGGGTGACTTGTGTGGCTCGGACCAGGTTCTGTTACCCAGAATCCTTTGCAAACCTCAAAATTTGGCTAAAAAAACACATGTTCCTCACATTTCTGTGGCAGAAAGTTCTAGAATCTGAGAGGAGCCACAAATTTCCTTCCACCCAGCGTTCCCCCAAGTCTCCCGATAAAAATGATACCTCACTTGTGTGGGTAGGCCTAGCGCCGCCGACAGGAAACGCCCCAAAGCGCAACGTGGACACATCCAACTTTTTAAAGAAAAAAGAGGTGTTTTTTACAAAGTGCCTACCAGCAGATTTTGGCCTCTAGCTCAGCCGGCACCTAGGGAAACCTACCGAACCTGTGCATTTCTGAAAACTAGAGACCTAGGGGAATCCAAGATGGGGTGACTTGTGTGGCTCGGACCAGGTTCTGTTACCCAGAATCCTTTGCAAACCTCAAAATTTGGCTAAAAAAACACATGTTCCTCACATTTCTGTGGCAGAAAGTTCTGGAATCTGAGAGGAGCCACAAATTTCCTTCCACCCAGCGTTCCCCCAAGTCTCCTGATAAAAATGATACCTCACTTGTGTGGGTAGGCCTAGCGCCCGCGACAGCAAACGCCCCAAAGCGCAACGTGGACACATCCAATTTTTTTAAAGAAAACAGAAGTGTTTTTTGCAAGGTGCCTACCTGCAGATTTTGGCCTCTAGCTCAGCCGGCACCTAGGGAAACCTACCAAACCTGTGCATTTCTGAAAACTAGAGACCTAGGGGAATCCAAGATGGGGTGACTTGTGTGGCTCGGACCAGGTTCTGTTACCCAGAATCCTTTGCAAACCTCAAAATTTGGCTAAAAAAACACATGTTCCTCACATTTCTGTGGAAGAAAGTTCTGGAATCTGAGAGGAGCCACAAATTTCCTACCACCCAGCGTTCCCCCAAGTCTCCCGATAAAAATGATACCTCACTTGTGTGGGTAGGCCTAGCGCCTGCGACAGCAAACGCCCCAAAGCGCAACGTGGACACATCAAATTGTTTGAAAGAAAACAGAAGTGTTTTTTGCAAGGTGCCTACTTGTAGATTTTGGCCTCTAGCTCAGCCGGCACCTAGGGAACCCTACCAAACCTGTGCATTTCTGACAACTAGAGACCTAGGGGAATCCAAGATGGGGTGACTTGTGTGGCTCGGACCAGGTTCTGTTACCCAGAATCCTTTGCAAACCTCAAAATTTGGCTAAAAAAACACATGTTCCTCACATTTCTGTGGAAGAAAGTTCTGGAATCTGAGAGGAGCCACAAATTTCCTTCCACCCAGCGTTCCCCCACGTCTCCCGATAAAAATTATACATCACTTGTGTGGGTAGGCCTAGCGCCCGCGACAGCAAACGCCCCAAAGCGCAACGTGGACACATCCAATTTTTTTAAAGAAAACAGAAGTGTTTTTTGCAAGGTGCCTACCTGTAGATTTTGGCCTCTAGCTCAGCCGGCACCTAGGGAAACCTACCAAACCTGTGCATTTCTGAAAACTAGAGACCTAGGGGAATCCAAGATGGGGTGACTTGTGTGGCTCGGACCAGGTTCTGTTACCCAGAATCCTTTGCAAACCTCAAAATTTGTCTAAAAAAACACATGTTCCTCACATTTCTGTGGCAGAAAGTTTTGGAATCTGAGAGGAGCCACAAATTTCCTTCCACCCAGCGTTCCCCCAAGTCTCCCGATAAAAATGATACCTCACTTGTGTGGGTAGGCCTAGCGCCGCCGACAGGAAACGCCCCAAAGCGCAACGTGGACACATCCAATTTTTTTAAAGAAAACAGAGGTGTTTTTTGCAACGTGCCTACCAGCAGATTTTGGCCTCTAGCTCAGCCGGCACCTAGGGAAACCTACCAAACCTGTGCATTTCTGAAAACTAGAGACCTAGGGGAATCCAAGATGGGGTGACTTGTGTGGCTCGGACCAGGTTCTGTTACCCAGAATCCTTTGCAAACCTCAAAATTTGGCTAAAAAAACACATGTTCCTCACATTTCTGTGGCAGAAAGTTCTGGAATCTGAGAGGAGCCACAAATTTCCTTCCACCCAGCGTTCCCCCAAGTCTCCCGATAAAAATGATACCTCACTTGTGTGGGTAGGCCTAGCGCCCGTGACAGGAAACGCCCCAAAGCGCAACATGGACACATCCAATTTTTTGAAAGAAAACAGAGGTGTTTTTTTGCAAGGTGCCTACCTGTAGATTTTGACTCTAGCTCAGCCGGCACCTAGGGAAACCTACCAAACCTGTGCATTTCTGAAAACTAGAGACCTAGGGGAATCCAAGATGGGGTGACTTGTGTGGCTCGGACCAGGTTCTGTTACCCAGAATCCTTTGCAAACCTCAAAATTTGGCTAAAAAAACACATCTTCCTCACATTTCTGTGGCAGAAAGTTCTGGAATCTGAGAGGAGCCACAAATTTCCTTCCACCCAGCGTTCCCCCAAGTCTCCCGATAAAAATGATACCTCACTTGTGTGGGTAGGCCTAGCGCCGGCGACAGGAAACGCCCCAAAGCGCAACGTGGACACATCCAATTTTTTTAAAGAAAACAGAGGTGTTTTTTGCAAAGTGCCTACCAGCAGATTTTGGCCTCTAGCTCAGCCGGCACCTAGGGAAACCTACCAAACCTGTGCATTTCTGAAAACTAGAGACCTAGGGGAATCCAAGATGGGGTGACTTGTGTGGCTCGGACCAGGTTCTGTTACCCAGAATCCTTTGCAAACCTCAAAATTTGGCTAAAAAAACACATGTTCCTCACATTTCTGTGGCAGAAAGTTCTGGAATCTGAGAGGAGCCACAAATTTCCTTCCACCCAGCGTTCCCCCAAGTCTCCCGATAAAAATGATACCTCACTTGTGTGGGTAGTCCTAGCGCCCGCGACAGGAAACGCCCCAAAGCGCAACGTGGACACATCAAATTGTTTGAAAGAAAACAGAAGTGTTTTTTGCAAGATGCCTACCTGTAGATTTTGGCCTCTAGCTCAGCCGGCACCTAGGGAAACTTACCAAACCTGTGCATTTCTGAAAACTAGAGACCTAGGGGAATCCAAGATGGGGTGACTTGTGTGGCTCGGACCAGGTTCTGTTACCCAGAATCCTTTGCAAACCTCAAAATTTGGCTAAAAAAACACATGTTCCTCACATTTCTGTGGAAGAAAGTTCTGGAATCTGAGAGGAGCCACCAATTTCCTTCCACCCAGCGTTCCCCCATTTTTTCCGATAAAAATTATACCTCACTTGTGTGGGTAGGCGTAGCGCCCGCGACAGGAAACGCCCCAAAGCGCAACGTGCACACATCCAAATTTTTGAAAGAAAACAGAGGTGTTTTTTGCAAAGTGCCAACCTGTAGATTTTGGCCTGTAGCTCAGCCGGCACCTAGGGAAACCTACCAAACCTGTGCATTTCTGAAAACTAGAGACCTACGGGAATCCAAGATGGGGTGACTTGTGTGGCTCGGACCAGGTTCTGTTACCCAGAATCCTTTGCAAACCTCAAAATTTGGCTAAAAAACACATGTTCCTCACATTTCTGTGGCAGAAAGTTCTGGAATCTGAGAGGAGCCACAAATTTCCTTCCACCCAGCGTTCCCCCAAGTCTCCCGATAAAAATGATACCTCACTTGTGTGGGTAGGCCTAGCGCCGCCGACAGGAAACGCCCCAAAGCGCAACGTGGACACATCCAATTTTTTTAAAGAAAACATAGGTGTTTTTTGCAAAGTGCCTACCAGCAGATTTTGGCCTCTAGCTCAGCCGGCACCTAGGGAAACCTACCAAACCTGTGCATTTCTGAAAACTAGAGACCTAGGGGAATCCAAGATGGGGTGACTTGTGTGGCTCGGACCAGGTTCTGTTACCCAGAATCCTTTGCAAATCTCAAAATTTGGCTAAAAAAACACATGTTCCTCACATTTCTGTGGCAGAAAGTTCTGGAATCTGAGAGGAGCCACAAATTTCCTTCCACCCAGCGTTCCCCCAAGTCTCCCGATAAAAATGATACCTCACTTGTGTGGGTAGGCCTAGCGCCGGCGACAGGAAACGCCCCAAAGCGCAACGTGGACACATCCAATTTTTTTAAAGAAAACAGAGGTGTTTTTTGCAAAGTGCCTACCAGCAGATTTTGGCCTCTAGCTCAGCCGGCACATAGGGAAACCTACCAAACCTGTGCATTTCTGAAAACTAGAGACCTAGGGGAATCCAAGATGGGGGGACTTGTGTGGCTCGGACCAGGTTCTGTTACCCAGAAACCTTTGCAAACCTCAAAATTTGGCTAAAAAAACACATGTTCCTCACATTTCTGTGGCAGAAAGTTCTGGAATCTGAGAGGAGCCACAAATTTCCTTCCACCCAGCGTTCCCCCAAGTCTCCCGATAAAAATGATACCTCACTTGTGTGGGTAGTCCTAGCGCCCGCGACAGGAAACGCCCCAAAGCGCAACGTGGACACATCAAATTGTTTGAAAGAAAACAGAAGTGTTTTTTGCAAGGTGCCTACCTGTAGATTTTGGCCTCTAGCTCAGCCGGCACCTAGGGAAACCTACCAAACCTGTGCATTTCTGAAAACTAGAGACCTAGGGGAATCCAAGATGGGGTGACTTGTGTGGCTCGGACCAGGTTCTGTTACCCAGAATCCTTTGCAAACCTCAAAATTTGGCTAAAAAAACACATGTTCCTCACATTTCTGTGGAAGAAAGTTCTGGAATCTGAGAGGAGCCACCAATTTCCTTCCACCCAGCGTTCCCCCATTTTTTCCGATACAAAATTATACCTCACTTGTGTGGGTAGGCCTAGCGCCCGCGACAGGAAACGCCCCAAAGCGCAACGTGGACACATCCAAATTTTTGAAAGAAAACAGAGGTGTTTTTTGCAAAGTGCCTACCTGTAGATTTTGGCCTGTAGCTCAGCCGGCACCTAGGGAAACCTACCAAACCTGTGCATTTCTGAAAACTAGAGACCTACGGGAATCCAAGATGGGGTGACTTGTGTGGCTCGGACCAGGTTCTGTTACCCAGAATCCTTTGCAAACCTCAAAATTTGGCTAAAAAACACATGTTCCTCACATTTCTGTGGCAGAAAGTTCTGGAATCTGAGAGGAGCCACAAATTTCCTTCCAGCCAGCGTTCCCCCAAGTCTCCCGATAAAAATGATACCTCACTTGTGTGGGTAGGCCTAGCGCTCGCGGCAGGAAACGCCCCAAAGCGCAACGTGGACACATCCAATTTTTTGAAAGAAAACAGAAGTGTTTTTTGCAAGGTGCCTACCTGTAGATTTTGGCCTCTAGCTCAGCCGGCACCTAGGGAAACCTACCAAACCTGTGCATTTCTGAAAACTAGAGACCTAGGGGAATCCAAGATGGGGTGACTTGTGTGGCTCGGACCAGGTTCTGTTACCCAGAATCCTTTGCAAACCTCAAAATTTGGCTAAAAAAACACATGTTCCTCACATTTCTGTGGCAGAAAGTTCTAGAATCTGAGAGGAGCCACAAATTTCCTTCCACCCAGCGTTCCCCCAAGTCTCCCGATAAAAATGATACCTCACTTGTGTGGGTAGGCCTAGCGCCGCCGACAGGAAACGCCCCAAAGCGCAACGTGGACACATCCAACTTTTTAAAGAAAAAAGAGGTGTTTTTTACAAAGTGCCTACCAGCAGATTTTGGCCTCTAGCTCAGCCGGCACCTAGGGAAACCTACCGAACCTGTGCATTTCTGAAAACTAGAGACCTAGGGGAATCCAAGATGGGGTGACTTGTGTGGCTCGGACCAGGTTCTGTTACCCAGAATCCTTTGCAAACCTCAAAATTTGGCTAAAAAAACACATGTTCCTCACATTTCTGTGGCAGAAAGTTCTGGAATCTGAGAGGAGCCACAAATTTCCTTCCACCCAGCGTTCCCCCAAGTCTCCTGATAAAAATGATACCTCACTTGTGTGGGTAGGCCTAGCGCCCGCGACAGCAAACGCCCCAAAGCGCAACGTGGACACATCCAATTTTTTTAAAGAAAACAGAAGTGTTTTTTGCAAGGTGCCTACCTGCAGATTTTGGCCTCTAGCTCAGCCGGCACCTAGGGAAACCTACCAAACCTGTGCATTTCTGAAAACTAGAGACCTAGGGGAATCCAAGATGGGGTGACTTGTGTGGCTCGGACCAGGTTCTGTTACCCAGAATCCTTTGCAAACCTCAAAATTTGGCTAAAAAAACACATGTTCCTCACATTTCTGTGGAAGAAAGTTCTGGAATCTGAGAGGAGCCACAAATTTCCTACCACCCAGCGTTCCCCCAAGTCTCCCGATAAAAATGATACCTCACTTGTGTGGGTAGGCCTAGCGCCTGCGACAGCAAACGCCCCAAAGCGCAACGTGGACACATCAAATTGTTTGAAAGAAAACAGAAGTGTTTTTTGCAAGGTGCCTACTTGTAGATTTTGGCCTCTAGCTCAGCCGGCACCTAGGGAACCCTACCAAACCTGTGCATTTCTGACAACTAGAGACCTAGGGGAATCCAAGATGGGGTGACTTGTGTGGCTCGGACCAGGTTCTGTTACCCAGAATCCTTTGCAAACCTCAAAATTTGGCTAAAAAAACACATGTTCCTCACATTTCTGTGGAAGAAAGTTCTGGAATCTGAGAGGAGCCACAAATTTCCTTCCACCCAGCGTTCCCCCACGTCTCCCGATAAAAATTATACATCACTTGTGTGGGTAGGCCTAGCGCCCGCGACAGCAAACGCCCCAAAGCGCAACGTGGACACATCCAATTTTTTTAAAGAAAACAGAAGTGTTTTTTGCAAGGTGCCTACCTGTAGATTTTGGCCTCTAGCTCAGCCGGCACCTAGGGAAACCTACCAAACCTGTGCATTTCTGAAAACTAGAGACCTAGGGGAATCCAAGATGGGGTGACTTGTGTGGCTCGGACCAGGTTCTGTTACCCAGAATCCTTTGCAAACCTCAAAATTTGTCTAAAAAAACACATGTTCCTCACATTTCTGTGGCAGAAAGTTTTGGAATCTGAGAGATGCCACAAATTTCCTTCCACCCAGCGTTCCCCCAAGTCTCCCGATAAAAATGATACCTCACTTGTGTGGGTAGGCCTAGCGCCGCCGACAGGAAACGCCCCAAAGCGCAACGTGGACACATCCAATTTTTTTAAAGAAAACAGAGGTGTTTTTTGCAACGTGCCTACCAGCAGATTTTGGCCTCTAGCTCAGCCGGCACCTAGGGAAACCTACCAAACCTGTGCATTTCTGAAAACTAGAGACCTAGGGGAATCCAAGATGGGGTGACTTGTGTGGCTCGGACCAGGTTCTGTTACCCAGAATCCTTTGCAAACCTCAAAATTTGGCTAAAAAAACACATGTTCCTCACATTTCTGTGGCAGAAAGTTCTGGAATCTGAGAGGAGCCACAAATTTCCTTCCACCCAGCGTTCCCCCAAGTCTCCCGATAAAAATGATACCTCACTTGTGTGGGTAGGCCTAGCGCCCGTGACAGGAAACGCCCCAAAGCGCAACATGGACACATCCAATTTTTTGAAAGAAAACAGAGGTGTTTTTTTGCAAGGTGCCTACCTGTAGATTTTGGCCTCTAGCTCAGCCGGCACCTAGGGAAACCTACCAAACCTGTGCATTTCTGAAAACTAGAGACCTAGGGGAATCCAAGATGGGGTGACTTGTGTGGCTCGGACCAGGTTCTGTTACCCAGAATCCTTTGCAAACCTCAAAATTTGGCTAAAAAAACACATCTTCCTCACATTTCTGTGGCAGAAAGTTCTGGAATCTGAGAGGAGCCACAAATTTCCTTCCACCCAGCGTTCCCCCAAGTCTCCCGATAAAAATGATACCTCACTTGTGTGGGTAGGCCTAGCGCCGGCGACAGGAAACGCCCCAAAGCGCAACGTGGACACATCCAATTTTTTTAAAGAAAACAGAGGTGTTTTTTGCAAAGTGCCTACCAGCAGATTTTGGCCTCTAGCTCAGCCGGCACCTAGGGAAACCTACCAAACCTGTGCATTTCTGAAAACTAGAGACCTAGGGGAATCCAAGATGGGGTGACTTGTGTGGCTCGGACCAGGTTCTGTTACCCAGAATCCTTTGCAAACCTCAAAATTTGGCTAAAAAAACACATGTTCCTCACATTTCTGTGGCAGAAAGTTCTGGAATCTGAGAGGAGCCACAAATTTCCTTCCACCCAGCGTTCCCCCAAGTCTCCCGATAAAAATGATACCTCACTTGTGTGGGTAGTCCTAGCGCCCGCGACAGGAAACGCCCCAAAGCGCAACGTGGACACATCAAATTGTTTGAAAGAAAACAGAAGTGTTTTTTGCAAGATGCCTACCTGTAGATTTTGGCCTCTAGCTCAGCCGGCACCTAGGGAAACTTACCAAACCTGTGCATTTCTGAAAACTAGAGACCTAGGGGAATCCAAGATGGGGTGACTTGTGTGGCTCGGACCAGGTTCTGTTACCCAGAATCCTTTGCAAACCTCAAAATTTGGCTAAAAAAACACATGTTCCTCACATTTCTGTGGAAGAAAGTTCTGGAATCTGAGAGGAGCCACCAATTTCCTTCCACCCAGCGTTCCCCCATTTTTTCCGATAAAAATTATACCTCACTTGTGTGGGTAGGCGTAGCGCCCGCGACAGGAAACGCCCCAAAGCGCAACGTGCACACATCCAAATTTTTGAAAGAAAACAGAGGTGTTTTTTGCAAAGTGCCAACCTGTAGATTTTGGCCTGTAGCTCAGCCGGCACCTAGGGAAACCTACCAAACCTGTGCATTTCTGAAAACTAGAGACCTACGGGAATCCAAGATGGGGTGACTTGTGTGGCTCGGACCAGGTTCTGTTACCCAGAATCCTTTGCAAACCTCAAAATTTGGCTAAAAAACACATGTTCCTCACATTTCTGTGGCAGAAAGTTCTGGAATCTGAGAGGAGCCACAAATTTCCTTCCAGCCAGCGTTCCCCCAAGTCTCCCGATAAAAATGATACCTCACTTGTGTGGGTAGGCCTAGCGCTCGCGACAGGAAACGCCCCAAAGCGCAACGTGGACACATCCAATTTTTTGAAAGAAAACAGAAGTGTTTTTTGCAAGGTGCCTACCTGTAGATTTTGGCCTCTAGCTCAGCCGGCACCTAGGGAAACCTACCAAACCTGTGCATTTCTGACAACTAGAGACCTAGGGGAATCCAAAATGGGGTGACTTGTGTGGCTCGGACCAGGTTCTGTTACCCAGAATCCTTTGCAAACCTCAAAATTTGGCTAAAAAAACACATGTTCCTCACATTTCTGTGGAAGAAAGTTCTGGAATCTGAGAGGACCCACAAATTTCCTTCCACCCAGCGTTCCCCCACGTCTCCCGATAAAAATTATACATCACTTGTGTGGGTAGGCCTAGCGCCCGCGACAGGAAACGCCCCAAAGCGCAAAGTGGACACATCCAAATTTTTTAAAGAAAACAGAGGTGTTTTTTGCAAAGTGCCTACCTGTAGATTTTGGTCTGTAGCTCAGCCGGCACCTAGGGAAACCTACCAAACCTGTGCATTTCTGACAACTAGAGACCTAGGGGAATCCAAGATGGGGTGACTTGTGTGGCTCGGACCAGGTTCTGTTACCCAGAATCCTTTGCAAACCTCACAATTTGGCTAAAAAAACACATGTTCCTCACATTTCTGTGGAAGAAAGTTCTGGACTCTGAGAGGAGCCACAAATTTCCTTCCACCCAGCGTTCCCCCACGTCTCCCGATAACAAAATATACATCACTTGTGTGGGTAGGCCTAGCGCCCGCGACAGGAAACGCCCCAAAGAGCAACGTGGACACATCCACATTTTTGAAAGAAAACAGAGGTGTTTTTTGCAAAGTGCCTACCTGTAGATTTTGGCCTGTAGCTCATCCGGCACCTAGGAAAACCTACCAAACCTGTGCATTTCTGAAAACTAGAGACCTAGGGGAATCCAAGATGGGGTGACTTGTGTGGCTCGGACCAGGTTCTGTTACCCAGAATCCTTTGCAAACCTCAAAATTTGGCTAAAAAAACACATGTTCCTCACATTTCTGTGGCAGAAGGTTCTGGAATCTGAGAGGAGCCACAAATTTCCTTCCAACCAGCGTTCCCCCAAGTCTCCCGATAAAAATGATACCTCACTTGTGTGGGTAGGCCTAGCGCCGGCGACAGGAAACGCCCCAAAGCGCAACGTGGACACATCCAATTTTTTTAAAGAAAACAGAGGTGTTTTTTGCAAAGTGCCTACCTGCAGATTTTGGCCTCTAGCTCAGCCGGCACCTAGGGAAACCTACCAAACCTGTGCATTTCTGAAAACTAGAGACCTAGGGGAATCCAAGATGGGGTGACTTGTGTGGCTCGGACCAGGTTCTGTTACCCAGAATCCTTTGCAAACCTCAAAATTTGGCTAAAAAAACACATGTTCCTCACATTTCTGTGGAAGAAAGTTCTGGAATCTGAGAGGAGCCACAAATTTCCTTCCACCCAGCGTTCCCCCAAGTCTCCTGATAAAAATGATACCTCACTTGTGTGGGTAGGCCTAGCGCCCGCGACAGCAAACGCCCCAAAGCGCAACGTGGACACATCCAATTTTTTGAAAGAAAACAGAAGTGTTTTTTGCAAGGTGCCTACCTGTTGATTTTGGCCTCTAGCTCAGCCGGCACCTAGGGAAACCTACCAAACCTGTGCATTTCTGAAAACTAGAGACCTAGGGGAATCCAAGATGGGGTGACTTGTGTGGCTCGGACCAGGTTCTGTTACCCAGAATCCTTTGCAAACCTCAAAATTTGTCTAAAAAAACACATGTTCCTCACATTTCTGTGGCAGAAAGTTTTGGAATCTGAGAGGAGCCACAAATTTCCTTCCACCCAGCGTTCCCCCAAGTCTCCCGATAAAAATGATACCTCACTTGTGTGGGTAGGCCTAGCGCCGCCGACAGGAAACGCCCCAAAGCGCAACGTGGACACATCCAATTTTTTTAAAGAAAACAGAGGTGTTTTTTGCAACGTGCCTACCAGCAGATTTTGGCCTCTAGCTCAGCCGGCACCTAGGGAAACCTACCAAACCTGTGCATTTCTGAAAACTAGAGACCTAGGGGAATCCAAGATGGGGTGACTTGTGTGGCTCGGACCAGGTTCTGTTACCCAGAATCCTTTGCAAACCTCAAAATTTGGCTAAAAAAACACATGTTCCTCACATTTCTGTGGCAGAAAGTTCTGGAATCTGAGAGGAGCCACAAATTTCCTTCCACCCAGCGTTCCCCCAAGTCTCCCGATAAAAATGATACCTCACTTGTGTGGGTAGGCCTAGCGCCCGTGACAGGAAACGCCCCAAAGCGCAACATGGACACATCCAATTTTTTGAAAGAAAACAGAGGTGTTTTTTTGCAAGGTGCCTACCTGTAGATTTTGGCCTCTAGCTCAGCCGGCACCTAGGGAAACCTACCAAACCTGTGCATTTCTGAAAACTAGAGACCTAGGGGAATCCAAGATGGGGTGACTTGTGTGGCTCGGACCAGGTTCTGTTACCCAGAATCCTTTGCAAACCTCAAAATTTGGCTAAAAAAACACATCTTCCTCACATTTCTGTGGCAGAAAGTTCTGGAATCTGAGAGGAGCCACAAATTACCTTCCACCCAGCGTTCCCCCAAGTCTCCCGATAAAAATGATACCTCACTTGTGTGGGTAGGCCTAGCGCCGGCGACAGGAAACGCCCCAAAGCGCAACGTGGACACATCCAATTTTTTTAAAGAAAACAGAGGTGTTTTTTGCAAAGTGCCTACCAGCAGATTTTGGCCTCTAGCTCAGCCGGCACCTAGGGAAACCTACCAAACCTGTGCATTTCTGAAAACTAGAGACCTAGGGGAATCCAAGATGGGGTGACTTGTGTGGCTCGGACCAGGTTCTGTTACCCAGAATCCTTTGCAAACCTCAAAATTTGGCTAAAAAAACACATGTTCCTCACATTTCTGTGGCAGAAAGTTCTGGAATCTGAGAGGAGCCACAAATTTCCTTCCACCCAGCGTTCCCCCAAGTCTCCCGATAAAAATGATACCTCACTTGTGTGGGTAGTCCTAGCGCCCGCGACAGGAAACGCCCCAAAGCGCAACGTGGACACATCAAATTGTTTGAAAGAAAACAGAAGTGTTTTTTGCAAGATGCCTACCTGTAGATTTTGGCCTCTAGCTCAGCCGGCACCTAGGGAAACCTACCAAACCTGTGCATTTCTGAAAACTAGAGACCTAGGGGAATCCAAGATGGGGTGACTTGTGTGGCTCGGACCAGGTTCTGTTACCCAGAATCCTTTGCAAACCTCAAAATTTGGCTAAAAAAACACATGTTCCTCACATTTCTGTGGAAGAAAGTTCTGGAATCTGAGAGGAGCCACCAATTTCCTTCCACCCAGCGTTCCCCCCATTTTTTCCGATAAAAATTATACCTCACTTGTGTGGGTAGGCGTAGCGCCCGCGACAGGAAACGCCCCAAAGCGCAACGTGGACACATCCAAATTTTTGAAAGAAAACAGAGGTGTTTTTTGCAAAGTGCCAACCTGTAGATTTTGGCCTGTAGCTCAGCCGGCACCTAGGGAAACCTACCAAACCTGTGCATTTCTGAAAACTAGAGACCTACGGGAATCCAAGATGGGGTGACTTGTGTGGCTCGGACCAGGTTCTGTTACCCAGAATCCTTTGCAAACCTCAAAATTTGGCTAAAAAACACATGTTCCTCACATTTCTGTGGCAGAAAGTTCTGGAATCTGAGAGGAGCCACAAATTTCCTTCCAGCCAGCGTTCCCCCAAGTCTCCCGATAAAAATGATACCTCACTTGTGTGGGTAGGCCTAGCGCTCGCGACAGGAAACGCCCCAAAGCGCAACGTGGACACATCCAATTTTTTGAAAGAAAACAGAAGTGTTTTTTGCAAGGTGCCTACCTGTAGATTTTGGCCTCTAGCTCAGCCGGCACCTAGGGAAACCTACCAAACCTGTGCATTTCTGACAACTAGAGACCTAGGGGAATCCAAAATGGGGTGACTTGTGTGGCTCGGACCAGGTTCTGTTACCCAGAATCCTTTGCAAACCTCAAAATTTGGCTAAAAAAACACATGTTCCTCACATTTCTGTGGAAGAAAGTTCTGGAATCTGAGAGGACCCACAAATTTCCTTCCACCCAGCGTTCCCCCACGTCTCCCGATAAAAATTATACATCACTTGTGTGGGTAGGCCTAGCGCCCGCGACATGAAACGCCCCAAAGCGCAAAGTGGACACATCCAAATTTTTGAAAGAAAACAGAGGTGTTTTTTGCAAAGTGCCTACCTGTAGATTTTGGTCTGTAGCTCAGCCGGCACCTAGGGAAACCTACCAAACCTGTGCATTTCTGACAACTAGAGACCTAGGGGAATCCAAGATGGGGTGACTTGTGTGGCTCGGACCAGGTTCTGTTACCCAGAATCCTTTGCAAACCTCACAATTTGGCTAAAAAAACACATGTTCCTCACATTTCTGTGGAAGAAAGTTCTGGACTCTGAGAGGAGCCACAAATTTCCTTCCACCCAGCGTTCCCCCACGTCTCCCGATAACAAAATATACATCACTTGTGTGGGTAGGCCTAGCGCCCGCGACAGGAAACGCCCCAAAGAGCAACGTGGACACATCCACATTTTTGAAAGAAAACAGAGGTGTTTTTTGCAAAGTGCCTACCTGTAGATTTTGGCCTGTAGCTCATCCGGCACCTAGGAAAACCTACCAAACCTGTGCATTTCTGAAAACTAGAGACCTAGGGGAATCCAAGATGGGGTGACTTGTGTGGCTCGGACCAGGTTCTGTTACCCAGAATCCTTTGCAAACCTCAAAATTTGGCTAAAAAAACACATGTTCCTCACATTTCTGTGGCAGAAGGTTCTGGAATCTGAGAGGAGCCACAAATTTCCTTCCAACCAGCGTTCCCCCAAGTCTCCCGATAAAAATGATACCTCACTTGTGTGGGTAGGCCTAGCGCCGGCGACAGGAAACGCCCCAAAGCGCAACGTGGACACATCCAATTTTTTTAAAGAAAACAGAGGTGTTTTTTGCAAAGTGCCTACCTGCAGATTTTGGCCTCTAGCTCAGCCGGCACCTAGGGAAACCTACCAAACCTGTGCATTTCTGAAAACTAGAGACCTAGGGGAATCCAAGATGGGGTGACTTGTGTGGCTCGGACCAGGTTCTGTTACCCAGAATCCTTTGCAAACCTCAAAATTTGGCTAAAAAAACACATGTTCCTCACATTTCTGTGGAAGAAAGTTCTGGAATCTGAGAGGAGCCACAAATTTCCTTCCACCCAGCATTCCCCCAATTCTCCTGATAAAAATGATACCTCACTTGTGTGGGTAGGCCTAGCGCCCGCGACAGCAAACGCCCCAAAGCGCAACGTGGACACATCCAATTTTTTGAAAGAAAACAGAAGTGTTTTTTGCAAGGTGCCTACCTGTTGATTTTGGCCTCTAGCTCAGCCGCCACCTAGGGAAACTTACCAAACCTGTGCATTTCTGAAACTAGAGACCTAGGGGAATCCAAGATGGGGTGACTTGTGTGGCTCGGACCAGGCACTGTTACCCAGAACCCTTTGCAAACCTCAAAATGTGGCTAAAAAAACACATGTTCCTCACATTTCTGTGGCAAAAAGTTCTGGAATCTGAGAGGAGTCACAAATTTCCTTCCACCCAGCGTTCCCTCACGTCTCCCGATAAAAATGATACCTCACTTGTGTGGGTAGGCCTAGCGCCCGCGACAGGAAACGCCCCAAAGCGCAACGTGGACACATCCAAATTTTTGAAAGAAAACAGAGGTGTTTTTTGCAAAGTGCCTACCTGTAGATTTTGGCCTGTAGCTCAGCCGGCACCTAGGGAAACCTACCAAACCTGTGCATTTCTGAAAACTAGAGACCTAGGGGAATCCAAGATGGGGTGACTTTTGTGGCTCGGACCAGGTTCTGTTACCCAGAATCCTTTGCAAACCTCACAATTTGGCTAAAAAAACACATGTTCCTCACATTTCTGTGGCAGAAAGTTCTGGAATCTGAGAGGAGCCACAAATTTCCTTCCACCCAGCGTTCCCCCACGTCTCCCGATAACAAATATACATCACTTGTGTGGGTAGGCCTAGCGCCCGCGACAGGAAACGCCCCAAAGAGCAACGTGGACACATCCAAATTTTTGAAAGAAAACAGAGGTGTTTTTTGCAAAGTGCCTACCTGTAGATTTTGGCCTGTAGCTCATCTGGCACCTAGGGAAACCTACCAAACCTGTGCATTTCTGAAAACTAGAGACGTAGGGGAATCCAAGATGGGGTGACTTGTGTGGCTCGGACCAGGTTTTGTTACCCAGAATCCTTTGCAAACCTCAAAATTTGGCTAAAAAAACACATGTTCCTCACATTTCTGTGGCAGAAGGTTCTGGAATCTGAGAGGAGCCACAAATTTCCTTCCACCCAGCGTTCCCCCAAGTCTCCCGATAAAAATGATACCTCACTTGTGTGGGTAGGCCTAGCTCCGGCGACAGGAAACGCCGCAAAGCGCAACGTGGACACATCCAATTTTTTTAAAGAAAACAGAGGTGTTTTTTGCAAAGTGCCTACCTGCAGATTTTGGCCTCTAGCTCAGCCGGCACCTAGGGAAACCTACCAAACCTGTGCATTTCTGAAAACTAGAGACCTAGGGGAATCCAAGATGGGGTGACTTGTGTGGCTCGGACCAGGTTCTGTTACCCAGAATCCTTTGCAAACCTAAAAATTTGGCTAAAAAAACACATGTTCCTCACATTTCTGTGGAAGAAAGTTCTGGAATCTGAGAGGAGCCACAAATTTCCTTCCACCCAGCGTTCCCCCAAGTCTCCCGATAAAAATGATACCTCACTTGTGTGGGTAGGCCTAGCGCCCGCGACAGCAAACGCCCCAAAGCGCAACGTGGACACATCCAATTTTTTGAAAGAAAACAGAAGTGTTTTTTGCAAGGTGCCTACCTGTAGATTTTGGCCTCTAGCTCAGCCGGCACCTAGGGAAACCTACCAAACCTGTGCATTTCTGAAAACTAGAGACCTAGGGGAATCTAAGATGGGGTGACTTTTGTGGCTCGGACCAGGTTCTGTTACCCAGAATCCTTTGCAAACCTCAAAATTTGGCTAAAAAAACACATGTTCCTCACATTTCTGTGGCAGAAAGTTCTGGAATCTGAGAGGAGCCACAAATTTCCTTCCACCCAGCGTTCCCCCAAGTCTCCCGATAAAAATGATACCTCACTTGAGTGGGTAGGCCTAGCTCCCGCGACAGCAAACGGCCCAAAGCGCAACGTGGACACATCCAATTTTTTGAAAGAAAACAGAAGTGTTTTTTGCAAGGTGCCTACCTGTTGATTTTGGCCTCTAGCTCAGCCGCCACCTAGGGAAACCTACCAAACCTGTGCATTTCTGAAACTAGAGACCTAGGGGAATCCAAGATGGGGTGACTTGTGTGGCTCGGACCAGGTTCTGTTACCCAGAATCGTTTGCAAACCTCAAAATGTGGCTAAAAAAACACATGTTCCTCACATTTCTGTGGCAAAAAGTTCTGGAATCTGAGAGGAGCCACAAATTTCCTTCCACCCAGCGTTCCCTCACGTCTCCCGATAAAAATGATACCTCACTTGTGTGGGTAGGCCTAGCGCCCGCGACAGGAAACGCCCCAAAGCGCAACGTGGACACATCCAATTTTTTTAAAGAAAACAGAGGTGTTTTTTGCAAAGTGCCTACCTGTAGATTTTGGCCTGTAGCTCAGCCGGCACCTAGGGAAACCTACCAAACCTGTGCATTTCTGAAAACTAGAGACCTAGGGGAATCCAAGATGGGGTGACTTGTGTGGCTCGGACCAGGTTCTGTTACCCAGAATCCTTTGCAAACCTCAAAATTTGGCTAAAAAAACACATGTTCCTCACATTTCTGTGGAAGAAAGTTCTGGAATCTGAGAGGAGCCACAAATTTCCTTCCACCCAGCGTTCCCCCAAGTCTCCTGATAAAAATGATACCTCACTTGTGTGGGTAGGCCTAGCGCCCGCGACAGCAAACGCCCCAAAGCGCAACGTGGACACATCCAATTTTTTGAAAGAAAACAGAAGTGTTTTTTGCAAAGTGCCTACCTGTAGATTTTGGCCTGTAGCTCAGCCGGCACCTAGGGAAACCTACCAAACCTGTGCATTTCTGAAAACTAGAGACCTAGGGGAATCCAAGATGGGGTCACTTGTGTGGCTCGGACCAGGTTCTGTGACCCAGAATCCTTTGCAAACCTCACAATTTGGCTAAAAAAACACATGTTCCTCACATTTCTGTGGAAGAAAGTTCTGGAATCTGAGAGGAGCCACAAATTTCCTTCCACCCAGCGTTACCCCAAGTCTCCCGATAAAAATGATACCTCACTTGTGTGGGTAGGCCTAGCGCCCGCGACAGCAAACGCCCCAAAGCGCAACGTGGACACATCCAATTTTTTTAAAGAAAACAGAGGTGTTTTTTGCAAAGTGCCTACCAGCAGATTTTGGCCTCTAGCTCAGCCGGCACCTAGGGAAACCTACCAAACCTGTGCATTTCTGAAAACTAGAGACCTAGGGGAATCCAAGATGGGGTGACTTGTGTGGCTCGGACCAGGTTCTGTTACCCAGAATCCTTTGCAAACCTCAAAATGTGGCTAAAAAAACACATGTTCCTCACATTTCTGTGGCAAAAAGTTCTGGAATCTGAGAGGAACCACAAATTTCCTTCCACCCAGCGTTCCCCCAAGTCTCCCGATAAAAATGATACCTCACTTGTGTGGGTAGGCCTAGCGCCCGTGACAGGAAACGCCCCAAAGCGCAACATGGACACATCCAATTTTTTTAAAGAAAACAGAGGTGTTTTTTTGCAAGGTGCCTACCTGTAGATTTTGGCCTCTAGCTCAGCCGGCACCTAGGGAAACCTACCAAACCTGTGCATTTCTGAAAACTAGAGACCTAGGGGAATCCAAGATGGGGTGACTTGTGTGGCTCGGACCAGGTTCTGTTACCCAGAATCCTTTGCAAACCTCAAAATTTGGCTAAAAAAACACATCTTCCTCACATTTCTGTGGCAGAAAGTTCTGGAATCTGAGAGGAGCCACAAATTTCCTTCCACCCAGCGTTCCCCCAAGTCTCCTGATAAAAATGATACCTCACTTGTGTGGGTAGGCCTAGCGCCGGCGACAGGAAACGCCCCAAAGCGCAACGTGGACACATCCAATTTTTTTAAAGAAAACAGAGGTGTTTTTTTCAAAGTGCCTACCAGCAGATTTTGGCCTCTAGCTCAGCCGGCACCTAGGGAAACCTACCAAACCTGTGCATTTCTGAAAACTGGAGACCTAGGGGAATCCAAGATGGGGTGACTTGTGTGGCTCGGACCAGGTTCTGTTACCCAGAATCCTTTGCAAACCTCAAAATTTGGCTAAAAAAACACATGTTCCTCACATTTCTGTGGCAGAAAGTTCTGGAATCTGAGAGGAGCCACAAATTTCCTTCCACCCAGCGTTCCCCCAAGTCTCCCGATAAAAATTATACCTCACTTGTGTGGGTAGGCCTAGCGCCGCCGACAGGAAACGCCCCAAAGCGCAACGTGGACTCATCCAATTTTTTTAAAGAAAAAAGAGGTGTTTTTTGCAAAGTGCCTACCAGCAGATTTTGGTCTCTAGCTCAGCCGGCACCTAGGGAAACCTACCAAACCTGTGCATTTCTGAAAACTAGAGACCTAGGGGAATCCAAGATGGGGTGACTTGTGTGGCTCGGACCAGGTTCTGTTACCTAGAATCCTTTGCAAACCTCACAATTTGGCTAAAAAAACACATGTTCCTCACATTTCTGTGGCAGAAAGTTCTGGAATCTGAGAGGAGCCACAAATTTCCTTCCACCCAGCGTTCCCCCACGTCTCCCGATAACAATTATACATCACTTGTGTGGGTAGGCCTAGCGCCCGCGACAGGAAACGCCCCAAAGAGCAACGTGGACACATCCAAATTTTTGAAAGAAAACAGAGGTGTTTTTTGCAAAGTGCCTACCTGTAGATTTTGGCCTGTAGCTCATCTGGCACCTAGGGAAACCTACCAAACCTGTGCATTTCTGAAAACTAGAGACCTAGGGGAATCCAAGATGGGGTGACTTGTGTGGCTCGGACCAGGTTTTGTTACCCAGAATCCTTTGCAAACCTCAAAATTTGGCTAAAAAAACACATGTTCCTCACATTTCTGTGGCAGAAGGTTCTGGAATCTGAGAGGAGCCACAAATTTCCTTCCACCCAGCGTTCCCCCAAGTCTCCCGATAAAAATGATACCTCACTTGTGTGGGTAGGCCTAGCGCCGGCGACAGGAAACGCCCCAAAGCGCAACGTGGACACATCCAATTTTTTTAAAGAAAACAGAGGTGTTTTTTGCAAAGTGCCTACCTGCAGATTTTGGCCTCTAGCTCAGCCGGCACCTAGGGAAACCTACCAAACCTGTGCATTTCTGAAAACTAGAGACCTAGGGGAATCCAAGATGGGGTGACTTGTGTGGCTCGGACCAGGTTCTGTTACCCAGAATCCTTTGCAAACCTCAAAATTTGGCTAAAAAAACACATGTTCCTCACATTTCTGTGGAAGAAAGTTCTGGAATCTGAGAGGAGCCACAAATTTCCTTCCACCCAGCGTTCCCACACGTCTCCCGATAAAAATGATACCTCACTTGTGTGGGTAGGCCTAGCGCCCGCGACAGGAAACGCCCCAAAGCGCAACGTGGACACATCCAAATTTTTGAAAGAAAACAGAGATGTTTTTTGCAAAGTGCCTACCTGTAGATTTTGGCCTGTAGCTCAGCCGGCACAAAGGGAAACCTACCAAACCTGTGCATTTCTGAAAACTAGAGACCTAGGGGAATCCAAGATGGGGTGACTTGTGTGGCTCGGACCAGGTTCTGTTACCCAGAATCCTTTGCAAACCTCAAAATTTGTCTAAAAAAACACATGTTCCTCACATTTCTGTGGCAGAAAGTTTTGGAATCTGAGAGGAGCCACAAATTTCCTTCCACCCAGCGTTCCCCCAAGTCTCCCGATAAAAATGATACCTCACTTGTGTGGGTAGGCCTAGCGCCGCCGACAGGAAACGCCCCAAAGCGCAACGTGGACACATCCAATTTTTTTAAAGAAAACAGAGGTGTTTTTTGCAACGTGCCTACCAGCAGATTTTGGCCTCTAGCTCAGCCGGCACCTAGGGAAACCTACCAAACCTGTGCATTTCTGAAAACTAGAGACCTAGGGGAATCCAAGATGGGGTGACTTGTGTGGCTCGGACCAGGTTCTGTTACCCAGAATCCTTTGCAAACCTCAAAATTTGGCTAAAAAAACACATGTTCCTCACATTTCTGTGGCAGAAAGTTCTGGAATCTGAGAGGAGCCACAAATTTCCTTCCACCCAGCGTTCCCCCAAGTCTCCCGATAAAAATGATACCTCACTTGTGTGGGTAGGCCTAGCGCCCGTGACAGGAAACGCCCCAAAGCGCAACATGGACACATCCAATTTTTTGAAAGAAAACAGAGGTGTTTTTTTGCAAGGTGCCTACCTGTAGATTTTGGCCTCTAGCTCAGCCGGCACCTAGGGAAACCTACCAAACCTGTGCATTTCTGAAAACTAGAGACCTAGGGGAATCCAAGATGGGGTGACTTGTGTGGCTCGGACCAGGTTCTGTTACCCAGAATCCTTTGCAAACCTCAAAATTTGGCTAAAAAAACACATCTTCCTCACATTTCTGTGGCAGAAAGTTCTGGAATCTGAGAGGAGCCACAAATTTCCTTCCACCCAGCGTTCCCCCAAGTCTCCCGATAAAAATGATACCTCACTTGTGTGGGTAGGCCTAGCGCCGGCGACAGGAAACGCCCCAAAGCGCAACGTGGACACATCCAATTTTTTTAAAGAAAACAGAGGTGTTTTTTGCAAAGTGCCTACCAGCAGATTTTGGCCTCTAGCTCAGCCGGCACCTAGGGAAACCTACCAAACCTGTGCATTTCTGAAAACTAGAGACCTAGGGGAATCCAAGATGGGGTGACTTGTGTGGCTCGGACCAGGTTCTGTTACCCAGAATCCTTTGCAAACCTCAAAATTTGGCTAAAAAAACACATGTTCCTCACATTTCTGTGGCAGAAAGTTCTGGAATCTGAGAGGAGCCACAAATTTCCTTCCACCCAGCGTTCCCCCAAGTCTCCCGATAAAAATGATACCTCACTTGTGTGGGTAGTCCTAGCGCCCGCGACAGGAAACGCCCCAAAGCGCAACGTGGACACATAAATTGTTTGAAAGAAAACAGAAGTGTTTTTTGCAAGATGCCTACCTGTAGATTTTGGCCTCTAGCTCAGCCGGCACCTAGGGAAACTTACCAAACCTGTGCATTTCTGAAAACTAGAGACCTAGGGGAATCCAAGATGGGGTGACTTGTGTGGCTCGGACCAGGTTCTGTTACCCAGAATCCTTTGCAAACCTCAAAATTTGGCTAAAAAAACACATGTTCCTCACATTTCTGTGGAAGAAAGTTCTGGAATCTGAGAGGAGCCACCAATTTCCTTCCACCCAGCGTTCCCCATTTTTTCCGATAAAAATTATACCTCACTTGTGTGGGTAGGCGTAGCGCCCGCGACAGGAAACGCCCCAAAGCGCAACGTGCACACATCCAAATTTTTGAAAGAAAACAGAGGTGTTTTTTGCAAAGTGCCAACCTGTAGATTTTGGCCTGTAGCTCAGCCGGCACCTAGGGAAACCTACCAAACCTGTGCATTTCTGAAAACTAGAGACCTACGGGAATCCAAGATGGGGTGACTTGTGTGGCTCGGACCAGGTTCTGTTACCCAGAATCCTTTGCAAACCTCAAAATTTGGCTAAAAAACACATGTTCCTCACATTTCTGTGGCAGAAAGTTCTGGAATCTGAGAGGAGCCACAAATTTCCTTCCAGCCAGCGTTCCCCCAAGTCTCCCGATAAAAATGATACCTCACTTGTGTGGGTAGGCCTAGCGCTCGCGACAGGAAACGCCCCAAAGCGCAACGTGGACACATCCAATTTTTTGAAAGAAAACAGAAGTGTTTTTTGCAAGGTGCCTACCTGTAGATTTTGGCCTCTAGCTCAGCCGGCACCTAGGGAAACCTACCAAACCTGTGCATTTCTGACAACTAGAGACCTAGGGGAATCCAAAATGGGGTGACTTGTGTGGCTCGGACCAGGTTCTGTTACCCAGAATCCTTTGCAAACCTCAAAATTTGGCTAAAAAAAACACATGTTCCTCACATTTCTGTGGAAGAAAGTTCTGGAATCTGAGAGGACCCACAAATTTCCTTCCACCCAGCGTTCCCCCACGTCTCCCGATAAAAATTATACATCACTTGTGTGGGTAGGCCTAGCGCCCGCGACAGGAAACGCCCCAAAGCGCAAAGTGGACACATCCAAATTTTTGAAAGAAAACAGAGGTGTTTTTTGCAAAGTGCCTACCTGTAGATTTTGGTCTGTAGCTCAGCCGGGCACCTAGGGAAACCTACCAAACCTGTGCATTTCTGACAACTAGAGACCTAGGGGAATCCAAGATGGGGTGACTTGTGTGGCTCGGACCAGGTTCTGTTACCCAGAATCCTTTGCAAACCTCACAATTTGGCTAAAAAAACACATGTTCCTCACATTTCTGTGGAAGAAAGTTCTGGACTCTGAGAGGAGCCACAAATTTCCTTCCACCCAGCGTTCCCCCACGTCTCCCGATAACAAAATATACATCACTTGTGTGGGTAGGCCTAGCGCCCGCGACAGGAAACGCCCCAAAGAGCAACGTGGACACATCCACATTTTTGAAAGAAAACAGAGGTGTTTTTTGCAAAGTGCCTACCTGTAGATTTTGGCCTGTAGCTCATCCGGCACCTAGGAAAACCTACCAAACCTGTGCATTTCTGAAAACTAGAGACCTAGGGGAATCCAAGATGGGGTGACTTGTGTGGCTCGGACCAGGTTCTGTTACCCAGAATCCTTTGCAAACCTCAAAATTTGGCTAAAAAAACACATGTTCCTCACATTTCTGTGGCAGAAGGTTCTGGAATCTGAGAGGAGCCACAAATTTCCTTCCAACCAGCGTTCCCCCAAGTCTCCCGATAAAAATGATACCTCACTTGTGTGGGTAGGCCTAGCGCCGGCGACAGGAAACGCCCCAAAGCGCAACGTGGACACATCCAATTTTTTTAAAGAAAACAGAGGTGTTTTTTGCAAAGTGCCTACCTGCAGATTTTGGCCTCTAGCTCAGCCGGCACCTAGGGAAACCTACCAAACCTGTGCATTTCTGAAAACTAGAGACCTAGGGGAATCCAAGATGGGGTGACTTGTGTGGCTCGGACCAGGTTCTGTTACCCAGAATCCTTTGCAAACCTCAAAATTTGGCTAAAAAAACACATGTTCCTCACATTTCTGTGGAAGAAAGTTCTGGAATCTGAGAGGAGCCACAAATTTCCTTCCACCCAGCGTTCCCCCAAGTCTCCTGATAAAAATGATACCTCACTTGTGTGGGTAGGCCTAGCGCCCGCGACAGCAAACGCCCCAAAGCGCAACGTGGACACATCCAATTTTTTGAAAGAAAACAGAAGTGTTTTTTGCAAGGTGCCTACCTGTTGATTTTGGCCTCTAGCTCAGCCGGCACCTAGGGAAACCTACCAAACCTGTGCATTTCTGAAAACTAGAGACCTAGGGGAATCCAAGATGGGGTGACTTGTGTGGCTCGGACCAGGTTCTGTTACCCAGAATCCTTTGCAAACCTCAAAATTTGTCTAAAAAAACACATGTTCCTCACATTTCTGTGGCAGAAAGTTTTGGAATCTGAGAGGAGCCACAAATTTCCTTCCACCCAGCGTTCCCCCAAGTCTCCCGATAAAAATGATACCTCACTTGTGTGGGTAGGCCTAGCGCCGCCGACAGGAAACGCCCCAAAGCGCAACGTGGACACATCCAATTTTTTTAAAGAAAACAGAGGTGTTTTTTGCAACGTGCCTACCAGCAGATTTTGGCCTCTAGCTCAGCCGGCACCTAGGGAAACCTACCAAACCTGTGCATTTCTGAAAACTAGAGACCTAGGGGAATCCAAGATGGGGTGACTTGTGTGGCTCGGACCAGGTTCTGTTACCCAGAATCCTTTGCAAACCTCAAAATTTGGCTAAAAAAACACATGTTCCTCACATTTCTGTGGCAGAAAGTTCTGGAATCTGAGAGGAGCCACAAATTTCCTTCCACCCAGCGTTCCCCCAAGTCTCCCGATAAAAATGATACCTCACTTGTGTGGGTAGGCCTAGCGCCCGTGACAGGAAACGCCCCAAAGCGCAACATGGACACATCCAATTTTTTGAAAGAAAACAGAGGTGTTTTTTTGCAAGGTGCCTACCTGTAGATTTTGGCCTCTAGCTCAGCCGGCACCTAGGGAAACCTACCAAACCTGTGCATTTCTGAAACTAGAGACCTAGGGGAATCCAAGATGGGGTGACTTGTGTGGCTCGGACCAGGTTCTGTTACCCAGAATCCTTTGCAAACCTCAAAATTTGGCTAAAAAAACACATCTTCCTCACATTTCTGTGGCAGAAAGTTCTGGAATCTGAGAGGAGCCACAAATTTCCTTCCACCCAGCGTTCCCCCAAGTCTCCCGATAAAAATGATACCTCACTTGTGTGGGTAGGCCTAGCGCCGGCGACAG